>NC_067477.1:72340643-73540643 GCF_947179515.1 Apodemus sylvaticus | reverse complement strand
TTATAAGGGTTGCTTGGAGGAGGGGACATGGGTGGAAAGGTGGCTCAGCAGTTAAGAGCATTGACTGCTCTTCCAGAGGTCCTGATTTCAATTCCCACCATATCATATGGCAGATCTCAACAATATGTAATGGAATCCAATGCCCTCTTTAGGTGTGTCTGAAGAGTTGATTTTTTTTTTATTATATATTTTTATTTTCTATATTCTTTGTTTACCTTCCAAATGATTTCCCCTTTCCCAGTACCCCCCTCCCCATATGTCCCATAAACCTTCTCTCCACCCATCCTCCAATCACCTCTCTCCTTTTTCTCTGTCCTGGTACTCCCCTCCAATGCAGGATCAAGCCTTTCCAAGATCAGGACCCTCTCCTTACTTCTTCATGGGAGTCATTTGTTATGCTAATTGTGCCTTAGATATTCAGAGCTTCTGGGCTAATTAATATCCACTTATCAGAGATTGTATTACATGTGGATTCTTTTGTGATTAGGTTACCTCACTTAGGATGATATTTTCCAGATCCAACCATTTGCCTAAACATTTCGTGAATTCATTGTTTTTAATTGTTAACTAGTATTCCATTGTGTAAATATAACACATTTTCTGCATTCATTCCTCCATTGAGGGACATCTGAGTACTTTCCAGCTTATAGCTATTATAAATAAGGCTACTATGAACATAATGGAGCATGTGTCTTTATTGCATGCCAGGGAATCCTTTGGGTATATGCCCAGGAGAGGTATAGCAGGGTCCTCCGGAAGTGTCATGTCCAGTTTTCTGAGGAACCACCAGACTGATTTCCAAAGTGGTTGTACCATCTTACAACCCCACCAGCAGTGGAGGAGCGTTCTTTCTCCACATCTTTGCCAACACCTGCTGTCTCCTGAGTTTTTAACCCTAACCATTCTAACTGGAGTGAGGTGAAATCTCAGGGTTGTTTTGATTTGCATTTCCCTAATGACTAATGATGTTGATCATTTCTTAAGGTGCTTCTCGGCCATCTGAATTTCTTCAGGTGAAAATTCTTTGTTTAGATCTGTACTCCATTTTTTAATAGGGTTACTTGGTTCCCTGAGGTTTAACTTCTTGAGTTCTTTGGATATGTTGGATATTAGCCCTCTATCAGATGTAGGATTGGTGAAGATTTTTTCCCCAATTTGTTGGTTGCCGGTTTGTCCTTTTGACAGTGTCCTTTGCCTTACAGAAACTCCTTGATCAAGTAGGCTTCATCCCAGAGATGCAGGGATGGTTCAATATAAGGAAATCTAACAATGCAATCCACTACATAAACAAACTCAAAGAAAAAAACCATATGATCATTTCATTAGATGCTGAAAAAGCATTTGAAAAAATTTAGCATCCTTTCATGCTAAAAGTCCTGGAAAGAACAGGAATTCAAGGCTCATACCTAAACATAGTTAAAGCAACATACAGCAAACCGGTAGCCAACATCAAACTAAATGGAGAGAAGCTTGAAGCAATCCCACTAAAATCAGGAACCGATCAAGGCTGTCTGCTCTCTCCATTTCTTTTCAATATAGTACTTGAAATTATAGCTAGAGCAATTAGACAGCATAAGGAGGTCAAAGGAATACAAATTGGAAATGAAGAAGTCAAATTATCACTATTTGCAGATGACATGATAGTCTACTTATGTGACCTGAAAACCTCCACCAGAGAACTCCTACAGCTGATAAACAACTTCAGCAAAGTGCCTTGTTATAAAATCAACTCAAGCAAATCAGTTGCCTTCCTATACTCAAAGGATAAGCAGGCTGATAAAGAATTTAGGGAAATGACACAATAGCCACAAACAATATAAAGTATCTTGGTGTGACTCTAACCAAACAAGTGAAAGACATATATGACAAGAACTTCAGGTCTCTGAAGAAGGAAATCGAAGAAGACCTCAGAAAATAGAAAAATCTTCCATGCTCCTGGATTGGCAGGATTAATATAGTAAAAATGGCCATCTTGCCAAAAGCAATCTACAGATTCAATGTAATCTCCATCAAAATCCCAACTCATTTCTTCAGAGTTAGAAAAAGCAATTCTCAAATTCATCTGGAACAACAAAAAAAAAAACGAGGATAGCTAAAACTATCCTCAACAGTAAAAGAAATTCTGGGGGAATCAGTATCCCAGACCTCGAGCAATACTACAGAGCAAAAGTCTTAAAAACTGCATGGTATTGGTACAGTGACAGACAAGTGGACCAATAGAATAGAATTGAAGACCTAGAAATGAATCCACACACCTATGGTCACTTGATCCTCGACAAAGGAGCTAAAAACATCCAGTGGAAAAAAGATAGTCTTTTCAATAAATGGTGCTGGTTCAACTGGAGGTCAGCATGCAGAAGAATGCGAATTGATCCATTCTTATCTCCTTTTACTAAACTCAATTTCAAGTGGATCAAGGACCTCCACGTAAAACCAGACACGCTGAAACAAATAGAAAAGAAACTGGGGAAAACCGTTGAGGATATGGGCACAGGGGAAAAGTTCCTGAACAGAACTCCTATAGCTTATGCTCTAAGATCAAGAATTGACAAATGGGATCTCATAAAATTACAACATTTCTGAAGAGTTGCTTTAATCATGGTATCTCTTCACAGCAATGGAAACCCTAAGACACCATCAAAAAGTTAAAGACTGAAACTTCATCCCTTTATGCCGGATTTCAAACACTTGGATATGAGACCTTCCCTGACTATTTTCAGCTACATGATCTTGTGCAAATTGTTCAGTTACATAGCCTCAATATTCTCACATATAGAGTAAAAGATGAAAAAAGTTTTGTAATGAAACCATTTGTTCTATGAGAGCCATAAAATTATGAAAAGTTTGATAAAAGAAAAATTACAAAATACTAATTTATTCATTCAAGTAAAGTTGGCAGTTGGCAGCCATCTGGCATTGGTTAAAATAATGTGCTAGAGCACCAAACAGCCTACTGCTCTGACTTACCTGAAACCTAGTCATAATTATTTAACTCTCTGTGTCTCAGTTTCTTCTACAGAATGTGAGCCAGAATGGAAAAATGGACACAGGGGTTTGCTAGCACATGAACTATTTTTTTTTAAAATTCTTAGAATTATGACTGGAATTTACTGCTGTCTTTACCTTCAAAAATATATCTAGAAATTAGAATTCAATTCTTAAAAGTGTTGAAGATACTCTTAATTGTAGTCATTTGAAAATTGATTGTTCAAGATTAGGCAGAATGTGATTTATTATTTCATCTTTTTTTGTTGTTTTGGATATCTTGATTTTGGTCTGTGATGGTGTTGTAATTGCAAAGTATAGCCATCTATTTGATTAACATATTAAGTAATATTGTTTTGTTATTATTGTTGTCCTCTTGTTCCTTTAGTTTGTGCTACCATAAATATGTTTAAGGAGAATTAGCAGACTTACTTTTTTATTTTACTTTCCAAACTACTCACGCTTGGCATGAGTCTCTAAGGGGCGTGGCTTGGCCCCTAAGCCTCTGTGATTGCAATTTACTTTTCAAAAAAAAAAAGACCCTTTTTTATTGTCTGGAATCAACCTAGCATATGGAAGTAAATTACTTCACCTCCTCCCATTCAGGAATATCTTAATATTTACTGGTTCACTTTTAATTATAAGCATGCACCCAGGTGTGTGCATGTGAATGTGGGTACCTGAAAAGCTGATCATGAGATTATGAGCTGCCAGAGGTGGCTCAATCAAACTCATGTCCTCTGCAAATTAGTATGTATTATTTTTTTAAATTTTATTTTCTGTATTCTTTGCTTACGTTCCAAATGATTGTCCCTTTCCTAATTTCCCCCTCCCCATAAGTCCCATAAGCCCTCCTCCCTCCACCCGTTCTCCAATTAATACCTCCAACTTCTCTGTGCTGATAATCCCCTACAATGCTGCATCAAGCCTTTCCAGGACCAGGGCCCTCTCCTTCCTTCTTAGGAATGATTTGATATGTGAATTGTGTCTTGGGTATTCAGAGCTTCTGGGCTAATATCCACTTATCTGTGACTGCATTCTATGTGTGTTCTTTTGTGATCTGGTTACCTCACTTAGGATGATATTTTCTAGATCCAACCATTTGCCTAAGAATATCATGAATTCATTGTTTTTAATTGCTGAGTAGTATTCCATTGTGTAAATATACCACATTTTCTGTATTCATTCCTCCATTGAAGAACATCTGGGATCTTTCCAGCTTCTTGTTGTTATAAATAAGACTGCTATGAACATAGTGGCACATTCATCCTTATTGCATGCTAGGGAATTCTCTGGGTATATACCTAGGAGTGGTATAGCAGGATCTTCCGGAAGTGAGGTGCCCAGTTTTCTGAGGAACTGCCAGACTGATTTCCAGAGTGGTTGTACCAACTTGCATTCCCACCAGCAGTGGAGGAGTGTTCCTCTTTCTCCACATCCTCACCAACACCTGCTGTCACCTGAGTTTTTAATCTTAGCCATTCTGACTGGTGTGAGGTGAAATCTCAGGGTTGTTTTGATTTGCATTTCCCTAATGACTAACGATGCTGAACATTTCTTAAGGTGCTTCTCAGCCATTCCAAGTTCTTCATGTGAAAATTCTTTGTTTATCTCTGAACCCCATTTGTTGATAGGGTTATTTGGCTCTCTGGAGTCTACCTACTTGAGTTCTTTGTATATATTGGATATTAGCCCTCTGTTGGATGTAGGGATGGTAAAGATCTTTTCCCAATTTGTTGGTTGCTGTTTTGTCCTTTTGACAGTATCTTCAGTATTTGCAGAAACTTTGTAATTTTATGAGGTCCCATTTGTCAATTCCTGATCTTAGAGCATAAGCTATTGGTGTTCTGTTGAGGAACGTTTTCCCTGTGCCCATGTCCCCAAGGGTCTTCCCCAGTTTCTTTTCTATTAGTTTCAGTTTGTCTGGTTTTATGTGGAGGTCCTTGATCCACTTGGAGTTGAGCTTAGTACAACTCCAAGATAAGAATGGATCGATTTGCATTATTCTGCATGCTGACCTCCAGTTGAATCAGCCCCATTTGTTGAAAAGGCTATCTTTTTTCCACTGGATGGCTGTAGCTCCTTTGTCAAAACTCAAGTGACCATAGGTGTGTGGGTTCATTTCTGGGTCTTCAATTCTATTCCATTGATTTACCTGCCTGTCTCTGTACCATTACCAGGCAGTTTTTAACACTATTGCTCTGTAGCTGCTTGAGCTCCGGGATACTGATTCCACCAGAAGTTATTTTGTTGAGAATAGTTTTAGCTATTTTGGGTTTTTTGTTATTCCAGATGATTTGAGAATTGCTCTTTCTAACTCTATAAAGAACTGAGTTGGGATTTTGATGGGGATTGCACTGAATCTCTATATTGCTTTTGGCAAGATGGCCATTTTTACTATATTGATCCTGCCAATCCATTAGCATGGAAGATTTTTCTATTTTCTGAGATCTTCTTCAATTTCCTTCTTCAGAGACCTGAAGTTCTTGTCATACAGATCCTTCGTTTGTCTGATTAGAGTCACCCCAAGATACTTTATATTGTTTGTGGCTATTGTGAAGGCTGTCATTTCCCTAATTTCTTTCTCAACATGTTTATCCTTTGAGTATAGGAAGGCTACTGATTTGCTTGAGTTGATTTTATAACCAGCCACTTTGTTGAAGCTGTTTATCAGCTGTAGGAGTTCTCTGGTGGAGTTTTTTGGATCACTTAAACATAATTAGTATGCGTTCCTAACTGCTGAGCCACCTCTCCAACACTACTAGTAAGTTTTCAAATAAAACATAATAGAGTAAAAAGTATACAAGTGCAACATACAGAATAAGGGTATAATTTCCTAAAATATTTATTGTGTATATGTGTTTATGTTAATTTATGCATTCATGTCCTAGCTCAAACTTACTACTTTTATGACCTACCTCACTTACTAGCTGACAAACATATTCTAAAGCACCTACTTCAAGACCGATAATATATTCAGGAGTAATCCTGATTACAATCACTTAATCTTTGAACCTAATGGGTCAATGAGTAAGCACCTCATATATGATTTTCACTGAATAAAATTTAAGAGAAGAGAAATTTTTGTGGATGTGTGTGCCCCCTGTGAACTTGGGAAGGCATGCACAAGGGAACTATGGAATAACCATTAAGAAGCAAAAACTAAGTAAACAGAATGCATTAAGAAAGAAATCGTTCTTGGGTATTACAGGGATTTTAATCTGCATACATTGTACATTTTTGTCTAATGATGCTCTCTTCATGCTAATTTGTGGATATCTTGATGTAAAACAGCATTTCATCTATAAATCAGAATGCATACTGTCCTCTTGTCTTTTTCTAGATGATAGGAACTATATGAGTATTCTGTTTGTCCCAAATGTTAAAAAAAAATACTTATTAAAAATCCTCAGCACAGCAGACTCAGCACAAGGTAGCTATTAACAAGAAACCATTAACTCTCTTATAGCTAGACCATAACACATGGGAATCCCAGGAAAATTACAAAATGATAACTTAGTCACAAGTAAAGATAGTAGCCATCTGGAATTGTAAGAACATAGGTTAAGGTACTCAAATTCCTGTGGTCCTTAAGAAAGAGGTATTGGAATCACTCACTAAGCATTTCCACGGAACATTCTTAGAGTAAGCAGAATTCCATCTTTAAAGGCAGGTTTATACCAAATTACTTGTGAGAATACACTATAGTGTCTGGCATATATTCCCACAGCATATGTCCTCATTTTCCACTCTTCCCACCTTGCCCACTTTTTACCTCTCAACCACATTAAATGTTATGGCTAATTACGTCATTACTCCTTTTTATACCCTGAATTTCCTTAGCGCTCTTACAACATGTGCAGTTGGCTGAACTGCAACAACTGTAATACATAGTTATGTTTCTTGATAGTTTTAAAATTTTGCCTATGAATCAAAACAATATACAACTAAATCTCACTAAACTCATGTTCTTAGATTGAGCTATAACACTGCCTAGGGATCATGCTATCATGTCAAGGCCATTACTGCCCTGCTTTCCCACATGGAAATTCCACACCTAATTCTTCTATCTTTTTTCCACTGGATGCTTTCAGCTCCTTTGTCGAAGACCAAGTGACCATAGGTGTGTGGGTTCATTTCTGGGTCTTCAATCCTATTCCATTGATCTGCTTGCCTGACATTGTACGAACACCACGCAGTTTTTATCACTATTGCTCTGTAATAAAATTTGAGGTCTGGGATACTGAATCCCCCTGAAGTTCTTTTAGTGTTGAGAATAGATTTAGCTACCCTAGGTTTTTTGTTATTCCAGATGAATTTGAGCATTGCTCTTTCTAGATCTATGAAGAACTCGGTTGGGATTTTGATGGGGATTGCATTGAATCTGTAGACTGCCTTTGGCAAGATGGTCATTTTAACTATATTAATCCTGCCAATCCATGAGCATGGAAGATTTTTCCATTTTCTGAGATGTTCGTTGATTTCCTTCTTCAGAGATGTGAAGTTCTTGTCATATAGGTCTTTCACTTGTTTTGGTTAGAGTCACACCAAGATACTTTATGCTGTTTGTGGCTATTGTGAAGGGTTTCATTTCCCTAATTTCTTTCTCAGTCTGCTTATCCTTTGAGTATATAAAGGCTACTGATTTTCTTGAGTTGATTTTGTAGCCAGCCACTTTGCTGAAGTTGTTTATCAGCTGTAGGAGTTCTCTAGTAGAGGTTTTTGGGTCACTTAAGTATACGATCATATCATCTGCAAATAGTGATAGTTTGACTTCTTCCTTTCCAATTTGTATCCCTTTGACCTCCTTATGTTGTATAATTGCTCTAGCTAGAACTTCAAGAACTATATTGAAAAGATACAGAGAGAGGGGACAGCCTTGTCTAGTCCCTGATTTTAGTGGGATTGCTTCAAGTTTCTCTCCATTTAGTATGATGTTGGCTACCGGTTTGCTGTATATTGCTTTTACTATGTTTAGATATGGGCCTTGAATCCCTGTCTTTTCCAAGACTTTTAGCATGAAAGGATGTTGAATTTTGTCAAATGCTCTTTCAGCATCTAATGAAATAATTATGTGGTTTTTTTCTTTGAGTTTGTTTATGTAGTGGATTGCATTGATGGATTTCCTTATATTGAACCATCCCTGCATCCCTGGGATGAAGCTTACTTGATCCAGGTGGATGATCGTTTTGATGTGTTCTTGGATTCGGTGGGCAAGAATTTTATTGAGTATTTTGCATCAATATTCATAAGGGAAATTGGCCTGAAATTCTCTTTCTTAGTTGGATCTTTGTGTGGTTTTGATATCAGCGTAATCGTGGCTTCCTATAAGGAGTTGGGTAGTGTTCCTTCTGTTTCTATTTGGTGGAATAGTTTGAAGAGTATTGGTGTTAAGTCTTCTTTGAAGGTCTGATAAAATTCTGCACTGAAACCATCTGGTCCTTTGCTTTTTTTGGTCGGAAGGCTATGACCCCTTCTATTTTTATTTCTTTAGGGGTTATGGGTCTGTTTAGATGATCTATTTGATCCTGGTTTAATTTTGGTATTTGGTATCTGTCTAAGAAATTGTCCATTTCCTCTAGATTCTCCAGTTGTGTTGAGTACAGGCTTTTGTAGAACGATCTGATGATTTTTTAAATTTCCTCAGTTTCTGTTGTAATATCTCCCTTTCCATTTCTAATTTTGTTAATTTGGATACTTTCTTCGTGCCCTTTGGTTAGTCTGGCTAAGGGTTTATCTATCTTGTGGATTTTTTCAAAGAACCAGCTTCTGGTTTTGTTGATTCTTTGTATGGTTCTCTTGGAATCTACTTGATTGATTTCAGCCCTGAGTTTGATGATTTCCTGTCTTCTCCTCCTCCTGGGTGAATTAGATTCTTTTTGTTCCAGGACTTTCAGTTGTTCCGTTAATCTTCTAGTGTATGCTCTCTTGAATTTCTTTTTGGAGCCACTCAAAGCTATGAATTTTCATCTAGCACTGCTTTCATTGTGTCCCATAGATTTGTGTAGGCTGTGCCTTCATTTTCCTTAAATTCTAAAAAATCTTTAATTTCTTTCTTTATTTCTTCCTTGGCCAAGGTATCATTGAGTAGAGTATTGTTCAGTTTCCATGTGTATGTGGGCTTTCTGCTGTTTTTATTGTTATTAAATACCACACTTACCCCATAGTGATCTGATAGGAGGCATGGGATATTTCAATCTTCTTATATTTGTTGAGGTCTGTCATGTGACCAACTATATGATCGATTTTGGAGAAGGTACCGTGAGGTGCTGAGAAAAAGGTATATTCTTTTGCTTTGGGATGAAAAGTTCTATATATATCTGTTAAATTCAATTGGTCCAAAGCTTCTATTAGTTCCACTGTCTCCCTGTTTAGTTTCTGTTTTCTGGATCGGTCCATTGATGAGAGTGGAGTGTTGACGTCACCCACAATTATTGTGTTAGGTTCAATGTGTGCTTTGAGCTTTAGTAAAGTTTCTTTTATGAATGAGGGCACCCTTGTATTTGGAGCATAGATGTTCAGGATTGAGAGTTCTTCTTGTTGGATTTTTCCTTTGACCATCAAGAAGTGACCTTCCATGTCTCTTTTGATGACATTAGGTTGAAAGTCAATTTTATCTGATATTAGAATGGCAACTCCTGCTTGTTTCCTGAGACCATTTGCTTGTAGAATTGTCTTCCAGCCTTTTACTCTAAGGTAGTTTTTGTCTTTGAGACTGAGGTATGTTTCCTGTATGCAGCAAAATATAGGGTCCTGTTTACATAACCAGTCTGTTAGTCTATGTCTTTTTATTGGGGAATTGAGTCCATTGATGTTAAGAGATAGTAAGGAGTACTGGTTATTGTGTCCTATCATTTTTGATGTTAATTTTATACTTGTGTGGTTATCTTCTTTTGGGTTTGATGAAAGAAGCTTAGTATCCTGATTTTTCCAGGGTATAGTTTCCCTCGTTGTAATGGTGTTTTCTCCCTATTATCCTTTGTAGGGCTGGGTTTGTGGAAAGACGTTGTGTAAATTTGGTTTTGTCATGGAATATCTTGGTTTCTCCATCTATATTGATTGAGAGTTTCACTTGGTATAGTAAGCTTGGCTGCTATTTGTGTTTTCTTAGAGTCTGCATGAGCTCCACCCAGGATCTTCTAGCTTTCATGGTCTCTGGTGAGAAGTCTGGTGTAATTCTGATAGGTCTTCCTTTATATGTTACTTGGCCTTTTTCTCTTACTGCCCTACGTATTTTCTCTTTGTTTAGTACATTTGGAGTTTTGATTATTATGTGACAGGAAGTAGTTCTGTTCTGGTCCAGTCTGTTTGGAGTTCTGTAGGTTTCTTGTATATTCATGGGCATCTCTCTTTAGGTTAGGGAAGTTTTCTTCCATAATTATGTTGAAGAGAGTTGCTGGCCCTTTAAGTTGTAAATCTTCACTCTCATCAATGCCTATAATCCTTAGATTTGGCTTTCTCATTGTGTCCTGGATTTCCTGGTTGTTTTGGGTTACAAGCTTTTTGCATTTTGCATTTTCTTTGACTGTTGAGTCCATGGTTTCTATGGTATCTTCAGCATCTGAGATTCTTTCTTCTATTTCTTGCATTCTATTGTTGATATTTGCATCTATGGTCCCTGATTTCTTCCCAAGGTTTTCTATCTCCAAAGTTGTCTCCTTTTGCGCTTTCTTAGTTGTTTCTACTTCTGTTTTCAGATTCTGGAAGTTTTTGCTCAGTTCCATCATTTTCTTGTTTGTGTTTTCCTCTAATTCTTTGAGAGATTTTTGTATTTTCTCTTTCATGACTTCTGCCTGTTGATCAAAGTTCTCTTGTATTTTTTTTAAGTGATTTTTGCATTTCTTCCTTATTGACTACAAACTTCTGACCCATATTGTCTGAATTTCTTTAAGTGATTTTTGTGTTTCCCTTGTAAGGGCTTCTAGCTTTTGATCATTTTTCTCCTGAATTTCTTTAAGAGATTTATTTATGTCCTTCATGTGTTCCTCTAACAGCATCCTTACCAGTGCTTTTAAATCCAACTCTTGCTTTTCTGGTGTGTTGGGGTATCCAGGACTTGCTATTGTTGGAGAATTGGGTTCAGATGCTGCCATAATGCCTTGGTTTCTGTTAGTAATGTTCCTACGCTTGCCTTTAGCCATCTAGTTCTCCCTGGTGTTAGATGGTCTTATTGTCACTGGCTGGTGCTTCAACCTATTGTGGACCTTTAGGGCTATTTCCATGACACTGGATGACTGGGTTTCCTCTGGCACAGATTACTGATATGCTGCCTTCCTCTTTTGTGCCTTTGGAGCCCTGCTCAGTCTTGCCTCAAGAAATGTTATACTTGGGTTGTCAAGGTGAACCAGGTGTTCTCAGACTGTTCTGTTATGGAGCAAAGATGGTATGTGGGGGGGTCACTCCCTCTGTTGATTCTCACATAGGATACAGGCCCCATGACCGACCAGCTTGCAGATAAACCGCCTATGTTCTCAGGTCCTGAGCACAGGCATACCCCTGAAGATTTGCACCCCCAGAGATCTTAAGCTCAGGATAATACAGTACCTAGTGATGTTTTTCTGCCCTGGCAGGCCACGAAGATGGCCACGGGGAGTGGTACCCTCTGTTGTTCTCTGCGCAGGATACAATTCCACGGCCTACCAGCTGGGAGATGAACCACCTGTGTGCTCAGGTCCTGGGTGCAGGCAGACCTCTGGCAGTTTGCACCCCCAGAGATCTAAAGCTTAGGGTGATACAATACCTAGTGACTCTCTTCTACTCTGGCAGGCAGCAAATATGGCTATGGGGATTCTCTCCTTCTTCTGCTCTCTCTCTAGGCAGGACGCAGGCCCCATGCCTGGAGGTCTGGCAGAGGAATTGCCTGTGTGCTCAGATCCTGAGTGCAGGCAGACCCCTGGCGATTTGCACCCCCAGAGATCTAAAGCTCTGATACAGTACCTAGTGAAGCTCTTCTGCCCCAGCAGGCTGTAAATCTGGCCTTGGGGATTCTCTCAGATTATTTCTATAAATGTAGAAAGGCCTTCATGCAGATGAAGATCTGCATGATGCAGAAGACCCCTTCATAATAAAAGTCCCAGAGAGATTATGTATACAAAAGACACACCTAAACATATAAAAAGGGAGTTTGCAGTAAGCCCATAGCCAACATCAAAAGAAACTCAAAGCAGTTTCAATAAGTTCAGCTACTTCTCTAGCACCGTGTCTGCCTGCATGCCACTATGTTTCCCACCATGACAATGATTCACTAACTTCTGAACTGTAAGCTAGCCCAATTAAATGTTTTTTCTTTATAAGAGTTGCTGTGGGCACAGTGTCTTTTCACAGCAATAGAAATTCTTTTTTTTTCCCCTAGAAGGTTTAGCACTTCTTTTTTTATTCGATATATTCTTTTTTTTTGTGACCCATTTTTTTGTTCAATATATTTTTTATTTACATGTCAAATGATTTCCCCTTTTCTAGCCCCCCCACTCCTCGAAAGTCCCTTAAGCCTTCTTCTCTCCCCCTGTCCTCCCACCCACCCCTTCCCACTTCCCCATTCTGGTTTTGCTGAATACTGCTTCACTGAGTCTTTCCAGAACAAGGGGCCACTCCTCCTTTCTTCTTGTACCTCATTTGATGTGTGGATTATGTTTTGGGTATTCCAGTTTTCTAGGTTAATATCCACTTATTAGTGAGTGCATACCATGATTCACCTTTTGAGTCTGGGTTACCTCACTTAGTATGATGTTCTCTAGCTCCATCCTTTTGCCTAAGAATTTCATGAATTCATTGTTTCTAATGGCTGAATAGTACTCCATTGTGTAGATATACCACATTTTTTGCATCCACTCTTCTGTTGAGGGATACCTGGGTTCTTTCCAGCATCTGGCAATTATAAATAGGGCTGCTATGAACATAGTAGAGCATGTATCCTTATTACATGGTGGGGAACCTCCCATGCTCATGGATCGGTAGAATCAATATAGTTAAAATGGCCATTTTGCCAAAAGCAATATACAGATTCAATGCAATACCCATCAAAATCCCAACTCAATTCTTAACAGAGTTAGAAAGAGCAATTATCAAATTCATCTGGAATAACAAAAAACCCAGGATAGCTAAAACTATTCTCAGCAACAAAAGAAAGTCTAGGGGAATCAGTATCCCTGACCTCAAGCAATACTACAGAGCAATAGTGTTAAAAACTGCATGGTATTGGTACAGTGACAGGCAGGAGGATCAATGGAACAGGATTGAAGATCCAGAAATGAACCCACACACCTATGGCCACTTGATCCTCGACAAAGAGGCTGAAAACATCCAATGGAAAAAAGATAGCCTTTTCAACAAATGGTGCTGGTTCAACTGGAGGTCAGCATGCAGAAGAATGCAAATTGATGCATCCTTGTCTCCTTGTACTAAGCTGAAATCCAAATGAATCACGGACCTCTACATAAAGCCAGACACTCTGAAGCTAATAGAAAAGAAACTGGGGAAAACCCTTGAGGACATCGGTACAGGGAGAAATTTTCTGAACAGAACACCAATAGCGTATGCTCTAAGATCAAGAATTGACAAATGGGACCTCATAAAATTACAAAGTTTCTGTAAGGCAAAGGACACCATCAAGAGGACAAACTGGCAACCAACAAATTGGGAAAAGATCTTCACCAATCCTACATCAGATAGAGGGTTAATATCCAATATATATAAAGAACTCAAGAAGTTAGACTCCAGAAAACCAAACAACCCTATTAAAAAATGGGGTACAGAGTTAAACAAAGAATTCTCACCTGAAGAACTTCGGATGGCAGAGAAGCATCTTAAAAAATGCTCAACTTCATTAGTCATTAGGGAAATGCAAATCAAAACAACCCTGAGATTTCACCTTACACCAGTCAGAATGGCTAAGATTAAAAATTCAGGAGACAGCAGGTGTTGGAGAGGGTGTGGAGAAAGAGGAACCCTCCTCCACTGCTGGTGGGGTTGCAAATTGGTACAACCACTCTGGAAATCAGTCTGGCGGTTCCTCTGAAAACTGGGCACCTCACTTCCAGAAGATCCTGATATATTCTTTATTTACATTTCAAGTGATTTTCCCTTTCCTGGATCCCCCCTCCATGAAAGTCCCATAAGCCATTCCCCCACCCCCTCCCCGCCTCCCCACCCCCCACCCCCTACCCCCATTCTCCACCCCTTCCCACTTCCCTGTCCTGGTATTCCCTGACACTGCTGCACTGAGCTTTTCCAGGACCAGGGGCCACTCCTTTCTTCTTCTTGGGCATCATTTGAAATGTGCATTCTGTCTTGGGTATTCCAAGCTTCTAGGCTAATATCTATTTATCAGCGAGTGCATACCATGAGTGCTCTTTTGAGACTGGGTTACCTCACTTAGGTTGATGTCCTCCAGTTCCATCCATTTGTGTAAGAATTTCATGAATTCATTGTTTCTAATGGCTGAATAGTACTCCATACAGCAATAGAAATTCTAAGACAGAAGTTGGTACCAGGGACTGGAGAATTGATAGGCTGAACCATGCTTTTGTTTGGGGGAATGTGAACTTTGGGACTTTGAAGTATAAAAGCAGTTGAGGATTTTAGAAAAGGACAACAAGAGGACAAGACGTAGCCACTAGTGTCTCCTGGTTTAGATGGCGAATCTGCCAGGATTCACCACCAGAGGATTTAGATTAAATATAACTTGAAAGATGAGGATTCTAGTTGTTGTGCCCATACAGTTACCATTGATTGTGTACTAAGTTTTTCCTTCACATGGCCGCTTGACTTGTTCTAGATAGAAAGGGATAGAGTGTGTAATGGTGGAGATGGTATGGGTACATGAGAAGGAAGCATGGTGCTCAGTTTGAGCCACTAGAAGGCATACAAAAAAGATGAAATATGACCCATCATTTGGTACCTTGGATGGGAACTAAATGCCTACCCACTTGAGCTACAAAGCTGAACTTGCAGCATCTGGGATCGTTTTTCAACAATCCCATTGGGTTATACTTATTCCAAACATCACATGTCCTCCAAGTATCCACTTCATCTGAACCTCTGAAGTTATGGTAAAGGATGGTCAGTGAAGAGTGCAAGGTGAACAATGCCACAACTTCATCAGTGAAGACCAACATCAGCAAAGACCAACAAAGACCAGCAGAGTAGCAAGGTGAACTGATGCCACAGGCATCACCTACTGTCTGTTGGGTTATATTTATTCTGAACATCACATGTCCTCTCAAGTATCTGCTTCAACAAAACACCATAGGCCCTTTTTCCAGGCACCTTCCAGAAAAACACCACATGTCTGTTCACAGCAAAACATCCTCTCATAAGACAGTGTCCAGGGAAAAAAAATGTCACATGACACAACTGAATAAAAAAACCTGGACATTTTCACTTCAGTAGCAAAGAATTCTACCTGGATTGCAACATTAATTACAGGAAACACTGCCGTATACAGTGCTGCTATTATCTGGCCTGAACTATGAATAAGCAGCTGAAGAGCTGATTGCCCTACTATTACTAGACAAAGTGAAGTCAGTCCCTCTCCTGCTCCAACTCCACAGAAATGTCTCTGATGCTGTCCAGATACCTCTTGTCTATTACCACCAGTCAGACCAGAGGAACCTGGGCTGACTGTCTAGATAATGAACTGTGGACCAGTCTCTGTCATTTTAAATGATACATAAGACATTTAGATTACAATTTATCTATCTCCCAAGTAAGTCAAAAACCCTCCCTAACTAATAGCCATTAAAAGTTTACTGATTTTTCCAGGAGGTAGTTGGCACACACCTTTAATCCCAGCTCTTGGGAGGCAAAGGCAGGCAAATCTCTGTACACTTAAATCACATCTGGTCTAAAGAGTTCCAAGATAGCCAAGGCTAAACAGAGAAACTCTGTCTCAAAAAAGTAAAAGAAGGGAGGGGGAGTAGAGAAAGAGGGAGGGAGACAGAAGAGAGAAAACAAGCAAGCCCTAGTTGTGGTGATTTGTATATGTTTGGCCCATGAAGTGACACTATTAGGAAGTATAGTCTTGTCTTGTTGGTGTAGGTGTGTCACTGTGGGTGTTGGCTTTAATACCCTTGTCCTAGCTGCCTGGAAGTCAGTATTCTGATAGCAGCCGTCAGAGAAAGATGAACAACTTTCAGTTGTGTCTGTACCATGCCTGCCTGGATGCTGCCATGATCCTGCCTTGATGATACTGGACTGAACCTCTGAACCTGTAAGCTAGCCCCAATTAAATGTTGTCCTTGTAAGAGTTGCATTGGTTGTGGTGTCTGTTCACAGAAGTAAAACCCTAAGACAATAGTCAAAACATGTCCTGGGGGGCATGCCTAACATTCCAAGGAAGATAGGTTAATATTTGTGATAGGAAACCATTCCTATGAAATAGACTCACCTTAAACCACACTAATGAAATACTTGTAATAAATATTTTTTGTATAAGCAAAAAGAAAAGAAAAAGAAAAGAAGAAAAGTCCCAGACCTCAAGCAATCCTACAGAGCAATAGTGTTAAAAAACGGCATGGTATTGGCACAGTGACAGGCAAGTGGACCAATGGAATAGAATTGAAGACCCAGGAATGAATCCACACACCTATGGTTACTTGATCTTCGACAAAGGAGCTGAAAACGTCCAGTGGAAAAAAGATAGCCCTTTTGACAAATGGTGCTGGTTCAACTGGAGGTCAGCATGCAGAAGAATGCGAATTGATCCATTCTTATCTCCTTGTACTAAGCTCAACTCCAAGTGGATCAAGGGCTTCCACATAAAACCAGATACACTGAAACTAATAGAAAAGAAACTGGGGAAAACCCTTGAGGACATAGGCACAGGGGAAAAGTTCCTGAACAGAACACCAATAGCTTATGCTCTAAGATCAAGAATTGACAAATGGGAGCTCATAAAATTACAAAGTTTTGCTTTTTCCTATGGCGCAGAGCTTGGGCTTCAGTCCTGAGGCCTCTGGCGGTGGCCCTCAGGCCTCTCTGCTTCTGGATCCACATCAGCTTGAGTTGCAGCACCATATCTCCAGGTCCTGGGGGAGGCAAGTGGGACTTCCGGGCAGCCAGCGGGAGAAGTCGGTGTGCTCCGGTGAATCCAGCGGGCCCCAGCGGGAGCCTTCAGGAGCCTGCTTTGGGATCTGAACAGCCTGGGACTCAGCACTAGGTCTCCAGGAAGTGCGGGAGACCTGGTGTGCACCCAGAGGCAGTCTGGGAGCTCACAGCACAGCTCCTTCCTATGGCACAGATCTTAGGCTTTGGTCCTGAGGCCTCTGGCAGTAGCCCTCAGACCTCTCCACTTCCAGATCCAGATCAGCCTGAGCAGCAGCACCGCATCTCCAGGTCCTGAAAGAGGCAAGTGGGGCTTCCGGGCGGCCAGCAGGGAAAGGTTGGTGTGCTCCAGTGAATCCAGTGGGCCCAGGAGGAGCCTTCAGGTGTCTGCTTCAGGGTCTGAACAGCCTGGACAACA
The DNA here is from genome assembly GCF_947179515.1 of Apodemus sylvaticus. Classification (NCBI taxonomy): domain Eukaryota; kingdom Metazoa; phylum Chordata; class Mammalia; order Rodentia; family Muridae; genus Apodemus; species Apodemus sylvaticus. Next base: position 73,523,200 of record NC_067477.1, on the reverse strand, counting down.
ACACCCTGTCTCCAGGCAGTGCAGGAGGTAAGCTGTGCACCAGAGGCCACCTGGGAAGGGGCAGCTTGCACTGGTGAGTCCAGCACTGACAAGACCAACTAACACCAGTGAGAACTAGATGGCAAAAGGCAGACGCAGGAACGTCACTAACAGAAATCAAGGCAACATGGCAACATCTGAACCCAATTCTCCTTTACCAGCATGCCCTGCATACACCATCACACCAGTAAAACAAGATTCGGATTTAAAATCACTGGTCATGATGCTGGTACAGGAACACATGAAGGACATACTTAAAGAAATTCAGGAGAAAATGGATCAAAAGTTAGAAGCCCTTGCAAGGGAAACACAAAAATCATTGAAAGAAATCCAGGAGAATACCAAAGCCAATAATGAGGAAACACAAAAAACACTTAAAGAAATACAGGAGAACTTTGGTCAACAGGCTGAGGTCATGAAAGAGGAAACACAAAAATCTCTTAAAGAATTACAGGAAAGCACAAACAAGCAAGTGAAGGAGCTAAGTAAAACCATCCAGGATCTAAAATCAGAAGTAGAAACAACTAAGAAAACTCAAAGGGAGACAACTTTGGAGATAGAAAGTCTTGGGAAGAAATCAGTGGATATAGATGCAAATATCAACAACAGAATACAAGAGATAGAATAAAGAATCTCAGACGCTGAAAAAACCATAGAAACCATGGACTCAACAGTTAAAGAAAATGCAAAAAGCAAAAAGCTTGTAACCCAAAATATCCAGGAAATCCAGGACACAATGAGAACCTCAAACCTAAGGATTATAGGCATAGATGAGAGTGAAGATTTACAACTTAAAGGGCCAGCAAATATCTTCAATAAAATTATGGAAGAAAACTTCCCTAACCTAAAGAGAGAGATGCCCATGAATATACAAGAAGCCTACAGAACTCCAAACAGACTGGACCAGAACAGAAATACTTCCTGTCACATAATAATCAAAACAACAAATGTACTAAACAAAGAAAGAATATTAAAGGCAGTAAGAGAAAAAGGGCAAGTAACATATAAAAGAAGACCTATCAGAATCACAGCAGACTTTTCACCCAAGACTATGAAGGCTAGAAGATCCTGGGCTGATCTCATGCAGACTCTAAGAGACCACAAATACCAGCCAAAAGTAGTATATCCAGCAAAACTCTCAATCACCATAGATGGAGAAACTAAGATATTCCATAACAAAACCAAGTTTACCCAATATCTATCCACAAACCCAGTCCTACAAAGGATAATAGGAGAACAACACCAATACAAGGAGGGAAACTTCACCCTGGAAAAAGCAAGATAGTAACCTTTCATCAAACCCAAAAGAAGTTAACCAATCAAAATTAAAAAGTAACATCAAAAGTGACAGGAAGTAACAATCACTATTCCTTAATATCTCTTAACATCAATGGACTCAATGCCCCAATAAAAAGATATAGACTAACTGACTGGATACTTAAACAGGACCCTACATTTGCTGCTTACAGGAAACACACCTAAGGGTCAAAGACAAACACTACCTTAGAGTAAAAGGCTGGAAGACAATTTTATAAGCAAATGGTCTCAGGAAACAAGCTGGAGTAGCCATTTTAATATCAGATAAAATTGACTTTCAACCCAAAGTCATCAAAAGAGACTCTGAGGGACACTTCTTGCTGGTCAAAGGAAAAATACAAGAAGAACACTCAACCCTGAACATCTATGCTCCAAATGCAAGGGCACCCTCTTTCATAAGAGAAACTTTATTGAAACTCAAAGCACACATTGCACCTAACACATTAATTGTGGGTGACTTCAACACTGCACTTTCCTCAATGGACCGATCAGGAAAACAGAAACTAAACAAGGACACAATGAAAATAATTGAAACTTTGGACCAATTAGATTTAACAGATATATATAGAACATTCTATCCTAAAGCAAAAGAATATACCTTTTTCTCAGCACCTCATGGTACCTTCTCCAAAATTGACCATATAATTGGTCACAAGACAGACCTGAACAAATATAAGAAGATCGAACTAATCCCATGCCTCCTATCAGATCACTATAGAGTAAAAGTGGTCTTCAATAGCAACAAAAACAACAGAAAACCCACATACATGTGGAAACTGAACAATATTCTACTCAATGATACCTTGGTCAAGGAAGAAATAAGGAAAGAAATTAAAGACTTTTTAGAACACAATGAAAATTAAGACACAACATACCCAAATCTATGGGACACAATGAAAGCAGTGCTAAGAGGAAAACTCATAGCCCTGAGTGCCTCCAAAAAGAAAATGGAGAGAGCATACATTACCAGCTTAATGACACACCTGAAAGCCCTGGAACAAAAAGAAGCTATTTCACCCAGGAGGAGTAGAAGGCAGGAAATCATCAAACTCAGGGCTGAAATCAATCAAGTAGAAACAAAGAGAACCATACAAAGAATCAACAAAACCAGAAGCTGGTTCTTTGAGAAAATCAACAAGATAGATAAACCCTTAGCCAGACAAACCAAAGGGCACAGAGAAAGTATCCAAATTAACAAACTTAGAAATGAAAAGGGAGATATAACAACGAAAACTGAGGAAATCCAAAAAATCATCAGATCCTACTACAAGAGCCTGTACTCAACACAACTGGAGAATCTGGAGGAAATGGACAATTTCCTTGACAGATACCAAATACCAAAATTAAATCAGGACCAAATAGATCATCTAAACAGTCCCATAATGCCTAAAGAAATTGAAGAAGTCATAGAAAGTCTTCCAACCAAAAAAAGCACAGGACCAGATGGTTTCAGTGCAGAATTCTATCAGACCTTCAAAGAAGAGTTAACACCAATACTCTTCAAATTATTCCACAAAATAGAAACAGAAGGAACACTACCCAATTCCTTCTATGAAGCCACAATTACGCTGAAAGCAAAACCACACAAAGATCCAACAAAGAAAGAGACCTTCAGACCATTTTCCCTTATGAACATCGATGCAAAAATACTCAATAAAATTCTTCCCAACCGAATCCAAGAACACATCAAAACGATCATCCACCATGATCAAGTAGGCTTTATCCCGGGAATGCAGGGTTGGTTCAATATACGGAAATCCATCAATGCAATCCACTACATAAACAAACTCAAAGAAAAAAACCACATGGTCATTTCATTGGATGCTGAAAAAGCATTTGACAAAATTCAGCATCCTTTCATGCTTAAAGTCTTGGAAAGAACAGGAATTCAAGGCCCATACCTAAACAAAGTAAAAGCAATATACAGCAAACCGGTAGCCAGCATCAAACTAAATGGAGAGAAACTTGAAGCAATCCCACTAAAATCAGGTACTAGACAGGACTGCCCCCTTTCTCCTTATCTTTTCAATATTGTACTTGAGGTACTAGCTCGGGCAATTCGACAACATAAGGAGGTCAAAGGGATACAAATTGGAAAGGAAGAAGTCAAACTATCATTATTTGCAGATGACATGATAGTCTACCTAAGTGACCCAAAAAACTCCACTAGAGAACTCCTACAGCTGATAAGCAACTTCAGCAAAGTGGCAGGTTATAAAATCAACTCAAGCAAATCAGTGGCCTTCCTAAACTCAAAGGATAAGCAAGCTGAGAAAGAAATTAGGGAAATGACCTCCTTCACAATAGCCACAAACAGTATAAAGTATCTTGGGGTGACTCTTACCAAACATGTGAAAGATCTGTATGACAAGAATGTCAAGACTCTGAAGAAGGAAATGGAAGAAGACCTCAAAAAATGGGAAAACCTCCCATGCTCATGGATCTGTAGAATCAATATAGTTAAAATGGCCATTTTGCCAGAAGTAATCTACAGATTCAATGCAATACCCATCAAAATCCCAACTCAATTCTTAACAGAGTTAGAAAGAGCAATTATCAAATTCATCTGGAATAACAAAAAACCCAGGATAGCTAAAACTATTCTCAGCAACAAAAGAAAGTCTGGGGGAATCAGTATCCCTGCCCTCAAGCAATACTACAGAGCAATAGTGTTAAAAACTGCATGGTATTGGTACAGTGACAGGCAGGAGGATCAATGGAACAGGATTGAAGATCCAGAAATGAACCCACACACCTATGGCCACTTGATCCTCGACAAAGAGGCTGAAAACATCCAATGGAAAAAAGATAGCCTTTTCAACAAATGGTGCTGGTTCAACTGGAGGTCAGCATGCTGAAGAATGCGAATTGATGCATCCTTGTCTCCTTGTACTAAGCTCAAATCCAAATGGATCAAGGACCTCCACATAAAGCCAGACACTCTGAAGCTAATAGAAAAGAAACTGGGGAAGACCCTTGAGGACATCGGTACAGGGAGAAAGTTTCTGAACAGAACACCAATAGTATGTGCTCTAAGAGCAAGAATTGACAAATGGGACCTTATAAAATTTCAAAGTTTCTGTAAGGCAAAGGACACCATCAAGAGGACAAATCGGCAACAAACAAATTGGGAAAAAATCTTCACCAATCCTACATCAGATAGAGGGCTAATATCCAATATATATAAAGAACTCAAGAAGTTAGACTCCAGAAAACCAAACATCCTTATTAAAAAATGGGGTACAGAGTTAAACAAAGAATTCTCACCTGAAGAACTTCGGATGGTGGAGAAGCATCTTAAAAAATGCTCAACTTCATTAGTCATTAGGGAAATGCAAATCAAAACAACCCTGAGATTTCACCTTACACAAGTCAGAATGGCTAAGTTTAAAAATTCAGGAGATAGCAGGTGTTGGAGAGGGTGTGGAGAAAGAGGAACACTCCTCCACTGCTGGTGGGGTTGCAAATTGGTACAACCACTCTGGAAATCAGTCTGGCGGTTCCTCCGACAACTGGGCACCTCACTTCCAGAAGATCCTGCTATACCACTCCTGGGCATATACCCAGAGGATTCCCCACCATGTAATAAGGATACATGCTCTACTATGTTTATAGCAGCCCTATTTATAAGTACCAGATGCTGGAAAGAACCCAGGTATCCCTCAACAGAAGAGTGGATGTAAAAAATGTGGTACATCTACACAATGGAGTACAATTCAGCCATTAGAAACAATGAATTCATGAAATTCTTAGGCAAATGGATGGAGCTAGAGAACATCATACTAAGTGAGGTAACCCAGACGCAAAATGTGAATCATGGTATACACTCACTAATAAGTGGATATTAACCTAGAAACCTGGAATACCCAAAACATAATATACACATCAAATGAGGTACAAGAAGAAAGGAAGAGTGGCCCCTTGTTCTGGAAAGACTCAGTGAAGCAGTATTCAGCAAAACCAGAACGGGGAAGTGGGAAGGGGTGGGTGGGAGGACAGGGGGAGAGAAGGGGGCTTACGGGACTTTTTGGGAGTGGGGGGGCTAGGTAAGGGGAAATCATTTGAAATGTAAATAGAAAATATATCGAATAAAAAAAAATTACAAAGTTTCTGTAAGGTAAAGGACAATGTCAAAAGGACAAAATGGCAACCAACAAATTGGGAAAAGATCTTCACCAATCCTACATCCGATAGAGGGCTAATATCCAATATATACAAAGAACTCAAGAAGTTAACCCCAGGGAACCAAATATCCCCATTAAAAAATGGGGTACAGACCTAAACAAAGAATTTTCACCTGAAGAAATTCGGAGAAGCACCTTAAGAAATGCTCAACATCATTAGCTATTAGGGAAATGCAAATCAAAACAACCCTGAGATTTCACCTCACACCTTTCAGAATTGCTAAGGTTAAAAACTCAGGAGACAGCAGGTGTTGGCAAGGATGTGGAGAAAGAGGAACACTCCTTCGCTGCTGGTGGAATTGTAAGATGGTACAACCACTATGGAAATCAGTCTGGCAGTTCCTAAGAAAAACTGGACATAACACTTCCGGAGGACCCTGCTATACCTCTCCTGGGCATATACCCAGAGGATTCCCTAGCATGTAATAAGGACATATGCTCCTCCATGTTCATAGCAGCCTTATTAATAATAGCCAGAAGCTGGAAAGAACCCAGATATCCCTCAATGGAGGCATGGATACAGAAAATGTGGTATATATACACAATGGAGTACTATTCAGCAATTAAAAACAATGAATTCATGAATTTTTTAGGCAAATGGATGGAAATGGAAAATATCATCCTAAGCGAGGTAACGCAATCTCAAAAGAATACACATGGAATGCAATCATTGATAAGTGGATATTAATTAACCCTGAAGCTCTGAATACTGAAGATACAATTAGCATATCAAATGATTCCCATGAAGAAGGAAGAAGAGGGTCCTAATCCTGGAAAGGCTTGATCCAGCATTGTAGGGGAGTACAAGGACAGAGAAAGGGGAGGGGGAAAGATAGGAGAATGGATGGAGAGAAGAGGACTTATGGGACATATGGGGAGGGGGGAACTGGGAAAGGGGAAAGCTTTTGGATTGTAAACAAAGAATATAGAAAAAATATATATGTATATAAAAGAAGAAAAGAAAAGAAAGAAAAGAAAAGCATTTGAACACTTTAACCATAATTTAAAAGGCCACGATTAAATAGTAGAAGCTATTTAATTGTAGAAACTTAGATGAGAGTAGTGAGGAGGGTATTTGAACTGTGGGACCTGGTTCCAGAGCTTTCAGATGAGGAGAGTATATTTTTTTAGTTATCTTATTACATCCCAAATGTTGCCTGCCCTCCTGGTCCCCCTTCATAGAATTCTTCACTCCCTCTTCCCTACAGTCCTTCCCTTAGCCTCTGAGAGGGTGCCCCCTCCTCCCCATCCCTGGGGCATCAAGTCTCTATTGTACTAGGTGAATCCTCTCCCACTGAGGCCATACAAGACAGTTGTAAGGTTCCAGGGACCTCAGGCCAGCCCTGTGTGCTCTTTGGTTAGTAGATTATTCTCTGGGAGCTCCAAGGGATCTAGTTTAGTTACTATTGATATTCCTATAAAAAAATGTTGACCCACATGAAGAGAATATTAACATGTGGCCTAGCAATCGTTCTTATGATATTTTGGTGAAGAATATGGTTGCTGTCTACCCTTGACTAAAAGTTCTGCCTGAGGATAAATTGAGGAGTTATCAGCTTTGATAGAGGACATTTCCAAAGAACCTAGAATTGACTATTCTGTGCAACTATTATTGGCCAGTCTTATCTAGATCTATAGAAAAGTAGAAAAGTGAATAAGGAAAAATACAAAATATACAGTTGGAGGAGAAAAGGAGCATGAGGACGTGTAAACAGATTAAAGGAAAGTCTGATGCTAAGTGAAATAAAGGGAGTGGTGCCCTCACAGCAAGACTGTGCCCAGCTAAAATCCCAACTTTTGAAAAGAAACTTAAGAAAAGTGAAAAGAAATTAAAGAAAAGTAAAAAGATATTAAAGAAAAGTTTAGGGCAGGTAAAAAAATGTCACACATTTTTAATCCCAGTACTGGGAAAGCAGAGGCTGGAATATCTCTGAGTTTAAGGCCAGCCTGGTCTACAGAGAATCTTCAAGGACAAGCAAACTTAAGCAATGAAGAAAACCACTGAAAAAAAGAAAGCTGTTGAAAATGAATTTGAACAAGAGGCCCATGTATCCTACTCATCAAGCAACCAAACTTGGCACCCTCTACCAAGTAGTTTCAGCTTTATAGTTAAAGGTACAAGGAAAGGGTTTCCTCTGTAACTATAGAAAGTCTCTGAAGTTGGACATATGCCATAGATGTCCCCGAATGGTGGCCTTGAGAGGCCATTGGGTGCACCTCTGAAGGTAGAGCACTGATTGCCCTGGAGACCCCAATATGTTGGAAATGACTGAGTCATGGGATATCTGCCAAGGAAAGCTAGTAACAGGGAGTGGAACCAGCCTAAGAGAAAGAAGAGTGCTGCAGTCAACAAAGCTGACTTGGACATCTAAAAAGTGCTTTGACATATCAGACAAAGGTATACAGAGTTTAGAGTTTGCCATGCTGGTTTTTGATTTTGCTTTTGAACTGCCTAAGTATAAGAGGTGACCTGTTTAAGTTCCATATCCCCACAGCTATTCCTCTCAGCTTCACAATGACTCCTGGAATACTCCCCTATTCCTATTCTGGGTCTCTAGAATCCTTACCCACTCCCCATCCCTACCAACTGCAGATTTCCATTCATTCTCCTGTCCCTCTCTACTGTCTCTCACGTCACCTGATCCTGATCCCCCAATTCTCCTTGTCATCCACTCTCCCACCCAATTGTCTCCCTCCATCTGCCTCCTATAGCTATTTTATTCCCCTTTCTAAGTGAGATTCAATCATCCTTGCTGGGGCCTTCCATAATATTTAGCTTCTTTGGGCCTGTGGATTGTACTTTATACAAGGGCATCCTGTAATTTATAGCTAATATCCACTTATAAATGAGTATATACTATTCATGTGCATTGGGGCCTGTGTTACCTCACTGAAGATGATATTCTCTAGTTCCATGCATTTGCCTGCAAAATTCATGATAGCCTTGTTTTCAATAGCTGAATAGAATTCCAATGTATAAATAAACCATATTTTCTGTATCCATTCTTTGTTTGAAGGATATCTGGATTGCTTCCAGTTTCTGGCTACTACAAATAAAGTTATTATGCACATAGTAGGGCACATTTCCTGGTTGTATGGTGGATTGTCTTTTGAGTATATGCCCAAGAGCAGTAGAGCTCAGTCCTCAGGTAGAACTATTTGCACTTTTGTGAGAAACCACCAGATTGATTTTCAGAGTGGTTGTACAAGTTTGAAATCTCACAAGCAATGAAGGAGTGTTCCTCTTTCTCCACATCTTTGCCAGCATGTGCTATCACTTGAGTTTTTTATTTTAGCTATTATGATGCATGTGAGGTGGAATCTCAGGGTTGTTTTGATTTGCATTTGCCTGATGAGTAAGGATGTTGAACATTTCTTCAAGTGCTTCTTAGCCATTAGAGATTATTCTGTTGAGAACACTCTGTTTAGCTCTGTGTCCCAATTTTTATTGGGTTATTTGGTTTTTTTGAAGTCTACCTTTTTTTGTTCCTTATATATTTTGGATATTATTCCTCTGTCAAATATAGAGTTAGTGAAGATCTTTTCCCAATCTATAGGCTGTTGTTTTGTCCAATTGACATTGTCCTTTGCCGTACAGAAGCATTTCAGTTTCATGAGGTTCCATTTATTAACTGTTGCTCTTAGAGCCTGAAGCCATTGGTGTTCTGTTAACAAGCTGTCTCCTGTACCAATGCATTCCAAGCTATTCCTCAATTTCTGTTCTGGATTAGATTTAGCATAAATACTTTGTGTGTGTGTGTGTGTGTGTGTGTGTGTGTGTAGGCCTTGGATTCACTTGGAGTTTAGTTTTGTGCAGGGTGTCAAATATAGATCTATTTGCATTCTTCTACATGCAGACATCCAGTGAGGCCAGCATCATTTGTTGAAGATGTTTTCTTTTTTCTCTATTGTATGGTTTTGGCTTCTTTGTCAAAATCATGTGTCCTTGGGAGTATGGGTTTAATTCCAGATCTTTTATTCTATTCCAAGGATCAAGCTATTTCTTTCTATACCATTACCATGAAGTTTTTATTACTATTACTCTATGGTAAAGCTTGAAATCAGGGATGGTGATTCCTACAAAAGTTCTTTTATTATTTCAGACTTTTAGTTATCCTGTTTTTCTTCCCATATGAAGTTGTGAACTGCTTTTTCAAAAACTAAAAAATTGTGTTGGAATTTTGATAGGAATTGTATTGAGTCTGTAGCTTGCTTTCGTAAGATGACCAGTTTTACTATGCTAATCTGACTGAACCATGAGCATCGGAGATAATTCCATATTATAATATCTTCTTCAATTTCTTTCTTCAGGTACTTGAAGTTGTCATACAGATCTTTCACTTCTTCGATTAGAGTTACACCAAGATATGTTATACTATTTGGGTTTATTTTATATAATTTTTTATTTACATTTCAAATGATTTCCCCTTTTCTAGCCCTCCACTCCCTGAAAGTCCCATAAGCCCCCTTTTCTCCCCCTGTCCTCCCACCCACCCCTTCCCACTTCCCCATTCTGGTTTTGCCGAATACTGCTTCACTGAGTCTTTCCAGAACAGGGGGCTACTCCTCCTTTCTTCTTGTACCTCATTTGATGTGTGGATTATGTTTTGGGATGTTATGCTATTTGTGAGCATTGTAAAGGGTGTTGTGTCCTAATTTCATTCTTGGCCTGTTTATTGCTTGTATAAAGGAGGGATGTTAATTTCTTTGAATTAATTTTGTATCCAGACAGTTTGCTAAAGGTGATTATCAGTTGTAGGAGTTGCTACCATGAATTCCAACTCCCTGAATTCATAAGTCATATAAACACTTCTTTTATAAAATAAGTAAGTAAATAACTGAATTCTGAAGTCAACAAAAATGAAAGCTATTTTAACTGGCTTGTCAACAAGAATGTATATTTCCATGTTAGAGAGATATCTCAGTGGTTAAAAGCACTAACTGTTCTTCCAGAGTACCTGGGTGTGATTCCCATCACTGACATGGTGGCTCACAATCTTCTGTTATTCCAGTTCCAGTGCATCAGGAACCCTCTTCTGGCCTCCACAGGCACAAGGTATATACACAGGTTGTGCATAGACATACATGTAACCAAACCACCAATACAAGTAAATTAAAAAATAATAATAATCCCCACAACCCTCTTCACTCCCAGATAGACAGACAGGCAACTCCAGGTACACAGAGATATCCCGAATTTAACATCATTTTGGACACATACTGTCAGGCTTCTGCCAGTGCCCAAGACCTGGGCAGCTCTGCAGTGCTCCTCTGTATGCCAGTGTGTTGTGGGTCATTTGCCCTGCAGAGTGCTCAGCACTTAGAGGGGCTCCCTGCCACCATCTTCCCTCCCAGTCGGACAGGAGAGGCAGCTCCAGGTACAAAGAGACAACTCTGAGTATAACATTTCTTGGAGTAAGGCACACCAGGGCTCAAACGGCACCCAAGAGTAGGGCAGCCCATCAGCAATCTGTGCCAGCAGAAACTCAGTCATCCAGAGGAGCAGAAATAACCTTACAGGCTTACAGGAGGTTCAAGCACCAAACAGTGACAACAGGACTAACTCCAGAGATAACCAGATGGCAAAAGGCAAACATAGAATGTTACTAACAGAAATCAAGGCAATATGGCAGCATCCTAACCCAATTCTCCTACAACAGAAAGTCCTGGACACCCCAACACACCAGAAAAACAAGATTTGGATTTAAAAATCACTGGTTATGATGCTGTTAGAGGAACATAAAGAGGACATAAATAAATCTCGTAAAGAAATACAGGAGAAAATGGATCAAAAGTTAGAAGCCCTTACAAGGGAAACACAATCATTTAAAGATATTCAGGAGAATGTGGGTAAACAGATAGAAGCCAATAAAGAGGAAATGCAAAAATCACTTAAAGAAATACAGGAGAACTTGTGTCAACAGGCAGAAGTCATGAAAGAGGAAAGACAAAAATCTCTTAAAGAATTACAGGAAAACACAAACAAACAAGTGAAGGAACTGAGTAAAGCCATCCAGGATCTAAAACAGAAGTAGAAATAACTAAGAAATCACAAAGGGAGACAAGTTTAGAAATAGAAAACCTTGGGAAGAAATCAGGGGTCATAGATGCAAATATCAACAACAGAATACAAGAAATAGAAGAAAGAATCTCAAATGCCAAAGATACCATAGCAAGCATTGACTCAACAGTCAAAGAAATTCCAAAATGCAAAAAGCTTGTAACCCAAAACATCCAGGAAATCCAGGACACAATGAGAAGACCAAACCTCAAGATTAGAGGTATAGATGAGAGTGAAGATTTACAATTAAAAGGTCAGCAAATAACTTCAACAAAATTCTGGACGAAAACTTCCCTAACCTAAAGAGAGAGATGCCCATGAACATACAAGAAGCCTACAGAACTCCAAACAGTCCGGAACAGAACAGAAATACCTCCTGGCACATAATAATCAAAACCCCAAATGTACTAAATAAAGAAAGAATATTAAAGGCAGTAAGAGAAAAAGGCCAAGTAACATATAAAGGAAGACCTATCAGAATTACACCAGAGACCAAGAAAGCTAGAAGATCCTGGGCAGATCTCACGCAGACTCTAAGAGAACACAAATGCCAGCCAAGACTACTATACCCAGCAAAACTCTCAATCACTATAGATGGAGAAACCAAGATATTCCATGATAAAACCAAATTTACACAACATTTTCCCACAAACCCAGCCCTACAAAGGATAATAGGTAGAAAACACCAATACAAGGAGGGAAACTACACCCTGGAAAAAGCAAGATAGTAACATTCTTTCATCAAGCCCAAAAGAAGATAACCAACTCAAACATAAAAATAACATCAAACATAACAGGAAGTAATAAGCACTATTCCTTAATATCTCTTAACATCAATGGACTCAATTCCCCAATAAAAAGACTAACAGACTGGATATGTAAACGGGACCCTATATTTTGCTGCATACAGGAAACACACCTCAGGGGTCAAAGACAAACACTACCTCAGAGTGAAAGGCTGGAAAACAATTTTACAAGCAAATGGTCTCAGGAAAGAGCTGGAGTAGTCATTCTAATATCAGATAAAATTGACTTTCAACCTAAAGTCATCAAAAGGGACACAGAGGACACTTCTTGCTGGTCAAAGGAAAAATCCACCAAGAAGAACTCTCAATTCTGAACATCTATGCTCCCAATGCAAGGGCACCCTCATTCATAAAAGAAACTTTTCTAAAGGTCAAAGCACACATTGCACCTAACACAATAATTGTGGGTGACTTCAACATTCCACTCTCCTCAATGGACTGATCAGGAAAACAGAAACTAAACAGGGACACAGTGAAACTAATTGAAGTTTTGGACCAATTGGATTGAACTGATATATATATATATAGGACATTTCATCCTAAAGCAAAAAAAAATATGCCTTTTTCTCAGCACCTCACGGTACCTTCTCCAAAATCGACCACATAATGGGTCACAAGACAGACCTCAACAGATTTAAAAAGATCAAACTAATACCATGCCACCTATCAAATCACTATGGAGAAAGAGTGGTCTTCGATAGCAACAAAAACAACAGAAAGCCCACATACACATGGAAGCTGAACAATACTCTGCTCAATGATACCTTGGTCAAGGAAGAAATAAAGAAAGAAATCAAAGACTTTCTAAAATTTAATGAAAATGAATGCACAACATACCCAAATTCATGGGACACAATGAAAGCAGTACTAAGAGGAAAATTCATAGCCCTAAGTGCCTCCAAATAGAAACTGGAGAGAGCAATAAACTAGCAGCTTAATGGCCCACCTTAAAGCCCTGGAACAAAAAGAAGCTAATTCACCCAAGAGGAGTAGAAGACAGGAAATCATCAAACTCAGGGCTGAAATCAATCAAGTAGAAACAAAGAGAACCATACAAAGAATCAACAAAACCAGGAGCTGGTTCTTTGAGAAAATCAACAAGATAGATAAACCCTTAGCCAGACTAATCATAGGGCACAGAGACAGTATCCAAATAAACAAAATTAGAAATGAAAAGGGAGATATAACAATAGAAATGGAGGAAATTCAAAAAAGCATCAGATCCTACTACAAAAACCTATACTCAACACAACTGGAGAATCTGAAGGAAAAGGACAATTTCCTAGACAGATACCAAATACCAAAATTAAATCAGGATCAAATAGATCATCTAAACAGTCCTATAACCCCTAAAGAAATAGAAGTGGTCATTAAAAGTCTTCCAACCAGGGGTGGGTGGGAGGACAGGGGGGGAGAAGGGGGCTTACGGGACTTTTGGGGAGTGGGGGGCTAGAAAATGGGAAATCATTTGAAATGTAAATAAAAAATATATCGAATAAAAAGAAAAAAAAGTCTTCCAACCAAAAAAAGCATGGGACCAAATGGTTTTGGTGGAGAATTCTATCAGATCTTCAAAGGAGACCTAACACCAATACTCTTGAAACTGTTTCCAACTAGAAACAGAAGAAATACTACCTAACTCGTTCTATGAAGCTACAATTACACTGATAACAAAACCACACAAAGATCCAAAAAAGAAAGAGAACTTCTGACCAATTTCCCTAATGAATATCGATGCAAATATACTCAATAAAATTCTTTCCAACAAAGACTCAGTGAAACAGTATTTGGCAAAACCAGAACGGGGAACTGGGAAGGGGTGGGAGGGAGGACAGGGGAAGAGAAGGGGGCTTACGGGACTTTCGGGGAGTGGGGGGGGGGGCTAGAAAAGGGGAAATCATTTGAAATGTAAATAAATTATATCGAATAAAAAAAATAACAATAAAAAAATTCTTTCCAACAGAATCCAAGAACACATAAAAACAATCATTTACCATGATCAAGTAGGCCCAGGGATGGAGGAATGGTTCAATATACTGAAATCCATCAATCACTACATAAACACACTCAAAGAAAATAAAAACACATGGTCATTTTATTAGATGGTGAAAAAGCTTTTGACAAAATTCAGCATCCTTTCATGCTAAAAGTCTTGGAAAGAACAGGAATTCAAGGCCCATACCTAAACATAGCAATATACAGCAAACTGGTAACCAACATCAAACTAAATGGAGAGAAGCTTGAAGCAATCCCACTAAAATCAGGGACTATACAAAGCTGCCCCCTCTCTCCATATCTTTTCAATATAGTACTTGAAGTTCTAGCTAGAGCAATTAGACAACATAAGGAGGTCAAAGGGATACAAATTGGAAAAGAAGAAGTCAAACTATTACTATTCACAGATGATATCATAGTATATTTAAGTGACCCCCCCCAAAAAAAACTCCACCAGAGAACTCCTACAGATGATAAACAACTTTAGCAAAGTGGCTGGTTATAAAATCAACTCAAGCATATCAGTAGCCTTCCTAGACTCAAAGGATAAACACACTGAGAAAGAAATTAGAGAAATGATACCCTTCACAACAGCCACAAACAATATAAAATATCTTGGTGTGACTCTAACCAAACAAGTGAAAGATCTGTATGACAAGAACTTCGGGTCTCTGAAGAAGAAAATTGAAGAAGACCTCAGAAAATGAAAAAATATCCCATGCTTATGAATTGGCAGGATTAATATAGTAAAAATGGCCATCTTGCCAAAAGCAATATACAGATTGAATGCAATCTCCATCAAAATCCCAACTCAGTTATTTATAGAGTTAGAAAAAGCAATTCTCAAATTCATCTGGAATAACAAAAAACCCAAGATTGCTAAAACTATTCTCAACAGCAAAAGAACTCCTGGTGGAATCAGTATCCCAGACCTCTAGCAGTACTTAAGAGCAGTGGTGTTAAAAACTGCATGGTATTGGTACAGTGGCAGGCAGTTAGATCAATGGAATAGAATTGAAGACCCAGAAATGAACCCACAAACCTATGGTTACTTGATCTTTCACAAAGGAGCTAAAACCATCCAGTGGGGAAAAGATAGCCTTTTCAACAAATGGGGCTGGTTCAACTGGAGGTCAGCATGCAGAATAATGCAAATCGATCCATTCTTATCTCCTTGTACTAAGCTCAGCACCAAGTAGATCAAGGACCTCTACATAAAACCAGACACACTGAAACTAATAGAAAAGAAACTGGGAAAGACCTTTGAGGACATGAGCACAGGGAAAACGTTCCTGAACATAACACCAATAGCTATGCTCTAAGATCAAGAATTGACAAATGGGACCTCATAAAATTACAAAGTTTCTGCAAATACTGCAGATACTGTCAAAAGGACAAAACAGCAACCAACAAATTGGGGAAAGAGCTTCACCAACCCTACATCCAACAGAGGGCTAATATCCAATATATACAAAGAACTCAAGTATTTAGACTCCAGAGAGCCAAATAGCCCTATTAACAAATGGGGTACAGAGATAAACAAAGAATTTTCACCTGAAGAATTTCAAATGGCTGAGAAGCACCTTAAGAAATGTTCAACATCATTAATCATTAGGGAAATGCAAATCAAAACAACTCTGAGATTTCACCTCACACTAGTCAGAATGGCTAAGATTAAAAACTCAGGAGCCAGCAGGTGTTGGCGAGGTTGTGGAGAAAGAGGAACACTCCTCCACTGCTGGTGGGACTGCAACCTGGTACAACCACTCTGGAAATCAGTCTGGCAGTTCCTCAGAAAACTGGGCATGACACTTCAGGAGATCGCTGCTCTACCACTCCTGGGCATCTACCCAGAGGATTCCCTGGCATGCAATAAGGACACATGCTCCACTATGTTCATAGCAGCCTTATTTATACTAGTCAGAAGCTGGAAAGAATCCAGATGTTCCTCAATGGAGAAATGAATACAGAAAATGTGGTATATTTACACAATGGAATACTACTCAGCAATTAAAAACAATGAATTCATGAAATTTTTAGGCAAATGGTTGGAACTGGAAAATATCATCCTTAGTGAGGTAACCCAATCTCAAAAGAATACACTTGGAATATAGTCACTGATAAGTGGATATTAATTAGCCCAGAAGCTCTGAATACTCAAGACACAATTAACATATCAAATGATTCCTAAGAAGAAGGAAGGAGAGGGCCCTGGTCCTGGAAAGGCTTGATGCAGCATTGTAGGGGAGTAGCAGGACAGGGAAATGGGAGGGGTGATTGGGGAACTGGTAGAGGGAAGAGGACTTATGGGACTTATGGGAACGGGGGGAACAATGAAAGGGGCAATCATTTGGAATGCAAACCAAGAATATAGAAAAAATTAATAATAAAGTGTTTTATTGACACATTTCTAAGCCATGTCCTATGAAAAGCTAACCTAATACTTATACTCATATTGGGTAGAAAGCTATGGCATATCTTCCTGCTGAAAGGCAACTACATCACCTTCCTAGTTTTGCCTCTGTAGTCTTTTTGTTTGTTTGTTTTTGTTTTGATACAGGGTTTCTCTGTGTAGCCCTGGCTGTCTTGGAACTCACTCTGTAGACCAGGCTGGCCTAGAACTCAGATATCCACCTGCCTCGCTCTGTAGTCTTGATAAAAATAATATGCTAAAAAAATGGCTTATGTGAGAAATCTATTTTCCTTCCCAATTCCAGGTAATAGTTGGTCATCCTGGGGAAGTCAGGACATCAAGAATTTGAAACAATTACATTATATCCACAGTCAAGAACAGGGAGAAAATGAAGGTGAACGTACTTATCAGCTCTTTACTCTTAGGACTCAACCCCACTGCAACAGTACCACCACTTTCAGGCTGGATTTTGCTATATCAAGTAATCCACTCAAGATTGCCCCACCCCCTGTTGATCCATAAAATCTATTCTCCTTCCCTCTCCCAGGAAGATCCACATGTGCCCCACTACCAGTGTCTTCCCATATACCTAGCTTGTCTGAATCTACAGGTTGTAGCTTGGTTATTATTTACTAAATGAGTAATATACACATATAAGCAAATATGTTTTATATTTGTCTTTCTGGGTCCCCTAACCTGGGATTAATTTTTCTAGTTCCATTCATTTCCTGAAAATTTCATGATATTTTTTTATAAAAATGGTTGAGTAAAACTTCATTATTTAGATTGTCATCTTTCCTCAATTATTCATCTAAGGGGCACCTAGGTTATTTTCAGTTCATGATTATTATGAATAGAGCAGCAGTGAACATGGCTGCGCAGGTGTCCCTATGATAAGATGACATGTCCTTTTGGTATATGGCCAAGAGTGCTATAGCTGCATTTTGGTATAGGTCAATCTCCATCTTTCTGAAGAATTACCACACCGATTTCTTTAGTGGCAGTACATATTTGCAATCATGTAGGTTTTATTTTATGGAATCATACCTAGATGGAGTTGAAGATTCTCTCCAGAGATCTGGAGAGATGGCTCAGCAGTTCATTTATTATACTTCCAGAGGCCCTGAATTCAAGTCCTAGAAACCAAATGGTGGCTCACAATCATTGGTAATGGGATCCTGTGCCCTCTTCTGGGGTGTCTGAAGACAGTGGCGGTATACTCCTATATATAAAATAAATAAATAAATCTTTTTTAAAAAAAAAAAAAAGATTCTCTCCAGGCTTGGTATCATGGTATGTGCCTGCTCATTCCTGGAGTAGCCACTGCATATATCAATTGATAAGTTCACTAAAGGAAATATATATCATTGGACTTGATGGAAAGGGAGAGAGTCAACTCTGGATTCAGTGCTTAGTATTAGTCTGAGAGCCGTGAGAATATATATTAGCAGGTCATTTTCACAAGAGATACGAAAATTCCTTAGTGATGGTCACCTGTTCCTTCTATAAGATGATGTGGTATATTATGCAACATGCTATGCCCTATTTAATGTCTAATAAAAGCTGAAAATAAAGAAACGAAAGCATATGGGATTCCTGTGTCCTGTTACCAGTACTATATTCTCAGCACTGATAATGCTGTCTGACATACAGCATATGCCCAATATAAATTTGTCAAAACAAAGAGAACACTTACGCACTATTTATGGTCCTTATATAATTCTCTGTCTCTTTATAACATTAGAGATAAAATACTTAACATCACTTATGAGTAATTACAGAACTATCTCCTAGGTATTACACCAGCTGAAATGCATCTTGATTTGATAATTAAGCAGCCCTTCCAGATACTCTGGCACACATACTTGAAAGAAGAAAAGACCAAATACTTTTCTTCGTGGATCACAGGCAATGTGTAGGAGATGAGGAAATAGAGAATAGATGAACACCCTAAAACAGTCTGGGTTCCATCTTTTCCTCTGCAATAAAAATCATCTGTAATGTGATTAATAGATTTCCTGCATTTCCTTTGGAGTCAAACATTGCTGGGAGTTAGCATGAATGCAGAGATTCACTGCACTGATGACTGACTACCAGTTGAGGGCAGCAGAAAACCATTAGGGAGAAAACGAATCTAAGATGTCACAACTTTAGCCATGGCATGAAGCTAAAGATGCAGCTTTTTGTAAGATCTGAATTGTAGAAACTAGTCTATGGGTCTGCCAGCAAGGACAGAGTAACCAAATACATTAATGAAGGATGTTAAGTATCCACAGAGATAGACAAGACACAATGCCAGGAAACTGAGGATGTTCTGGGCTCTATTCAGCACAGTTCCCAGAATGAATTGATTCAGTCATCTCTCTCCAGAGCTGCTGATTTGAATGGCATCTTAGAATCTTTTTATCTCCAAAGTTTTGCCTCCCAGGATGACTACCAAAGATGTTTGGTGGACAATCTTTCTTCAAAGGTGATGCCTCTTGTGGAAATAGCGATAAATCATTAACATATACAGACTGTGCTGGTTGTATTAGGAATACACACTGAAACAATGAAAAAAAAAAGAAGCCATGAATTTTAAAGGGATCAAAGTTAGGAAGCAAGGAAAGGAGGAAAGGGGAAATGGTGTGATTACATTATATTCTCAAAAAATTTTAAAAATGAATAAAAAGAGAAAACCCCAGCACAGAGTCAGTCTATCACATTACAAGGAGTCCCAAAACTTTAAAAGTTGAGAGTCCTCAACTGTGTGTGATAAAATCCTCCTGTGGGCCACACCAGAAAGTACTTTGTACTGACTCCAAGCCTAAGATGAAGAAGTGCAGGCAATAGCTGTTGACTCTGAGGCAAGGATATAGTGTCCTTTCTATATCTTCCAAGCTGAATGGCCTTAGGTAAGATGTTCATCCTCTGGGTCATTTTTCTTAGAAAGTTCACAGGAAAAAAAAATGCCTTGTTAGTCTTATACAGTCTTAGCACCTCTGAACCAAAAATTCTAAATTTGAAATGCTCTTAAATCCAAAATTTTTAAATGTCTAGATGCCATTTTGTAGGTTTTGGATATGAAAGAATTTGGGATTTAAGGTTTTTCAGATTAGGGAACTTGGGCCAGCAGTGTTTACATAAGTATTCCAAAAACCTGAAATACTTCGTGTTCCAGGAATTTGAACTAAGAGACCCTCACACTGCATGAGCACAATGAAATAGGTATCTTAGTGCACCAACAAAGAGAAATGGTGGTGAGGGAGCGGTGGGAGTGGGCATATACTTGGAGGCATGGGGTGGGAAGAGAGGTTGGGGGTTTTGGGGGAGGGTAGGAACAGGGAAAGGTTTTAACATTTAAAATGTAGATGAAGATTATATTCTATAAAAAAAAGAAAGAAAAAAAAAGAAATAGGTATCTTAGTTGCCATTCCAGACTAGAGGAACAGAAGGATATTGAAAGAACAGAATGGCACCTGAGAAAGAAACCTTTGAAAGACTCCAAATTTGCCTGTAGGCTCCAAAATGAACCCTGTACCTTCTATCAACCCTGGGCATGTGGAAATGATACTTGGTGTGTGTGTGTGTGTGTGTGTGTGTGTGTGTGTGTGTGTGTGTGCAGCCTGCATGAGGGTGAGCATATGAACATTCTGAGTGAGACATGCCTTCTATAAACAGTCCTCGCCTTGTTAAATCTGGGTAACAACATTCCTAGTTGGATGGAAGCTGGATACACTTTACTGTCAATTCCTGAAGGAATGTATTCAAAGTGCCACAGAAGCCGGAGAGATGTAGGCTGTTTGTTGTACTTTGGACCTAGTACCTAAAACTATTAATATTAATTTATACTTATAGTGAGGATATGAGAACATGTTAGAAGACCTCAAATACAGCTGCCTCAGCTTTATGGCTTTATGATCATTCTAATCACATTCTCATAAAATTTTTCTGGATGGACAGCAAAATAAAGCAGAATGCATGCCAATGAGTTAGTAAAATGCTGATTGAAAAAAGTAGAAGTTTTTGAGTTTTGTTGTTCTGATTTCTATTAAAAACAAAAACAAAAACGAGAAAAGAAGACTATGATAAATACCGGGGGGGGGGGGGGAAGAAGTGCTTATCAATTCTTATTAGTGGTAAACTGTCTGCTAGATCAATTCAGAACTGATACTGAATCGCCATGTCCCCATCTCAGGGAAAGAGGGGTTGCAAGTAACAGTGCTGCCCCCCAGAAAAGAATCTTGCAAGGAGAGTTCATCGTTTACAGATTCCAGATCTTCTGAGCTATGAGAAATAGTAAAAAGGTTCAGCTTTTTCATTTAGTGAATAAGAAGACAAAGGTCAGAAAAAGCATTGTGGCTTGCTCCAGTTCAGCCAGATGCTGCCCAGTATTCCAGTAATCATATCTCAGGCTATCGGTTTATGTGTCAGCTCGCAGCCACACTGCACAGGGAAATCAAGGGAAGCATCAGCAAAAGTAGAATGCGGTCAACAGAACCGATAATCCTAAAGCAATGATCCTTGTTTTCAGATGGCCCTCCACTGTCTCGATGATAGGAAATTAAAAGCACCCTTTAGCAAGTACATGCACAAATCCCACCCACACATATGGCCAGCATGCAAAGTCACAGGAACGAGATGAATTCTTATACTACCTCAGCCCAAAGTGTTAAATGCCAAGCAAATGCTAAAGTTGTTATTCTGAAAATTCTTGGACTCTCTAGTCTATCATTGCTAAGACTGCACCTGTGCCCACAAAGTCCATTTATAATCTTCTCTACAAAGAGAAAAAGTGGAGTCCGTCCAAGTCCAAACATATGAATTCTGTTACTTTGAATTTCAAAACATTTTGAGCAATGGTGACATAGAGAAAGCACAGATGTGGTGTTTTATATATATATATATATATATATATATATATATATATATACATTAGTGTTCCTGATACTAACTACAGAGCAATCCCAAATGAGTAACCAATGCCTCAGAGGAAATACCAAAGTGTCTACCTGTTTCAGTTTTAATTATTTATGTTTTATAACTCATTATCAATTCTTGCTGATAATTTGTAAAATTAATTTAATACAGCAAAACTACCATGGAGGAAAACCTGACATGGAAAAAACATAGTTTAATGTATCTGTGTTCATGGTAAGGAATGTGCTATTATAGAGGTCTCTTGGTAAGACCATCAAACTGTACTAGAAAAGCCTGCTGTGGCTCAGAAATCTTGAAAACAGCCACACTCTCACTTTCATCAATACTCCTCATCCTCATGGTCACTAGATGGCACTGCTGCTATTTGAATGAAATTTCATTTCCAACCATTTTTTTTTTTTTAAATACGGTTTGGAAATGATTTGGGGTGTTATTTCTTGTGAGTTTGTACAAACAGAAGATACCCGGCACTTCGCATATTAACAACCACAGAAATTATTTTGTGAAAGAAAAACACCACAAAGGGAAGTAACTTCCTAAGAGGAAGAATGGTAAAACCAGAAAGGCGATTCCTGAGTCGGCATGTCACCCATTTTTAAGTTCTGCAAATCACAAACCATCACTAAACCTACTGTATAACATGTATTACACATCTAATTATACTTGGCTTTTTGCTGATGATTTTCTCCTAGGAAACTGGATCTATGAATCATGTAGATTTCATGATTCTTTGGCCAGCATTATATGAAAGAGTAAAGCTTAATAAGGTGATTCCTCTCTGGGGGGAGGTACAGCCCTTCTTGGAAAGTGACACCAACAAGCTCCCAAAAGTATCCCCTAAAAAGTTCTTCCATCTAGAGAATCATACCCTACACATGTGACCATGCAAAGCACAGAGCATCTCTGTGGCAGTTTCTAGTGGCATTTTCTTCAGAGGACTGGAGTGATGAACACTGTAAAGTCTCAGTGAGGACCTTCCTGACCTCCCCGGACAAATGTAGGTAAGGAGAAAGGAAAGGTGGGACTGAAGATGAAGTCAGGTTTATTGTTAGAGACAACCAAGAGCTTTAGCTAGACTTCAGAGACTCCTGCTCTCTGAAGAGAACCAAAACTGTCCAGTTTACTCCTGGGATAACTGAAAAGCAGCAGAAAGGGGAGGGAGCTTCACCCTCACTAAAAGTTTTTGTACACCCCCTCCCCTTTCCAGAACACCATCTTAAGAAAAGAAGAGAAGGGAGGGGGTGGTGATCATGCCCTGAAAAGAAAACAAGAAGAAAAAAAAAAAACCAACATTGCAGCTAACCTTGGGAAAATCTCCACGGATGAGCATTTCTGTTGAATTAAGTGGTTCACATTAGCAGCCTACACACGTAGAAGAAGGCTAGCGCGCTGTTAATATAATGCAGGAGCGGGATGATAGACCTGGGAGTGGAGGGTAGGAGAGCTAGTTTTGCATAAACCAAAAAAGGGAAAAAAACTGAGGACTTGGGCTCTTAGAGCTGTAGGGTAGAGTGAGTTTAGAACTCTCAGGCCTTAGACCACAGAGCAGCCATCTAGTGGGTATCATCCTAGAGTTTGTGATTTTTAAATATTTAACTACCTGAAAATAATTTATACATGCACGGTGAAACCAGTTTCTTGATTCCTAACTGAGCTGCTATTGAGCCGGAAAGAAGAGAAAGAATAGTTTCCCCGAGGTTTCCAAATCCCGCATGGAACATCTGGGACTAGGAGGCCTGGAAGTGGGGAGAAAGGGTCTGTCTCTGCATCACCTCTGCTCCGCTTCTTTATCTTACTCTCGGAGAAATGTTGGTAGATATAAACTAGAGAAAAGAGAGACCGAGGAAAAGGGAATGAAAGGAGAGAAACCTAAAAAAAGAATAGGAAGAGAGGGAAGAAACTCAGCTGAAGTTCTCGGGTATTTGCTACACCTAATTTTTTAAAAAATGAATTTAATTATACTGCTCCTTTGTCGTCCTGGTAGCTTAAACATTTTTATAAGCAACTTTGGGCTGATAAAATAAAACTTTGGAGTGAGATGGGGAAGGCTGAATATCTGGGCTGGATCACCAGAGTCGGCGGTGGCAGCAATGTCCGCTAAGGGAAAATGTAGCGCACATTGGGAAATTCTTCTTCCAGCCGCCCTCGCCCTCTTTTAGAATATCCCTGCCCAAAGCTTAAATTAAAGTGGGTGAGAAGAAGGGCGGCCCCCTCCCATCCCCAACGATCCAGGAGATCCAAGAAGACTTAAAGGCGAAAAGTCCTGCGGAGCCGAACCCCAAATTCTCCCGCAAACTGCATGCCTTTCTTGACACTCTAGCACTGTGCAAATATCTAGACTTTTCTCTTGCGTGGGTCTGGCTCCAGGGACACAGCCAAACAAACTCTGCATTACGGGTAGCCTACCTGGGTCGATAAAACTTACAGGACTAGTTAGATAAAAATCAGGGGAGCAGATTTTGTATGCCGGCGGAGTAGAGTCTGGGAAATGCAGGACTGGGGACCTGGTTGTTCTCTCTACTCAAAACCAGAGAGAGCCGGAATAAGGTGATTCTCTCTTAAACTGTTCCTTTAAGGGACCTGAAATCAGACTGCTCTAAATGAACCCCAGGTGAAAGTGAATTGTCTCTCCAGAACCTTCCAAACCCTGACCTGCTTCCCCAGCGCACTCCCTGGCACTTTCCCGGGAGATCTACATTAACGGAGAAAGTCTCTGTTTTTGTCAACTGCACATAACAATTACTAAGAAAATATTGTGACGACGTTTCAGGGCGGAAGGGGATATGAGGGGGTGGAGAGAGGGAGTTAGTTTGGACAACAATTTGCAAAGAATATTAACTGATTCTCCGGGTCACCGCAGGGGTAGAGGGTTTGGCCTTGCATTATACAGTTGTTCCTCTAGGTGGCGGACTTTAGTACCAAACAACCACTCTGCCAAATGTTGACTTCAAACAGGATTAAGCTTCTTGGTGGTTAAAAATAATAGTAGTAATAATATAGAGGTGTGGGGCTGTTTTTCCCCTTTGGGGTATTTATTTATTTCAGGGAAAAGTCATTGATTTTTCTAAGCAAACTGTGTTTCTCCTTCGCTTGGTGGAAAATAAAAAACTGTTTGAATAAATAAGTTATTTCTGAACATTTTGTTGTCAAAGTGTTAAATGTTCCCGTCATTTTTATTCAAACACTAACATGATTACAGCCAATTATATATTCACCAGTGTTCTTTATTTTAGAGTAATTGTACTTGTCACTAATAAAACAGAGGCATAATGGATCGCTACTGTTCTGGATTCTCAAGCAATTTTGTGTAATTTGATTGAATTATACATCTTATCTGCTCCTTTTTTATTTTTATATTTGGAGATCCTATTTTCTTGAAAATTGCACTTCTATGCTTGTTTTTACTGCTTTTCCAGCAACGTACATTTCCGTAATGCTGAGAAATAGAAAGAATCTCTTTGAAATGTCGGAAATCAGTTGGTTACACCACACACACACACACACACACACACACACACACACACACACGCCTACTTCAGCATCAGCATCGGGAAGACCTGAAGTCAAGGGTGTCCAGTAGAGGCTGTGCGTGCCTGACAAGTTCAGTGCCAAGGAAACTCCCCATTCGCCCCAAAGGCAGTCACCTCCCTGCCTGGATGGAGTCTTTGGGGCTTTGTCTCTTTCCTGTAATGATACTGTTAGGTGTCTGGGGCTTCAAACATGCCAAGGCAAGCCGACCATGGGTTCTGTTCATATGCAGTATGTATCAAGGGAAAGAAATATACACAGCACAGCTGAAAGATAAACTGTATACAACACTCCAATTACACAGCCCTCGAGTGCCCTACCTACGACTCCTCCACCTTCTCACAATTACAATGACTCTATTTGAGCTTTGGGGGGGGGGGAGCTTTGGAGGGAGCTTCGGATATACCTACAGGGCTAGCATCAACTTACCAACACCCCCTCCCAATCATTACACTTTTTAAATGGGTGGAACACTCTCACCTACTCAGTGTCCATATATTGGAACAAATTAAGGAACGAACCTGACAGCAGACAGGCAGGGCTTATGATCTTATATCTCCGGAACTGAAGGAACGGAGGAGAATGTGCCCTTCTCTTCCCAGGACATGTTTTCAGCTTCTAGGACAAGACTCAAAAGCCCCGCTAGGAGCTGCTGCTGTGAGATGGAGCCAAAGGCTCTGACAAGTGGCTTGTGTATGGCCCAATATTTATCAATAACAACAACAACAAAATCAAGTGAAACCAAGGCTTGGGATTTTGAACTGCCTAAGGAGTCCTGGTGGATACACAGGGGCGAACAAAGTCTCTGGAGACCAGTTGGCTCCATTTGTCCGCCCTGGGGAGCAATCCCGGGGCAAAATCCAGTGCTAATTGATCTCAACCAGCCGCAAGATCAGCTGTAAATGTTCAAGGGGACAAAGAAAGAGCAGTGTGCTCTAAAGATACTCTGAGCACTTTTTCAAGCAAATAGAGGCGTGTAATCAATAGCATGTATATGAATATAGAGAAAGAAAATTAATTAATTAGGAAATAATGTTTCATGTACAATTCCAAATCTACTCAATACCCGGATTCTCCCACTCACGGGTTATTTGGAGGTCTGGACCTAGAACGCCATCTATGAAAACCTCCAGGCCCAGTTTTTTTGATGCTGCGAGATGGTTAACACTACTCAGCTTAATGGGGGGGGGGGGGGGCTTTTTTCCCTAACGGTCGGTTACTTGGGCAGAAATCCGAGGGCGCTGAGCGCCTGCCTGGCCCTACGGGGATCCTGGAAGCCTTACACAGAGAAGGCACCAGAATGAGCCTCTCTAGGCTCTGCGCTCAGAGCTCAGAGCACGAGGCAGGCAGCCAGCCGCACTGTGCCTGCCGCTGCTGCTCTCGGCAAGCGGGGTCTTCTGAGTTTCCATTTTCTCTTCTTTCTTATCTAACAAATTTACCTTTTAGTCGAAAAGAGGGAACGAAGGAGGAAAGGAAAAAGCAGGGAGGAAGGGAGGGAGAGGGACTGGAAGAGAGAGAGAGAAGGTAGAAGGACAAAAAGAGGGAAGGAGAGGCTCTTGGCTTGAAGGTTTGTAGCCCACACTGTCAGCTGAACTACACTTGCCTAGCTGAGCTATTACCCTGATAATGCTTTCTCTCTCCTGTCTTAGGACAAAGCCAAAAGGGAGACACTGAATTTGATGAAATAAATCAACTAGGAATTGTTTAATAATAAAAATATCCCACCACCTTTTTTATCAATTCTGAAAAGGAATTGAGTTGTTTTAGTTTTCATTTGGTGACCTTAGTAGCTTGCTCCTGGGCCCTACTGTATCTAGCTAGCTCTGTCGGGTGTCTCCTTCCTGAGTGTAGCTTC
This sequence comes from Apodemus sylvaticus, assembly GCF_947179515.1. Classification (NCBI taxonomy): domain Eukaryota; kingdom Metazoa; phylum Chordata; class Mammalia; order Rodentia; family Muridae; genus Apodemus; species Apodemus sylvaticus. The sequence goes on along the minus strand of NC_067477.1, from coordinate 73,496,082 downwards.
TTAGGAAGATCTGCAGAGAAGTGGTGTGTAACTGCTCTCCCCCACTGGGTTCAATACTCCTTAGTTGTTATTGAATATTCGAATTAACTTCAGCACCACGCACTGGTATTTCAGCTCAGACTTGTGTACCATATCAATACAAGCTCACAACCTTTAACTGTTCCTTCCCCCCCCCCGCACCCCCCTTCCCGCGTTCACCATGGCAGATGACCTATAAAGCCTAAAAATATTGATCTGTTTGTGCATACTTCCAGTCTGATGTGCAAAAACCAGACATCTAAGCTGAAAGTTGCCTTTTCAGAAGGGGAGGAGGGATCTGGAGATGAAACCTAAAGGCAAGGCCTCTCTCCTCTCCGGCTGGATTGCACTTGGCAGGCGTGGACTACAAAGGAGCTCGGGTGAGCGCGCTGGGAGGAGAGGAGAGCAGAGCAGAGCGGAGGCAAGCAGACTAGCAAATCCTTGTCGGTGTGTCCTCGGAGTGTTGGTGTGTCGGTGTGTCGGTGTGTCGTGAAGCTCCATCTCCAGGAACCACGGCCCCACAACCATTCCCGCCCCAAGAGGGTGGGCAGACAGGACCTTTGGCAAACACTGGTGCCACAGGTTCTGTTTTGGGCTGGGGGTGGGGTGAGGGGAGGACCTGGAAGAGCCAGTACTAGAGAGCGGAGAGGCAGGTGGGTATGAGTTGTGCACATTAGTTTGTCCTGGTAGCTTTGTGTTTGTTTGGTTGGATTTTTGTTTGTTTTGTTTTGTTTGGAGGAGGTTATTTTTTGATAAGAAAGCATACATTTTATTAGTATACGGCTTGCTTTCTCTCCTGGACTAAGGGAGGCTTTGGGACTGAAGCATACCATTTTCCCTCTCCTTATTCCTCTACAGACTTGCAATGAGCAGGGGTCATTCCCTGTATTATATTATTCATCTAACATACACCTCTGGATTCTGCGTGCATTTAACTATTGAGGGGTGACTGCTTCTGAACTGAGCATCTTAGAGTTGCAACTGAGTCCCCCTTTTTTGTTCTCCAGTTTTCTTGCACAATGGGAGTTTTGGGGATCTTCTAGAAAGTTGCTTCAGAACATAGGAGATTTGATGTTTGTGCTCTCGGGGAAGTCTGTACTTTTTCTCAAAGAAGGAAATTCAGGCTCTTGCTGAACATCTCACTGATTCTCAGGAAAAAAAAAAAAACTAAGACTAGTGATGACATAATTAGGGCCTCTGTGTCATAGGAGTTGTGTGCTTTTTCAGCCTGCAAGCTTTTGTTTCACAGTATGTGCATGTGTGTGTGTGTGTGTGTGCGCGCGCGCGCGCGCGCGTGTGTGTGTGTGTATGTGTGTGTTTGTGAAATAATTTTCCTTCTTTTCCTTTCAAGATGCACTGACGAACAAACCAGAAAAGACAGCACAGTCATGCATGCTGGATTTCGTAAGTCTCTTTCCTTCCCTTTCACAAAGACTGGGATGGGGTGGGGAGAACCAAGAAGCCAAGCCTTGTCTTCCATTTCCAGTTCGGGGACCCACACTTCCACTCTCTTTCTTCTCTCTTCAATGTTCCCTGTCTTCTTGGTAAAGTAGACTGCATTGATTCCTTGGGCAACTAGGGGGAAAATATAGACACTGGCCTTTCAGGACTGGCTTGCCTAGCTGGTGTGTGAGAGAATTTCTCCCAATTGGATCTGATCAGCAACTGGAGTGTCTTACTTACCAGGGGCTCAACTTGTTAAACTACCAACTCTCAATAGTCCCAGAGCTTCTAGCAAGTAACAGAAAACACGTTAAAGGGCAGCAGGCCTTCCTATTCACCAAAGATGTTCAGAGTATTCTACAGAGACCATGTTCAGAGCAACTCAAGGGTTCTTGGCTCTAGGGTGATGCCATCCTGTGTGAGCCTTTCTTGGGCTGTTGGCACCAGCAGTTTTTGGTGCTAGTGGATCTAGTTTTGCTACACATGGAACACAAGGCCATGTCAAAGACATGTACCCAGAGAAATCAATGCGTTTCCATGAAGACCACTTCCCTCCTTTTCTTCTTCCCCCTTTTAACTGTCTGGCTTCTGAAGTGGTTCCCTAGCTTACAGAAGTTAAACATTTCAACTCTCAAATTATGAGGCTCTCCCTTAGATTTTTTTCCTCAAGGTTCTCAAGCAAAATTGCCAGTGCCACAATGTTATGATGGAAGGATGCTGAAATGACAGGCCTAGTAGACGCTTGTCTTAATCATCGGCTTCTTAATTTAGTTTTAGAGTTCTGTGTGTGTGTGTGTGTGTGTGTGTGTGTGTGTGTGTGTGTACCCACTCCATGCACATATGCGCGCCCTCGATGATGTTAGGGGTGCATGCATGAGCCTGCTGAGAGCAGCCTCTGACAACCTGCAGCTCCCTAATGAGTGACGAGGCAGGGCTGCTGAGGAAAAGTAACACTTCCCTGGTGTGAAGACCTCTTACTGGGAAGTTTAGTTCACTACTGTTCTCGCAAACCTAATCATATAACCTGTAACCAAAACCCACAGAACAAGGATACAACACGCTAAAGAGTAACTTCTAATCACTAAATGTTAGCACCATTACCTGCTGTTAGGAAGAGATTATAGACAAGTTGGCTCTAGGGAGGGCAGATTTTATTTGTTACCGAATCACTGAAATACCTGGATGTCTCAGCATGGGATTCTACTGACCCCCACATGTCAAGAGGTCACAAACCGTCCAGTGCTTTTGTAAGAAGAGAACTTTAGCTAGAGTTTGCCCCTGTTCCCAAGGGAAAGGTGGAGGTAGATAAATATGGCCCACCCTTGTTACTAGAAAGGAAGGCCTAAAGCACAAATAAATAAATAAATAAATAAATTTTAAAAAGCCCAAGGAAGACAATGTAACATCCATCCACCCCTCAAAGATGGAATCAAAATAAGCTGGCCCTGCTCTAAAGTGCAGAAGTGCACTGTGTAGGCTTGGAGATTGATTTAAAAATCAAGGAGGAATAATCTGCATTTCCCCAGCAACTCTTCTGCTGGAATTGCCCACTCTACCATTATTGTCTCCTTTTTTAGGGGTGGGTAGGGAGTGGATAAGAGCTGAGGCCTACACGTTCACCACAATGTAAACTCACAGATCACATTTACTCTGGTATGCTCTTATATTCATTACTTCTCTAAGACTACACATTTGCAAATTTATATGTGTGAGGTTAAATTGATTAGGAGGGAAAATTATACCGGTGGGGGTATTTGTTTCCGGTCTGAGACCACTGGCTGACTGCCCTCTGTCTTCTGAAGGTAATCACGGCGCCTGGGAGGCTGAAAACAGGGCTTTATGTGCTGCGGGAGAGGCCCATGGTGGACGTGGGCAGGACTTCAAATCCAATTTGCACCCAAATTGGTTGGTAGGATATACAAAGCCTCATCCAGAGACTTTCAACTTCACAGCACTTTGTCCAGGAGCTCCTTCCCCCTCTGCTTCAGCCTGCAGCAGATCTAAACAGAAACCATTGCTGATACAAATATAAGCCTCTGAGCAAATAGTACATGTTTTGCTGCACAGGCCTGATAGCCATATGTGTGCATTCTGATACATACTCCAATCTCATAGTAAAGATCAAACACATGTAAAGGGACTCAAACTTGCCTTTTCAGGAACTGCAAATAACCTTTGCATCAGGAAACTAGTTTTTATATTATAACAAACTATATGCTATGTTTTTAGTATACATCATCCTGCTTTGGGAGACTTGCATTCATGCAACATTAAAATAACACATCACACCCTTAATCTGCATGCAACACAATGTTCAGGCCACTATAAGCCTTGACATACAAAATCAGAATAGTGTAGCTTTCACTGTACAAAACCCAATTTTTGCTCCTTGAAAGTAAACAGAAGAAAAAAAAAAAAGTTACTTTGCCTGCTAATTTCTTCCACAGGGTAACAAAACAATACACACTTAGCTTTAACCTAAGAAGCACCTCAAAACATTAAAAATTCATCAGTCAGAGCTGGTGTTGTATTCAAGGAACACTCCTCCAGTTCACTGCTGGGCTCAGATTTGAATAAAATGTCCAATGTTAACAAACAATACCCACGTTTGGCACTTTGTGTATTAAATTGATCAAACAGATTTTAGGAGACACAATGCACAATTTGTACAGACCTGATTGAGTTAATATAATATCAGCAAATTTTACATCGAAATGATTCTGTTTCTTTTCTTTGTGTTTAAAACCAGCACAGATTACAAATTTTAATGATCTGAAAATGTTTGGTATACAAAATCATGCTTATTTCAGTATTAGCAAAAACACAAGAAATTTTTCAACACAAACACCCAGCTGTGTCTATTTTAAAAGCAGTTCAATGACAGCTTGCACTTATGAGCATGCAATCAGCTAATTTCGCTTTTTTTTTCTTCTGTGTTAATCAACACTTTCCTTCCTGCATATCAGAGTACAAATAGTATAGTTACTCCACATCAGTAAATGTTTACGTAACCTGTCCTTTCCCAAGAATCCGGTTACACCGAATCATTTCACGCTAGACCGACTACGAAAACGTACCGGGCCGTCCACCTCAGAGGGAGCCCCGTGAGCCATTATAAGCGGTGGTGAGAAGGGGGGCTGGGGGATGGGGAGGAGTAGGTGGAGGAGTGGAGGGGAGAGGAAAGGAGGGCGGGAGGAGGGGTGGGTTAGTGAAAGGGGAAGAAGGAAGAGGGGAGGAGGAAGGAAAGCAAGCGCACTGAGGAACTACCAAGGAAAATGGGCCTGAGGAAGAGAAAAGAGTGGGCAGGGAAGGGAACGGGACAACTCCGGCACAGAGATCTCTCCAGCTAGGCTGGCAAAGCTCATCCCCTTGCTGGGCTCCCCAAGCTTAGAAATCAACCTTTGGCACCGATGTGTTTTCCGAAGCTGATTGCTAGAACCCTGGAATTTTCCGTCATGCATAGCTTGTTTGGATATGTAGGAATAGATCCAACCAGTGGAAGGATATTTGGGGACAAATAATCATAGATCCTTTACAACATTCCCGATAGATTTAAAATTTGCTAGCTATTTGTAATTGGTTATTATTCTCTAGAGTTTCCCTCTCTTTCCCTCCCCTCTTTCCGTGCCCCATTTCAAAGCTGGGGGGTGGGAACAGTAGAATTAACTTCCTATTATTTTGTTTTGAGTATTGCATTTTTTTATAGATTTTAACGTCACACATAGGCCCTGTTTTTCTCCTTTTTTTTTTTTTTTTTTTTTTTTTTTATCAAAACTGCCAGATCATTTAGCTAAGAGCTCATCAAAGTGAAGAATGCTTGCATGGCTAGAGTATTTTACCTTAAAGAGGAGGGGAAAGATACTCGTGACCTGTGTGTCTCCACCTCCCTCTCCTCTCTGGCTACAGCCTCTCTTTACAACGTGGCGCGCTTTGAGCCCGTGAGGGTTTCTGATCTGTGTGCTCTGCACTAAATTCCAATCCCTGGGAAATGCTGGGCTTTGGCCCTGGCCGGATCTTTTTAAAGGCCTTGAATTACAAGCTACCCACCCACTCATTTCAACCTCCCCACCAAACCATCCCCAAACCCCAGAAGCTGGGACTGTCAAATCCACCTTCCTCAGGCTCCCCAGAGCATTACGGCAGCATCCAGGAAGGGTAAGATCTGACTTCGACATACTGGTGTTTCAAGATCGAGGTTTTAAAGAGATAAAATATTTGTGAAATGGGAAAAAGGAGCAAACATTGGATTTAAAAAAAAAAACGGAAGTAGACGCCCACTCATATTTTCTTCAATGTCAAGCAAAATGAAAATATTTCCAGGATGATCGATCGCGGCTACCGGCTTCCAGTACTGCTTAGAAGCTGAAGAGGAGGTGGAGTGCCGAGGAGACAACGCCACCAGGTCACCCGCGCGTGTGCGCGACTCTGGGAGTGTAGAGAGACAGAGGGAGAGCGCACGTGTTACCTGCTTTATTTCGGGACTGTTTGGTACTGTGCTCGCCCAGGGCAGCTCTCCGCCCGCGCGGAAGGCCGCCACGGAAGGCACCCACCGCTCAGCCGCCCCCGCTCGCCGCCCTCAGCCCAGCTTCGCAGCCGAGCTCGCCAGGGGCCCGCAGGAAGCTGTAAGTACCGGCCTGGCCGCGGCCGCCCCCGCCCCACCTCCCAGGCCCCGCTCCCCCGAAACCCGGCTCTCCCGGGCTGCTGGCCGGGTCGCTCAGAGGGCGCTGCCAGGGCCGCGGTGTCTCTAGGGTTCACGCCCTCTCCCGCAACCCTCACCGCTCGCCCCTCCGCCGCGCCCCCACCCCCGCTCTTAGAGACAAAATTGGATACAAACTTTAATCAATAAGGATAAATATTGACGCGCAAAAGAAAATAATCCCATACAGAGAGGAGGCCACAGTCGAGCGGCCAAGGCCCGGGGCACACGCCCCACGCTAATCCCGGCCGGGTGGGCGAGCTCCCGCCGATCCCCGCGGCTCCAGGCCTGGGCCCCGCCACCCGGAGTGGGCGGTGCGCGGGGGGCGGGGCCGGGGCGGGGCAGGGGTGGGCGGGCCCTGGGGCCCCGATTGGTCGACGGCTAGCCAGACGCTCCCGCACGCCGGCGGCACTGATTGGTTCAGCAGTAGGAAAGGTTAAACCAAAAATTTTTTTACAGCCCTAGTGTGCGCCTGTAGCTCGGAAAATTAATTGTGGCTATAGCCGCCTCGATCGCTGTCTCCTAGCCTCGCCGCGGCCGCTCCGGGACGCGCCCGCCCGCCGCCCGGCTCTCCCCCCCTTCGGGCTGCCGCTGCTGCTGCTGTGACTGCTGCGGCGCGAGGAGGAGGAGGCAGCGGGGGAGGGGGAGGCCGGGCGCGGAACGGAGCGGGGCGCTGCACCCCGGGCGACGGGTTGCTTCTGCCTCTAGCTTTTCTCTCTCTCTCTCTCTCTCTCTCTCTCTCTCTCTCTCTCTCTCTCTCTCTCTCTCTCTCTCTCTCTCTCTCTCTCTCTCTCTAATTCTTGAGGGGTGGTTGCAGCTTTTGCTACATGCCTTGCCAGCGCCGGAGCCTGCGGTCCAACTGCGCTGCTGCCGGAGCGCTCAGTGCCGCCGCCGCTGCCCGCTCCCCCCGCGCCCCACTCCGAACCCGCTGGTCGCCCGCCGCGCTGCTGCCCGGCTCCCGTGCCGCCGCCGCCGCCGCCGCCGCCCCCCGACGCCTGGGTGATGCTGGACATGGGAGATAGGAAAGAGGTGAAAATGATTCCCAAGTCCTCGTTCAGCATCAACAGCCTGGTCCCCGAGGCCGTCCAGAACGACAACCACCACGCGAGCCACGGCCACCACAACAGCCACCACCCCCAGCATCATCATCATCACCACCACCACCACCACCCGCCGCCGCCCGCGCCCCAGCCGCCGCCACCGCCGCCCCAGCAGCAGCAGCAGCCGCCCCCGGCCCCGCAGCCCCCGCAGGCGCGAGGCGCCCCAGCAGCCGACGACGACAAGGGCCCACAGCCGCTCCTGCTCCCGCCGTCCGCCGCCCTGGACGGGGCCAAGGCTGACGCACTTGGAGCCAAAGGCGAGCCGGGCGGTGGGCCGGCAGAGCTGGCGCCCGTCGGGCAGGACGAGAAGGAGAAGGGCGCGGGCGCCGGGGGGGAGGAGAAGAAAGGGGCGGGCGAGGGCGGCAAGGACGGGGAGGGGGGCAAGGAGGGCGACAAGAAGAACGGCAAGTACGAGAAGCCGCCGTTCAGCTACAACGCGCTCATCATGATGGCCATCAGGCAGAGTCCCGAGAAGCGCCTGACGCTCAACGGCATCTACGAGTTCATCATGAAGAACTTCCCTTACTACCGCGAGAACAAGCAGGGCTGGCAGAACTCCATCCGCCACAACCTGTCCCTCAACAAGTGCTTCGTGAAGGTACCGCGCCACTACGACGACCCGGGCAAGGGCAACTACTGGATGCTCGACCCGTCGAGCGACGACGTGTTCATCGGCGGCACGACCGGCAAGCTGCGGCGCCGCTCCACCACGTCTCGGGCCAAGCTGGCCTTTAAGCGCGGGGCGCGCCTCACCTCCACCGGCCTCACCTTCATGGACCGCGCCGGCTCCCTCTACTGGCCCATGTCGCCCTTCCTGTCCCTGCACCACCCCCGCGCCAGCAGCACTTTGAGTTACAACGGGACCACGTCGGCCTACCCCAGCCACCCCATGCCCTACAGCTCCGTGTTGACTCAAAACTCGCTGGGCAACAACCACTCCTTCTCCACCGCCAACGGGCTGAGTGTGGACCGGCTGGTCAACGGGGAGATCCCGTACGCCACGCACCACCTCACGGCCGCCGCGCTCGCAGCCTCGGTGCCCTGCGGCCTGTCGGTGCCCTGCTCCGGGACCTACTCCCTCAACCCCTGCTCTGTCAACCTGCTCGCGGGCCAGACCAGTTACTTTTTCCCCCACGTCCCGCACCCGTCAATGACTTCGCAGACCAGCACGTCCATGAGCGCCCGGGCCGCATCCTCCTCTACGTCGCCGCAGGCCCCCTCGACCCTGCCCTGTGAGTCTTTAAGACCCTCTTTGCCAAGTTTTACGACAGGACTGTCCGGGGGACTGTCTGATTATTTCACACATCAAAATCAGGGGTCTTCTTCCAACCCTTTAATACATTAACATCCCGGGGACCAGACTGTAAGTGAACGTTTTACACACATTTGCATTGTAAATGATAATTAAAAAATAAGTCCAGGTATTTTTTATTAAGCCCTCCCCCCCCCCATTTCTGTACGTTTGTTCAGTCTTTAGGGTTGTTTACTATTCTAACACGGTGTGGAGTGTCAGCGAGGTGCAATGTGGGAGAATACATTGTAGAATATAAGGTTTGGACGTCAAATTATAGTAGAATGTGTATCTAAATAGTGACTGCTTTGCCATTTCATTCAAACCTGACGAGTCTATCTCAAAAGGCTGCCAGATTTCCATGTGTGCAGTATTATAAGTTAGCATGGAGCTATCTGGTGGACGCAGGCCTTGAGAACAACCTAAATTATGAAGAGAGTTTTAAAATGTTAAACTGTAATTTGTATTTAAGAATTTGTAGTAAAGGTGCCCAAGGAATTATATTGGCCATTTATTGTTTTGTCCTTTTTTTTTTAAAGAACTGTTTTTTTCCTTTTGTTTACTTTTAGACCAAAGATTGGATTCTAGCAAATGCACTTGGTATACTAAGTATTAAAACAAGTAAACAAACAAACGAAAAAGGAAGGTTGTTTAGTTGGCAACACTGCCCATTCAATTGAATCCGAAGGAGACAAAATTAAGGATTGCCTTCAGTTTGTGTTGTGTATATTTCGATGTATGTGGTCACTAACAGGTCACTTTTATTTTTTCTAAATGTAGTGAAATGTTAATACCTATTGTACTTATAGGTAAACCTTGCAAATATGTAACCTGTGTTGCGCAAATGCCGCATCAATTTGAGTGATTGTTAATGTTGTCTTAAAATTTCTTGATTGTGATACTGTGGTCATATGCCCGTGTTTGTCACTTACAAAAATGTTTACTATGAACACGCAGAAATAAAAATAGGCTAAATTCATATATATCTTGATATTTTTGTCTCTTTTATTAAGTAGAGCTAATTTGCAAAATACCATTCGACTTATAGGAAATTAGAAGGCTTTTTTTTTCCAGCCAACCTGGAGTTTAAACTGCTCCTTTAATTTAAACTGAGACTCTAAAACTGATAATAGTAGTTTTCCCCCCCTTTGTGAATAATTTTTTTTTTAACCAGGAACAGGTTACCTAATAAATACTAGCTTTAAATGAAAACTAGGATTTTCAGCTGATATCTTTGTCTTTGTAGATATGCAGCAAAAAAGATATTCAATTTTATATGCATAGCTGTTTGTTCTGTGCTTATTTTAAAGATCTGTTGATAGAATGTCCTTTATATATATATACATATATATTGTTTCAGGTATTTGTTTATAGAGCTTGACAAACTATAAATAAATATATGTATATAGAGTTAGATATAAGTGGATAATGAGCAATATAGTATGATATATAATATATATTATATATGTATATTATATATATATATCCCTTTAGTTCAGGTACAATTTGTGCTATGAATGCTGCAAACATTTTTTTTAACTATTTGTATTTATATTTTCTAAGTCAGCATTTATTTTTCTGGCTCTTTACCCACAGTGAAAGAATTCTAATAAAGATGTACTGAGTTGGATTATAGAGTTACTGAAGTGATAACCTGTTGTAATGATTTATAGATGGATGTTGATATTTATATTTTTAATTACATCAACTTAAAAATTCTAGTTATTCAAAGTAAAATAGACCTATCTCCCCCCTCCATTTTTACAACATAGAGGTATTTGTTTGATTCTCTTTTTAACATATTTGTATAATTTAATTTACAGATGTGTTTCTCTTGGTTACAGGAAACATTTTTTGTTTTAATTGCAATATGCATATATATGAGTTATATTGAGTGTATATATATATATATGCATACATAAAAAATGAAAACTTTTTCAAATTGTTTCAGACAGCCCATTCACTATAATTCCAGAAAATAATTAGAAAACTTGAGTTAAAGGTTTAGTAATTAATTGGATCCTGTGGTGATTCTGTGAACAAGTTGTTCATTTGTTACATTTGTATAGTCTGAAATGTGTTCTGCAGTAATGCAATAAGCTGGCCACTTTTTTACAATGGGTCCAGTGAAAAATAATCTGTTCCTAAGATGTTATCAGCAAACACTTAGAGAGTTGCTCAGAGAAAGAGGGGCAGTGAACCTAGTGGAGATGCAGGTTGGCTAAAATTGATTTTAAATTTAGAATAGCTCATGTTGGGGAATGGGGATGGCTAGCTTGTGGACCGGGAGAAAGGAAGAGGGAAAGGGGGAGAAGGGGGAGAAAGGTGGAGAGATGTTAAGAAATTTTGCTGGACTCAAATTGGAAAGAGATGGACAAAATAGGCTAGTTTGATTATCTCCTTTAGGAAGACAGGATTTTGTTTTCTTAGTGTGAGAATACATTTTGCTAAGATACAAGTTTTTTTTTTTTTTAAATCTAACAGTTTTTAAAAGTGAATCACACACACACACACACACACAAACACCACCACCACCACCACCACCACCACCACCACCAAGTAAGGAAAGAGGCAAGGAATGTGGGCTTAGGCAACAGAAATCTTCATTGCTTAGCTGAGAGGCAAACGGGGAAAGGAAAGGCCTACACTTAGATTGGGGGGAAATATGATTTATTGCCTGCTTTTGCTATGGTTTTATTTATGAATTGAGTATGTACTGCCACAGAGGAAATACAGTATTGACTATCAAAAGTTGAAAAGAAAGCTGAATTCACATAGTAAAGCTAAAAGATCTAGACACTGAAGAAACATTTCTTTTGTGAGTATTTTCACTCTGGCCAGCAATTTATGATTTTATAACATGTTTATTTAGAAGATAGAGAAATATAATTTCAATGGCAACATTTTTGTACTTTCAAGTCCATAATGAATTTGGCGTTTTGTATTTGTGGAACTAGATATTGGAGTACAAGTGTGCTTTAGCACATGTCTAATTTACAAATGTAGAGGATATGATTGGAAGTTTGTTTATTAGGCTTCCGAGACACAAGCAAGAATATATATATATATAAAGACAATTTGGTAAAGGCTTTTCTGAAGCCCAGTACATTTTTTTTTATTTCATTACTCTTGATCTGGCTTTCCTCCCTCAGGATATTCTCTTTTAAAAATGACAATCTGGTATGGCATTAATACATTTAATTTTGATTCAGACTTGTTACAATGTTTTACTATGTATTATCACCAACTTTTTGCTGATTCCAGTTAGTTCATTCCAGACAAATACTTCTAAAACTCTTTGGAGATTATTTTCATTTAAACTTATAATTGCTTAAAATGAAGTAGAGACCACCCTTTTTGAAAACAAATTGAAAAGAAATTGATCACGATTTAAAAATTAAAACTCCAAATTGTAACATTACAGATTTAGTATTTCAATTAACATAGTTGAAAGTCAATGCAACTGTTAATACATAAACACAAAGAAATGATATAAAATGAAGCATAAATGGAAATTATTTCTTCCAAATAATTTTCTTCCTATAATTGCAGTATTGAAAAACTATTCAGTACAAGTGTCCTCATAGTCAAGGTAGTCTCCCAGTGTCTTCTATGACTGGACTCACAGCAAGGGCAGAAAGGGGAAAAAATAAATCTTGAAGTGTATTGAATATAATATGTATTCAGGTTGGTACATATTTCACCCCAAATAGATGGGCACATAAAATATTAGAAGTCTATATAAAAATTTGATTTTTACAGCATGTATTTTCTACTTTCTCATTGAGGACTTTGAGTGCATTGAAATAATTTTAATTTTGATAAATTAATTCTCTGAGTAGCTAATATAGTTGGTTGTCTTAAAGGCCAAAAGCCTGTTGGGGAATTAGGTTAACAAAGGGTGAAGGTAAGATCATTATAGGTTTCAGTGCTGGCTGAGATGGGTTGCTGAGGTTGTGTAACTGTGCCTAGAGGGCGGGGGTTCCTGTATATCCCTACTTCAGCAGATAACCTGTCCCCACCACTACTCCAGCTTCTACCAGACAGATGGAAATCTCCAAAGGAAAGTCTGCACAGCCCTTCTAAGAAGCAGGGTAGGTAAACACTTAATTTTCAATTTCCCACTCATTCTGCTTCTACTCAAGGCCAGACCCTGGAGTTACAAAAAGAATAATAGTGCTCATCTAGATTCTCCTTCACAACGATATGGCTGAATTCTTCCTACTGTAAGAGTTAAAAGGTATTAGCAGTCTTCCAGATAGCTGGAAAATCCATATTCGATTTTCTTTTGCTTCCAATTTCCCTCTTTTCTCTCACTCTAATTGCCCTGCCTTACCATTCCTCCAGGAGCTCCTCTCCTAAGCACCAATAGTTAAAACTAAGCTATCTTTTAGTTTCCAGCTCCTAAATTTGCCCTTTCCCCCACTCAGTTCTTGAAGACATTGTCCAGGGAATGTAGGCCCAGGGGCTCTGGGCTGCGACTATATGACGTAGTGTTATGTTTTGTCTTTCTCCCTCCCAATTTGGTGCCCCCACCCCACCCCCAAATCCAAGGTTCTGCTCGAAGTTGTTGGAAGGCTGCTGAGGACTTGTAAGCTGTGAACACTCTCACCAGGAGATCGGTAAGTGAAAGTCTTCCCTGCCTCACATGGTAGTGGGTGGTTAGTGTGTCCCACAGACTACTGTGGATGGACCCTTAAATCTAGACTCTTGTAGGCTTAAATGTTTTTTCCCACTTGGAACGAGTAGATTCCCACAGTCATAGGTGGAAGAACGATTTGTCCACGTGGACAGAAATCATGGTGGATGCCTAGGTACGAGGATTTAGCTATTTCAAAGGAGGAAGAAAAGAAGACAATTTTATATGAAGAAGGCAATGGGATACTTTAGTGTGTACAGAAGTGTAAGGTATTTCTTTTAATGGAGATTTCTGAATTTCGTGGCTGCTTCAGAGAACAAGGAAATGTGATGTTCAAACCCGGGATCTTCCTCGGCATCAAGACGAAGTTTTTTTTTTTTTTTGTTTTTTTTTGTTTTTTTTTTTATAAAATCAAGAACCAACTCTCTCTCTCTCTCTCTCTCTCTCTCTCTCTCTCTCTCTCTCTCTCTCTCTCTCTCTCTCTGTGTGTGTGTGTGTGTGTGTGTGTGTGTGTGTGTGTGCTTTCTTCTCTACTTTCACACTGGCATTGCCAGCCTCATCCAGTGCGGGCCCTCTCTCTTCAGCTCCTGTGGCTAGGTCAAGCGAGGGTCTCTACAGGACTAAGCATATCTGGTGCAGGTCGAGTTCAGCAGCGCCACTTAAGAGAAGGAGACTTCTTGGTCTCATGGAGAAGGGGGAAAAACTCTAGGAAAATGAACACTGTTCTGGGCTTGACTTTTCCCTGTTGGGAATAGCTCAGTTCCCGGCTTTGAAAAATAATTGATTTTTAATGCATACTTAGGAGCCGGTGCTGTATGCTCCAGAGCCTGGCTGTCCCAGGGTAGCTGTGAGCGCGCCAGACTCTGGCTGGCTCCTCCCGAAGCTCCGGAGAGAGGCCGGGCTGTGATGTCGGGATGGCTTGTCCTGCGCCTCTGGACTCGGACTGCCTTTGGCGAGGGTGTTCAGGCTGGACTCCATCCAAGTAGAGCAGCTTGACTCGGTCCTGAGTTGAGGTCTCGGGTTAGGGACTAACAGCAGAGCACGGACCGTGGCAGGAGAGCTAGCTGGGGCTGCTCGGCTGCAGGGTCTGCCTTTATGTGCCCGCATTCAGATCACCTTTGCCGGCCTCCCTGCCCAAGGAGCCGCGCTGCTGGCGAGCAGCAACGCGAGGGCGCTCTAGCCCAGGACACCGCCTCCGCCGCTTGGGAAACTGGTTTCCTAGAGCTGCGGCCACTACCTTTCCTTTTCTTCTTAGCAGTCTAAGATCCTTTCCCTACTCCTTAGAAGTTGTTTGTCTTTGTTTGCGGGGTGCAGTTTCAGATCTCAGCACTCACCCGGTAGTTGGTAAAACTGATTTTTACAATAGTCTTGTATTCTGTCTATCCCCTTCTGGTTTATTGCCCACGCATCTGGTGGAAAGAGTAAGCCTTCGGGTAGGAAATTTCCCGAACGCTAGGAGCAGCATGGAGTTGGGGAGACAAAAGCCGGGCTGGGAAGCAGATTACCGCAGAAGCGCAGAGATTTCTTTTGGAAGAATTGGAGGGAAAGGATGAGAAATGCAGAGGGATACTTCTACCTGCACTTCCCGCCTCCCTCTTACAACAGTCAAGCTTAGTTGATAAGCTTTCACATCGCTGCTGCACCCTGGCCCTTTAGCAAACTTAAAATACGAAGATATCACGAGACCGTGATCCGAGAAGTTACTTATGATAATAACAAATAATTAAGAATTCTGTATCTAAGTCAGTGAGGAGAGATGAATGGCCTACATTTTTTCCGGGACTGTGGCCTAGAGCATTTCAGTGTCTTTGGCATTGCGGGAAAAGCCCGCCCAGGAGGAAACAGCATACAGCTTTTGGCGAGATTTGTAAACTTTGAGTGGTACTAACGAGCTCAGTACCAAACGTGTTCAGTAACTACACGTTTGGATATTCATTTTCGGCTAAAGTTGAATTTTCCTATATTGCTAGAATCCGAGGTTGAAATAGCCACCTTCATTTTCGTTCCTCCTCTTCATCTTCTGTTATTTCTTCCGTCTTTGTGTGCTCTTTCCTTTAAAGAGCAAAGGTATCTTCCTGAATAAGCAGATACAGTTTGTTTGGTTTTGATTGAATAGGAAGACTGAAAACTATAATGGGTTAGAGAGAATTGTCTCTCGGTTGGTTCTTTCATTTTCTCATGACTCTGAAATTTAATGACCTAATCATTGTTGTTTGAAGTTAAATTATCTGTTAAATTAGCCCTAAACAATAACTGATGATATTTTTCCTTTGGGTCTGGTTGTCCCTGAATTCTTGACCATAGATGGGTATAACAGGAGTCTAGAAAAATTCTTGATTTTGTAGTGTTATAAAAATAATCACCTCACGGACTATGTGCAATGATGTTATTTCTAAGTTGAGCATTATAAATTGGAAGTTCTTTTTCAAACTCGTGCATAAGACTCAGACAAAAAATATAAACACAATTCCCATTAGTATTCAGAAACCAAATGTGAAAGCCATTATATACCTTTGCCAGTAAGGAATTTCTCACAAGCGAAAAATTAGCTGTATGGAAACGTGCAACATTGTTTTAGATGTACATTCTAGAAATCTAAAGTATAACTATTTAGTTGAGTCTGACATATGTTCATTATGTATTTCTGGTACAAAATAGCTTTGAAGTAGTGTAGATTTTCCTCTCTTTTCTTTCATAAAGCTTATGTAGTTCCAGAAGAGAGGGGGTTTGTGCATATTGAGGGATCAACACCTTTCTCAGTTACTCTATTAAAGGTAGCCAAAGAATCTTTGGACCCAATAGTATTCCAGTATCTGAGAAAACTTTGGTAATAGGAAGAACTATTGTGTTTGCTCTATTAAAATGTGCTGAATGAATAATTAGAGACTGGGATGAATGTTGAAAATTTTAGAACAAGAATAAGGCAGTAATTTTATTATTTAATACTTCAATAATTTCTATAATTAATAATGTGATTTTAAAAGTTGGCAATGCTCTCTTAGAAAAAAAAAGTGTACTTGGCCGACCTTATCAAAAATATTCTGGGAAAAAAAATAAGTAGAATCAGATAGAATTGACAAAAGGTATTGCTTGTTTTTTTATTTATCTATTTTTTTCCTGAAAAAAAAACTGTTAATTAAACACAGCAAACAGATTGCAGGTTGGAAGACTAAAATCGACCATTTCTGCATCAATAGTGTTATGTATTACTCCATTGATTTGTATTTATTTATGCAGAGGTTTCAGCTATTTGCTTCCTATATTTCAGTGTCTGCCTCTTTATTATTGTCACACATTGCTTTTAATGCAGGAGTTTATTGTAGGAAGCAAAATCCCATCCATTCTAAGTACACCTCATAGTGGATCCTGAGAGTGTTACCAGTTTACGAAACTGTTTATCATCCTTGCTTTTTTAGTAATTAGGAACCGCTTCTGCTTAAAGCCTCATGCTGCTTGAGAGCTTCCATTCTTTTCTTCACACGTAGTACTGATGTGTTTCAATAACATAGAAAACATGATTTGGTGAGCTTAGGGTCTAAATAGAATGAAGTAAGACGCTATTTTCAATTGGTTTATCTGGGTTAGCGCCACAAAAGTAAGCTAGCGGTGTGTTTTTAGCAGTTTTTTTTTTTTTTTTAATGAAAAATAAAGGATGAATCATTGAAATTTAGATATTGGACATTTTAAACAACTGCTAATGTGAAATTATGCCAAGGGTCATTATTCAGAAGAAAAGCCATATAATGTCCTATATATTAAATATATGTGTGTACATGTGTTTAATTAGTGTGAATATGTTATTACATCTTTGGAAGATAGTCATGCCCCTACACTAATGCAGCACATGGGCAGTATGTATCAGGGTCCATCTCAACACAAAATAGGAGCACCCGAGTCGCTCAGTGTGCTCGTTAACTAAAAGGCAGGAGGAGGGGTTGAAATATATCCCTATTTGTGGTCTTCTGTTGCCATTACAAAGTATTAAAAAGTTGTTTGAAAATTGGAAAACAAAAACAAAAGTGGTCTAGCGTATTGAAGGCTGTTTAATATTTAATCTGCCGCAGCACTTTTCTCAGTGCACAGGACCAGTCCTTCTCCCACCTTCAGATAGGAGCACAACTACCAAAAGCATCAAGGGATCCTTTTCCCCCCTTATTTTAAAAACATTTATTATTATTTATTTGCTATACCCTTCCTTTCCCCTAGTGAATACAAGATATATAGAAAACAGATCCGAATTATTTGGGGGATCAAAGGGACCTTGGAAGATGGAAAGGAAATTACTTTTCCTCAATGGTTGTCCATGAGAATAGGAGTCACAGACAGAAGGTATCCCGGGATCTAAAGTTTTGCAGAAGATTGAATGGGACTGAGGGAGAAGGGGGAGGGGGAGAGCTACCTTTATTTGTTTCATTTGTTTAAAATTTCTTTTCCTTATCAAGCCATTGAAACCAGCATAGTGAAGTGGCGGTTTGGAACCCGGTGCTGTAAGCACTCTAAGGAGGTTGAGGTTCCTTAGCGCCCCGCCCCTTGTCGGGAAGGATTTAAACAGCCAAGGCAATTGCTCCCCAGCCCCTCCCTGCATCTTCCACGCATGCACCAGCTCGTCCTCATGGTGCGTGGGACAGTGGACAGTGTTGACTTGAATTGCTCTCTGGATGCTAGCCTTTCCTGTGAATGAACCCGAAAACACTCGACAGGTCGTGAATAATCGTTTTAATGAGTGTGCGAAGTGTGCGACGGGGTGCACCGAGTTGTCGGGTTAAACAAACAACTTGTACTCTGACCAAATCGGATTGTTAAAGTGCAAAGTGATGTCAGTACCATTCCCACTGCCTTTCGGAAATCCACAGATCTGACACGCGGGAGTCCAATTCTCCCCATTAAAGAAAAATAACAATATTTTTCAACCGTGTGTGATCTTCTTTAATATTAACCAGAGCCAAACAAAACCTCACTAGAGATCACAGTAGTTCCACTGAAAAAGCAAAACAAAAAGAAGGAGATTCAGGGGAAGGGATAAGGGCACATCAGGAATTCAGGAATTCTGGGAGAGAACTTGTACTTTATATTTCACACATCCTTGGATCTACGTGATAGAAAGTATTCATTCAATTGCTTATATCCGAAACGACTGGGATAGAAGTTTATTTACGTACTGAGTCTGTACTCCTATGGGGGCTTTTCTGTTAGAAATTTAACTAATATTTAATATGTGTGTTAACCTCGTGAGTGTGAAGGAGTGTCAGTCTCACATGCTTGGAAGAAAGCAATAAAAAAGATTGCTAATGGGCCCCATAGTAAACAACCTTAAAGATTAGGGATTCTCAAAGACTCATACTGCAGTCAGAAAAAGTTATGTTTCTCCCAATCTTGAAAATATATACGTAAAATATATTTTTGAAAATAATCTACTTAAAATCACTTTAATAGACTCCCTTGTACTTTTTATTTTGTTTTATAATTTCAAATATTACATGAGAAAAGTAAGAGAGTAAGCTTCAAAATGTTTACGAAAAGCAAATTCTTTGACACATTCCTTCTAAATAGTTCGGAAGAGAGAAATGTGTTTCTTTTCCTTGTGAGTTCCTTCTATATAATCAAGTATCAAACAATATCCCATAAGGTTTGCAAATCAGTTTATGAGTTTCCCATATCTAGCTTCTCTACTTCATAACCTTGTGGGTAGATGAAGTTGGATATTTGTTCAATAGTACTCATTTCTTTACTAAAGACAGAAAGCACACCATAGCCCACTGTGTATTCATCAGTTCTTAACATGTTCATCTGTTCAGAAAGATGAAATTCTAGGTGTGTAGTATAAGAAGGCAATAAATATGGAATCTCAGACTTGTTCACTTAACTCCTCTGTCCTAAGCTACATATCTGTTTATCTGTTTTTCTGACCATCTATGTCACATGTGTTTATGTATAACCAATAACAACTTTTTGAACTAATTGACCTAAAACAGAGAGCTGAGGTATTTGACAAAGTCTTAGCAAAGCCACTATACTTTGTTATTATAGTTACTAGTTTTTTATAAAATTTTATACTATTTAAGCCTCACCGAGATAAAATAAAGACACTACAATTCTGCTTCCATTCTTAAATTTTCAAAAGATAAATTGGGGCTGGGAGACTTTGCCTGGCATGTAGTAAATTTCTCTATCAGACTATACCAATCTAGAATATCTTTTGGTTTTTAGATGATATTGAACAAAAGTTGACAGTATTTGGACTATAGTTATCTTAATGCTCTGAAGGACTAGAAGTGTTTTAGGAGCCATTGAAAGAATATATCCATTTTGGTTTTAGATGTACAAAGAGCAAATCTGGAGGGGGCATCTGTCTTTATGTATGTATGTATGTATGTATGTATGTATGTATGTATGTATGTATGTATATATATATATACAATTATATATATATATATATTTAAAGAACTATACTATCAAAACATTAATTATATTTGAAAGAGCAGGAGCTTATTGTAGGGAGAAGTGCACTGCTGAATTCCATAGTCTGCCTGAGTGGGATGAATTTGTCTCCTTGTCTCACAGTATGCTTCCTTTTCAGAGAGACTGATAAAAGCAGCAGAGACAAGAAAAAGGTTGTTTTGGAGAGAGAGAGAGAGAGAGAGAGAGAGAGAGAGAGAGAGAGAGGAGAGAGAGAGATCTTATATGCTAGAATGGTCCTGAGCACAGGGAATCCATGTGAAAAATCTGGTGACATGGGGGTCACTCATCAAATCTTTGTTCTCTGCTTTAAAAATTGGTTTTTAAGTCTATCAAACAGATTACTGATAATCTGGGAAAGAGAGAGGGAGAGAAAGAGAGAAAAGAGAGAGAGAGAGAGAGAGAGAGAGAGAGAGAGAGAGAGAGAGAGAGAGAGATTGGGAGACTATCAATTATATTCTTGATCCCCCAAGTCCTAGTTATTTCACAGCTGCAAAAATTTAGTGTCCAAAATTTAGATTATTTTCCTTCTAAATCCTACATCGTTATGAATCATCCATGATCATTTATAGTTTTGGGCTTAATTACTAGTTTTTAGCTTTAAATTACCTATAAACTAATTAATCTGACTAATCTTCCTAAATATCTGGTGAATAGTTTAACAACCACAACAAGAAAAGTAACGAACCTGCAACAATATTACTAAATAAACTATTAATATTAACAACTTAAATTCCATAGCAGAAGTGAGCTTAAAGTAATTCTAAGACCAACAGGAAGAAAATAAAGCCCACTTCAGCCTTAGTTTTCTGTTACCTGGTAGAGGTCGAGCATCCATCTAGTTTCATGTTTTGCTCATGAATGATTTCTGCCTAGATAAACTCAAGCTTCTGAAGGAAGGAAGACTCCCTTAGCATACTCCCTACACAGGTCCTGGTAAAAATGCCACTGAGTACTTCTATATTCTTTTACATTCAGTCTCCATCACAGCTACAGGCATGTCCCCTGAAGACATCATTCTTAAAGCAGTCTGGAACAGAGTTAGACATGTGAAGGGTTCTTGAGTGGAGGGTTGGCGTATCTTCTGCCTAGATCACTTCTGGTCAGTAGCAAAGTCATGGTATTTAAAAACTATGTTCACAAAGCCAAGGATGTTAATAAGAGAGTTTTAAGTTTCCAGTGAGCTCAGAGATCATGGATCCACTCTGCAAAGGGAGACATCTTAGCATCAGTATCTACTCCCACTCCAGAATGAATTCTTTAGGAACAGGCAGATGAAAAAAAGATTAAAGAAAGTAGATTTAGTGGTAATAGTTTTCACTGATGGTCTAGCTAGGAAAGCAAAACCCATTTCTCCAGGTAGGAGAGATGCTTCTGTGACCTCTATCCATGTTGGTTGAGGAAATGGCAGCTCAGTCCTAGGCCTAGGTGGAGAGACTCTGTCACTAGATCTATACTTCAAATACTCTAATACTTGTCTTGTCTCCTTAACACTTAGCCTCTGCTTTCACCCTGTGCAAAAAGGGAAATAAAATAAAATGAAGATATTAAAAAGGTATGGGGTTAGATTTGTCAGGTAGATGGTAACTCTTAAGCAGGTGGTTTATTATTACCGCCCCCCCTCCCACTGCTTTATTTTAAGAAGATAGGGAAGCTGGTTAGAAGAGGAAGGGCAGTTGTGGGAAAGAATAACAGAGCCTAAGGTAGACATTCCTTGTCAGTTCAGCACCTATGGCCACCTGACGAGAGAGCTGAGCCACAGGATGAATTGACCCTAGCAGTGTAAAGTAAAGCAGACCCCAGACTCTTACAAAGGTAAACAAACAAACAAACAGAAAACAAAAACAAAGACATAAATATCAGTAGCCGGCTTGCGCTCTGGGCTCTGGAAACTTTATTTATTTATCTTTGTGAGATATTTCCTTCAAACCTCAGTGCACACACAATCCACAACAGAAACCTTAAAAGAAGGCAGCAAGGGAGGGAAAGACACCTCCATTGCTTTAGTTCTTTGTGATCTGTGCTGTTTATGGGAAGGGGGCTGGACCCCCTTTTACATTTGCTTGTAGCCTTTTCATTTTAATGAAAGCACTTCCAGTTTGTGGGAACATTATTTCATTAAATTTCAGAAAAGAAAGAGAAGCCTTCATTTCGGAGAATAAATTCACTGAAGTGATGCTCAGTTCTCAGGCATGAGTCTGCAGTGGGAGGTGGCAGCTTTGGGTGCTAGTAGATCCTCATTTCAGTGACACCCCAAATTTCTCAGTGCTTGGAGTTTAATAGCCCACTAAATTCACTCCAATTCTTCTCTAAATATACTTCTGCAACTTAAAGTAAAACAAGAACATCTCATTTAATTTAGATACAATCAAAATACTGTTTTAAGGAGGATATTTTGTTACTCTGATTCTTTTATTAAGAATTTTATTTTTTTATTAAGAAATAAAACTATCATGTGTTTCAGTAAGAAAATTAGGGGAAGTCAGCATTACTAAAATGTGGCTCCCAATTCTGTTACATGCACTCCCTAAACATGGCTTTGGAAGAACTTATTTTCTAATACCTTGTATTTTATTTTATATGACTGAGAACTTCTGAACCAATCCAGGAATGTGCAGCTGAGAATAACTACATTTAATGATTCTCTGGTGATGAAAATACTGAAGGTATTTGTTTTAGTATTAACAGTATGCAGAAACTCTTGTGCCTGTAAAGTTCACAAACCCATTTAGTTAAATTAATAAGTTTCTATAGCCCAATATCTTAATAAATCTTTAGCCACCAGACCATGTATTTAAATGCTTATTCATGTCCAATATTTGCCAAATTAAATGTATCAAGTATTGCTTATTCCATGCAAACTATAAAAGTCAAATAAATATTAGCATCTCTTTTTAAGTACTAGTAATTGAGATTTACTTGAAATCTGTAGATACTGAAGGAAATCTTTGCAGATGCATCTTTATATTGTGAGTAAATATAGATTTTTCTTTCCAGACTGGGATTTGGAGTAGTGAAGAATTAGAGTTGAGTTTCCTGGAATGAAGTTTTTTTTTTTCTTTTTCTTTTAGCAGTAAGCCAAGACATACAAATTCCATCCATTATTCACACTCTATTTAATAAAAGAAACGTACATTTTCACAGGCAGGAGTAAGCCTAGGTCAAAAAAGAATGAATTGTTTCAAATGATGCTAACAGTTTTTCCCAACAAAGAATATTTTTCAAGGAAGATGCAACCAGATCTCTCGTAAGTGGCAACACAAAACATGGGGCTATGCTGTGGGTATTTAATGCCTCCATAGGCTGAATATCTGTGAGGAACAGTATTACCCTGAGTAAGATTGTGCAATTCCTTTTTATTCCTGAGGACAGGCTGATGCTCAGAAGTGTGTCTATGTGCAAACGTGTTGGTTACTGCTATCTTGAAGGATTTTTCAGGATACAAGAGGATACAAAAACATGCATGTTTATTGTCTTTCATGCACATTTCTAAAACACATTTTCCATTAGGCTGTGGCTTCCAGTCCTGTCTTCACAGCCGGCAGCTAGCTTTCAGGAAAATGGGGCTCCAGTGTAGTAGGGCAGTTAAAGAGGAAAGGATGGCCAGGAAACCCCAACTTATAACCCCATCAAAGAATTCTCATTGGCAGGCAGACTAGGAAATGGTAACTCTCAAAAAGGGTCGTGGGAAGACAGTAATTTTCTTTAGGTGAGTTTTGGAAAGATGCTAAGTGAAATACTGTTCAGGCGTTGGGATTAATAGCGCAGCTTACATCGAATGTGCCGGAAATCATGCTCTGTGCAAATGAAAATGAAGGAATTTTATGCATATTCTAATTCTCCCTCTTTGGCTGCTATTTTGGAGGAAAAGGCTTCTTTTGCTGATGGTGGGACTTTTTTGTTCTGCACAGGAAATATGTAAATGAACACATTCTCCCCCCCACCCCCGTTTTTCCTTTCCATTTCCCTCCTCCACTCTCCCCCTCCCTTTGTCAATAACAACACGTAGTTAGGGTACACAGTTCAGGCTCTGATTCCTGACTGCTTTTCCTTTCCAGGAGAGCAGGGATCAGGCCCATAGTCAAGCCCCTGCTTTAGCTCTCCTCTAGGCCATTAGGCCTGGCCTTTGGGAATGAAAGTAAAGTTTCTACAGGACCAAGGTAGAGGATTAGCACTAGCAACTTGGTTTGGAATCTCTCCTCGCTTCAGACCCTACCAGAGCTTATAAACAATGTGGTAGAAGTGCCCTGACTATCAAGACTAGTAAAGACAGTGAATTGTAATTATACTGTGACAAAAGCAAGGGACTTTCTACTTCCATTTTGATACGTCACTCATCTAATGGTGCTTCGTTGCGATCCTCTGGCGGACTTTGTGCGAACTCCTGAGCCGAGCTAGCGAAGGGTGTTTGGAGACTGAGGGCGGGAGCTAGAGGGTTGCTCTAAGGAAAAGGATTGCCCCTTCCATCCCCGCCAGCGCTGGGCAGGCTTTTCAGAACTAATTCATGGTAGGGCGGGGCGAGGGAAGATGCCAGCAGACTTGAGTTTCTCCCTTTTCAGTCTCTGGATAAACAAAACCTCGAGAACAGTCTTATTCTTCCCAGTTTAGACTGAAAAGCGTGGCGCGTCTCGAGCCCGCGCGCTCCTGCGCTCTTCCGAGCTCCGGGAAGGAGGGCGCCGGGCTCCACGGCCGGGCCGGGCTCCAGGGCCTCTGCGCTCCGGTCGCGGCCGTTGGGGCGCCTCCCAGGCTGGCCCGTTGGCGCTGAGCGGTCCGCGGACCCGAGGACCCTCGCGGCCGAACCCAACCATCCTCCAGCGCCGGCTCCCCGAGCTCGGACGCAGCTCGCTAAGGAGTCTGGCGCTGTCTGCGAAGTGCCGGGAGAACCTCCGGCCGCGCGCCCGGCGCTCCGCCCGGAACAGCCGCTGGGAAAGGCCGGAGCGGGAGTCTGGAGAAGGCCTGCGGCGGCGCCGCGGCCTGGAACCCTCGGGCGGGCTTCTCCGTGGTCGGGCGGCGCCGCTCCTCCTCCTCAGGCCGTCACCCGACCCTCGGCCAGCCCCGTCCCCAGCCTGGGGGTCGCTCCCCTCTCTGGTCTCACACCAGTCACGTGGCAGAAGGATGGTTTGGGCGCCGGGTGGCTCCTTCTTCCTGGTTGATGATATCTTAAACTTTTCTTCAATTATTTTTCTTTTCGGCTTTCTTTAAATGCCTTCACTTCCTAAGTGAGCAGAAGGACCTAAAGGCTGAAAGAAAAGGCCCAAGAGAAGGAAATCATTTCTGGCTTCTCAGATCTTTGCACTTGCTCCTTTCTCCACTGCTGGCCCAAGATCCACACCAGCAGCTGAGGTTTAGACCTCTTCCTGCATTGGGGCCTAGACCAGTGTCTGCACACAGCCCTCGCTGTAAATGGCTGGATGAGGGCGGGATGCACTTAGGCGGGATGCACTCAGATCAGCTCACTTTGAGGGTGTAGGGTTTTTTTTTTTCTACTCAGCTGAAAGGCAGATAAACACTTATGTTTTATCTTGGTGTTATTTATGTAGCTATGCCCCCAAGCGGGGGCGGCTAAAGTTGTTAGAAATATTTTTCTTGATCTTATTCATATATATATATATATATATATATATATATATATATATATATATATATATATATATGGCTGTGAACTTTAGGATGTTGAAGTTAATCTTAAGGCGTTTCCCTTACATTTTGCTATCTTTAAAAAACAATTTTACTTCTTTAATAAGAGGTGAAGACCTTGCAAAATGAAGTTAAACTCTTGTAGAAACTACAAGATTTCTTACTTTCTCCTGCTGCTTTATTACAATTGAACGCTATTTAAACTGACTCACTTTCTTTGTTGTGTCTTTTGCATCATTTAGTGATTCTTTTTCTTTACAATAACTTTTTTGGGGGGAATATCATAAACATTTTTTTTTATAACCAGGCAAACAATTTTAGGTTTGGAAATTTGTAAGTCTAACTTCATTCAGTCAGTATATATTAAATACATATTCTCCTGAGCACCAACTGTGTAATCCACGGACTATTCCCTAGAGCATTTTTATGTCCCACTCTCATTGATTATAAAATAGTGAAATTATATAACCAATGAGCTAATAAGCATGAAACTAATTTGAAAGGTTATAATTGCTAATCAAATGTAAAGCATATTTATTAGCATCATTATTAAAAGGTGCCAGAGGGGTACAGATAAAACCTGTTCCTATCCTCTGGGAACTTACAATCTAGTTGGGCATAAATAATGAAATGTAAATTGATAGAAATAGCTACTAAGCAATGTTCAGTGTCTGGCATATTGAAGACAGTCAGAAAATGATTGCCTCACATTAATTTGTAGTCCTGCCATTCTTTTAACAGAAATATAATACTGTAAGTAAAGGAAGGATTAATTAGGAACATTTTTCCTGTAGAAAATGAATTTGTCCTTCATAAGTCACATGAGAAGATTGGAACCATATAAGCTGTTTGTTTTTGAGGGACAAAATGGTATGAAGTGTGGGATATGAAAAATGCACGGATGAATGTGTAAGAAACCTTACAAGACCATTATGACTGATACATATTTTATAAAAGTTTTTAATAATTAGGTGTATTATGGAGTATCTTCATGTGAATGAAGGTACACAAGGAAGCCAGAGGAACCAGATCTCTCTGACTATGGAGGTACAGGCAGCAGTGGTGAGCCACATACAACGTGGTGCTGAGAACCAAAAGGGGTTCTCTGGAAGAGCAGCATTTGCCCTCCCCCCCCATGCTTACTTTTAAATGATTCTATCTAAATACCACATGTAAAGAAAATTTAAGAGGAATAAGAAAAGATTCAGGTAAAATTCTGGGATGTGATATTGCCAGAAAAGGCTTACCATTGCAATATCCACTGGATCCCTTCCTCTGGTTTGTATACAGTGGGAATTACACTGGAATGATAAACCCAAACATAAACATAAGCATGTGTTCAAATACACGGAGAGCTATACTGCTCTAGAATCATATTACTTAGCACTGATTCTTCATTACCATCAGCAATGGAGAGGACAGGTATAGATGTGTGGGGATAAATCTTGAGATATTGCTATCACTAGCTAGGCTCAAGATGTATTTTGCATCTAGCATTTATACTTACATTCATTCAAAGCGATTTCCAACTATGAATGAATTTTTCCTCCTACTGTATCAATTCTCTCTACATGTTTTTGTTTTATCTACAGAAAAAAAAATTATAGCAAGTACAGGGGGAGGGGAGTCACTGGCATCTGGTTGGTAAAGTTGCTGGATGCTGTTAAGCATCCCACAAGTCATATTTTATTCTGGCACAACCTCAAATGCTTCTATCCAACTTATCAGTGGAACCCAGGTTAAACAATCTTCTTGCCTGATGATACTTTGGACAGCTACACCAGAAGTCCTTGGATTTGACTTTTGTTTGAGTAATGTTTCAATTAAAAAAAAAATTACTATTTGAACAGTAAGAAAAATCTAACATCTTTGACTTGTCCCAAGGCATGCAGCATGCATGCATATATATATATATATATATATATATATATATATATATATATATATATATATATATATATATATATCTCAAAGGTAGAAATCTTCTTCAACTGAATGCTATTTGTTAAATTAATAAAATGTGTCTTTGGAGTTGCTTAGCAACTTAGGGAAAGCTTTTTAAAAGTTCATTTGTTTGTTTAAAACGAGGGTAGGCTGCATATTATTAGCTACATTATATAAATCAACAAAGAAATGTACACCAAAAATGGAACATTAAATTTCAACACATGTTCTGCTCTCCGTGTCTGGTAATGGAAATGCTCAATTGTCTGACAGATGTGCATCAAGTATCCCACAAAGATGATCTATGTGTGGAACTTCAGTGTAGTACTGAGGAGATAACAAAACCAAAGTGGAAAAACCAAACAGGTTTGTTAGAAAAATTTTGTTTTTCTTAGCTTTTCTTCAGAAGCCGTATCCTCCAAGCACTTTTTTTTTTTTTTTAAAGATTTATTTATTTATTATATGGAAGTACACTGTAGCTGTCTTCATACACTCCAGAAGAGGGCGTCAGGTCCCATTACGGATGGCAGCGAGCCATCATGTGGTTGCTGGGATTTGAACTCAGGATGTCTGGAAGAACAGTCGGTGCTCTTAACCACTGAGCCATCTCTCCAGCCCCTCCTCCAAGCACTTTTATGGGACACTAATCACACTCTGTGTGAGAATGTCTCCAGCTCCTTGAGGGTCTGCGCTCCTCAGTCACGCCTTGCTGCTTCTGCCTAGTCCACATCTTCTCTTCTCTTTGCCAGGGCCAGTTAAAAGTTTTCAAAGACAATCACAGACCTTATCATTGCTGCTTGTAATCAAAAAGAAAATATTGCCAATGATGTTTTATCTCTAATATTCAATGGACCATTTAAATTGTCTCCTTACATGACATGAGCTTCCAAGCATGGAACTCTCAGGGCTGGT
Organism: Apodemus sylvaticus; assembly: GCF_947179515.1. NCBI lineage: Eukaryota > Metazoa > Chordata > Mammalia > Rodentia > Muridae > Apodemus > Apodemus sylvaticus. The sequence goes on along the minus strand of NC_067477.1, from coordinate 73,467,946 downwards.
GAGAACATCTGAAACTCTTGAGTCACCTTTTCTAGAAGTTATTTTTGTCAGTTGCTGTAACAGTGGCTCAGCAGTCACTTTGAAAGGCAGTGATCCTTGATTAGCAGTTGGCTGGTACCATGCTCCACTGACGTGTAGCAGCAGCACAGGTGTGCCTTATAAAACAAGACAGGTAACGTCCAAGACCCAAGCCTTTATTTTTTGTGCATATAAGGATGAAGAAAAAGAAAACTTGGGATGGGTGTTCATCTTTGTGCATTAATCCATATAATTGTTACAGATAAACAACCCAAATGCTCCTCTGAAATAATGCTCTGCCAGTACAGCATTTTTGTAGCTTTAAAGCAAGACAGCAAGTTCGGTGGATACCTAAGTTTCTGGTTTTGATTTTCTGGTTTTAGAAGATCACATTCATAATTTTCATCACACAATTGAAATAGAATCTCCTTACAATAAGTTCTTAGGACTTAGAAATCAAATTCTTTCAGTCAGAATTTGACTATATAGAGTTAGTAAGACACTTTCTGATATGAACACTTCTAATAGAGTCAAGCTTAAGATTATTTATTGAAGTCTATTGTTATTTTATGAGTTCAAGGAAGCGAATACTGGTCTCTTATTTAGTCTTTATACACATACTGCTAAGTGGTATAAAAAAAAAACCCACTAACCAAAAGTCATTATCTAAACATATATTATTTGGACTGGCCTCCTAGTCTGTTTATAGTAGCGGACATGTAAGTTTTACTTCTTTGACTTTTCTTCATGGATTCATTCTACCAGAGAGTAATTTCCTCTCACTTAAGATATTTCTTAAGCTTTTTCTTTTGAATTATATATTTTCCTCTTTTTTATTTCTTATGATTCTTCCTATTAATGTGGTTCAATTTTTTTCTAATAATCAGAAACTGAAAAAAAGTCAGATGACAACATATGCCAGTTGATGGGTTTGGCTCACTGTCGCTTTGCCATTTGCTTTTGAATCGTTGAAATTTTAGGACCTTTAACACATTTCCCCAAGAATCATTCTCTCACCATTTCACATGGTACTTTGCTACCTTCAGTTTATAAATACAATTTTATTCATATAGTTAATGTAATTGATAAGAAATGAGGAAAATAATTTAAACATGCAAAAGTAAAGGAAACCACAGAAAAATATGTATAACCCCTGTGTGTAATTAAACATATGGAAATTTACCCCCTAAATCTGATGATTAAGTAAATTAAAGAGATTTAGTTATTGATTTTGGAGAATAAATAAGGTTTTGTATATTTTTAAGCATAATGTAGTTACGTATTTCCATGAGAAATTAAAATATACAAATTCTGTATTAATATACCTTTAAACTAATTTTTGCTTGTGTAATCTTTTTATTACAAACCTTTAAATTCTCTGTACTGATCATCTATTTTCTTATTATGTTATTATTTTCAGAGCTTTACTCCTCCTTGGTACAAGGAAGGCTGACATGACCATCCACTTTACAACCACCAGTGTGCTGACACCAAGCAGGAATTTTCAAGTAGAGAGCAGACTGTGTAGCCACATGTCCCTGGAGAAAATTGCTTCATCATTCTTCAGAAAGAAAAAAAATTAGATTCTCTTCAGAATCCTCTAGTCTCAGAATGACTAGATAGAACTTTATATTTATTTAGATCTCTTGCATGCCGAAATTCTTGGTCATCTTCCTATCTTCTAGTCTCATAAATAAAAGTAAAATGTTGCTAAATGAATACAATTGTTTTGGTCTCAGTGGATCAATTGAGGCTTGGCTGAATCAGCCCGAGTTTGGGGAGCTGCATGGAACTATAATTTACCCTGTTGCAGTTGCTACTTCCTGATGATGTAGGTTTAATGTGTGGGTCAAAACTTCTCTCCACATTGGTCTAGTTGGAAAAGAGAATAAAGATGTTTTATCTCTGGGCTTTGATCTTATAGCACACACACCTGAAGAAGTAATTCTTTTACTCATGGAGAGCACAGGGTGAGTTCCTTAGGTTGCATGCAAGTGAATATATTTTATTAGCCATTTTTCTTTCCAAATGTTTTGCTTGGTATAGGGCTTAGTGTAATTATAAAATAACTCCGTTTATAGGACGGGTTTGTAGAGTTTTATTCTAGCATTCAAGATGATGTGATAAAATGAATGACTAGGGTAGGGCACATAATGCAGTGCTAGATGGTGTCTAGAAAGTTAGTAGGTCCCTAGGTTCAATCCTCACTCCCCATGATTAATTGAAGTGTGTAATGTTTCTTTCCTAGGTGAGAGGAAACATCTGCTATGATTTATCATGAATATATGAGATACTTTCATATGTCTTACATTATTTTGAAATAATTAAAAAGTTTTGAGACTCAACTTACATATATTTCTGGCTCTCTTAGCACTCCCTAAATAGTCACAGAGATCTGCCTCTGCCTCCCTTGTGCTGATATTAAAGGCATGTAGCACCACACCTGGTGATTGTTTTTTCAATTCTTACAGGTTTACCCAGAGAGGTATCAACAAGAAGTCTAAATAAAAAAGCACAAATGAGATTGCTTTTTAGTTGCTGAACTTCAACATCAAAACAAAATAGATCGCACAAACATGCAAAACTACCTTTGGGAAAAAGATTAATTATTCAGCTACAAGATTTGATTTATTTTAATGGGAGGTATTAGCAGACCTACAGAAAAAAATAGTGGCCACAAAAGTAGATAAATGAAAATCAGAAGCCACATAGCAAAAACTTATTTGAGCATGGCTCAGAGATGACGAATTGAAAGTTCATTCTGTTAGAATCCAGTCCTAGTGACAATCTTAGTCCAATTGTAAATCAGCATTAGGCTATCTCAATTTGGTGCTAATAACTGCTCAAATTGCAAATGACAAATGTATTTATAACCCATGCCTTCCAAGCAATATTCTTGATTACATGACTTTCATAGAAGTTTCACTTAGAAACTAACTACAGAAACCAACACGGTGATAGTCACCATTAAGTGAGTAATATTCCACACTTTCCATGCAGTTTGTTCATTGAAGTTGTTTGTCATAAACTAACAGTTTCATTTCTAAGTCAAAACCTTCATTGACTGTATTAAAATAATTCTATATATCTATATTTTATGGAAGGAATAACATTTTGGTATGTTAACAAAAGTTATCTAAGCATAAAGTTTCAAAATGCAAACTGATTCAAAATTATGCTTGTCATGTCCAGCTGTGATGTTCTGTCCACCTGTGATATAAAACACAACCACTTGCTTCTATACACGAAAGCAATTTCTTGAAGTAAATGACTAGGGCTCAAATAATAATAATGGGGCCAAATATTTCCTGTAATGGTGGGCATGAAGGGAAGGCCACTTAAATGCTGAATTTGCTGTTTAGTAGCTTGTTAACTGTGAGATCACCTTTATCAAGAATGCACATCAACTTCACCTCTCAGTGATGGTATTAAAATTCTCATATAGGAAATTAAATTATGAAAAGTACACAAACTATCTAGCAGTATACACTAGTATACTAGTAGACTAGTATGGACTAGTGTATAGTAGGATATACAAATTCAACCAACTATGAGATATCATTTCACCTCATTTAAACAGTTTTCTATTAAAAGACATACTAAAACAAAAGGAAAAACCTTTTACACACTATTGCTGGAAATGAAAATCAGTATGGCAGGAGCATTCCCAGGTGAAAACAGAGCTGTCATAGTATCCCCAACTCATCGTATTATTGGCATATATCTAAAGAAGCTCAGGTCAGTGACATTTTAGTTATGCACAAAGAAAATTCTGTTATTTGCAGCATCACGGCCAGAGCTGGAAGACATTAAGTCAAATGTCAGGCATAAAAGAACAAACTGCATTTTCTTACTTCTATGTGGAAACTACAAAGCTGATCACATGAAAGTAGAATCGGGCCAAGTGTGGGAAGGAAATGGGAAGAGGACGGTCCAGGGAGCTTATTAGACAGCGGAACGATGTGTAATATTCTACGGCAAAAAATGTAATTGTGATTACACTAGTGAAAGACCTACTTGAAAAAGGTTTGTTCTTAACACCAAGAATTGACAAACTTAATAGCGGAGGGTATACCAGTTGCTGTGATCTGATTATCATACAGTGCAAAGACAGAATCACAATAAAATGGTAGAAATTTAGGATATGATTGCATAAGCAAGACATTGGCAAGTAACAACCGAATATTTTAGATTACATAGTTCGTAGAAATTCTTACCTGATCTTTAAATTCCATTTAATTACTTCCTTTGCCTCATTCTGAATTTCTAAAAGCAATTTTCATTTCACAAATCTTTGTTATTCATAATACTGGTGGAATAAATAATGAATAAGTGTTTTTATATATTTCTCCACAACCTTACATGCTTAATCTATCAGAACAAATGGAACGTGGGAGTAGGTCTTTATTCAGCCTTATTCAATCCCTTAGGGACTTAGGAGTGAGTCTGTTATCTTTAGGGCCATGCAAAATTTGCATAACCAACACTGGATAGCATGTAGAAAGTATGCTCAGGATTCTTTGAATCCATTCTTTAATTCCATATACCTAGAGTAATTCACTTTGTCAAATTTCACTGTAGGTAAAGCACCAGCATGCTACTCATTTATGTATTTAGGAGGGAAAATATATGGATTTTCTAAGTATATGGCAATATCTCTGTTTTGACAATCAACCAAGGGTGGCCACTGACTAACTACATTTGAATATTGCTCTTTGTTTTTCGTCAGTTAGTTAAAATTTGTACCAAATACTAAATTAAAAAAAATCAATCTCCACTTAATATTATGGAGGCCGGTGGCTCCTGTTAGAAAGCACTTGCCTTCAGAGCCCAGGTCTGGAAAGGCTTCCTATTTCTTTTTTTAAATTAATTAATTAATTAATTTTATTTACATTGCAAATGATTTCCCCTTTTCTGAGTCCCCACTCCCCGCAAGACCCAAGACTCAGTACAAGAGTATAGGGGAATTCCAGAAAAGGGAAGTGGGAAGGGGTAGAGGGAAGAATAGGGGGACGGAAGAGGGCTTCCTATTTCTTTGTTAAGTTTTTGTTTCATACAAATCCTCTTGGCAACTTTTTGTGAAGCCAATAACCTGCTTCATTACAACTGAAAGCTCACATATGTGAAGTAGATTATATCCTCAAATGAACATTTCGGTGCTGTTATCATCTTGTGTCATTATCCCAATGTTCTTTTATTCCACTTGTTATTGAGAATGCACTTTCAGATTTAGCATGGAGATTAACTGTAAAACAAGTAAATAGCAAATTTTCTTGTTGGGAAGAACTATAAAAAGTCAATGCTTTTAAGAGATTTTGTAGCTTTTTTTTGTGTGTATGTGTGTATGTATGTGTGTGTGTGTGTGTGTGTTTTAACTGCTACTTCTAAGTGACTAAAAAAGAAGTAGATTGACAACCATTGATTTCAGAATTTTCCCCTTGAAAAATGGTTGTGATGATAAGCTTTACACAGAGTGTAAGCCTTGCTATGATATTCTAAAATATTACTTTTTTAACAGATTCCACTTTGCTGATGGGAGAGTAGACCACTATTAAAATCTACTTACCAGTAACTATTAGAAGTTTCTCTCCAAATTAAAGACTTCTCTTTAAGTTTTCATGACAGACTTTGTTCACCATGGTCAAGGAAACAGAGTCAAGTATCTTACTTGTTGTATACGTAACAGAACAAATTGCATGTGATACCCATATCTTTACTTTAAGTAGCACCAGTGCTCCACTGATTGCATGTATTCAGTCTCTTTCCATTAAGAGTATTCTCAATCATGTTGACATTATTTTGTGAGAACTATTACGCTTATTTTCTTCTATTATAAATATGTAAAAATACTATTATATTTTAATTTTTATATCTTATTTTATTAATTATCCCTTTTAGTTTATCTTAATTTTTTAAAATTGATGCTCCCTTTCTGATTTTTCCTCCATTGTGTGGCCAAGAATAAGGTAAAGGATGGGCAACCAGCAGGTGCAGGGAGGGTTATTTTCCATTTATGCACAGAGATAAACAGACAAGGAGACTCACTAATTTGCCTGGAACTTTACAACATGGCATTGAGAGGAACAGACACGGAGGGATAGTGGGAATAGGGATGACATAAAAATACAGATGTCTGGGCCAGAGAATTTGTCTGCTTTAGCTCATGTAGAATTGGAAGATTAGAAACTGTTTAGGAATGGAGATGGAGAAAGAACTGTCCATGGGTAGTAGTGGTGTTGGCAGTGGTATTTGGTAATGTGGGTGATGAGACCGCCCTTCCTTTGCAGGGATCCCCTCAGTCCCTCCAGATTGTCAAGAATATGATAGTCTGCAACACCCAAGAGCAGGTCTACAACACCCAAGTGCTAGGTACTCAAGAAAGGGACTACAGGAAGCTAACAAAGTCCTGCCACTCAAAGCTGCTGGGGCTGCCTGCAAGTTTTTCTGCCACGGTGCAGTGGTCCTTGGCCTCCTCATAGACAGTTGTTTGTAATTTATGTTTAATGCCTGTCAACTTCCTTTTGAATCAAATGGAAGTTTTGGCACTCAGATCATTTTGTTCTTAAGGGGCTCATTCTTAGGAGCCCAAATGCTGGGTTTTTCCCCTACTAGGTCTCAACAGGTTACATCATAGCACTAGTTCTTGTCTGGCAGCATATTGACAATGATGGATAGCAGTCATCAATTCGCTCAGCATCACCTGTTAGGATCTGGTTGCTGTCCTTCAGGATGGTGTTTTGTCTTCACTCAGGCGGACTGGCACTGCTTTTTTTTTTTTTTTTTTACACTTTTCACTTTCTCGGGAGTTGCCAACTTGCTCACTTTCCTGTTATTGAGCATCCTGGTGACACCAGCAGAAACAGCCATACCAGCAGCCACGTGTCAGACGTGGAAGGTAGACTAGGTTAGCCATATAAGAAATGACCCAGTTGATATTTTACCTGTGTTTAATCAAATGAAATATTTATGGGTCTCTTTATAATGCATCCTTAAGTGTCTATTTACTTATTGGGTAAAGTTAAAGGCTGGTACTTTTGTTTTATGAGAGGGGGAACAAAATACTTATGGGAGGAAATATGGAGACAAAGTGTGGAGTAGAAACTGAAGGAAAGGCCATCCAGAGACTGCCCTACCTGGGGATCCATTCCATATACAGTCACCAAACCCAGATACTATTGTGAATGTCAAGAAGTGTTTGCTGGGGCTAGGGAGATGGCTCAGCGGTTAAGAGGACTGACTGCTCTTCCAAAGGTCCTGAGTTTAAATCCCAGCAACCACATGGTGGTTGCAGCCATCTGTAATGAGATCTGATGAACTCTTCTGGTGTAGCTGAAGACAGCTACAATGTACTTACATATAATAATGAATAAATCTTTGGGCTAGAGCAAACGGGGATGCCCTCTTTTGGAGTGTCTGAAGGCAGCTACAGTGTACTTAAATAAAACACATTAATAAATCTTAATAAATATTATTAAAAATGTACTTATATACATAAAATAAATAAATAAATCTTAAAAAAGAAGTGCTTGCTGACAGGAGCCTGATATAGCTGTCTCCTGAGGGGCTCTGCCAGAGCCTGACAAATGCTGAAGTGGATGCTCTCAACCAACCACCAGCCTGAGCATGGGGTTCTCAATGGGGCAGTTAGGGAACGGACTGAAGGAGCTGAAGGAGTTTGCAACCCCATAGGAAGAACAACAATATCAACCAACCAGAGCTTCCAGGAACTAAACCTCCAACTAAAGCGTACACATGGAGGAACCCATGGCTCCAGCTGCATGTAGCAGAGGATAGTCTTGTCTGGCATCAGTGGGAGGAGAGGCCCGTGGTCCTGTGAAGGCTTGATGCCCCAATGTAGGGGAATGTGAGGGTGGGGAGGCAGGAATGGGTAGGTGGGTGGGGGAACACCCTCATAAAAGCAGGGGGCAGGGGGATGTGATAGAATGTTTCTGGGGGGGGGGAAACAGGAAAGAGGATAACATTTGAAATGTAAATAAAGAAAATATCCAATAAAAAAAGAAAAAAGAAATGTATTTTTTAAAAAAATATTGGTTATTTTCTTTATTTTTTTCCTCTTAGACTTGTATTTGGTAATAGAGATCACACACATAAAAAAGAAGACTGTTATCAGTGTTTTAGGAGTGGGGTATATGTGATATGTATATGTATACATAAGTGTCCAAATGATGAAAATGCATCATAAAAGTCAGTTTAGGACTTCAGGTATTGTGATGGCTTGAATAAGAATGCCACCTAGTATCAGGGACTCAAGAGGTTTCCAGGACCCCTCAGGGAGGACTTTAGCTGAAATACTCAACAAAGGGGAGATAGAACCTTCTCTATAGTAGATAGGCATGGACATCAGTTGAGGGATGGGATCACCCACCCACCTCAAAAATATCAATCCAGAATTCCTCCTGTCACAAGGAAATGCAGGGGCAAAGAGTAGAGCAGAAACTGAAGGAAAGGCCATCCAGAGACTGTACCATCTAGGGATCCATCCCATCTGCTGACACCAAACCCAGACACTATTGTCAATGCCAAGAAGTGCTTATTGACAGGAGCCCTATGTAGTTGTTCCCGAGAGGCTCTGCCAGAGCATTTCAAATGTTATCCCCCTTCCAGGTTTCCTCTCTAAATATCACCCATCTCAACCTTCCCCCCTGTCTCCACATGGGTGATCCCCACCCAACCACCCACTCCCATCTCATCCCCCTAAGCTTAGCATTCCCCTAAGCTGGGGCATCAAGGTTTCACAGGGCCAAGGGCCTCCCCTCCCTTTTATGTCAGACAAGGCCATCCTCTGCTACATTTGCAGCTGGAGCCATGGGTTCCTCCATGTGTATTCTTTGGCTGGTGGTTTAGTCCCTGGGAGCTCTGGGGGATCTGGTTGGTTGATAATGTTGTTCTTCCTATGGGGATGCAAACCCCTTCAGCTCTTTCAGTCATTCCCCTAACTCCTCCATTGGGGTGACCCTGCACAGTCCAGTGGTTGGCTGCAAGCATCACAGTCCGTATCAGTAGGGCTCTGGCTGACCCTCTCAAGAGACATCCATATCTGGTTCCTGAGGCTGACACTTTTAAGGCATAGTTTCATGTAACTTAGGCTAGCCTTGAGTAGTCTATGTAGTCTAGAGTGGATTTGAACCCCTAAAATCCCACTCTGCATCTCAAGAGTTGTCATTACAGGTATGTGCCACCCTTCTTCATTTAACATTGAAATTCTTAGATCAGTATAAGTCATATCCCTACTTGTTTTTGCACTAATTAGTAATTTGTATATGAAATATATATCATCTTCCAGGTACTTTTTGTGTATTTTAGAATTTGTCACACAATTGTTTGCAAATTAAAGGAGGTTAGAGTTAAAATAGAATCATAATTTTGGCTTTTGTATTAGCCTAATGCCTATCTCTAGTAAAGAGATGTCAAACAGTGAATCATTTCAAATGCAGCAACTCTATAATTGTTGACATATACTATTAAACTGAATGGCTGTGCTAGAGAAAAAGGAAAATTTAAAAGGTAAAAATCAGGACCAGTAGAGAGGCCCATACCGAGTTAGTACTCAAAGGGCTGAGACAAGAGGACAATAGCTTTGAGCCTAGCCTAAGTTACAAAATAAGAATCCCCTTATCAACACAAACAAAGTAGAGACAGGGGTGGTAGTGAACTGAGGCAGCAGAAGCAGTTGAATCTTTAGGAGTTTGAGATCAGTTTGATCTACACAGCAAGTTGTAGCAACGAGACAAGGGTAGTGAGACGCTATGTGGAAAACAAAGTAATTAATTATAAATAAATACATTTACTAGCTTAATGTGCCAAACTCCATTAAGTACGAACTCATATAAGAAATCCAATGAACTACTTTTGGCATTATAAATACATTTTACATTATCAATGAATATGTGCATATTTTTACTTTTTATATTTTATAAATTTTTTTCTTGGTATTAAAATAACAATCTGTGAAAAATAAAATCATTTAGTGAGAAAACAGTTTAGAATCTTTTAACCTTTGCACTCTCCCTACATTTTCATTTTCTTGTACAGCAGTGACTGTGAACTCGCTGATGTTAAAGTTGATGATCTATGTGGCTGTGCATTCCACTAAACAGTCACATAAGAAGTTATTACACTAAGCACCAGGCACTCTGTCTGCAATTTTCTGTAAGGTACTGTGTACTGACAGGATTTAAGTGCTAAAGACACATGGTTTATTCCTGTTCTTTTATATCCTAATTGTCATTACAAAATCCACGTTTTCATTCCTAAACTTCTTTATATTTTAAGATATAGATATTTTGGCCTCAAGTTTCATGTATATTTGAATATAAGTTGTTAAGCAGAAAGCATTTAGAATTTGAGGTTCAATGCAACATAAATGCTAATTAAAATTTATTGGCAAATCATTTAAGATTTTATGTAAACCAATTTGAATTAATTTCTTCCCAAAAACAGTTGTTAAATTTCTGCTTATTTCCTGCATGGTAGATTTTAAATTTAACATCTGACATGTTTTCTCAACTACAGGCTCATAATGAAAACATGTAGGTACTCCGGGGAATGTGTTAGAAACAAAAACTCTATGATCCTTGAAAGGTAAATGACGGCACTGAGATTGTCACATCTGGATGAGAAATGTTTCATCTGTTTATCTAACTAAACAAACACAAATAGAGATAATTAGGATAACAATCCATGTTTTCACAAACAAGTTATGGCTTTCGCTAGGTCACATTCTAACTTTTGATTCTTTTGTAGCTACAAATTAGTACAAATATATTGACTTTCAGAATAATGCTTTTAAAGGATCACAGCAAATCTACTATTTTGTGTTTTGAAGTTTAAAGGTAACACAAATTCTTGTCTTTCAATCAAGTAAGATGGTTAAATATACATATATTAGACATACAAGCATGCACCCATGTATATTATAGCATTCTTAATTATTCAATGGCATTTATATCACCATAGTTTGCTCTCCTTAGAATAGAGCAATCATATTTTAGAATTATTAACTTATAGGTTTGAAAAACTCAGTTACACACACACACGCATACACACACACACACACACACACACACACACACAACCTGAGTCTTCTAGTAGGATCACAGTTAGATTTAAGATAAGCCTTTGATATCATAATAAGGTGCTAATTGATTGTGCTTGGGTGTGGGTGCGTATAATATATATGTAATCATTTGTGTATATGAATATGGCTATGTGAATGCCACAGCACCTGTGCAGGTGCACAGGGCAACCTTGTGTATAGGTCTTCCCCTTTCCCTTCTGAGACAGGATCTCTTTCTGGTTCTCTGCTGCTTACACTGTAGGGAGAAGGAGCTTCTGGGGAGTTTCCCCGGCCTCCCCACCCTAGGATTCTGAGATTAGAAGTGTTCATATTATGTATGCACACTGTCTGGCTTTTGTGTGGGTTTGGCAATTTGAACTCAGGTCAGGCTTACATGGCAAGCACTTACACAAGCCATCACTCCAGTTGCTGTTAATTGATTTTTAAATTGAGCTTCACTTGTAGATTAGTTGCTTGAAAAAAAAGTTTTAAAGTAAGCTAATATGTTAAAAGTAGTATGATATTATTTTTAATCTTTGCAAGAAAATTATTGATGATTTCCTGAAAGCACCGATGTAAGTATTTTATTCATTTTGGAATTCTTTTTTAAATTTGATATATTCTTTATTTACATTTCAAATGATTTCACCTTGTAATTCTTTGTCTTGATTTTAAATTAGTACAATCATATTTTTGGTGAATTGAAATGTTTTTTAATACATGTTAGGTATGCAGTTTGCTGTTAACGTGACAGTCATTTTTTTTGTATTTAGAGTGAAGTAGTTGTTTAATTAAACATGCCATTTGTCTAAAATGTAATACTTCAGAAATACTGGTTCAAAAGACAGGAAGACTTACATATAAAATGTTTCAATATGACAACTCAAAATTCCTTCCACCATAAAGAGGTAAGCAGAGAACTGTCATCTGGAAGAAAAAACATATTTTCATTCATCAGAAATATTATATCCTACAGTTTATAAAATATGACCTTTAAAGTATGGTAAAGTTATATAATAACTAAAATGCCCCATCTTAGAAATTAGTATTTTGAATATTTAATTAAAATTTTATCACTTTAATTGTTCAATTGATGATAGAAAATTACAAAAGGAAAAATCTTAAATAAAAATAAGAAAAACTTGGCCTTTATAGGTTATACAACTAAGAAAACTTTGAGCTTCAGTAACTATCAAACTCAACAGAATACATATGAAAAGTCCCTCATTTATTAATTTGATTTACTAAATCAAATTTTCTCCTTTAGATGGTATTATTATTTGATCTACTAACACAAAATTTAGAGAACTGTGGGGTTTTCAAACAATTTTTTTCTGTCCTAAGTGACTTTTATTGTAATCTCTCCTTTACACAGTGATTTGCTATAGCAATTTGCATCACTTTTATGCCATTAAAAGTTAATATCCCAACTTGTAAAGTAAATGATAACAATAAAAACTATACATGTGAATATAAAATAGCCATATGTTTAATTTGCATGGACATCTTCATAGTTTAATTTTGATATAACTAAAGAACAAATTTATTAACTGGCTACTTTTCACTGAAGTATGATTTTTTAGGAAATATTTATAATTTTGATTTTCCCATTGGGATTAAAGTAGTGTGCAGTACAAGAAACAATATATCTTTCACAGTTAAGTAGGAACTTGTAGTTTACAAGTACAAGAAAAATACACATTTCTCTGCCCAAATGCAGCCATCAAACCTTTCTTTTCTGAGTCCAAGAGTCTCAGGATGGATGAAATATTACATCTTTGTTTCATGAGTTATGAATAATTATATACATCTGTTTCCTCATTCTAATTTATTATATGTAAATCCTTCCGTTAGGTAAAACCAATATGAGAGGAATGTTTTTATGGTTAATATTTACTTAATGATTATTATGTGTCAGATATTATGTTTATTTACTTTTGAGTAAATTTTGTTACTTCTCTCTCCATTAAATCCAACCACACACGCACACATGTGTGTGTACACACACACACACACACACACACATGTAATAATCTACTTATACTTTATTGAACAGTTTAAATTCAGAGATGAAAGAGAAATTAGGAATGAGTCTTTTAAAACTAAGTTAATGAAGAGGAATTAGAGCATGGTAAAGCCAATCTGGCATTATTTTATGTGGGCAGTTATATGTTCTCTCTGCACCGTGAATCACAAAGACAGAGGATGGGGATGGTTTTTACAGGGTGAAGTAGGTTGTCTGTCAGTTGGCGTTAGGCGACAGTCTGTCTGCAAGCAGTAAGATGATCTGTGCGGCTCCTGAGGAAAGCGGGCAGGATTCCTGGCTTGCAAGAATAGATATTGATCTACCTCAGCCACCTAAACAATGCCTCACCTGTCTGCCTTGTCCATACCTTATTTTACGCAGTCTAATGCTTGTTTTGTTTGACTTTTCTTTTATTTCTCGGGATCTGAGCTTTGATACACTTTGGGGAGTACATAAACACAGTGCTGTACTTGAACATCACCAGACTTCTGAGTCCTCTGGTGGCTTAAGACCTCCCCTCCCTGGTGAATAGCTCTGTTATTGAAAATTATGAACTGGAGCTAAATTACTAGGCCGCATACAGAAGTGGTTGAGCCAGCAGCCTAGTGTCCAATAACACCGAGTGTGAGATGGTGCTAATTACTGCCCTACGGACCTTGTTTAAAATTTCTTGTATTTCAAGCACTAAAAGGGTTTATTATTATTAATTCTAGTTTTTTCCCCAGCAGATAGCTGAGAGATAAGTTACCATAGTATTTAGAATTCTATCCACTTATTTTGGAGCACAAATATGCTACTATGTACTGCCTCAAGCAGTAATGAAATACAAAACTACATTCAGCTTCCCAGTAAACTATAATATAAATATTTTACCAGCACTTATTATTAGTTTGCCATTTCCTGCTGACAGCTATTCCAACTTTGCCAGCAGGCACTGGGTCTCACAATTGTATTATGTTTTGAACAAATAACGACAAACAAAATTTCTCACAAAATAAATGAACAAGATTTCCTGGGAAAAAAATCTCTTCCGATGTTAAATGAATATTTCTTTCAAACTCTGACACATAATATTATTTAATTTGCATATTGCACATTTCACTTTTACTGGAAAACAATTAAGATAATGAGGAACTAAATAATGTGCACTCAGGGGTAATTTAATATTACCGGTTGTTAGATTTTAAGGTTTTTTCTTCTTCTTAACTTTCTAGTGTTATGGAGCAGCCCATATTCCAATTCATCTATTGACAGGGAAGACTCTGATTTTTAAATGCTACAATTTAAAGGCTAGCAGAAATCAAAGGCAACTTTTGTAGAATGGACAATGGAAAAGTTCCCATAAACCTTTGTGCTTTTCCCTGTGCTGACAAAGTGTACTGTAAAACTTATCAATGTTTTAGTTAAAGATTGTTTAAGAACACATCTTGGTTTTAAGTTGGTGTCTGTTTCTAAGGCTTTCTATCAACAGAGTACCACTCCCAGTAAACACCACTATTCACCCTTCTGCCTCTGCTGGTTCATTGTGCTCACCAGGGAACAGCACAATTGTTAAATCACTCTGCATTTCTCTATTTTTTAATTGAGTGCAGTTGGAGAACAAAATACGTCATGCTGTCTTCCGCCTGATGTTCGGTAGGTTCCTTATGCCGAGTGGTAACCATGCTAAACCTTCCTTTTCACCCATAGGAATTGGATGATTATTTTACACCTTCACTATTCAAACCTCAGCACTTTCTCCTCTTCACCTTAGTCAATGACTACGCTTTCTACTTCACTAAGAGCAGCTAACACAGAAGGGGTTTTCCATGAGCTCCCAGGCTGGCCTGAAGAAGTACTGACCCAACACTCTTTTACTTGGAATCTATCACTTGTACTCTTCTCTTTTACTTGGAATCTATCACTTGTACTCTTAGCTCTTAGAAAGGCTAATTTGCTACTTGCATCCCAGATTCAATTCTTTTCCTACTACTTTAGGATAGGGTCACCGTAAGTGTTCCTTTTCTCATACTATGTGTATTTTCCTCTCTACAAGAGTTTCCATGGCTCATAAACATACTGCTATTTCTTCTATTTCTAGAGAACCTTGTTTTAAACTCTACTTCCCCTGTCTCTTGCTTCTTTCTCAGTACCTTTGCTCTCTTTTACAGCAAAATTAAAAAAAAAAAATGTTTGTCCATGTTGCCTCCAATTTCTCTAGTCATTTTCTTTCTTTTTTTCCTTTCCTTTCTTTTTTTTTTTAAATTTTTATTCGATATATTTTTTATTTACATTTCAAATGATTTCCCCTCTTTTGGCCCCCCACTCCCCGAAAGTCCCATAAGCCCTCCTCCCTTCCCCTGTTCTCCAATCCACTCCTTCCCACTTCCCTGTTCTGGTTTTGCCCTATACTGCTACACTGAGTCTTTCCAGAACCAGGCCACTTCTCCGTTCTTCTTGTACCTCATTTGATGTGTGGATTACGTTTTGGGTATTCCAATTTTCTAGGCTTATATCCACTTATTAGTGAGTGCATACTATGATTGATCTTTTGAGACTGGGATACCTTGCTTAGTATGATGTTCTCCAGCTCCATCCATTTGTCTAAGAATTTCATGAATTCACTGTTTCTAATGGCTGAATAGTACTCCATTGTGTATATATACCACATTTTTTACATCCATTCTTCTGTTGAGGGATACCTGGGAAAGACCCTTGAGGACATCGGTACAGGGGGAAAGTTCCTGAACAGAACACCAATAGCTATGCAATAAGATCAAGAATTGACAAATGGGACCTCATAAAATTATAAAGTTTCTGTAAGGCAAAGGACACCATCAAAAGGACAAATCGGCAACCAACAAATTGGGAAAAGATCTTCACCAACCCTACATCCGCTAGAGGGCTAATATCCAATATATACAAAGAACTCAAGAAGTTAGACCCCAGAAAACCAAATAACCCTATTAAAAATGGGGTACAGAGCTAAACAAAGAATTTTCACCTGAAGAACTTCAGATGGCTGAGAAGCATCTTAAAAAATGCTCAACTTCATTAGTCATTAGGGAAATGCAAATCAAAACAACCCTGAGATTTCACCTTACACCAGTCAAAATGGCTAAGATTAAAAATTCAGGAGACAACAGATATTGGCGAGGATGTGGAGAAAGAGTAACACTTGTCCGCTGCTGATCGGGTTGCAAATTGGTACAACCACTCTGGAAGTCAATCTGGCGGTTCCTCAGAAAACTGGGCAGGTCACTTCTGGAAGATCCTGCTATACTACTCCTGGGCATATAACCAGAAGATTCCCCAGCATGCAATAAGGATACACATGTTCCACTATGTTCATAGCAGCCCTATTTACAATAGCCAGAAGCTGGAAAGAACCCAGATGTTCCTCAACAGAAGAATGGATGTAAAAAAATGTGGTCATTTTCTTTCTTGAATTCATTCCAAACAATTTTTTAGCCACCAAACTCAACTGAAAGGAGCCTGATCTATTGCCCTTCAACTCCATGTCATTACCCCTAATGACCTCTCTCTCTCTCTCTCTCTCTCTCTCTCTCTCTCTCTCTCTCTCTCTCTCTCTCTCTCTCTCTCTCCCTCCCTCCCTCCCTCCCTCTCTCTCTCCCTCCCTCTCTCTCCCTCCCTCTCTCTCTCTCTCTCTCTCTGTGTGTGTGTGTGTTCCTAGCTTATCATCTATCATTGTAATATCTTGTCTTCTATGATCGCAGGTAAGTAGAGAGTTTGGCATTAGTAAGGGTTAAAGTGATATCGAACTTGCTAGTCAATAGAGATTAAAATAAAAGCATATTCACTATAGTTCTTGCTTGGATTAGATATTTAGATTTGCTTTTAGCTTCTTGTGTAATGCTTCACAATATCTGGTTGAGTGTCAGTGTTTTACAGAAGCTGATATAGTGTTACCTAATTATAACAGTACATTTAATATTCTAACTAGAGATCAACAACTTATATCCATGAAATAGAATAAATTTTTTTTTTTTTTGGTTACAAGGTTTCACTCTGTAGTTCTAGCTGACCAGGCTGGCCTCTACGTTAGAGATTTGTCTTCCTCTGTCTCTGGAGTAATGGGATTAAAGACATATACTACTATGCCTATTCTTAATCCTTATTTTACTTGAATCCTTAACAATATTAACAGAATTGATTTATATTTCTAACTTAAAGTTTTGTCTTTACTTGGCTTCCATGACAGAATGGTTGCAGTCCTGAT
Organism: Apodemus sylvaticus; assembly: GCF_947179515.1. NCBI lineage: Eukaryota > Metazoa > Chordata > Mammalia > Rodentia > Muridae > Apodemus > Apodemus sylvaticus. Next base: position 73,450,606 of record NC_067477.1, on the reverse strand, counting down.
TTCTGTTGTTGTTTCTGTTTTTTGTTTTAGTGTTTTTCTTTTAATCTGTGGTACACCATCTTGGGCTTTGTTATTTTCTTCAGATCTCTCCGGCAGCAGCAGCTCCTCTCCCCCACCACCCCGCCCCATCCCTCTCTCTCTTTACTTTTTGATTAAAGCTTGCTCTGTATCCCAGCGAGTCCAAAAGTCAAAATCTCCTGTTTCTTCTTCCCAAATACTTAGACAAATGTAGCTCAGCAAGCCCATTGGCTTCTGAATATTTCACTCTCCCTAGGATTGGTAATTAAATTAATTCTTTCACCTATCAATAACAATTAATTTACTGGAAATTTTTCCTCTCGAGGCTATCACTGCCATTTTTATACTTTGTAATATGTAAGCATATATTCATATAATAATATTTATACAATAAGGATACATTGTATAAATATGAAAATATATATAACAATATGCGAATTAATGCTTACATTTAATATATAATGTATACATTAATTCACATATTGTGAATATATATATATATATATATATATAAAAATCAACAGTTCATGTTTCTATTCTGATTTACACATATCTCTCTTATATATACATCTTAAGTTTACCATCTTTACAATGTTCTTTTCACAGCATATTCTTCACCAGGAAATTTTCAGGGACATGTAACTTCATTATTCTAACTGGAGGATCCAAAATCCCTTAGAATTGTTAATGGTTCCATGCTAATAGTCTTTCATGGATACTGCCTAATTGGTCAAGAACCTCTGTTGTTGTGTAGTTTAGAATGTATCTCACATACATTTGCTTTGCACCAGCGTTATTTCCACAATCTAAACCACAGTGATGCTGTCTCTCTCCCGGCTTTCTTTTGGCAACCTCCGCTGTACATTTGTTTCCTTTTATTCTTTTTTTTTACCTTTTGATTTATATATATATATATATATATATATATATATATATATATAGATAGATATATTATATATATAATATATATATATATAATTTTCTATATTCTTTGTTTATATTCCGAATGATTTCCCCTTTCCCAGTCCCCCCTCCCCATATGTCCCAAAAGCCTTCTTCTCTAGACCCATTCTCCAATCACCTCCCTCCTTTTTCTTTGTCCTGGTACTCCCCTACAATGCTAGATCAAGCCTTTCCAGGAGCAGGACCCTCTCCTTACTTCTTCATGGGAGTCATTTGTTATGCTAATAGTGCCTTGGGTATTCAGAGCTTCTGGGCTAATTAATATCCACTTATCAGAGATTGCATTCCATGTGTATTCCTTTGTGATGGGTTACCTCACTTAGGATGATATTTTCCTGTTCCAACCATTTGCCTAAAAATTTCATGAATTCATTGTTTTTAATTGCTGAGTAGTATGCCATTGTGTAAATATACCACATTGTCTGTATCCATTCCTCCATTGAGGGACATCTGGGTTCTTTCCAGCTTCTATTATAAATAAGGCTGCTATGAACATAATGGAGCATGTGTCCTTATTGCATGCCAGGGGAATTCTTTGGATATATGCCCAGGAGAGGTATAGCAGCATCCTCTGGAAGTGTCATGACCAGTTTCCTGAGGAACCGCCAGACTGATTTCCATAGTGGTTGTACCATCTTGCAATCCCACCAGCAGTGCAGGAGTGTTCCTCTTTCTCCACATCCTCACCAACACCTGCTGTCTCCTGAGTTTTTAACCTTAGCCATTCTGACTGGTATGAGGTGAAATGTCAGGGTTTTGATTTGCTTTTCCCTAATGACTAATGATGTTAAGCATTTCTTAAGGTTCTTCTCATTCATCTGAATTTGTTCAGGTGAAAATTTTTTGTTTAGATCTGTACCCCATTTTAATAGGGTTATTTGGTTCCTTGGGGTCTAACTTCTTAATTCTTTGTATATATTGGATATTAGCCCTCTATCGGATGTAGGGTTGGTGAAGACCTTTTCCCAATTTGTTGGTTGCCGTTTTGTCCTTTCGACAGTGTCCTTTGCCTTACAGACACTTTGTAATTTTATGAGATCCCATTGGTCAATTCTTGATCTTAAAGCATAAGCTATTGGTGTTCTGTTCAGGTACTTTTCCTCTGTGCCCAGGTCCTCAAGGGTTTTCCCCAGTTTCTTTTCTATTAGTTTCAGTGTGTTAGTTGAGCTTAGTACAAGGAGATAAGAATGGATCAATTCCCATTCTTCTGCATGCTAACACCAAAATTAAATCAGGATAAAATGGATCATCTAAACAGTCCCATAACGCCTAAAGAAATAAAAGTGGTCGTAGAAAGTCTCCCAACCAGAAAAAGCACGGGTCTAGATGTCTTTAGTGCAGAATTATATCAGACCTTCAAAGAAGACCTAACACCAATACTCTTAAAACAATTCCACAAAATAGAAACACAAGGAACACTACCCAACTCATTCTACAAAGCCACAATTACGCTGATACCAAAACCACACAAAAATCCAACAAAGAAAGAGTACTTCAGGCCAATTTTCCTTATGAATATCAATGCAAAAATAGTAAATAAAATTCTTGCCAACCAAATCCAAGAACACATCAAAATGATCATCCACCATGATCAAGTAGGCTTCATCCCAGGGAAGCAGGGATGGTTCAATATAAATATATCCATCAATGCAATCCACTACATAAACAAACTCAAAGAAAAAAAAACATCAGATGCTGAAAAAGCATTTGACAAAATTCAGCATCCTTTCATGCTAAAAGTCTTGGAAAGAACAGGAATTCAAGGCCCATACCTAAACATTGTTATAGCAATATATAGCAAACCGGTAGCCAACATCAAACTAAATGGAGAGAAACTTGAAGCAATCCCACTAAAATCAGAGACTAGACAAGGCTGCCCTCTCTCTCCATATCTTTTCAGTATAGTACTTGAAGTTCTAGCTAGAGCAATTAGACAACATATGGTAGTCAAAGGGCTACAAATTGGAAAGGAAGAAGTCAAATTATCACTATTTGCAGAAGATATGATAGTCTACTTAAGTGACCTGAAAACCTCCACCAGAGAACTCCTACAACTGATAAACAACTTTAGCAATGTGGCTGGTTATAAAATCAACTCAAGCCAATCAGTTGCCTTCCTATACTCAAAGGATAAGCAGGCTGAGAAAGAAGTTAGGGAAATGACATCCTTCACAATAGTCACAAACAATATAAAGTATCTTGGTGTGACCAACCAAACAAGTGAAAGATCTATATGACAAGAACTTCAGGTCTCTGAAGAAGGAAATCGAAGAAGACCTCAGAAAATGAAACATCTTCCATGCTCATGGATTGGCAGGATTAATATAGCTAAAATGGCCATCTTGCCAAAAGCAATCTACAGATTCAACACAATCTCCATCAAAATCCCAACTCAGTTCTTCACAGAGTTAGAAAAAGCAATTCTAAAATTCATCTGGAATAACAAAAAACCCAGGAGAGCTAAAACTATTCTCAACAGTAAAAGAACTTCTGGGGGAATCAGTATCCCAGACCTCAAGCAATACTACAGAGCAATAGTGTTAAAAACTGCATGGTATTGGCACAGTGACAGGCAAGTGGACCAATGGAATAGAAATGAAGACCCAGAAATGAAACCTTTTCATTTCTTAGAGGCAAGGTCTCATGGATCTCAGACTACTCTTGAACTTATTAGGTAGTCAAGAGTGGTTTTCAATTATGGTTCTCCTGCCTCCAACCCACCTTGTCCTGTGTCAACCATGTGCAGTTTGTGTGGTGCTGGCTATAGAAACCGGAGGTAAGTGTACACTCGGCAAATCCTCTACCTAATGAGATATATCCCAAATATTTTTAACTTTTAACACTTATTAATAACACATCAGTGTACATTTTAAAGTAGAAATCACATTTTCCTCTCTTAAAACCCTTATTGCTTTCTTATTTCATTTAGCCTATAACCCCAAATCCTTACAAAATATAGAACAAGGCTCTTTATCCTAAATTTGACTTTTTCCTCCCTAAGGGAGGAAAGAGTCTCACAGAATTCAGGGTTTGATGAATCCTTTAAGATACAACAAGCAAACAAAACTTAAGAGCCCCAGAAATTTCCTAAATGTTTATAGATTCACAAACCCCTTCTTCAGAGTAATAGGATTGTGTGAAGGGGATATCCTTAGTATGTGTGGCCTGAAACTGTGTATGTCAGAACATGCAATCCCAAGAAGTATAAAGTTGTTGAGTGAAGTATCTCATTTTCAGGGGTGAGATGTTGGCTATAAAGCTTCATGCTGCTGATGTTGATTAGCTTTAGACCAGAACTACCTTGTGAGTATTTATGAAGACACTCATGCTTTGATTGGTGGGCACTGAAAAAGGATCATGGGATTGAGACGGAAGTTTCCTTCGTGCAGGATTTTTTTTTCTTTTTTCTTTTTTCTCTCATGTTTATTATATATTTTTATTTTCCATATTCTTTGTTTACATTCCAAATGATTTCCCCTTTTCCAGTTCCCCCCTCCCCATATGTCCCATAAACCTTCTTCTCTCCACCCATTCTCCAATCACCTCTCTCCTTTTTCTCTGCCCTGATACTCCCCTTCAATGCTAGTTCAAGCCTTTCCAGAATCAGGACCCTCTCCTTACTTCTTCATGAGAGTCATTTGTTATGCTAATTGTGCCTTGGGTATTCAGAGCTTCTGGGCTAATTAATATCCACTTATCAGAGATTGCATTCCATGTGTATTCTTTTGTGATGGGTTACCTCACTTAGGATGATATTTTCCAGATCAAACCATTTGCCTAAAAATTTTGTGAATTCCTTGTTTTTAATTGCTGATTAGTACTCCATTGTGTAAATACACCACATTTTCTGTATCCATTCCTCCATTGAGGGACATCTGGGATTTCACTTCACACCAGTCAGAGTGGCTAAAGTTAAAAACTCAGGAGACAGCAGATGGTGACGAGGATGTGGAGAAAGAGGGACACTCCTCCACTGCTGGTGGAATTGTAAGATGGTACAACCACTCTGGAAATCAGTTTGGTGGTTCCTCTGAAAACTGGACATGGCACTTCTGGAGGACCCTGCTATACCTCTCCTGGGCATATACCCAAAGGATTCCCCGGTATGCAATAAAGATACATGCTTTATTATGTTCATAGCAGCCTTATTTATAATAGCCAGAAGCTGGAGAGTACCCAGTTTTTTTTTTTTTTTCAAAATGTCAGAAGTTACTCTACATGTTCCTGGTGGATAATTTCCATTTACACTCCTTCTTGACTATAGATCCTGCCTCATATTGTTCCAACATGCCAGGCCCAATACAATAGTGTTATTAATATCATGTCAACAACAAACTACTTTCTGATTGGAAAGAACCTAAGAGCTAGAGGAAGGGCGGTGATGTTGTGGAAATGCTTCATCCTATGGGAAAAAGGAGCTCATAAGACTCAGGATGTCAGCAAAATTTACAAGACAGAGGAAGCTGCTTAAGGACATAAGACTTTGAAAACCCTACCTTCAGGCTCAAATCTGACCCCTAAACTGCTTGTAAGTGGTTCAGGGCGCTCCAGGAACACATCTTTCGTTAATTATCGCACATGCTGAGGGAGTACTAGTGGTAGAGATGCCTGGGAGCCATCTAAATACTGTAAGCAATCCTCCAAACTCACTAGTCACTCAGCTAGAGACAGGTGAAGTGTTCTTTGGCCATTCATCTATGTCCTGCCTGGGATAGAGATTTAGAGACTAGCTTTACACCCAGTTTGTTTTGGATTCTTGGTCTAAGTGTGACAGTAGTAACTGTAACTTCAAGTTTCCATCACCAAGAACTGATCTTGACTAGATGACCTAATAGATCCTGAAGCCATGTTTTTTAAGTGTTTCATCTCATAAAGCTTAGACCAAAAGTGGGCATCATGTGCTAAACTTGACCACATCATCTGTAGGCTTTAAAAAATAATAAAACATATTTAATAATTCTTTGAGAATTTAGTGCATGCATAGAAGGTATTTTCATTATATTCATTCCCCAATTCTTTGCAATTCCTTCTATGTCTAATTCTACAACTTCTATGCATATTTGTAAATTTACTTATTTATTTATTTATTTATTTATTTATTTATTTATTTATTTATTTTCCCAATGAATCAAATTTTTGCTGCCAAGTGCAAGGTCATTTACTGATCAACATTTGAGGACTTTTGAAAACTTGTATTTGGAATGTGGAAGACTTTGGAGTTGTAAATTTGGTAATCCATAGAATGCTCTAAAGAGATAATTAACATTCATCCTCTCTTCCTGCCTCTCCCCGTCTCTCTGTGTATTCATGTTTGTGTGTTCATGTGCATATGTACAGACATGTTCATACTATAATTCATCTGTAGAAACCAGGAGACATTGCTTATTGTTCATCTTCACCTTCTATCTTATCTAAGGCAAGGTTTCTTTGTTTTCTGCTGCAAAGGCCAGACTAACTGGCCCATGAGCTTTCAGAAATTCTCCAGTCTCCACCTCTCATCCTGTAAATGCCTGGTTTTACATAGGCTAGAGTGATCAGAACTCAGTCACCCCTACTTACACTACAAGCACTTTACCTACTGAGGAACATCCTCAGCCTTATAAGAAGATTTTGACTGCCCCTTCGTATGTTTCAGATGACCAGAATGCCATAGATATGCTGATGACACTCTATGCTCTAGAAAGTCAGATGAGAATAGAGACTTAGTTGGAAATCAGGCTACAGGACACTCATGTCACATTCTGGAAAATAATGTAACTATTTTATGCCTATGTCCTAAAGATGAATTTAAAAAAAGATGGAGTAATTAGTTTGGTAGCACAGCATCTCGGCTTATCTTTGTTATGGCTTATGGTTTTTAGCTAGATTAATAGTGTGAACTCAGAACAAACAGCAGTGCAAAACAATGTAAAAAAATACACGTAGTTTGACAAGTATTCTGGCAGGCACTATAGGTGCAGACACCAGTGGCTGTAATTATTAAAGAGATTAGTGCCGAGTGCCATTAAAAATAAGTCACGGTCACTGTACCACGGTAATAAGAAATACTCCTGGAGAATGAGGCTGCACCAGTATCATCCAGGATATAAGTTGAAAGCACATTTCACAGAACCTCCCCTTTAGGAGAATGTGCCTGAGACTGGTTCCCTGCACCCAAACAATAACTTCTGCTGATTGCCCAGGTTCATTTACCATATCCATGCTCTTAGGGAACCTGGTTATACCTCGAGCTGGTGACAAAATTCTGCATCATTCATGTGGTACTGGCACAGCACCGTGAGGGTGCTGAGATGACAGAAGCATACACTAAAAAGCCTATATAAAGATCGGTGATGCCAGGCAATGTTGATTTATAGCAAGGTCAAACTACTTTCAGAGAGTCTCTGAAGAGCCATTAGGTGGAACTGGAACGATGAAACTCAGGTTTATGCTACAGATACTATCACATTCTACCTTGTGGTTTCTAGTTCCTCTGAGATTTTTGCAGTTTCTGTGAGGAGAATTTACTGTTCTTGAAGAAGTACCCATTTCAAACTCCCGAGTTTCTCTGCATGCTTGACATCATCATAGCTTCCTATAATGCTTCAAAAGCTTAATCAGCCAGTATGCAGAGTAGCAGGGGTCCAGTGGAAAATAATGGAAGTGGTAAATGTAGTTCTTAAGTTCCTTCTCTCTGAGTTAGATAATTAGATAATCATGACATATTGTTTCTAGTGGTTTTGACTCCAATTTACCACAGTAAATGTATTGATTGATAAATAATTAAAATATTTTTTCCTTATTACTTAAGAGTCTGTATGGTGGAACTCAATTTCAGAATCAAAGAAGAATGGTAGAGTTACAAAAAGATCTAAAACAAATTTCTTTAGATTTCCAGCAAAGATGAGATGATGTTGAATGACTTTTCTGATAGTGATATGAACAAATATTTATCCACCCAAGAAAAAACAGCTATAGCTGATCTGTCTCAATCTGTCTCATATATATATATATATATATATATATATATATATATATATATATATATATGAGACAGTTTCATTATAAATATAATGAAACTTTTATTTTTGTAGAAGATGGGCAGGACAACTGAAGGGCCATCACTGTCTCCTACCATCAAGTGGATGGCTAAAGAGATGAGTGACTTATTAGTGATGTCCGATACAGCATAAATTGGATCTACAACAGTATCAATTGTTTCACAGAAGCATTGTTTGGTGAAGTAGCACCTATGAGGAGTAATGTGAGATACAGTTTTCCATAATCGCCAGTCATTTCTTAGGAGTCACCTTGCTTTTTCATCCTGGAATTCTCCTGATGCTCCTGCAGAGCGGCTAGATATCTCTCCATTTGCAAAGGCATTGGCTAGCTGGATTACATCACTGGGATTTGTTCAGGTCCAAGGAGGACCTGGCCTGGTCTAGTCTGGAGTACCTGTCTCTGATGTTCTGACAGCCTTGTGGCCAATTCTGAGGCTCTTGCTTTTCTATTGGCCACATCAGCTCCAATTATATTTCCTTGTATTAAGAAAATGCACACAGAATAATTGTTTACTCATAGAAAAGAACTTTCATTTTATTCCACCTGAACTGTTTTAATATTTATGCATTCTGTGAACTGTTGCTTGGGACTTGGACCTTCCTGTAAGTTGAGTAACACAGCATTTGGTGCTCTATGACTTTGTTCCTTGGGAACTCTCTTCATACACATTTTTGTCATATTTGCCCTTGTGGATGTATGCTGTATCTGTTTTTACCACTTACCATTCTTGACTGCTTTATTATTCCACATGTCTGACTTTCTATGATATTTTAAACTTTTTATAGATCTAAGAGCGACCCTCTTGCCTTTCCCATATACTCATAAGCTGGCATATCAGGTGCTCTTTCATTTCTTGTTTAAAATTCTTTCTCAATTCAAGGAGTTCATACACCAAGTATTTCTTGTTTATAATAGTTTTTCTGTTTTATTAAAAGCATTATAATTTTTCATTATTCAAGAAATTCATATTTATGGATAATAAAATATTATGACATATACCACCCTTTTTCTTCATCCCTTTCAATATCTCCCTAGCACATCATTTCAATTTGATGTCAACTAAAACTCAGCAATTCGCTGAAATTTATAAAGCATAGGAAACTCAGTAGAAGATTCACAGGGCCTCACCCCAAATATAACAAACAAGTGTTAGATAGAGGAGTTTTTAAGTAGGGCTGATTGCAGTTTGCAAGGGAACTCCATAATTGGTGCATTGATGAGTCATTACTCAGGCAAAGATAGGCTATCAGTGATGCAGGAGGACTGGACTCAGAGGTGCTCCTGTAAGTTACTCCTCATCTATGTTTCTGCAAGTGATCCTCATAAACACATTGACTTACCTGGCTATAACTTGGATGAAACTCTTTCATTTGTCATTGGTACCCTACTGACTAAGGTAAGTAGACATTTGTTTCTGTTTTCCATGAAAGAAATGCTTCACAACTACGACTCTATGAAGAATTAACTGAACCAGAGAGTATGGTCTCTAAGACTGATGATAAGACGTGCACCCAAATTTCATCTATCTTCAGGTGAACTATCGGTGAAAGCAAACTTAATATGGCTGCCATTCCCTGTGTAGTATGGGATAACATGACTGATGGTGCCAAGGACAATAGCAATGCCTCCTGCGATGCGGAACAAGATACACAATCAAAGTCACGCCAGTGAAGAGTAGAGAATCTTTAGGGGGAATCACAGGGTGGACAACTTTTTTAGTATGGAATTACATGTCTCATTCGTGAATGGGAACTGTCTTCTGAGTTTCTTGATCTCAGTTTTTAAACTTTTTGATAGAATAAAGAATATATTGCAATATTTGAAAACACTGTGCATGAGGTATAGCTATAAATAGCCTGTTCCAGACAATGTGTCACTTATGTTATTGTCAATAAGACAGCAACTGATGAAGAGCAGTTCAATGAAGTGTCTTCTTTAAATTACTTGAATTATTTGATAAAATCCAGGGAGAAAACACTAGTTTTCTAGAAAACAGTAGCACCTGAGTGGTATCCAAGAAAACACAAATACACAGAGCTGAATGAAATTATGAAGAGAGCTCAGGATTTCAAAACCAAGTTCAATAAAGAGAAATGTAGATGAGAAGACAAGTTGAAATGAAGATGGAATTTAAAACTCAGTATCCCAATGACAACACTCATGGAAAAGCCCTATAAACTGGATGAATCAAGCAAAAGCTAGACTCTCAGGACTTGAAGATAGAGGACATAGACAAAGAAAGCAAAAATAGGAGCAAACAGAACCCACAGTAAATGAGCAGTCAAGAAATAGAGGATACTATCAAAAGACCACATCATGAGAGATGTCTGTTACATACTTGGTTAGGCTTATTCTGGGTGTCTTACAATCTTTGAGGCTATTGTAAATGAGTGTGTCCATTCTCACTCGCTTCACATATTTGTTGATAGTATACCGAAAGACTACTGATATTTGGAAGTTGATGTTGTATTCTGCTACTTTGCTAAAAGTATTTGCTGTTTCTAGAAATTTTCTGGTCAGATTTTAGGGTTATCGTATGTATAACTTGATATTGTCTGTGACTGAGGATAATTTTATTTCTTCTCCCATTTTTACACCTGTGATTTCCTCATCTTCCCTTATTTCTCAAGCTATTGCTTCAAACACTATATTGAAAAGGAGTGTGAACAATGGATTTCCTGCCCTGTTCCTGATTTTACTAGTATTGCCTTAGTTTTCTTCATTTAGGATATTACTCACTGTGAGTTTGCCACATACAGCCTTTATTTCAATGAAGCATGATCATTCCAGGTTTACTCTTTGTAGTATTTTTATCATAAAAGCATGTTATATTCTCTCAAATGCCTTTTCTGAATCTACTGAGATGATTCTGTGACTTCTATCCTTATTGCCATTTATACAAATTATCATATCAATTTATTTTACTAATTTTACTGCCTAAGTTTTCTAGTGTATATCAGTGAGTGAATGCCACAATGATCATGTTGAGGTTGAAGAATTTGCAAAGCTTTTTCTTTTTCTTTTCCTTTATTGATATATTTTTATTTACATTTCAAATGATTTCCCCTTTTCTGGGTCCCCACTCCCCACAAGTCCCATAAGCCCTCTTCCCTCCCCCTGTTCCTCTATCTACCCCTTCCCACTTCCCTGTTCTGGTATTCCCCTATACTGTTGCATTGAGTCTTTCCAGAACCAGGGGCCACTCCTCTATTATTTTTGGACATCATTTAATATGTGGATTATGTCTTGGGTATTCAAAGTTTCTAGGCTAATATCTACTTATCAGTGAGTGCATACCATGACTGATCTTTTGAAACTATGTTACCTCACTTAGTATGATGTTCTCCAGCTCCATCCATTTATCTAAGAATTTCATGAATTCATTGTTTCTAATGACTGAATAGTACTCCATTGTATAAATATACCACATTTTTTGTATCCATTCCTCCGTTGAAGGACACCTGGGTTCTTTCCGGCTTCTGGCTACTACAACTAGGGCTGCTATGAACATAGTGGGGCATGTGTCCTTATTGCATGCTGAAGAATCCTCTGGGTATATGCCCAGGAGTGGTATAGAAGGGAGCTTTTACAACATGGAACTTCAGTGATAAAAATAAGGTCATGGGGTTTAGTAGCAGATGCCTTTTCTTAGGGAAATAGTTCCCCAGACCCATTTAAAAGAAATAGTGATTAAATTAGAGTGTCTTGGACATAAAATAAGTAAGATTTTTCTTTTGCTTAAGAATAATGATCAAATATTATTTCATTCTTACTGGTGGATCATTGTCTACAATGAACTCCTTAGTGGTAGAGACACAGCTTAAAAGTGGAACCTGTGTTTTGAAGTTATTAATCCTTAGACTCAATATACAGCAACAATATAGAGTAACAGCTCAAGTATTTGCTGTGTAATCCTGCCATTTATTTTAACCTTTTAAGATTATCTATTCCACTCTTTGGAAAAACTCACTTTCTAATATCAAAATAAAGTGAACAGGAAGTATGTGACAAGAGAGAATCTTCTAAGATGGCCTTTGAATTGATAATCTCTTCATATTTAGAGATAATACTTCACATTCTGAAATCCTGAAATAAAGTATTGAGGAAATTAAATGGGTTAATTTAGCCAAAAAGTCAATAGTTTGTTGTTTGTTTTTTGTATTCCTTCTTTTTATTAAATCTTTTTTTTACACTCCAAATTTTATTCCCCTCCTGGTCCATTCTGACTGATCCACATCCCATACCTCCTGTTTGCCCCCCCTGTCTCCACAAGCATGTTCTCAGCTCCTACTTCCCACCAGAACTCTAAACTCCCCTGGGGCCTCCAGTCTCCTGAGGGTTAGGTGCATCTTCTCTGACTGAACGCAGACCCTGCAGTCCTCTGCTGTATATGTGTTGGGGGCCTCGTATCAGCTGCTGTATGCCACTTGGTTGGTGGTTCAGTGTCTGAGAGATCTCAGGAGTCTAGGTTATTTGAGACTGTTGGCCCTCATACAGGGTCACCCTCTTCCTCAGCTTCTTCCTGCTTTTCCCTAATTCAACCATAGGGGTCAGCAGCTTCTGTCCATTGGCATGTTGGGTCTTTCAGAGGGCAGTCATGCTAGGTCCCTTTTTGTGAGCACTCCATAGCTTCAGTAATTGGGTCAGGCCTTGGAGAATCCCTTTGAGCTGGATGCCACTATGGGCCTGTCGCTGGACCTTCTTTTCCTCAGGCTCTTCTCCATTTTTGTCCCTGAAGTTCTTTCAGACAGGAACAATTATGGGAGTTTTGACTGTGGGATGTCAATCCCATCCCTCACTTGATGCCCTGACATTCTGCTTGGGGTGGGCTCTATAAGTTTCATCTCCCCAATGTAGGGCATTTCATCTAAGGTCCTTCCCTTTGAGTCCTGAGAGTCTCTCACCTCCCAGGTCTCTGGTACATTCTGGAGGGTTCTCCCAATCTCCTACCTCCTGAGGTTGCCTGTTTTTTTTTTTTTGTTGTTGTTGTTGTTGTTGTTTTTGTTTTTTGTTTTTGTTTTTTTAAATTAAAATGGGGATTTTGAGTCAAGACAAGAGAGTAGGTTTCCTCCAGGGGATTAATGTCTGCCTTCCTCCTAGTTAAGGACAAGGAAGACTTGAACACTCAATTTACAGTCTCCACAGTACTCCATCTATCAACTGCCTGTTGTCTTCCTAGCCCTGTGATACTCTCCCCTCCTCTTTGATTAGGAAGGGGGAGTAATCATGATGTAAGCTTTGTAGAAAAGAATATCCCTTCAAATACTATTAAAATATTTCAGAAAGAAATACAATTAGCTAAGCACTTACATTTTATTAGTAATAGCAAGCAAAATTAATAAGTAAATTCAAGTAAAATGGTTATGTGTCAAACTCTATAGTTTTTCCATTGACATTTCACATAATCTGACTTTGCTTAGAAGAGAAATCACTCGGCTGTTAAAATTACTTCTAAAAAGCTGTCAAAATTAGAAAACCTGCTGTCAAAAATATGATGAGAAAAGTTTAAAAATGGTAAAGTATGTTGACTCAGACAAGAAATATTACCTTCATGAAGGAAAACTTGAATATATATTATTGTCTTTTAAAGGGATGGTTTTCTCCTGGAAATGGACATTCTTCCTTTGAAACTTACATATCTAAATGTGTATTTTCATTGCAATATGAACAAAACTATTTATATTCATATCACAATGACATTTCTGTAGGTGCTAGAAAATGCCAAAATATTAATTATGCTATTATAAATATTACTTGTTCAAATTTAAACTGAAATAGAATTGTAATTCTCATCCTTGTCTTCAGATCTTTTGGTTTTGTATATGTATTAAATACATTTTAACTTACAAACTATTGTATATCTGTTTGTTCTGGAAAGACCACTATGAGTTATATGTTGTTACTCTACCCTTTCAAATTATAAGAAAATACTATCTCCCATACATCAAATACTCAGTTATAATCCATAGATAATTTAAATTCCAAGATAGTTTAATTTTGAGATTTCAGAACTAACCTTTATTTAATGATTGAGAATTCAACTACATTGTAATATAGTCTCAAAGGAAACAAATACAAATTTGAGAGCATTGAAATTAGGGACATTTGATAACGAGTACAACTGAAACATATTTAAAGTGCATTTTCCAGTGAACAAAATCTTGTGCCAATACTTTAAGTCTGTAAAACAAAACATTTTCTCTTTGAAATACTCAACCAATACGATATTCCTGAATATGGTAAGCATCTAGTTCTTAATTCTTAATCAAAATGCTTGAGTTTCTATATAGATAAATAACATGCATGAATATGAACTAAAATACATATTTTCTTGCCACCTGCTATGAACAATGCTAGACTGATATCCAATGACACTGCTAATTGTCACTGTTATCCTCTTATATGTTCACTTCTTGCTCCGTATGCAAAGTACAAGTAATTGTCCTTATCATCCACTTAGCACATTCATAAAAATCCTCACAAATATTACAATAGAAGCCATTAGAAAGCATTTTGTAAACATAAATGTTTAATTGGTTCCATTTACTCTCCAAAGAATAAATTCAAGGTAAAGATTCAGTTTAAGGAGCTGGAAAGATGGCTCAGTGGTTAACAGCACTTGCTGCAAGTACAGAGGAACTTAGTTATTTCTAGGCTCCCACATGGTATCTCACAATTACCTCTAACTCCAATTCTTGGGGATCCATTGCCCTTTCTAGCCTGTGTCACCAAGCAAATAGATGGTTAATGTACACACACACACACACACACACACACACACATATACACACACACACACACACAGATAAATACTTGTATACATAAAAACAACAATGATATAGATTCAGTTTAAATAGGGTGTATCATTAAGGTAGAATATGTTCTTTACAGAATGAATATCAATGTAATTGTACATGTTTAGTGCAAATATAGTTTTATTGTATTTTCTATTTTACTGTTTATATGAATAAATGATTTAGAGCTAGATGCTTTATTTTCCAGGCTTGCTGCTCTCTTATCTATTGAGATGTATGGGATCAAACGTAGGTTGATTTACACACTAAGGAAAGTTCAATAATATTTGGCAACCCTGACTCTCTAAACTTCACATACTTTCATATGTAAACAGCAGTAGGCTTAATGATCAACATTCTTAAAACTGAACTTGTCAGACCATATAGGTATCCTAAAACATAGATGTTTACCTTTGCAGCAAAAGCAGCAAGAATGATTACAAACAGAATTATTCAAAACTATGATATCATGACAATGTCTTGAAAAACCAGCACAGTTTGAGGGCATATCAACTATATAGAAAATGAAGTTGGAAGGCTACAAATCAAAATGCATGTGACTTTAATGCATACATTTTATTGTTTTCAGAATCAGGTTGATATGACCTAATTATATGTCTGCATTAGAAACTATAAATTGAGAACATTAAATAATAACCTAAAGCTTAGTATATATACAGCTGAAAAAAGTTTGTGTTGCTATGGGAACTTTGGCTTTTGTTTATATTAAACTGCAAACTATATTATGTGGCTTGGTTCACCTTAATGACTACTTTCATATACTGGTAATTATACTATCTTTCCTCATTCACTACCATGATTAACTCCTTAAGGTTAATATTGCTCATCTTTATTGAGATAGTTCATATTTTTCTTGAATACAGAAATATGAACTTATATTTTCCTTCATTTGTGAAAATTGCATTACACATGCCACCATCACCCATTCATTATGTTAAGTAAAAGGATTTTAGTTTTTATGAAATTTGCTAAATCACATTTATGAAAATAATAAGCTTGAACTTGCTTGTCTATAGAAACAATTGACAAAAATAAAATTCATAATCTTTAATTTTGAATTTTGCTTTGGATACAAACATGTATAGTGTTCATATTCAAAATTTCCTACAGCACTTTAAAAGAAGAAATTTAAACACTGAGGAAGATAATTTATGTTTTCAATATATGGGTAAAGAAACATTAAAATATTATATGCAAAATCCACTGATTTAGCAAAAAGGAATGTGATCATTTACTGGATATAGGTTGGCGAGTGTGACTGATCCTGATGTAGTCTGGCCACCATTGTCTGCACTGCTCACAACCTCTGGGTTTCTACCAGGAAACTCTCCGCATGTCCAGAATGCACAGGGCACTATCTCACCAATCAAGAAACTATCTTCGCTGCCAAATACTGTACATTCATTGCTGGAGTCTAGCTGGGCAAATCTACCTTATCCTCTCACCATGCACCAAGCTTACCACCTGGATCTACCCCCAAATTCCAATGTTGGACCAGATATCACATCCTGCACAGTAGTCCAGACTTCTGTGCACTTGGACTTCACTTCACGTAAGCCATTTCAAACCTCTAGGCTCAAAGCAAATTACACATCTTTCACTCTGCTTCAATCTTCACTGACCACATCAGACATAGAATTAATGAAAAGAAGTCCACATACTCAGAACTCATTGCAAAAATACAAACCATATAAAAAAAATCAAGACAGTAACTGTTGATTTTATAACATGCCACTTTGCTGAAGTTGTTTATCAGCTGTAGGATTTCTCTGGTGGAGTTTTTTGGGTCACTTAAGTATATTATCATATCATCTGTAAATAGTGATAATTTTAATTCTTCCTTTCCAATTTGTATCCCTTTGACCTCCTTATGTTGTCTAATTGCTCTATCTAGAACTTCAAGTACTATATTGAAAAGATATGCATCCCTGGGATGAAGCCTACTTGATCATGGTGGATGATCGTTTTGATGTGGTCTTGGATTCACTTGGCAAGAATTTTAATAAGTATTTTGCATCAATATATATAAGGGAAATTGGCCTGAAGTTCTCTTTCTTTGTTGGATCTTTGTGTGGTTTTGGTATCAGAGTAATTGTGGCTTCATAGAACTAGTTGGATAGACCTCCTTCTGTTTCTATTTTGTGGAATCATTTGAAGAGTATTGGTGTTAGGTCTTCTATGAAGGTCTGATAGAATTCTGCACTGAAGCCATCTGGTCCCATGCTTTTTATGGTTAGGAGACTTTCTATGACCCTTTTTATTTCTTCAGCTGTTATGCAACTGTTTAGATGATCTATTTGATCCTGATTTAATTTTGGTGTTTCATATCTGTCTAGGAAATTGTCCATTTCCTCCAGATTCTCCAGTTGTGTCCAGTTGGCTTTTGTAGTAAGATCTGATCATTTTTTGAATTTCCTTAGTTTCTGTTGTTTTATCTCCCTTTTCATTTCTAATTTTGTTAATCTGGATACCCTATGCCCTTTGGTTAATCTGGCTAAGGGTTTATCTATCTTGTTGATTTTTCTCAAAGAATCAGCTCCTGGTTTTGTTGATTCTTTGTGTGGTTCTCTTGGTTTCTATTTGATTGATTTCAGCCCTGAGTTTGATGATTTCCTGCCTTCTACTCCTCCTGGGTGAATTCACTTCTTTTTGCTCCAGGGCTTTCAGGTGTGTTATTATGCTGCTAGTGTATGCTCTCCCCATTTTCTTTTTGGAGGCACTCAGGAGTATGAGTTTTCCTCTTAGCACTGCTTTCATTGTGTCCCATAGATTTGGGTATGCTGTGTCTTCATTTTCATTAAATTTTAAAAAGTCGTTGATTTCTTTCTTTATTTCTTCCTTGACCACGGTATCATTGAGTAGAGTATTGTCCAGTTTCCATGTGTATGTGGGCTTTCTCTTGTTTTTGTTGCTATTGAAGACCACTTTTATTCCATAGTGATCTGATAGGAGGCATGGGATTATTTCAATCTTCTTATATTTGTTGAGGTCTGTTTTGTGACCAATGATATGGTCGATTTTGGAGAAGGTACCATGAGGTGCTGAGAAAAAGGTACATTCTTTTGCTTTAGGGTGAAATGTTCTATAAATATCTGTTAAATCTAATTGGTCCAAAGCTTCAATTAGTTTTACTATGTCTCTGTTTAGTTTCTGTTTTCCTGATCTGTCTGTTGAGGAAAGTGCAGTGTTGAAAACTATTCTCAACAGTAAATGAACTTCTGGGGGAATTAGTATCCCAGAACTCAAGCAATACTACAGAGCAATAGTTTTAAAAACTGCATGGTATTTGCACAGGAACAGGCAAGTGGACCAATGGAATAGAATTGAAGACCCAGAAATGAATCCACACACCTATGGTCATTTGATCTTCGACAAAGGAGCAGAAAACATCCAGTGGAAAAAACATAGCCTTTTCAACAAATGGTGCTGGTTCAACTGGAGGTCAGCATGCAGGAGAATGTGAATTGATCCATTCTTATCTCCTTGTAAGCTCAACTCCAAGTGGATCAAGGACCTCCACATAAAACCAGACACACTGAAACTAATAGAATAGAAACTAGGGAAAACCCTTGAGGACATGGGCACAGGGGAAAGGTTCCTGAACAGAACACCAATAGATTATGCTCTAAGGTCAAGAATTGACAAATGGGATCTCATAAAATTACAAAGTTTGTGTAAGGCAAAGGACACTGTCAAAAGGACAAAACTGCAACCAACAAACTGGGAAAAGATCTTCACCAACCCTACATCAGATAGAGGGCTAATATCCAATATATACAAAGAACTCAACAAGTTAAACCTCAGGGAACCAAATAACCCTATTAAAAATGGGTACAGATCTAAACAAAGAATTTTCACCTGAGGAAATGCTGATGGCCAAGAAGCACCTTAAGAAATGCTCAACATCATTAGTCATTAGGGAAATGCAAATCAAACAACCCTGAGATTTCACTTCATACCAGTCAGAATGGGTAAGTTTAAAAACTCAGGAGACAGCAGGTGTTGGTGAGGATGTGGAGAAAGAGGAACACCCCTTCACTGCTGGTGGGATTGCAAGATGGTACAATCATTATGGAAATCAGTCTGGCGGTTCCCAAGAAAACTGTACATGACAGTTATACCTCTCCTGGGCATATACCCAGAGGATTCCCCTGCATGCAATAAGGGCACATGCTCTACTATGTTCATAGCAGCCTTATTTATAATAGCCAGAAGCTGGAAAGAACCCAGATATCCCTTAATGGAGGAATGGATACAGAAAATGTGGTATATATACACAATGGGGTACTATTCAGCAATTAAAAACAATGAATTCATGATTTTTTTAGGCAAATGGATGGAACTGGAAAATATCATCCTAAGCGAGGTAACGCAATCACAAAAGAATACACATGGAATACAATCATTGGTAAGTGGATATTAATTAGCCCTGAAGCTCTGAATACTGAAGATACAATTACAATATCAAATGATTCCTGTGAAGAAGGAAGAAGAGGGCCCTAATCCTGGACAGGCTTGATCCAACATTCTAGGGGAGTACCAGGACAGAGAAAAGGAAGGGGGAAAGATAGGAGAATGGATGGAGAGAAGAGGACTTATAGGACATATGGAGAAGGGGGAACTGGGAAAGGGGAAAGCTTTTGTAATGGAAACAAAGAATACAGAAAATAAAAATTTAAAAAAAATCAAAAACAAAAAACCAATAAAAAAAGACAGTATCTGTCCTCCCAAGTCCATCATTCCTTTAGATATGTTCTTCAATTACCTACATGAACTGGAGGATACAATTTAGAGAAACAAACTTATATTTCAGCAAAGAATTCGAAGAGTTTAAAGATGACACAACACAATGAAATAGCTCTGTAGAGTTAAAGAAAATAAATTCCCAAGTAATATCTAAGAAAACATAAACATAATGCTAATAGAAATGATAAAGAAAGTTGAGGATTTGAAAATAGAATTCAATAAACATTGAATAGAAAGAAACATTGAAGAGTATGCGACCAGAAATAAAGCTGGAACTGAAAGACCCAATAACCTAACTGAATCTATATACGGAAAAGTCTGATAGGTAGAATAAATCCAACCAAGGATAGAGCATTAAGACTGCAAGAGAAAGTAAAGGATCTAGATAAAATAAATAAAAATATAAACAAGTTTATAAACACAGGAAAGGAACATGTAGGAAATGTGAGAACATGTAGAAACACCATTGTAGCTGGACTTTGACTACTACTTTGTGTGTTCTTCTTCCCTTTTCCACCATATTTCTTCAACCCTTTCAGCCCTCTAACATTAGATAGGCAAGAAAAAGGATAGAGGGGAAAGAAAAGAGCTCAGTAAATAAAGTTAGGGGTCTCGGGATCGGAAATGGGGGTGGTGTTAGGCTACTTCCTCCTAATTGGGGGTGTCAAGTTCCTTGAGTCAAGTTTAGGCTTCTCAGTCAGGATATCTAATTTTTTCTTCATCTTGTTTCTTCTTTGTGTATGACATAACAAACTGTGATCAGCAGCAAATGATACCTACCAAATAGCAACCTACTAAGAACCCACAACCAACCAACAACCCACTACTACCACTTGGGACCCTATCATTTATATACCCTCTGAGAAGTCTCCATAATTCCAAACATCATACACTCACTGAAACTATCTGCAGCTGGCAAAATCATGCCTTTGCTAGATAGAGAATGAGACAATTCATAGTCAGCTTCTGTGGAAAATCTGATGTAGCTCCATATCTCACAACTGGGATTAAAACAAAAAACAGAGTCTGATAATATTTTTGTGTTTTTAAAAGAAACTAAAATTCCAAAATTGTTACTACATACACTGAAAAGAAAATATCTTCAAATTATTAGAATAAGTGGAGAAGAATTCCAGGAAAATGGCCTAGACCAGATCTTCAATAAAAACAAAACAAAACTTCCACAATCTAAGAAAAGACATACTCATAAGAAAT
Source organism: Apodemus sylvaticus (assembly GCF_947179515.1). Taxonomy (NCBI): domain Eukaryota; kingdom Metazoa; phylum Chordata; class Mammalia; order Rodentia; family Muridae; genus Apodemus; species Apodemus sylvaticus. The sequence goes on along the minus strand of NC_067477.1, from coordinate 73,429,808 downwards.
ACAAGAAACTCACTAAACCCCAACTAGACAAGAACAGAAAAGAAGCTCCTCATGACATATCATAATTAAAACACTAAACATACAGAACAAAGAAAGAGTATTGAAAACTGAAAGAGAAAACATGAAAGCCATATTTACAACAAAGCAAAAAACAAAACAAAACAAAAACAGCTGACTTCACAGTGGACAATTTGTAAGCCAGAAGAAACTGGAGCAGTACAATTTAAGCCTGAAAAGACCAGAGTGGCCAACCTAGACTAATCTACCCAATAAGACTATCTGGCATAGTTGACAGAGAAAGACTAACTTTTCATAATACAAACAGACTAAAAAAGTGTATGTCCAACAGACCAAACCTAAACTAACCAACCAAGCAAACAAACAAACAAAAAAACAACCATACTGGAAGCAATATTTCAGGTTGAAGAAGAGAATCAATATTGCCAACAGGTCATCAAAATAAAATAAAATAAAGTAAAATAAAATAAAATAAAATAAAATAAAATAAAATAAAATAAAATAAATAAAATGAAGCTACAATTGCTGAAACACAAAATACCCATGAGAACATAGTGAACAGCAGCAAAATTAAACAATACAAGACCTGGAATCAACACACACTTCAATAATAACTTTAAATAATTAAGGGCTCCATACTCTAATCAAAAGACACAGGCTGTGGTGTCTCTTTGTTGTCTCCCCCTGTGCTTGTCAGGATTCTCTAAAGGACCAGAAGGGGCTAAATGAGACATTATATACATGGCTATCTCCAGATAGAAAAGCCATGTATCTGATAGTTGTTTAACCATGATGTTGGAAGTCTTAGCTGTCCCAATCTGGTTCTGGAGTCATAGAGAGGACCTAGGGAGCTGCCTGTTTTCAGTCTACATTGTAGTCTTCAAGAAGTAGTTTCTAACATCAGACGAGGAATGGTTGAGTAATATGATAGATGAACTTGCCAGTGTGAATGAAAGAAAGCAGGCAATGAGCAAAAGAATTCTTCCATATCCTTTCATGTGGTCTGTGTCCAGCTGTGGCCCAGATTTAATGTGGGCCTTTTACCTCCAATAATTTAAGTGCTGTCCACAAAAAACCCTCCCTATACAGGTGTGCTCAGTCGCTTGAGTTTTAGTTAATTTAAGATGTAGTCAAGTTGACAACCAAGAACAACTCTTAAAGAAGTTAAAGCCATGAAATTTTACCAATTTGTCAGTCTAAACAAGACCTGAACAAGGACTACATCAAATGATATATTAAGACCAAAAAGGGAATTCTTCTTGGGTCCTAAAAGCGAGAAAAGGGAAGGGAGATGATGCACTTATGCTATAATTTCAAGAATATTATAAAGAGGGATGCTTTTTATCAGAAAATCAGGACTGTTCCCACTCCACCATTTGAAACAAGGTTTCTTGTAGCTGTAGCTAGTCTAAACAGAGCTGGTAATGGCCTGAATTACTCATATTCTTGCCTCTACCTTTCACGAGTTGAGCTCAGATATATGTGATGCTATGTCTAGCCTTCAGGACTACTTTTTAGGGATGAAGAAACTATTATGCATGGTACTGAAGTAACAGAACAGAGATAGTATGATTTTTCAAAGCTATAGAACTTTATAGCACAGAGTTATCTTAATAGATGTAAACACGATACTTCTTTGAGATATTAAGAGTTCTCCTAATGAAATGCAAACTGTGGAAATATTGTATAACATGAGCTCAACAACCTCACTTCTAGGATGGGAAGAAAGTATTTTGGCCTAATAAAATATTCAGAAGTGTAGAGGCAATAAATTAAAGGCAAAGGAATCACACATAAGCAATGTGTTTTTGTTTCCCAAAGTGGTTATGTGTTAACAAATTTAAAATCTCCACATATTCTATTGGTCACTTATGTAAATGAATGGTGAGTGTTGACAGTGACATTTCTCCCTGCTGAAGGTAGAGGATCCACATGGAAGAAAGAAGTGTGACCCATTTGGTGGCAATATCACAGCATTCCCTATGAGTTCATGCTTAGAATCACATGGGTATGTCCAGAAAAAAATATGTTAGCATTTACATGTTTTCCTTTATTCTACTCGTAGAGAGGACTGAAAAATGAAAATACTCGTTGGCAATAGGCACTTCTATAGTACTCACATATTAGTTTCTTTTTTATTTTTATTATTAATATAATTTTATTTCCTTATGATTTTCTACAGCAAAATTCAAGGAACCATAGGAAGAAGAAAAAATTATTGCTCAGTCAGTTTTTATTTCCACTTAATAGAAATACATTTTATCCCCATCATTATATCTCTCAAAAACAAAGGTTAGGTTATGAATTGGACATTTTTTTAATTCATTTTTTTATTTAATCATTTACATCCCACTCACTGCACCCCTCCTTGTCATCCCTTCCTACAATCCTTCCCCAATTCCACCTCCCCTTCTCCTCTGTGCGGGTGGTCTTCTCCAGGTGTCCCCCTACCCTAGCAGTTTAAGTCTTTAGAGGCCAGGTGCTTCTCCTATTGAGGCCAGACAAGGCATTCCAGCTACAAGAACATGAACCAGGTACAGGCAACAGCTTTTGGGCTAGTCTGTACTTCAGTTGTTCTTGACCCACATCAAGACCAAGAAGACCAACAGAGACAACTAACCTGGACCCTTGAGGCTCTCAAAGTCAGCCAATGAACATACACAGGCTGGATCTAGGCCTCCCTGCACACATGTAGCAGATGTGCAGCTTGGTATTCACATATTTGTTTTTATAGACATTTTTGAGAAGAACTCTGGGCACCTTGTAAAAAATGGTGGGGGAAAGCATGTGCAAGAAGAGTGCATAGTGGGTTGAATGCCAAAGGTAAAATAAAGTGCAGCAGCACAACATGAATCAAAGTATCTGGCTGCCAGGGTCATGAAAAATCACAAAGGAAATAGAGATGTGAATTAATAAAGCATCAAAAGTTTAATTAATTGTGACAAATCACATTATATTAGGAGGAGTGTTTTGCGATTATTTGACAATTATTTCTATTTTTAAAATATTTTTAAAATATTTTTGTTGAATATAAAAGCTCCCCCTCTTAGACCCTACCTCCTCTCTCCTTTTCAGCACACTACTCAAGTTCCACATGTCAGGATGCCATGCCTCAGTTGAACTGGGGACCCCCCACTGAGTTCAGTCTTGGAGTGCCCTTTGAGTCCATGGAAGGTTTGTGAAATTAGGTCCTGTGGCTCTATAGAATGAAATGTCATGCTCTAGGCCCTATGGGGTAGAGAAACCAAAACTGAGGAATGAAACATGACTTTTCCCTACAACTCTGACAGATCATTAAATGTGCTTGCTGGGAATTTTGGACCCAAGGCCTCATACATTTGCTCTGCCACCGAGCTACACCGCTACCCCTGAGATCAGCGAGATTTAAATGAAGGTTATTGATCAATTAAAAATTAGCCATTTACTTAAATAGATACTAAACACGCATATGTATCTGATATCCATCTCCTACAAGTAAGCTGGAATTTCTAGTTTCTGTTTCCAGTGAATCTCCAGTTTCACTTCCAGATTCAGACTGTGAAGAGAACACAAAAATTAAATCAAGCAGACAGTCAGTTGCTTCAGGTTTCTGTCGAATGATGCCTGGTACTGTATGTCTTTTCTGGTTTCTCTTGTCCTGTCCCTTGAATGTTTTATAACTTGCCATTGTTTGCCATTTACTTGTTACTGAACCATTCCCCATGTTCTAAAATCTACAGTTCTCATGATGACTCCCTGAGGCTTCAGAGAGCACCGATTACAAAGTTGTACATGTGTGGATCTGATGTACTTTGGTGAGACCTCTCTACCACTCCACACCACTAATTTAAAATAGTTTGTTCTGATTTTAATCACTTAGAATTCCTCATATAGATTTGTATCTGTCTGGATACAAAATTTGCAATTATAATTTATAAAATTGTTTAAAGATAAGAAATTTGCAAAATATACTATATATTTTGCAAAAAATTGCAAAAATAATTTATAAAATTGTTTAAAGATAAGAAATTTAGTGTAGTGCTCTGTATCTGATTACTTCAGATCATGCTGTATTTTTTAGCTTTATTATATTTTTGCTTTTAGCATAGTAAAGATATCCCATGTTCATGCATTGGAAGAATTAATATTTAAGAAATACATTATCCAAATTAATTATAGATGCTATGTAATTCTTTTCATACTTTCAATACTGTTTTTTAAAGAAATAGAAAACAAGGAGCATAAAACTTACATGGTATAAGTAAAGCTAAAACAATCATTTTTAAAGAAAGTAGTATACATTTTTTTTTATTTGGAAAATGTTTTTTATTCCAAATAGAATTAAATCACATTTCCCTCCCTTTACTTACTTCAGCTCTGCCAAGCTGCATTCCTTAAACCCTTTCTGGATCCCCCAAGTTGTTAGCCTATTCTATTTTATTTTTTAACCTATTTTAAATTGTATTTGTTACATATATATTTGTGTGAATGTCCAAATATGTATAAATACATTGTGCTGAATCCATTTTTGTTCTTTGTTTGTATAAGGTTTCAAGACTGATGACTTTGTATTGGACAATCAACAAGGGAGTCCTCCTTGGGTGGGGCCAGTTCTCCTCTCAGCAGTCAATAATTTCCTGTTCTTCGACTGACCTAATCTTGATAAAGAAGAATAAGTAAGTGTTGTAGAAAATAAATAAAGAGAAATCTTATGCATGACTAGGAAAATGAAAATGCTTTAGTCATTATGAAAAACAATATGGAATTTCCTAAAATTCTAAAAAATTCAGGTGTAGTACATAGCTTAGCAATCCCATGGCAAGATATATAGCCTAAGCAAATGAATCAGTGTGATTAAGGAATCCTTGCATCTTGATGTTCATTGCACTATTCGTGGCTAAGTTATGAAAACAATCCAGACACTGTGAGAAACATACATAATGGAACTGTATGCTGCCTACAGAGAGAAGAAAATTCTGCCAATGCAACGAGGTGGATGAATCTGTAGGACAGTGTGAAATAAGCCTTGTGTATGAAGACAAAAACTGTATGATATCATTTGCAAGCTCAAAAGCAAAACTCAAACAGGCCAACAGAAGAGTGGAACCACCAGGACTGTGAGGTAGTGAATGAGATGGCAGTGACCAAAAAGTCCCTATAGACTGTCAGTAAAAAGGACGCTGGAAGCCCTAATAATGCACAGTGTGATGGTTGTGGGAAAGACTCAGGACTATGTCCTTGACATACACCCAAGGTAGACTTTGTCTTCCCTTCACTCACACACAGTGACCATGAAGTGGTGGAAGAGTTAATTATCTTGGCCAGTTTTAAATATGTACAGTTTCTTGGCAATTCTATACCTACAAAATAGGATCATTTAAAATCTGTAGCTTCATCAGTGCTGTCCTCCTCCCTGTGTGCTTCAGGGCCTTGAACCTAGGGAATAAAACATGCTTGGCAAGCATAGAGTTTTCTAACTTACTTAAGTTATTTTTATTAATCTCTTTCTCCTGTTAAAATTTCAGCAGTCAGCATTTTACTTCTTAAGATTCATTAAATAATATTTAATAATTGTTGAATGTGGACACATTTTAGGTCTATAACCTTAATTACTTTGGTGCTCAAGGAGATTTCAACAAACAGAGGAAGAAAACCCTTTTGAGCTGGTTCTGTGTGCTTTTCCACATTTGCCCATCATAGTTTTTGTTTTGTTTTGGGAAAGGTCTTACTCTGTAGTCCAGGCTGTTCTGGATTTCAATGTATAAATCAGGTTGATCTTGAACTTGCAGATAATCTGTCTTCCCATCTTCTGATAGCCCAAATTAAAGTTGTGTGCCAACACACCCATCAGCCCCATTATGTTTTTGAGCATTATTCCTAACCACAACATGTTTTTTAGACTTTTGTTTTTACATTTTTTACATTTTTTGATCTTCTTTTGGTTTCTACTTTAGCAAATAATACTTAGAAATCAAGACCTGGGTTGTAGTATTAATATGTCATGACTTTTAGATCCTTTCCACAAACTGAGCTCTGTTATGTGTGTAAGAAATTATGTGTATACGACATTATATTTATACTTCCAACCAAAAAACTAAATTCAGTGTTTTGATCTATTTGTATTGCTCTGTCTCCACAGTGCAAAACTAGGCTCAAACACATCTAATTTGTTTAATATTCTATACCTTCCCCTGCCCCCCCCAACTTACTAATAATTGAGCATTTGTTAACAGTTGTTTCTCTTCCATGGTCTGAGGGGAAATCATTGTGTTCAAATGTCACTTTATAATATTAGTTGTTGCATGTCCGCATCACCATGGTTTTCATTTTTAATGGAAAGTATAGTTGACTTTATTTGCTTTCACTTACATTATGTTTTAAATGCTTTCCCATTATTGTAAAATATTGATTTAAATTATTGAATATGTGAAATATTTCTAGAATAAAGGAAATTGGATAGATTTTGTGGACAATGCTGCTTTGACTCACATCCCATTTGATCCCTTCCACAACACACATAGGTAGCTGATCTTAGTGTCATCTGGTTTGAATTTCCTTTCTCTTTAAAAGCACAGCAAAATTTAATACCCTTCGTTCATATTATGTGTACTCTGTTAATCTCTGAAATATTGCTTTCATCCATGTGTGGGTTTTTCTGACTGGCCCTAAAGATGTTTGTCACCCTTGGAAGGTTACAAATCTCTCTACTATTTGTTCCATTTATATCTCCTGATGATGGTGTCTCCTTTTATTTTTCTTTCCTTCCCCTTATTTTATTAGATACTGTTGACCTACAGGTCACTGAGGCTCCATCCCTTACTGGTTTTTAGACATCTTTATTTCTAATCTGATGTTTGAGTAGTTTGTACTTTGTTTGGTTTTATTGATATTCTTCCTATTGGATCTAGCATAGTATTATTTCCATCTAATTCATCCCTTCATATTTAATAATTTCTCTTTATATTATCTACTTTTCTTTTACATTTCCTTATCATAGTTATGTTACTTTTTAGATTCTTGGACATTGTTATAGTTATTTTAAAAGAATTTTAGATATTTTAGGATGTGTTAATTTCCTTACCGTTGTCATTATTAATCTTTTTAAACTGACATATTTGCTCCTGGAAAATTTAGTATTTGATTGAAGGCTGGGCACTATACATTTTATGCTGTGAAAATTTTCTCCTTCCTTGAAAATGTGCTGGAATTGTTTATACAGATTTTTAAGTCACTTTTAATTCAATTTTGCCTACTAATGGCATTCCTTGATGTTAGGGTAGATGTAGAATGTCTTCGTTTCAGTCCTGGGTTTTTCCATTGACTGGTTCCACAGACAGTACAGAGTACAGTGAGGAACCTGCTCTTGGGCTTTTGGAACTCTGGACTTCTCAAAGCCCTGTGTGGGTACTGGATAGTGCTTTGTGTACAGCTTTCTTTGCTTTTAACTGCCTACTCTATAGCATAATGTAATGCCAACAACCAGCTTAGAGGCAAGCTCGAATGTTTATGGGTAGGTGGTCTACTTTTCTTTTATCTTCCTAACAAGATGTTAGTCACATGTATCTGAGTTGTTACAGTGCTTGGCTAACCTGCACAAAACTGGGTGTGATGGCATATACCTTTAATCCTAGCTCCCAGGATGTAAAGACATGAGGATACAAAGTTTGAAGTTTACCTTGGTTACATTTTAAGTTCAAGACCACTTTGAGATACAAGTCTCTAATAAACAAACAAAAAACCTCACAACTGCACCATAGATATTATGAGCCCCCTGCCTCTGTCTCTGTTTTTAAGTGTTGAGGTGTATTTGATCCAAGTCCCATCCAAATAAGGCCTTGTGCTTTTCCAAATAGAAATTTGGCTTATGTATGAATTTGCCTATTCCTTCCTCCTCTTTTAGTGATTGATCACAGTGACACAGAAATTGTTAGAAAACATACGAACTTATTTTATATTATTCTTCTTGATTTTTATGAGTGGACAAGTCTTGATCCAACCTCCATCATGAAAGGGTCATACACCCCCTAATTTGTCTGACTTGCTTTGGCTGTCCTGCGACTTGCTCTGTAGACCAGGCTGGTCTTGAACTCAGAGATGCACCTACCTCTGTCTCTCACATGCTGGGATTAGAGGTGTGCACAGCCAATAGACAGTTTACCATTTAAAGAATTCAAGCTGAAAATTTTTATTATTTTGTTTTTACTGCAATAATAATTTCTTTTAAATTACCTTTTTCTTTATGTGTCTACATTTTAGTATTCTCCCTTTTAGTTTCTATGTTAATTATTTTATAATAACCCAAAATCCCAATGAAATAAAATGAATAGCATATTATTTAGAGGCCTATTTTCAAGATATCTTTATGACAGACAAAAAGTCACACAAATACTGTTAACTTGCTGGTCTTTATAATACAACTCTTTGCTTAAGTGCCACAGAAAGGCAGTTGTAGGGTGTAAGTGGATTATGTTACCTTCCATAAATACTTGGCTACTCTGTTCATGCATTCAAAATGAGCTTACTTCAGTTTTTGTACTGACAATAAAATCAGAATTGTGGACCTCAAATTTTACACCCCTTTTCCAGTTGGAAGACATTATGCACACTAGAACATTGCTGGATTTAGTGTTTTCTATGCTCTGTCTTCCTGCCTTTGTTGAAACTCTCCATTGCTTTTAGTTTTGCATTGTCAAATTTATTGATATTTAATCTATTTGGAAGCTATATATTTTAACTTTTGTTTTTGCAAAATTGAAATTCTAAGTTCTTTTTCCCATTTTCATTGATACCCAATCATTTTCAAGGAGAGGTGTGCAAAATCTTGACTTCTGAAGCTACTGCAGTGGAAAGTGCAATCTGGAACTCACTGGAATACATATCTCAGATACACTATGTAGATCAGTGGTGTGAGATTAAGATGATGGGCTCAGAGATTCCAGATGAAGGCCCATAGTCATTTCTACAGCCAGTGCAAGGACATTGTCAAAATCAGGATGAGTGCAAGCTATAGTGCTTGAAGGGAAACAGGAGTGTTGGAATTCAGTGATTGCTCGGAAACCAAGACATTGCAGAGGGCAGTTTTCCAGATAAGGCAATGAAGCTATGCTGGATAAGAATCATGGAGCTATGCCAACAATAAGGAGACCTTGGAACTGAGAGACATCTGCAGTTGATCTTTTACTATTTTGTAGGTTCTTTCTTTTTCCCTACCCTTTATCTTCCCAGTTTCACCCCGTATCACTAGATAGAAGAGAAAGAAGGATACAGGAGAGAGAATGAGAGAGAGATATATAATTTCTCTTTGTTTTTTTCTTCATGACTACTAACAAATTAGAATACTCCCTCCCATGTACCACCCAATCACCAACAACCACCCATGCTGCCTCAAAGGGCTCTAGCATTTACATACCATCTGAAACATTCCTAGAATTTCAAATCATAGAAACTATCTGAAGATTGCAAAACTATGCCTCTGCTAGAGCACAAAGCAAATCATTGTCAGCTGCTTTGAAAATGAAAATATATTCTTATGGTATTACTCTTTTTTCATTTTTCTATTTTAAATTTTTATTGGTTATTTTATTTATTTACACTTCAAATGATATCCCCATTCCTGGTTTCCCCTCCAGATGCCCTCATTCCCTCCCCCTCTTCCTGCTTCTATGAGGGTGCTGCCTGACTCCTGCCTCACTACCGTAGCAATCTCCCATGCTGGGGAATCAAGCTTTCACAGGACCAAGGGCCTCTCCTCCCATTAATGCCAGACAAGGCCATCCTCTGCTACATATACAGCTTGCTACATATGTGACCCCCTGAGATCTCTGGGGGTTCTCGTTGGTTGATACTGTTGGTTTTTCTATGGGGTTGCAAAACCCTTCATGTCCTTCATTCCTTTCCCTAACTCCTTCATTGGGGTCCCTGTGCTCAGTCTGATGATGTTTGGTTGCAAGCATCCTCATCTGTATCAGGCAGAGCCTCTCAGGAGACAGCTATATCAGGCTCCTCTCAGTACTTCTTGGCATCTGTAATAGTGGCTGCGATTAATGTCCGCATATGGGATGGATCCTCAGGTGGGGCAGTCCCCAGATGGCCTTTCCTTCAGTCTGTACTTCACTCTCTTTGTCCCTTTATTTCCCTTAGACAGGAACAATTCTGGTTTAATATTTCTGATATGGGTAGGTGGCCCCATCACTCAAACAGGGGCTATGCTTAACCACTGGATATGGTCTCTACAGGTTCTTTCTCCCCTTTATTGTGTATTTTGGCTAATGTTATTCAAGCTGGGTCCTGGAAACCTCTTTCTTCCCTGGCATCTGGGACTTTCTAGTGACTACTCCTGGCTCCCCATCCCCTACTGCTACACACCTTCATTCAATTTCCTAATCCTCCATACTTCTCCCTGTCTCCTCCCACACCTAATTCTGCCCCCTTTTCCCTCTCCCTCCTTTCACCATCTCAGATGTCTCCCTCTCTCTCTCTCTCCCATGATTATTTCATTCCCCCTTCTACTTAGGACTGAAGCATCCACACTTTGGTCTATTCTTCTTCTTGGCCTTCATATGGTCTGTGAGTTGTATCAGAACCCAAAATTCCAGAATTGTTCCTACAGAAGTCTTTTCTTGCCCTACAAGAGTAGGATCCAGCAGGCAGTCTATTGTGGGAAGCTATCATAGGCCTGTCTGAATTAATACGGAGCTGATGCTCTGGGGAACTATATTTTGTTAAGCATGAGCCATGGAGCTCATCTATGCCTGTGTCCATAATGAGTAAAAGTTTTTTGAAAGAGCTTTTAAATTTATCCCTCTAGATACTAATCTTGCTCTGTGGTATCAGAATATTCATAGCGAAAGTCAATGTAATTTCTTGAAGGAGCAACGTACAAATTTTTGTTATCATGTAAAAAATTTAAATTTATAAAACTTCTCAGGAAGTGCAAGACAAGAGCAGCTTAAACAGGACAGATCTTTTAAGATTTTTTTTTTCAAAACCTAAAGGAACACCAACCAACACAATTATAAAATTCTGGAAGGTGTTTGCCCATTATTTAAGAGATCAAAACACTCCTAAAAGAAAGAAGCAAAGCACTATAGCATAAAGTTTAGAAGGTTCAAGAGGAAGGTCTGTAATTTCAATGTGACTCCCTAATAATAGTACTTTACAGGACAAGTTTACAACTCCCTTTAGCAACAAGAAGGGAGCTCGTAAGCAGTCTCCTAAGAGATGACATTCAATGGATTCTTTTTACTGAGTTCAAATTTTATATTTTTTCATATTTCAAGTGCCTATTTTCATAAAGTAATATGGTTGAAATAAAACATCATGGGGATGTAAGGCCCATTATAGCAGTCAGTGCAACAAAGCAGGGTGCTTAATGCAAAATAGTGGGAGCGATGACTTGAAGCTGTGCAAACATACAGTATGAGCCCACATACCATGAGAAGTTAACGAGCAGGGAAAGGGAAGTGTTGGTGGGGTCAGAGCATTCATTCCTACTTGATAGTGTCATTCGTGCACTGGGAAAGTGAAAGAACAGCCCCCACACTTCCAGAATGAGTCAGATTTATGTCTCAAGCTGATTATAAACCATTCAAAGGAGACAGCCTCCCACAGCTGACTTTAGCTGTGATTAGAATAGAGGATGGTGGTTTACTTGGGCATGCCATATGGCCTTGAGAGCCTCAAAGACTGATCATCAGGTAAACCTGAAGCTTCTCCAGAACCAAAAAAAGGTAGTTTCCAAGGAAGTTTTCACACATATATTGTAGAAGTAAGCTCACTAGACAAGCCAGCTACATGGATGTGAACCATACTCATCATGTGACACACATGTAGACATTTTATAAGCTAGGAGCCTTCATATTAATTTAACTACCTCCAGTGATCTACTTTTTCTCCTTTATAAGAGCAAAGAAAAACAGGTACTGATTGTTGGTCATGGTTTTCTATATGAATTTCCAATTTACTCAAAGAATTAGAATTTTTAATCGAATAATGTAAATCCTGTATTATCTGTAAGGGGAGATTTTTTCCAGTTAATGTCATAGTCTTTGACGACAACATTCTCAGCAGAGATGCTTTAAATGGTTGTAATGGAAGGTTTGGAAAGAAAATCCTTTTTCCACTCACACTTGTAAATGAGGAAACCAAGTCAAAAGAGCATGCAACTGAAAAGTTATAGAGCGACATCTAAAAGGAGATTTAAAAATGTGGCGATGTGGCTCGTGTATGGGAGTTAGTTGTGGGGCCTAATTTTTCACAGCATCTTCACAGTGTTGCTTTAAATGGCACCCATTTTTAAAGTAAGCAGAATTATTAAGGCTCTAGAGATGTTTAAGATCGCACACACCCCACTAACTTAACAATTCTGTCATCTACACAAATACAGAGTCACTGTTCATTTTTCCTAATGATGGAGGTTATGGCACAATTAAACTTATTTTCCATGCAAAGTAAAATGCAACAATGGCCACGATTCCATTCCACCCCCCCCCCCCGATGTAAAACAAATAAAGCATATAATTAATACAGGAGAATAATCCGGGATCACGTAAGTGGCACTACACATTTCTTAAATGTCCTTCAAACCAAAGGTTTATAATGAGTAAGACAAGAAATTATAATTCACTCTATCAAAAAATCTGAAGAGGGAGGGAATATTTTTGCTATGCACAAGCTGAATCAAGTTAATGAGGCATCTAACATTGCAAAAAGAACGTTGTCTATAAATAAATTCAGTCTGATTGGGATGTATTAGTTGTCTGATAATATTCTGTAGCCTACAGATGCTTTGGGTGGAATGTAGATTTCTCAGAGGAGGGCAGTGAAATTATTCTGGCAAAGTGTCAGGTCATTTCCTATAAATTGCATAAAAATAAAATTCCTTTTTAAAACAAGACATTGATTCCTGATAATATTTTCAAAATAACAGTTAGTTTAAGACAAAATATGTTCTTCAAACAAAAAGCAACTGGACCTCAGAATGTATTTCCTTAGTTATTAGTACAGGTTTTGCCATTGATCCCTCTCTCTTTAAGTACAGCTGAGGGGTAATTCACCTAGATTCTAGGGGTTTAGAAGATACTGTGGCTAGAAACTGAATTGTTCTCATTCTTGAAATAGATCCTATGCAGATGCTTATGACTAATGTAGATGAAAGGGCTGGAATGTTATTAATTTATTACTAAACACTTGATGTTTTTCATTAGCTACCAGATTCTTCTTGATAGTGATGTGAATGGAATTTTTCCAACAGATTAAAAGTTCATGCTCACATAGCTTGTTTTTATTTTTGTTTTTGTTTTTAAATAAAACCTAAGAATCTAGATGCAGAATATACTTTAACTTCGTTGTTTCTCCTGGCACTCTTATATTTACATAATTAGCCACCTTATAACCTAAAAGATATGTCTCTTTGAAAATATTTTGCATACATTTAGTATATATTTACTTTGATTGTTTTTATCATAAGCATGGGATGTATGCATCTTCATTGAAAAATAAAACCTCAAAGAATAAACTATTGTGTAAAGTATGACTCCCCCCACAAATCCCTGATGCAACATCCTAAAAATTTCCACTAGTAACATGTTTTGCTTTTGTGTGTGTGTGTGTGTATTCCAAAAATATATGAAAAACTTCTTGAAGCAAGAAATATTTTAAGAGTAATAAATTTAGCTGAAAATAAAATATGAACTTTAAGTAAAATTTCTTCTTACTTATTTGGGTTGAAGAACGTGAATACTTTGAATGAGGGAGTTTACATCCTAGTTTTGACTTTCTCATATCCTGCTTTTCCTGGTTTAGTTCTGTTACTTCACATTCTTTCTTTGGTTTCCTCTTGCTCTAGTAATAGTCTTTCTGAACAAAAGGTAATTTATGAGCTCTTTCTCCACTAACACGATATTAGGAGAAAAGTGTAATAACCTATAAATCATTTAATTTTACTGCTTGATTTTACACATTTGACTTAAAATTCAAGGAATCACTGAGAACAGAGCATGATCTAGGTTAGTCATTCCTTTGTACAGAAATATGATGCTAAACTAACTGTCAATGAAAACTGGAGGGTAACACCCCTTGGCCTGCAGAGGCATCACAGTTAAGCTTTCTTGATGATTAAATAAGGTAGCATCTTTGAAGTTTCTCATAGAGGTCCATGTGGTAAAAGCTTGGTCCCTGATATGTATTGTAGATTGTGGTGTACTTAGCAATACTTCTTGAAACCAGGAATGTCACCATCCTGCCATTGTACAATTTAAAAAAAGCTCCCCAAATTGCCAAGTATCATCCAGTGCCAAAGTCACTGGCACTTTATGAGACAGAATGAAAGCCAGTGGATCAAAAGAATCACAAGACTTTGTAAGCATGTCAGCAGAATTTAGGGAATAGATTATTATGAATGACTTTTAATATATTAAGACAAAGAATGGAAAGTATTAGAGAAGATTCAACACAGTTTCACACTTTAGAAGAGATTTGAAATGTAGTGTGGTACCTTGTAGAGCAATCTCTAGTAGATCACTTGATAGGCTGATTAAGTCGGACTCACTTTCAGGGCAATTGAAAAGAAGAAATTTAAAATTACAAAGATGGGAAAGTTGAGGTAGCTGTGTCATGTACAATCTATATCCTCATTTTCTAACATGTTACATAAGAAGCCACAAGCTTTCCTCCCACCCATGGACTGATGTTAATAAAAAAAGGACCCACATATCAGAAAATATCTATGGCTGATTTCTTTTATAAGCCAGGTGAATGAGGAAGGTTGGGCAATACTTAGGTGGCCTTTCTAATCTACAGGGATTGTTGATAGTGGCTAATTAATTACCTACCCTAAGAAACTCCAAGAATAAAAGAGGTAGGTAGTCTACTAGATTGTTTCTTGATTTATGGTACAAAGCAATTCTATTATTAGAAATCCTGACTTGAGTGATCATGAACTCTCTCATACCTTCAAGTGCTAAGTTCTCAGGCCTTTGATGGGAAACTAAGCAGGACTTGTTGAACAAGACATCAAACACTGTGTATCTTCCTGCAATTCTTCCCAAGGACAAAGCAGTATAAATAAATAAATGTGTATGTGTACATGTACGTGTATGTGTATGTGTGTGTTTATGTATGTATATGCTTGCCTATACTTTATGAAACTTTGAAGTAACATTTCTTTTCTGGTTGTTGGTTGAGTCACTCCTCCAGGCCATCTACATTTGTCACCATATTGCTCTCTCAGTCTCAAGATCTCCCAAGTACATTTGATGATTCTTACACTGTCTTCTTCTTCTACAACTGTCTCTTCTTCAGTGATCAAAAGTCTTGTGCATTTTAGAACTCAATTTATTATGTTCTACTCACTTGAATAAGGTTCTTATTTGAAGGTTGTTAATGTTAATCATATCTGAAAAAGTCTTCTGCATATTATAAGTAGCACAGTCACAGGTGATAGACATTGAGGTGATGCTGTGTCCTTGAGGTCAAACTTAACCTCTCACTTTTGCATATAGATTCTTTCAAGTGATTCCAATACAAAACACAAGTTACACCAAATTTTCGGAACTCACATGTTTTTGCTCTTTGCTGAGCATATGGCAAAGGATTAAAGCCAAACTCCTAGTCAGGTGGCAAAACAGATATTTACAGCAGGTGATGCTATTAGCATGTGTACATGCTAATGCTACACAGACCTTTGATTTCAAGTGCTTCTAGAAGTGTGACATTAGAGATTAAAAATCTAAATGAAAAACAAAATGTGGAAGAAGCAATTGGTCTATATCAAAAATGCAAAGAAGAAATATTATATTTTGGCGACTCTGCATTTAGTCTACAAACAGTGAGTCCACACTGGGATAAAAGTCTTTGATATGAAAAGAATAATATTCAAAAAGACACATTTATATCAAATCATATGACTGAAAATCTCTGGATGTCCTTAGGAATGGCGTGAAGGCATAGGATTCTGTTGACAATTGAAAAGAATAAATCAGAAGCTCCTGGAAAAATAAAATGCTCTGAAAAGCATTTGCTTGAATATATAATGAAATAGAACATACTGTAACTTGAGCAATTATTGTTCTTGTATCCCTTCATTACATACACAGGATACCTTGAACTGCTGAATATTTATTTGAGAACAGCCTCCTATTCAACATGAATATAGGAGGACAACATAAATGTTTTTAAATTTTCTTTCTATATTATTTGATTTTTCTAAAATGACTTTATCAACTGAAGTGTTAATCTTTTAAAATGTTAAGTATAGGGTTAAACAGATGGCTTATTGAATAAAGAATTTGCCACACAAGTGGAGGACCTCAGTTTGGATAGTAAGAACACACATTTTGCTGGATGTCGTAGCATCCATCTGTAATCCCAGTGCTTTTATGGAAGACACAGACAGGAGGATCCCCAGAAGATTGTGGGACAGCTAGCTTGGCGTACCTATTGGCTAGCATGAGACCTTGCCTCAAAGAAGGTAGAAACCAATAGACTCCTTTCTGAGGTTGTCTTTGCACTTACACACATGAGCATGCATGCACACTTCCACATTCATCACATCACATGCAGACACATGTACCCCATATTTTAATAGGGTTATTTGGCTCTCTGGAGTCTAACTTCTTGAATTCTTTGTATATATTGGATATTAGCCCTCTGTTGGATGTAGGATTGGTAAAGATCTTTTCCCAGTTTGTTGGTTACCATTTTGTCTTATTGACAGTGTCCTTTGCCTTACAGAAACATTGTAATTTTATGAGGTCCCATTTGCCAATTCTTCATCTTAGAGCATAAGCTATTAGTGTACTGTTCAGGCCTTCAACAGAGGAAAGGAAACAGAAAATGTAGTATATTTACACAATGGAATACTGCTCAGCTATTAAAAACAATGAATTCATGAAATTCTTATGCAAATGGGTGAAACTAGAAAATATCATCCTAAGTGAGGTAACCCAATCACAAAAGAACACACATGGTATGCATTCACTGATAAGTGGATATTAGCCCAGAAGCTTGGAATACCCAAGACACAGTTCACATATCAAATGATGCCGAAGAAGAAGGAAGAATAAAGTATTGATACTCTGGTCCTTCTTAGAAGGGGAAACAAAATATCCACAGGAGATACAGTGACAAAGTGTGGAGCAGAGTCTGAAGGAAAGACCACCCAGAGACTACCCCACCTAGTGATCCCTGCTAGTTCATGACAAATACAGAGGGGACACCCTCAGCCAGTCATTCATCTGAGAACAGGGTCTCCAATGGGGGAGCAAGATAAAGGACCCAAGGAGCTGAAGGGGTTTGCAGTGCCATAGAAGGAACAATGATATGAACCACCCAGTACTCCCAGAGTTCCCAAGGACAAAACCATCAACCAGATAGTACACTCCTGTTGCCCATGGCTCCAGACACATAGGTAGCAGAGAATGGCCTTGTTGGAAATCAAAGGGAGGAGTGGCCCTTGGTCCTGAAAAGGCTGGATGCCGCAGTATAGGGGAATACCAGGACAGGGAAGCTGGAGAAGGTTGATTGAGGAGCAGGGGGAGGGGAGATGGCTTATGGGCTTTTTTTGTGGGGGTGTGTGGGGGGGCGACTAGGAAAGTGGAAATCATTTGAAATGTGAATAAAGAATATATTTAATAAAAAAAAATTGCTTGATGTGCTCCTGTCTCAAATAAATAGCCCATCATTTTGAGAATATTGTCTCTGGCATACAGACATTCTGGTTGTATAGTCTGGATAGAAAAGAGTTGCAGGTCTTGATGTATGTCCCTCCATTATTCTCCATGATGCTTCCTCTCAAAGCCTGCATTAGAAGAAGTCATTAAAATAGTCTCTGGATATAAATGGTGAGGAGGAAATGGGCTGAAACAGTGAGACAAAATGGGATAATATTAGTCCATGTTTATACAATACTACAGTCAAGGCATGCTTTAAATATTGATTTTGCTAATGATTTTTAAGTTCCAACACTGAGAGCCTGAATCTACTGTTCGCTCTTTTTGTGCTGAGGCCCTGAATGATATAATATATTGAGATATGCTTGAAAAGGGTGAGGGAAAAAGGAAGAGAGAGAGAGAGAGAGAGAGAGAGAGAGAGAGAGAGAGAGAGAGAGAGAGAGAGAGAGAGAGAGAGAGAGAGAGAGAGAATACTCTATTTCAACTCCCCTGGTAGATCCATGCATTTTTTTCCCTGAATTCCTTCACTTTAGTTAACCTCTCTAGATCTACAGACTGTAGCTTGGTTATCATTTACTTAATGGCTAATATCCACTTATAAGTCAATATATACCCTGTTTACCTTTCTGGGTCTAGGTTACCTCACACAGGAATGGCTTTCTCCAGTTCATTTATTTGCCTGCAAATTTCCCGAAGCCAAATTTTTAAAGAGCTAAGTAATACTCTACTGTATAAATGTACCACATATTCTTTGTCCATTTTTTTCAGGTGAAGAACATGTGGGCTCTTCTATAGTTTCTGGCTATTGTGAATAAAGACATAGTGAACAGGATTGAGAAAATGTCCTTGTGGTAAGATCGAGTGTGCTTTTCAGCATAAGCCCATGAACAGTGTAGCTGGCTTTTGGGATAGATTGATTTTCTGAGGAAACACCATATTGATTTCCATAGTGGCTGTACTAGTTTGTACACTCACCATCGATGGGGGAATGGTCCCCTTGCTCTACATCATGACAGCATGAGCTGTTACTGGTGTTATTGATCTTAGACATTGTGACAAATATGAGATGGAATCTTAGAGACGTTTTGACTTGCATTTCCCTGATGGCTAGGGATGTTGAACATTTCAAGTACTATTTGAGATTTCTCTTTTGGCAATTCTCTTCTTAGATCAATATCCCATTTTAAATTTGGGTTATTTGCTTTTTTGATAACTTGTTTCTTGAGTTCTTTACATATTTTGAGTGTTTGTCATCTATTGCATGTGGAGTTGGTAAAAATCTTTTCCCATTCTGAAGACTACTGCTTTTCCAATTGATGTCATCCTTTACCTTACAGAAACTTTTATTTCATGAAGTCCCATTATCCCATTTATTACGCATTGATTTTAATGTCTGTGTTAATAATGTTTTGTTCAGAAAATAATCTCCTATGCTCATGCATTCAAAACTAAGCCCTATGTTTTCTTCTGTCAGATTCAGTGTTATTGGTTTTGTGTTAAGGTATTTAATCCACCTTATCTTGAGTTTTGTGGAGGGTGATAGATATGGATTGATTTGCATTCTTCTACATGCAGACACCCAGGTTGACCAGCATCACTTGTTGAAGATGCCATCTTATTTTCCAGCGTGTATTTCTGGCTTCCTTATCAAAACATAAGTATCCATAGGTGTGTGGATTTATTGGGTCTTCAATCCAATCCCATTGTTCAACACATCTATTTTTATGCCAATGACATGAGGATTTTGCTTTTGTTTTGTAAAGCACAGTAGTACAACTTAAAATCCCAGATTAAGATACCTCTCACCAATCCTACATCCGATAGAGGGCTAATATCCAATATATACAAAGAACTCAAGAAGTTAGATCCCAGGGAACCAAATAACCCTATTAAAAATGGGGTACTGACCTAAACAAAGAATTTTCATATGAAGAAATTTGGATGGCCGAGAAGCACCTTAAGAAATGCTCAACATCATTAGCCATTGAGGAAATGCAATTCAAAACAACCGTAAGATTTCACCTCACACCAGTCAGAATGGCTAAGGTTAAAAACTCAGGAGACAGCAGGTGTTGGCGAGGATGTGGAGAAAGAGGAACACTCCTTCACTGATGGTGGGATTGTAAGATGGTACAACCACTATGGAAATCAGTCTGGCAGTTCCTAAGAAAACTGGACATGACACTTCCGGAGGACCCTGCTATACCTCTCCTGGGCATATACCCAGAGAATTCCCCAGCATGCAATAAGGACACATGCTCCTCTATGTTCATAGCACCCTTATTTATAATAGCCAGAAGCTGGAAAGAACCCAGATATCCCTCAATGGAGGAATGGATACAGAAAATGTGGTATGTATACACAATGGAGTACTATTCAGCAATTAAAAACAATGAATTCATGAATATTTTAGGCAAATGGATGGAACTGGAAAATATCATCCTAAATGAGGTAAAACAATCACAAAAGAATACACATGGAATGCAATCATTGATAAGTGGATATTAATTAGCCCTGAAACTTTGAATACTGAAGATACAATTAGCATATCAAATGATTCCCATGAAGAAGGAAGAAGAGGGCCCTAATCCTAGAAAGGCTTGATCCAGCATTGTAGGGGAGAACCAGGACAGAGAAAAGGGAGGGGGAAAGATAGGAGAATGGATGGAGAGAAGAGGACTTATGGGACATATGGGGAGCGAGTAACTGGGAATGGGGAAAGCTTTTGGATTGTAAACAAAGAATATAGAAAATTTTATATATATATATATATATATATATTACCTTTAGCAGTTCTCTTATTCTTCAGGATTGCTTTAGTTATTTGGATTTTTTTCCATATGAAGCTGAGATGTCCTTTCACGATCTATAAATAATTGTGTTGGAATTTTGATGAGGAATGTGTTGAAGCTGTAGATTGCTTTTTGGAGGATGGCCATTTTTACTGTTAATCCTACCTACATGAACGTGGCTTGGGAGTTCTTTCCATATTCTAATAACTTTGTCAATCTCTTTCTTGGATTAATCTTGTATTTAGCCACTTTGTGGAAATGTTTATCAGCTGTAGGAGTTTCTAGGTGGAACTTTTCGGGGCACTTACACATACTATCATATCATCTGCAAATAAGAAAACTTTTACTTCTTCCTTTACTATTTGTATCTCCTAGATTTTCTCCAGTTGTCTTATTTCTCTAGCTAGAACCTCAAGTACTATATTGGATAATAACTCCATATCTATGGAGAGGGTGAACAGCCTTCTCTTATTCCTGATCACAGTGGAATTGCTTTGCTTTAGTAGAATTCTTTCCATTTTATTTGATGTTGCCATAGGCTTGCTGTATATTGCCTTTAGTATGTGAGATTATTTATTCTATATTATTTTCAGGGTGTAGTTAACCTCCTTACATTGGAGTATTTCTTTTAGCACTTTCTGTATGTAGGCACTGTTTAAATTTGAGTTTTTCATGGAGTATCTTACTTTCTCCATCTCTGGTTATTATAATTTTTTCTGGTTATAGCAGTCTGGGTTGGGATCTGTGTTCTATTAGAGTCTGCATTTCTTTTGTCAAGGCTCTTCTCCATTGTAGTGTCTCCATTGAGAAGTAAAGGTATAATTTTAATAGTTCTACCTTTATATGTTACTTTGTCTTTACCCCTGCAGTTTTTAAATAATCATTCTTTGTTCTGTATATTTAATGTTTTGATTATTCTGTGATGAGGAGACTTTCTTTTTTGGTCCAATCTACTTGTTATTCTTTATGTCTCTTGTAACTTTCTAGGCATTTTGTTCTGTAGGTTAGAAAATTTGTCTTCTATGATTTTTTTGAAAATATTTTCTGGGCCTTAAAGGTGTAATTCTTCTCCTTCCTCTATGCGTAGTATTTTTAGCTTTGGTCTTTTCATAGTGTCACACATGTCTTCAATATTCTGTGACAGATTTGTAGATTTAATAGTTTCTGTGACTGATGTATTCAATTCTATTATATTGTCAATAGCAGAGAGACTCATAACTTTTGTAGTCTGTTGGTGAAGCATGCCCATGTAGTTCTTGTTTGAGTTACTAACTTTTCATTTCCAGCATTCTCTCCTTTTGTGTATTTTCTTCATTACTTCTATTTCTATTATCAGTCTTAAAGAGTTTTATTAATTTTTTTAGCTTTTTCTTACTTTTTCTTGGTTTTCTTCAAGGGATTTATTCATTTATTTATGAAACAAGGCTTCATCCAATTGTTTGTGTTTCCTTGGCTTTCTTTAAGGGATTTATTCATTTTTCCCCAATTGCTTGTGTTTTCCTGGATTATGTTAAGGATTTATTAATTTCTTCTTTAAGGAACTTTATCATCTTCACATAGTTGGTTTTAACATCTTTTTCTTGAACTTCAGTTATGTGGGAATATTCAGGACCTTCTGTAGTAGGATAGCTGGGCTCTAGTGGAGTCATATTATCCTGGCTATTACTGATTTTGTTTCTATGCTGTTATCTAGGCATCTGTGTCTGGGTTAATTTTAGGTTTAGCTGCTGATTCCTAAGATGTCAAGAGGGGATAGTCTTTGGGACCCACAGAAGGCATGGATGGGAAAAGAAAGACTGAAGCTGGGATGAGTTTGAGGGATTCTGTCTGCTGGGGGAACAGACAGAGCAGAGGTTTGAGGTAGGTTATCTGATTTTCTGGCATGTGTCTTCTGGGGTTGAACCTTATCTTGGGGCTGGAACAGAGTAACAACTGGAGAGATAGAGGATAGGAGGGGTGGCATAGGAGGTCACAGAGTTGTGAATTGGAGGGGAAGGGAGGATGCATCTGGTGTTGTGTACAGCTCTTGGGATGAACCTGAGAGATTGAATTTGTCTGGGAGAACAAATAGAAAAAGGAGGTATTTTCCATGACTTTCAAAACATTTACTGAGCAGTAACTGACATGCAATAAGGTGCATACATTTACTGAGATTGTTTTTTAATAATTTTTAACATAGATAATTAACCATGAAGGCATTATCAACAAACAAAACTGATCATGCCCACAATCAAGTGATGCAGAAACATCACTCCAATCACTTCCTTGTGCCTCTTGTTAAAGTCATCTCTTTAGGTCTGGGCACAGTGGTACAACCTTTTAATTAAGGTTTGGGAGGCAGAAGCAGGTGCACCTCTGTGAGTTCAGGGACAGCCTTGTCTACATAGTAATTTGAAGTCAGAGCTTTGCACATGACTATGTCTCAAAACAAGTTAACTCTCTAACAGTTCATCACAATTCCTATGCAAGTCTCCATTATTCTAGATAATTTTTGATGTGTGAGCAGAGCTACCTGGCTTATGTCTCGGACTCTATCCTTTTTTTGCTTGTTCTGTTTTCTTAAATCTTTTTCTTTATTTCTCCTCCTCTTTCTCTTCTTTTCTTTCTCTTCTTATCCTTTTCCATCTTTTTTATTGGTGATCTCCTATTTTGGCCTTTTCCCTGGCCACTGCCCACTCCTACATACCCTATTTTTGACAAGTTAAGTTTGCTTTATTAGTTTATATTGTGTGAACATTTGATACTCAAATGTATTTGAAAAATCAAAGAAGCCCCATCCTTCTTTGAAATAGTGCTTGTAATCCTATTTTGCAAAATGATCTCATTCTTTCTATATATACATTTGCAATAAGCTTTGCTCTCTTTACTATGTCTACTGTGATGCATATATTCTGTGCCAGTAAAAATATAACCATGTAAGCTATAATTTTTAAATAGCCAAAGACCATTTCATCTATCTTCTGTTAAATAACATTTAGTATCCAACAAATCTGATACAAACACATGTAAGCATCCTTGCACCTGGATTCACTATGCCCATGTCAATTTTCCATTGTACTGAAGTAGAAGTATTACAAACACATTTTTTCTCATTCTTTTTTTTTATTCGATATAATTTATTTACATTTCAAATGATTTCCCCTTTTCTATCCCCCCACTCCCCGAAAGTCCCTTAAGTCCCCTTCTCTTTCCCTGTCCTCCCACCCACCCCTTCCCACTTCCCTGTTCTGGTTTTGCCGAATACTGTTTCACTGAGTCTCTCCAGAACCAGGGGCCAGTCCTCCTTTCTCCTTGTACCTCATTTGATGTGTGGATTATGTTTTGGGTATTCCAGTTTTCTAGGTTAATAACCACTTATTAGTGAGTGCATACCATGATTCACCTTTTGAGTCTGGGTTACCTCGCTTAGTATGATGTTCTCTAGCTCCATCCATTTGCCTAAGAATTTCATGAATTCATTGTTTCTAATGGCTGAATAGTACTCCATTGTGTAGATATACCACATTTTTTGTATCCACTCTTCTGTTGAGGGATACCTGGGTTACAAACACATTTTTTATAGTATATGTAACTATATCTAAGAAATGAACATCTTGATATTCTAATGACAATACTTTTGAATAATATAATGTACCTTGTCTTTTCAAAAATAATATTAAAATAACTATGGTAGCTATACCATAAAATTTCAGTTAGTATAAAATAGGCAACCTTAGGAGGTAGGAAGTGGGTGGCATGTTCCAGAATGTACCAGAGACCTGGGAGGTGAGAGACACTCAGAACTCAAAGAGAAGGATCTTAGATGAAATGCTCTACACTGGGGAGAAGGAACTTGTAGAGCCTACCTCTAGCAGAAAGATGAGGGATGGGGTTGGCATCCCACAGTGAAATCTCTGGCCCATCATTGTTCCTCTCTGAAAGAACTTTTTTATAAAAGTGGAGAAGAGCCTGAGGAAAAGAAGATCCAGCAACAGGCCCACAGCGGGATCCAGCTCAAAGGGATGCCCCAAGACCTGACACTATTACTGAGTCTATGGAGTGCTCACAAAAAGGGACCTATCATAACTGCTCTCCAAAAGACCCAATAAGCAGTTGAAAGAGTTAGATGCAGATATTTGTACCCAACCAATGAACAGAAGCTGATGATCCCTGTGGTTATATTAGGGAAAGGCTGGAAGAAGCTGAGGAGGTAGGTGAGTGACCCTATGAAAAGACCAGCAGTCTTAATTAACCTGGATCCCAGAAATCTCAGATACTGGAACACCAACCAGGTAGCATACACCAGCTGATATGAGCCCCCCTCCAACACATATACAGCAGAGGACTGTCAGAGAAGATGCACCTAACTGTCAAAAGACTGAAAGCCCCAGGGAGTTTAGAGGTCTGGGGGGATGGGGCTTGGAGATAGAGACATCCTCTGGAGACAGGTGTCGGGGAGGAGATATGGAATGTGGAACAGCCGGAGGGTAGACCAGGATGGGAATAAAATTTGGAGTTTAAAATAAATACATAAATAAAAAAGAAAAAGAAAAAGAAAAAAGAAGAGTTATTTAAGAAGATAAAAAATTTAAATAATAGAAAACAAATGATTTGCAAAAGTGGGCTGGCTCTTAATGTCACTTCAATAATGGTTACAGTTTTGAAAATATAGATAAAACCTGGACAAATACTTTTCAATATAGGCTTGTAAAAGGCCAGTCCATTTATTTATTTATTTATTTATTTATTTATTTATTTATTCATTGACAAGAGACGACATAAGGCTTTTCTTTCAATGATTTTTTTTGTAGAAATATAAGGTTTTGTTCATAGAACATAAGACTTGGGTTTGGGAATAGAGCTTAAATAGGGTGCTTTCTGAACATGCTCAAGATCCTGGGATTCATTCTCAGTTCTGTGCATGCCCTCCAAAGGGTTATAGTGGATAATAGCAATTGAATGAAAAGTTAAAAATGAGAATTTGTTTCATTAGCAAGCATAGTACCCTTCACATATCCTTATAGGTAGATTTCTATTTTTCTAACCCCCTTTCCAAATGCTTATAAATTCATATACAGTACAAAAGGAAGTTGAAAGGCCTGTAGTTTTCTAAGAGAGGGAATGAAGTTATCCAAACAGCACTTAAGGAAGATTACACCAGCAGCTGTGTTAGGCTTCTCTAGTTGCCTTGCTGTTTATTGCCTGATTGCAAGTGGCATTAGAAACTATGGCAGAAGAAACATTGCGTGAGCTGTTCCAAGTATCTCTACTGTCATAAGCCATAGCATACATTATATACATTCAAATGAATTAATAGCACACTTTCTGATAATGTAAGCTATCAAAAGATCCATGTCCAACAGAGCAGAAGAATATCCTAGACAACATTTATGCAAGATTTTTAAAATTTTATTTCTTTAATAATGAAAATAAACTTTGTTATTAAATATGGTTCATACACTAAACAGGTCCCCAGCATGTAAACTTGTCTAAATTTTCAAAAAAATTGAATTTCTTTTCATACATACACTTAAAGAAAATAACTATAAGAATAACTTTGCTTAGAGTATTGTTTTCCTTCACTGAGTTTGAAATTTATGGGATATTTAATTAATTATATTCCTATTTTTAAAATATTGATGGTCGTGATAGATTAAATTGTATATGATCTTTCTTAGTCATAGTTGTATAGATGAAGAGAAATGATAGAATGAATACATATTATGAAGGGCATTTATTGTCTTAACTTATACAGAAGGAGCTTCATTGTTCAAAAATGATTGTCTGCATGGTGGAGAGTCTGAGCTCCCTGTAACTGCTCAGTTTTAAAAGTTGGATGCTTTAGTACCAAATTGGAGCTGAAGATCTGGAAAATTCCTGCAGAGGTGCTGTTTTTAGTCAACACTAGCAAGTGGAAAAACTAGATTCTGACCACTACCACCACGAGCATCAGCAGTTACATAGACACACCAGCCAGAAAGCATAAGCAGGTGGCAGCCAGACAGGAAGGCAAGCAGCACAGCTTTATCCTGTGATGTCTTTGCTGCCCATCCTTGGTATAGGCCCTTTACCTTCAAATACACATTCCTGAAAATGACCTCACAGACCCAGCCAGAAGCTTGTCTCTTAGTTGATTCCAGATTCAGTCAAGATGACTATCAGTATTTGGTGTCTTGCTCTCCAAAATTGTATAGGTTGAAATTATAAAACAGAACTTTAGGAATAAGAAACAGTTGCCTGGGTATTTGAAACCTTCTACAAAGCTTTTATGCGAAGGTAATGGAGTTGAATCATGAGAGTTACACCTAGAAAACTAACAGTAGGAATCCTGGTCATATTCTCAGTACTCACATGATAGTCTGGATTTGGGAATTCATGTCAAAATGAACAATTCCCAGGACCTTCACAGTGCTCACTGCAGTGAAGACATTGAGGACCATGCTACAAGAACCATGTGAACCTTTGCAGTCTCTTCCCTCTTTGCTTGCTAAGCATATTTCTGGGGATGGGACTTTAATGTTTCTGGACCATTTGACTTGCCCTCAGAAATGAGTAGGTACATCAGACTCCAGTTAGAGAATGGTTACTCCTTGATACTTTTATTTGATACTCATTGCCAAACAGGGCAAAATGTTAGTCAAGATACCGGAAGAATAGGGAGAAATTACTCTGCCCACCCTTGTACTCAGCATGTAGGCATTAAAAGGACTAGACCTGTTAGATGGCAATATCATCTAACAAACAATGTAGGAACCCAGATCTATTATTTTCATTGAGTCTAATATGCAGCACACTTAGATCATGAAAGAGAATACGGAGTTTGGCAATGAGGTATATGTAAACTAAGCTCAGTAAGCTAGCATCTCATTAATGTTTTTCCTTAGCATGGTGAAGCAGGACATCAGGCTAGTAAGGACTTCTGTGCCATAGGAATACTGAGATTGGCAAACTCTTGGAACAGGATCTGAGTCATATGATTAATCTGTATTGTGTGCTCTGGACCATCTAAAACTCACAACTTTGAGATCTCTCATGTTGCCACTTTCTTTCCTCCATCTTATTTGTAAGACTGCTTACAGTGTTGGGTGTGGTTGATCTGATGTGGTGTTCTGGAGTTGCTGGAGATGACTCTTTCTGTTTTTAGAAGCCATACAGCTGCCACTGAGCCAGAGGAAACTGTAACTTGCAGCAGCCTGCTCAGATCCTGTGACTGTTAGGGTTTAGAACTGCAGTGAGGAGGCATCTTTGCTGCACTTTGCACTTTATGAAGTATATATGCTCTTTTATTTTTAATCTTGCTATAAGATTTGCAATAATCAAATAATTACTGTACATTATTTTGTGCTACTTTAAAAAAGATTTAGTATGTACTGGCAAAATCAACCGATTTGTATAGCTGTTAATTAAATTTTCACTGTTCTATATCAACAGAACAGCATTTACACATTTCTTTCAATCTACTTGCGCATACCAAAGTACTAGTTGGTGGTATTAGCCATAGGAATAACTGGTATTCACATAGGTAGATGTTTTATTCTGTGTCCCACAGGCTAGCACCATAAATGATTGAGATTTATATTGTGAATATCCTAGTTTAAAACCATAGGCTAGTCATAAAAATGAGTGACGTTTCCATAGGTAAATGTTCCAACTAGTGTTCCAATGACATGCCACGAAGACGAGTAACTTTTGCATATGTGAATGCTGCTGCCCAAATGTCACCCTGCAAGATAGTATGTGTCCTGGGAAGTTTGATCAGCTTCATTTTTAAATATAATTATTCAGCATTGATGAGGTTCCTCCTGCATATAAGCTGAAGTACTACCAGAACTCCTCATGACTCAACCTTGGTTTGATCTACTCATAATAGTACTATTCCCCGGGCAAACCAAGCCACATTTCAGCTTTTGTCAATGCTATGGAATATCTCCAAGTCCACATCCCATCTGTTCTTAGTCTGTGGTAGTCACACCAAAGCTTGTAGTTGTCTAAGAAGCATTTCAGTTATCCTCCTTGTCCCCAACTCCCCAATGCTATGGATCATTCTCTATGCCATGAAGAAGCTGGGAATGGTTGGTGTCATTTCTTCTTTTCTAATAAGTGCCACAAAGATGTTTCCTTCCTTCCTTCCTTCCTTCCTTCCTTCCTTCCTTCCTTCCTTCCTTCCTTCCTTCCTTCCTTCCTCCCTCCCTCCCTCCCTCCCTCCCTCCCTCCCTCTCTTCCTTCCTTCCTTCCTTCCTTCCTTCCTTCCTTCCTTTCTTTCTTTCTTTCTTTCTTTCTTTCTTTCTTTCTTTCTTTCTTTCTTTCTTTCTCTTTCTTTCTTTCTTTCTTTCTTTCTGTGAGCACTTCTATATTGGCATAGTGCAGATTGGATGCTGGTTACAAGCTCTAAGTAGTCCAGGCTATTAATAATGTCCATTCAATCCATAATTCAATATATTGTTTACTAATAGCATATGATTTAATAGTCTTAAATTTCATAATTTCCTCAGTTCATATTGTTATTGGATTATTTCCCAAAACAAGAAAGAAAATAAATGTCAGAATATATGTTTGCTTCTGCTCTGTTTTCTTTATCTCACAATCTGCTTGTGGTAGAAGAGGATATATATCCATAGTCATTCTATAGAACCTCCCTTTGTATTAAAATCTATGACCTGGCTAATAGTTTCAAGAGTCAAAATAGAAAAAAAATGGACAAAATATTTCAATTACATTTTCAAACTTGAATTTTTTTAAACCTATTTTGGAATTAAAATTTTATTTAAGAACTCAGAATTTAGCTTAGTGTTAGCATGTCTGTTTAGTCTAACTAGAGCTTGTATCCCATTACACATTCTACATGTTCTTTCTACACATCATCTATTAAAACAATTTCTTTGCATTTTAATTTCTGAAAATTCAGATTCTTGTTTATGGGCCTGGAGAGATGGCTTGGTGGTTAAGCATTCTTTCTCACAGAGGACCAGAGTTCAATTCTCAACATGAAATCACTGTGGTTGGCTCAGTAACTCAATAGGTACAGAATCTGTTGCTGCCATCCTTTGTCCTTCTTTAAGATCCTCTCTCTCTCTCTCTCTCTCTCTCTCTCTCTCTCTCTCTCTCTCTCTGTCTGTCTCTCTGTCTGTCTCTCTCTGTCTGTCTCTCTCTGTCTGTCTCTATCTCTCTTTCTCTCTCTGCTTCTCTCTCTGTTTCTCTCACACACAAATTATTGTTTCTTAGTCTTCCTTTCCATTAACTTACCTCTTCTCCTTCCTGGAGGTAGAGATATCTTTATTATACTGGAAAGAGATCATTTCTAGAAATTATCAAAACAGGGATGCTAATGTATTTAAAGCACCCTTTCTGTAAATTATTTGGACAAACGTGAAAAGTTTATTTCCCTTAGATATTTTTAGCCACTATTCACAGTCTTTGTAGCTAATGTTAGAGGAAAAAGAACGGTGGTCACAGAATCACATAGTCTTACATTATTGGTGAATGAATGCTTTTACATCCCCCAAATAGGCATAGATCACCTTGTCCTGTCTTAATACAGAATGAAGCAAATCACAGACTATAACAAAAGCATTTTTCTACCTGCAGGAGGAAGCTTCTGTGGTGATTGCTAAGCAATGTACAGATGTATGAGGACAGAGGAATGTTGATGGGAGTCATTTCATTGCTATGCTCCTTTAGCAGAAGAGTAGAATTTGATTTTTTCTAGGTCCCTGGGTTATCTAGTTACAGGTCCTTGGCTACCAAAGCAGTTTTGAGGATGGATTCCATGCTATGAAGCAGGCTTTAAATCTAATCAAATCCTGCTTTGGTACTACTACAAGCTTTGTGCCACTGTTGAGCTAGCACATCTTGTAGGAAGGTCATCATTGTAGATTGAAGAGTTTATCGCCACAGCTGGACAAGGTGATGAGAGAGAGGGGTGAGGGAGAGAGAGAGGGGGATGGAAGAGAGAGAGAGAGAGAGAGAGAGAGAGAGAGAGAGAGAGAGAGAGATCTTGAAAAATTCAGTCTTGAACAGGATTTCTACATCAAATACCTTACAGAGACTGTGAGAGCAAGCAAAAGCCTTCTCAGATGTATTCTAGATGAGGTCCCATTGCTGAGAGGAGAGGAACACAACAGGCTCCTATCACCTAACAGATATCTCCAAGGGATGACCAGTTGCAAAGGAAAAACTAGTTTTACTCAGCAAAATCTCATCATGGCTCCAAATCACTCTTCAGGATAGGCCCTATGCCCAGCAGCAGATGGCCAATACAAAACTAAACTGTTATATCTTTAGAGGTTCATTGTCTTATAAGATTTCATTAGAACTTTTTTTTTAATTTAACCTACAGGTTCCTTGTATATGTATGTTAGGTCTTCCAGTTTGGTGTTTTTAGGGAATTCCTGTGTGCACAAACATGTGAGTCTCTTTGTCTATGTGCTTTTTTCTTTGACTATTTGGTTTACTTTGTTTTGTTTTGTTTATTTGTTTGTTTTGCCATATTCCAGTTGTTTTTGTTCTTGTTGTTTTATCTTATTTTATTTTTTTCATTTATCTTTACATGCATGACTGTTTTTTAATGAGAGACTGAAAATGTGTGGACTTGGAAGGGAAGGAAAATGGTGAGAATAGGAAATTGGAGGACTTGAGGAAAGGAGAAACCATAATCAGAATGTATTGAATTTAAAAAATATCTATTTTTAATTAAAGAAAGATAGAAAAATTTTAAGTAAACATCATTGTCAACAAAAAAATCCATAAAATGGAGGAAAGTCATTATTCTTCAATTTTTGCAGATCAGGAAACAGAAATAGAAATAGAAATTAATATACTATGGAGGCAAAAATATGTGGGGATAATTCCTAGCATTTATTGTCTGGTTTAGAGTATGTGACTTCTCTTGACCTTTGCTTTATCATCTGAAAAATGAGAATAATTTGAAAGAATTATGAGTGAGATTGGATTAGAGCCATTGTAATCAGTGGTGGCTTGTGTTTGTAATATTGTCATTTGGGAGGTTTAGGCAGGGCCATAGCTGGAATTTCAAGACCTATCTGGGCACAGGGTAAGATGTTGTCTCAAAAAACCAAAGAGAGATGGAGAGTGAGGGACCAGAGAATAATCTTTATACTCTTATTACTTCCATTCACTTTGGAACTATTATTACTATTAGACTTGAGAAAATATTGTCAACAGTGGAAATATGTCCAAACAAGCACAGTAGATTTTAAGGTTATTAATTAAGGCTTACAATTATTAAAAATTGTAAAGTTGGCCTGTATCTTTTAACAGACAAATGCATCTAATTTTAATTAATATTAAAATTAGATTATTCAACTCTTAGCTGTAAGTTTTAGACACTCTTTACTTCCTCTTTAGTCATGGATGCATGGGTATTAAGTAAAAACAAATACAGGGCACGACACTGTAACTAAGTACTGGTCTGTGATTGGCAGGACTAAATGCAACTTAAGTTCCTGTTTAGGTAATTTTGAAGAAGTTGATTAACCTTCCTGAGTCTAACATTTGTTACTCACACAACAGAAAAACTGTGAATCTTACTTCTCAAAAATGTTGTATAAAATCCTTGTTTAATAAAGTATAAGTCTTCAGGCGGATTTTTATGTCAAACACTACACTAAATCTAACAACAAAATAATAAAATTTCATCAAAGACGAGAAGTAAAAAGTTATTTTTTGATTGCTATAAAGAGCCACAGCTGTAATAAATTCATATTAAGCTGATGGAGAAACGACTAGATCCATCTGTATAACCATAGTATCAAAGCTGACATACAGGAACATGGTTTGGTTCATTCATGTCATATAGTCTTCATGTGGTCGATTTTACCTGCATAGTAAGACTGGGCTCCCAGACATAAGATTCAGTTTTATTTAGCTTCCTGAAGCAGGAGCTTAGCCCAGCTGGCGTTCTGGGACTCCTTCCATCTTTGGTTTGACTAGATGATTCAGGGAAGTACGTGCTGTTCTTGCATCAGAAGTAGCACTGTTATTCCTTTATGCCAAATACTTTTGCAGGAGCTCAGGCTGTGTTCCCTGGATGATTGCTTATTGCAAAGTCACTGAAGCAGCTGGTGGAAAAGTCCACATGAATCCCCTTGAGGCCTCCTGACTTTAGAAAACATCTGACTTTCCCTGCTTTTCATGGGAGCAAGTTAAGATGATACAAAACTATAAGAAAATCCACATTAATCTGGCTTGAAGAAACTCCATGGATGACTCCTGAACATAGAGTTACCGTATAGTTGACTATGCAGTTTACTATATAAATTTTTAGTCAAAGACTCCTTTTGAGAGAGGAAGCCTGGTTAATAATGAGGTTGAAGTTATAAACTAAAACTGTCCTCAGTAAATTAGCTTGTTTCCTCTACTAGCGTGTGTAGTGCCTGATTCCATGATTCCTTTCTAATTCGGTTTCAAACCGTGAAAGCAGTGTTGAACTGGCTTATGCTTTCTTGCTCCAACACTGCTTTCACTACCATAGGTGAGTGAACATATAACCTTTCTCATCAGCTTGTCCAAAAGGGGCCCCTTAGTTTAAAAAAATACGTTATCGATACCTTTAGCATCTACTCTTATCATTAATTCACCCTCAAGGATGGACTGAGTTCTTTATTGATCAAGAGGTTGTTTTATGGCAGGGATATTAAAATGGAAAGGACAGAGAATTTGCAGACACATGGAGCTTAATTTCTTGTGGACAGATATGTTGCTAGATGGGCTGGTCGCTGAAGTCCTGAGAAAAGGAGACAGCTTTATGGGTGCAGCTTTCTAGGGAAGGGCAATGAGTGAATCCATAGGCACTCAGACAGGAGTGATCTCAAAGCATTTCCAAAACAGCAATGTGCCAACATGAGATAATGTGAAGAGTAGTAGGGTCAATCATCCACCTCCTTTAGGCACACAAATAGCACATTTTGATTTCTACTCTCAGAAGATATCCTGGTCATCAGGAAAAGACTACATTATGAGGGAAAACCGTGAAGGATAATGAAATGTGATGCTACTGTGGTGACTCTGCTGGCAGGTCTGGACTGCAAGACAGCAATGGAGAGATAACAGAGTCATCTTCAAGATAGTCTTCAAGAAGAGATGACTTCAAGAAATATACCAGAAGGCATGCTTTGATAAAATGCTGCCGACAGGATGAGAGTGGTTGCAAAACTAATAAATGATGAATTTTTTAACATTTCAATTTGGGTAAATGAAGTTCCCATTAGTTAAGATATAGCAAGCTGGTAGTGTGTGTGTGTGTGTGTGTGTGTGTGTGTGTGCGCGCATGTGTATGCACTCTCTAGAGGGATGTTCAATGATCTGCAATGTTTATATTTTTCTATCCATCTTTTCATAGCAGACTATCCTAGTCTCTTATAAGGTTTGCCAATTATAAAAACAAATAGTCAAGCATTCTTTCCTCTTGTTCCTGAAGAGTACAATTGTCTTCTTAGTTCAAATGCAAATCTAGATTTTTCTCTCCCCTCTCCATCCAATCCCCTTTCTTTCCCTCCTCCACCTCAAACACATGCACCTGAGTCTCACATTTTCATTCATAAAGTCTGAGACAGCTCCTTCAGGCAATCTCTTTTGTTTACCACTTCAAAAATCTATAAACAGTTATTTGAACTGAAGTGTCTCTGTTGTTTAATTCCACAACCTCATGTCCAAGCATATTTTTCAAACTTATCTGAACAGATTTATCCTGCTACAATTGGTAGGACAATCTTTGTTACTTATTGCAATTGTACTACCACAGAGTTTCAGAAGCACTTGCTTACCTGCATTTAGTGCTGTTCGAACAAGAACTAATTTTTCCTATTTTACCCAATGTGTGTCCTACATTCATCTTCAGCTTTCTCCCTATACAGATTTGATTTGTTGGTGTTGGCAAAGTAACGGAAAAACTCCAAGAGCTTCTCTTGGCCCAGAATGGACCAAAGTGGTGGCACAGGATGTTCCAGGATGAGTTTCTCAGAGATGCTTTTCAGAAAGTCCAGACTCATCTTATCCCTTTCCTGTATTGTGTCCTGGAATACAGTTCCAATGCTCTACTATGGGAGGAAGACTCTAATGGACCGCTAGATCTTTTTACCCTGTGATTCATGGAGAAGAAAAAAGGGAACCAGGAACACCGGTGGTATTTGGAGTTTCTGATTCATAGCTTTGGAACACAAGCTGTTTCTAGCTGATGTGTATGCTTTGAAGATCATCTGGCAACTGATTTTTCTATTTTAGTTTTTCTTATATAAATTAATTGCCAGTCTTCTACATGGAAGCTAAGTATGAACAAATAAAAACCTTTTCATCATGTTATAATATGTAGCTTTTAATTATTTCAAAACTCCGCCTAAAATAATTTTAAAATATTTTGAGTGGTCTCACTGCATTTGTTTATGTCCCCAATTTGTGGTTTTTTTGTTTGTTTTGTTTTTGTTTATTTTTTGTTTAGTATGTTTTGAAATCTGGTTTATGACTGACTGTCTTCCTCTATGTGTTCTTGATATATGTTGCAGCTCTCCAATAAATTAGGGGCTTTGGGAATAGACATCCTACAATCTCTATGCCAATTATTATACTAATTGTATATAATATCTAATACAGTGTTCTACTATAAATTATAAGCCTAATTAATTGTTGACCAAATTGGATAGACACTAGTACATCTGTCCTCTCATAATTTCCTCCTTTAAGAAATAGCTCCCTCTAAGAATCAACTAGTCAGAAAACCATATTCTTCAATTTCCAATTCTTCAACTCAAAAAAGGCAATCTGTGATTGGTGAACAAAGAGGTAGTTTCAATTTAAGTACTTTATTTAAAGCATTATTTTTGGTCATGAGATAAACATAAATATACCATATGTAAATATTTGTTCCTCTCTTGTTATTGTAATTATTGAATTTCCCTGGGTACATCACCTGCACTGATGACACCTCTGCTAATTGGATGCATATCCTTTGTATAAATGTTAAAAAACTAAGCCTGAATAGAGGCATGTGCTTAATATTCAGGAATAAAGGATCATAAAAAAGCAGGGGAAGCTTAAGAATGAGATGAAAAAGCACAGATCATTCACTTTATTCAGTATCTTCACAAAACACTGTGATCGGCAACATTCTTTATTCATAGACAATCAATCATTAACTTATTTTTAACTTTCAGAGGTTGTTTGAACTCAGGGCAGCCCCTCATGAGCACATTGCAGCATGTATCTGATTCACTGGTTTGAACATGTTTGGGAGAAAAGGTGCAGTATGATTTAGAAGAACAGAAATTTGAGGGAACAAAGCATCATTTCCACTTAAGGAAGTAGTAAAGGTTACATGGATGAAACTTAGTCCTGGACTTGTTTCCCAGAACAGTGTCTTATTAATCAACACAAATTTGGGACCACCACTTAATGGCAGAGAATTTAACAAAGGTGTCACTCATTAATCATTTTAAAGAAACAGCACTTTTAAAAGTGTCTGATTGACACTGTTAGCATAAATTTTGTTATCTTAGGAATTTGTCTCATTCTTTTTATACAGGTATGAAACTTAGTTCAATGCCCATTCTTCTAGCATTTAATATCTGAGAGCAGAAAGAGACAGAAAAACCACAAAAATCCAAACCTGAAACTAGTGCAAAGTAAATATGGACAGTTTTGTGTGTGTTAATCTAGTCTGAATGTGAAAAATATTTGTTCTTTTGTCAACTAAGATGTTCTTTGCAAGTTGAAATATTTAGCTATTTTTAACTGGCTAACCTCTAGAGTAGTGTCAAGGTTTGTTTGAACAACTCATATGTATCTCCATTTTCTCTTGGTATAAACTTCTAGGGCAAATATAAGGCTCCTATGCTTACTTACTCAAATCAAGCAGCTGCAAATTTTAAACATTATATTTTTATATGCAGTTTCTAATGAACGATGTGGCTGATTAATGATCTCATAAATCTATAGCAATCATTCCTTAGAGCATTCTTCTTATATTATGCTCATGTTTATTAATATTTCATAGGGATCTATATTTTATAGACCTACCAAGACAATAAAAGAAGGTAATACTTTGAATTTCCAACATTTTCCCACTCTTAAAATATTAACCTCCTTTTACAAAAGTAACGTTGCACTTAAAATGATATCGAGAGAGTATTTTCTGGCTTTTAGTTTCTATTGATATTATTTCCGTCTAGAAAATACAATAAATATAATCAGTGATAATTTTCAGTTATAAATGACTCTGTCCTGAAGAGCAACACCTTTACTGTACATAGAAAGAATTGATAAAAATCTGTAAAGGCAACATGGATAGACAACATATACCTTGAATGTCTAAGTAACTTAATTTAGTGAACCCTTACTGAATAGTCAATGTGTGCTTAAGGTTGATTGAAAGTCATACAAGAGACTTATCCTGTGAACAAGAGTCAACAACCTAGCCAATAAAACTTGGATGATCATATAAATATTTAGAAATCCTGGAATTAAAAAAACTTTCAGTGTGAACTATTGATATCAAAGAATACTGATGCTTAATTGTTGTTTAAGTCATGAATTGTTTGTTCATTCATGAAATAACACTAATTTTTTTTTTGTTTTTTTTTTTTTTTGGTTTTTGGTTTTTGTTTTTTGTTTTTTTTTTCCGAGACAGGATTTCTCTGTGTAGCCCTGGCTGTCCTGGAACTCACTCTGCAGACCAGGTTAGCCTCAAACTCAGAAATCCACCTGCCTCTGCCTCCCAAGTGCTGGGATTACATGCGTGCGCCACCAGCACCCGGCTGAAATAACACTAATTTTATTTAATGTGATAAGCATAACAACTTAAAAGTGTTAACTAAGATATATGTGTCGTTTTGAAAATAAAAATGTGGAAAAGGGTTCATAGAGAGATGTCTCAGTGGTTAAGAACACTGTGTTCTTGCAAGAACCATGATTAGGTTCCAAGTACCCACAAGGAAGGCTAATCATTTGTAATTCCAGGTCCAGGGGATCCAATACCCTTCTATGACTTTTGCAGATATCAGATATGCACATTGTACATGTGTATACATATAGGCAACACCACACTTAAATAATTAAATAAAAAACAAATCTCTTAAAAATATATGTGCTTGTGTGCTCAAAGAATTAAGTTTAAAGTTATGTTTCCACATAAAATCATATGCTTTGAATTCATTTAAAATACCTACATACAAATTATCCATAGCATTATGCATGGAAGTCATTATCATATGCTTTATATTATAAGATACATGTTACATGCAATAATGATGCAACCATCAGTGTTCACAACTAAAGGAAATACTGCCTACCATTTGGCCGAAATGTGTGTTATTGAATCATGGTCATAAGGGAAATCTTACAAAAACATTGAGAGAAATGCTACCGATAGAAATAACTATGCTGCCATTGTGTATGGAAGTAAAATGTAATAGGACAGCTCAAGGGATGAAACTCATCAGGGAATGCAGCTGTATCCACCAAAACATCGGTGGTGTGTTCATTTTAATGAATAACACTGGAGGGGCATTTTACTCTGTGAACAAGTTTGAGTACAGATAATCTGGACCTCAGTACAAAGTAGTGGCTGCCATTATAGCATGATGCACGGTCTCCGCTGTGTCAGACACGTAGTACTCACCTGATGTTAATTGGACATTTTGAAATACATGATCATACTAACAATTATTTTGTTATTGTTATTATGGACTCTGTTGATGGAAAACACAAAGATTTTGTTGGTAGAAACAGAAAGAAGTAGCACATGAGGGATAGAGTGTGTTTTCTTTTTGGCTGGTCTTTCACTGCTGTTTTGATTTCAGTTTTAGTGTTTGAGGACAACAACGAGGTACCTTTATTCTCTATTTAGAATAAAATATTATGGGATAAATGTCTGTGGCTATAGGAAACTAGAAACACAACTTCTGTAAGCTTCTTCATCCCTCTTAACTTTGACATCAGCAACACTTGTAATAAAGTATGGGT
Organism: Apodemus sylvaticus; assembly: GCF_947179515.1. Taxonomy (NCBI): domain Eukaryota; kingdom Metazoa; phylum Chordata; class Mammalia; order Rodentia; family Muridae; genus Apodemus; species Apodemus sylvaticus. The sequence continues at coordinate 73,391,401 of NC_067477.1, read as the reverse complement.
GAAAGTGTGAGTAGGAATTTTAACACTTGGAGCTTTATAGTTAAACCTTTACAGTTGCTTGTTTCTTATTTTCTGAATTCATACCATTTGAAACTATTTTAAATATGCATTTTTGTGTCTAATATTTGAATTCTGCATTTGTCTTCACAATAGAAGAAGAAGGGAAGGAATAGACATTTCTAAGGAGCATAAGATATGGAGAAGGAGGAGGAGAACGAGGAGGAGGAGTAGCAAAGGGAAGAGAAAGAGGAGGAAGAGGAGGAGGTTAAAGAGTTCTGAGTTTGTTTTATGATAGATAATTGCACATTACTAAAACTTCTAGTTTTAAAAAATATCAAATAGATTTAATTTGTTGTAAAGACAAACATTTTGTGGTATACTTTACCCTTTCCTATCGTTTGCATATGTCACAGGGTAAGTTGTGTTAGACATGTAGCATCCACTAATTAATAATGTCTATTGTTACACAACTAGTCAGAACAGAAAAGGTTATATTCATGGCATTATTATTTTTAATAAGAAAATTACATTTTGATGTCTGTAAAATGGGACTTTTTTTTTTAAAATTAAAATATGTAAACTGGGTATTTCTACAACACACTGGTCCATAGGAACTTTTCCTGAAACTCCCTGGAATTTACACCACCGTGTCTCTATTTGCTCTGGGCAACCAAAGAACTAAGACACTCTTGACTTTTAGGAAAAGTAGTAAATGATTATAAGGATGATCTATGAAATAAATAATAAGTAAATTAGCAAATGTTTAATAAAACAATTATCTTTGCCCCAGGGTTCTGCAGTAGCTTATGAATCCTTACCAGTCGTAGTTTACAGCTGTAACTTTCAGAAATAATAGGAGACTGAATCTTCTACAGGCAATGAAACAGATGATCAAATTCACAAGGGATTGTGTCAGGCTTTTTCCAGTACTAAAGAAACATATTAATCCTTGTCACTGTTTTCAGAAACGCTGTGACAGAAATAAACCTGTACTGTAACTTGGCCCTTTTAATGAGCTTCTGGAGTGTGGGCCTTCCACTCAGCACCTGAAAAACACAACAAAACACCTTTTATATTAAAGATGTGAGGTTTGCTGCTGGCTAAATTTGTACACAGAAGTCTATAAACCAGTGCTCAGCCAGCTGGGAAGCAAGAAAGCAAATTCAGATTCTGCCATGAACTTCACAGACCAATTATCTACTTGGAATCATGGGAGTTTAACAAACAAATACCAGCCCCCGCTGAGCCTTTTCAGGCCGGCAGCTTATGGGTGATTCAGTTGCATCTGAGGCTTTTAGACTGATCAATTCTTAATCACAAAGCGCAAAAATTATTCTCAGACTCATGTCAGTTTCTTTGGACACCTTTGTTAACAATCTGCTTCAAATCATTTTTTTTTTAAAGAAACTGCAGACACTGTTTTTATTGACTCCCCACTTGTAAAATGTTTATAGCTTGTTAATTTATATTTACCCCTTTACTTTTGCCTGCAAATCAACATCACTTAGCACAGTTTGGTTACACTTTGTCCAAAGGAAATTACAGAAGCCTGCTATGGGGCTAAAATGAAGGAGAGCTGCGGGAAAATCAATGCACTGCTGATTAAACAGATCGTAGCAAATTCACGGCTGTATGCTACAGCGTGGAGACAGACAGTGTGATGCCTATCTAGCCGTTAATGCGCTCTGCGTCAGGTGAAGACAATTTCAGAACAAGGCAAAATCACCCAGAGAAACAAGAACTGCCTCACCCAAGAACGCAAGTGTTTGTACGAAACTTACATTCCTTGTAAGCCAGTGCTTCACTAGAGAAATTAAAGTGACTTGAAGGTTTTAAGGAATAAAACATTGCTGTGTTGTGATGTATCCTTACCGTGATATTTTTATCATGAAAAGAATCATGACATGGCAAGATATACCCCTGATCACCAGAATGTTTTTCCCTTTTCTCTTATTACGGAATTTTAAGATAATTGACATTTTCTTTGCATGGTATCAATTAAAATTTTTTCTCTAACTAAAATGAGATTGTTTGTAAAGTATATTTATATTAGTTATCATATCTAATGAACATGTTCTTAAGAGCTGAAATGCATGGTTGTTTTCTTATATTAAAATACAAGAAAAAACAGGGAATCGGCCAGGTGTAAAAAGAAAATGCACTTCATACATAATTAAAATATATTGGGAATGCACGATATGAGTGCTGGATACAGAGGCAGAATATGTTTTCAAGTCATTGCCAAGAGGTAACCTTGGACTTACAAAGAGCTGTGAACTGTTGTGGGTGTAGATAAGGTACTCTTGAGTTGTAGAATTCTGCTCTGGTTTCTGTGAGGCCCAGGCTTCAGGTTATGTAAAAAAAAGTATGTATGTCCTAAGATAAGATCAGAGGTAGTGCCCTGTTTTAATCCAACATGAATTGCTCTATGGTAAACTGAGCATGAATGAAAGAAATTGGAAAAAAATAACAAAAACTAATGTTAAGTATAATTGTATAATGGAAATAGAAATGCAAAATGCAAAATGTAATTAGAAGACATGATACCTCCACTCCTTTTCATTTTATGTGAACATTTGTGTACCAACCTGACATCTCTTCTTTTTGACAATTTAGTCCCATATTTTATCTTGCGATACCGGGGTAACGTCTGTGGCACTACTGGCTGTTATTTATTTGCGATAACTAGGGCTTTGATAGGTTATCCTATTCTGGCAGATCAATTTCACTAGTAAGTCTTCACATTAAAATTCATACTTGGGAAATTTTGTTCTAGACATCCGAGCCAACTTATTCTCAATCGTTGTTGTTTTTAATCTTCTTCTTTTCAAAATATCAAAGTCTTTCAAATGGTAGCATGGTTATACTCCTTGCCAAATTCCATGTGTTAAAATGAAGGTGTTTTTGAGTCATCAAAGCTTATAAAAAGACCTTTAACAAGTAAACAGCTTTCCCCCTAAAAAAAAAAAAAAACCTGGAAGATGTGGTATAAGAAAACACATTCATGGACACCATATGTGAACCAAGTTTTATGTCAAGATTTTGAGATTTATTTTGAGGATTCCTAGAAAATTAGGGGCTTAACATTACTGATTAAAGAGATTCACTCTGTATCATTCTTTTCACTTGCATGTGATTTTTGTGTGTCTTGTGTGTGTGTTATGTGTGTGTTGTGTGTTGTATGTGTTGTGTGTGTATTGTGTATGTGTTGTACATATTGTATGTGTTATGTATTGTGTATGTGTTGTGTGTGTATTGTGTATGTGTTGTGTGTGTATTGTGTATATATTGCATGTGTTGTGTGTTTGTGTGTTGTGTGTATGTGTGCATGAGTTTCATGCAGACATACATACACATATAAAACCAAAGGCCTTTTGCTTTGATTATTCTATTGAATATATTTGACAAACTTATTTCGGAAAAAGAAAATGCAAAAGGTGTTCAGTAGCTTCAGAATGTGAAGAACCATCCCTTCAGCATTTTCCTGTCAATTCATCACTTTCTCATGTTGCAGATCAACTTTTTTTTTTATGAGAAAAGTTCAAACTGACGAGCTCACTCAATACACAGTGGTGAATGCCTTTATTATACCACAAGAATAAAGCAATGAGCATTGAAAGAAAAAGAACGTATTGTAGATAATACCTAAATTTGAAACTCATATTGGTTTAGTGGGTTGTATATTTTTAGGTTATTTTGTTCTTTGTGGAATTGAAAGCTTAAATTGAAGAAATATTAGGACAAGAGGTAATGGGCAAAGCCCGAATAATATAACTATGAATGTCTTAATCAATATAATTACCCAAGATTCAAAATTTCAGTAGATATTCTTAAAATTTTTACAGTTCTAGTAAGTTAAAAACTGTTGTTTGTAAACACACTTTACTTTATTCAAAATCTATAGACTACATGAATCTGAGGGTTGGCAGGGATTTGAGTTCCCATTGGTAGAAACCTAAGTTTTCTTATTAATACATGGTAATTTATCACCACTAAGTATATGATCCCCCTGGAAAATATTGATGCACATTGCTCTCTAGACTATAATTTTGGAGTTCGTGATATTAATCTTTAATTAAATTATAGTTATTTTAGAAATATATGTCCTTAATTAAATTATAGCATGCATATGAAGAAGAAATGACTATGGCATGATTAGAACATGGTTTAAAATATACTACTGTAATTTGAATGCTGTCTGTCATCACTGAACTATGACTAACAAGGCTTCAGAAATGACTAGAAAGTCAACTGAAAAAATGCCAAGTAAAACTATTGTGCTCTTTAAAACAGTGCATTAAAATTTTGGACAGTTTCTTTATTAAATCTAAATATACTTCTTATCGGGCATACAGTATTACATTTCTAAATTAATTGCCATACTCTCATTTGTTAAAGAATTCACTCCACGTGAAAAGCGAAGTCTCACTAGATGTGAATTTTACACTGTGCTAGATCAATCCCAATACCAGTAAATGGATATTATTAAACAGCATGGGGTAGTGCAAACTGGGAAAGAAAACTTGTAGTGTGCTGCCTTTGAGCAGACCTGGCTTGCATGCTGTGACAGGGCAATTGTCGACATGCTTTTTCATGCCAATCTGCAGCTTTTTCAACTCTAGATGCTATGGCAACCAGGGTTTAACAGACTAAGCAGCTAACAAGCTTCCCTGATGGAATTGTCTGGTTGTGTGATTGCCTTGTCTTAGGGAAAATATAAAATAGAATGAAGACGTTTGTGGACATTTGTCAAACTGATTATAATTTGGACAGTTGAATCATAATTGTCTGTTGTGTACTGTACAGTAGTGACATATGCTATTTTCCATGTTCCACGCAGAGCACACCAGTGCATTCCCAGATAGACTTCATTTCCTCTGGGGACAATGGGTCTGGGATGCTGTTGGTTCCCTGAAACATGGCAGCCCACATCTCCCTCCAGATTATCTGCAAAACAAAGTGCACTGAACAGTACATACATACATACACACACACAGAGACACACGCGCGCGTGTGTGTGTGTGTATGTGTGTATATATATATGCTCTATTTAAAAGGCTTGTGTTTAATTTGAACTATATTTGTGTGAAATATAATGAATACAAGTTGATGCAAAAAGATATTTCTCTTCTAGTGAAGCTGTAGATCAAAATATGCAGGTGAATTAATTTTTATTTATGATTGGGCATAATTTTAGTTCTTTGGGAATATTGATTTTTTAAATTTGCAACCACTTAAACATGTATTTGTGTCACCCATCGTATGCATAATTTAAGACACTGAGAACATAATCAAGCTCCTTTGATGGAATGGTCTGGCTTTAATGTGGTCTTGTCCTGCTGAAAATGAAGTAGGTATTCCTTACTGCTTTAAATGATCAAAGCTTACTAGTAAAATTGATTTCTTCAGTCAAAGGCATTATATTTACTTTCAAGATCATTTCAGGCTTAAGTTTTATTTTATTCTTAGGAGTTTTAAATTTGGAATTATTAAAACATGTCAAAGTGAATTACCATGAAATAAGACCTATATTTCCATTTTACAAATAACCATCCTTTAGAATTGTTTTGTAATTATTTTAGAGAATATTATGAAATATATTGTTCTTATAGTAGAAGATACATCAGGCTTGTGTATTGAAGATTAAAATCTTGAAGAGAGTTTCAGAAGAATTCATTGAAGTTTCCTAACTAAAAGCTAAATGAGATTAAAAATAAGAATGGCCATTGCTTGAATAAAGGTGCATCATCCCGAGTACATCCTACTGTCTACATTCTCTGTTTAGTTTTCCTTCTTCTGTTTCTTTTTCTATTTTTCTTTCTTCCTTCTTTTCTATTTTTTGTGGGTATTTTCCCTGAATGTATGTCTGAGATCATATGTGTGTGTGTGTGCGTGCGTGTGTGTGTGTGTGTGTGTGTGTGTGCTTGTGTGTGAGTGTGAGTGTGAGTGTATGTATGTGTGTATGTGCGTGCGTGTGCGTGTGTGTGTGTGTGTGTGTGTGTGTGTGTGTGTGTGTAGTGGCTTCGGAGACTTAGGGTTCCAAGACCCTCTGGGACTAGAGTTACAGCTAGTTGTGTGCCACCACGTGGGTGTTGTAAATTGACTCATAAGTCTTTTGGAAGAACTGTCAGTGTTTTTAACCACCAAGCTATCTCCCAAGTCCCTATCATTTACAGTTCATAATATTTTGCATTTATGCCCTTGATTTGAGACAAGTACTCATACACTACAAAAATCCCCATGTCCTTCTATCAGAGGGGGATCCACAGCTCAGGATCCCCAGATTGTCTGTGAAAAATTCTTCAGTCCATTATGGTGACTATCATACAGATGATGGGATTCTTAGATCAGGTACTTGTAGTTTAGAAGGCTTCTACATTTTCTTAATCAGAAATGTCTCCAAGTGAGAGTATCTTTGCTCGGTTGCACACATGTAAACAGTGAGAAATGAAAAGGGAACCTTTTGTTCATCACCAAGGGAACCTTTCCTAGACTAAACTGAAAAAGTTCCTAATGCAGTTTGCAGTGAACTGATAAGGTAGAAGCAAGTACCCTCAAAGTGTTATTCTTTTGCATCAACATGAATACATTTTCAGTGCTGGCTTCTGGACCATATCTGTGAATTTTTGAAGTTGATTCCCTTGATTCCATCACTCAGTCAGCTTTCTATTGCTCCAGTGAAACCTCTATGCCTTTAAGTCGTTTTGAAGAGTGACAAGAGTGATTTCCTCTCTCTCCATCAGTGAATCTCAGATTCACTGAGTCATATTGGAAATCCTTCCTTCTGAAGTTAGCAAGTCACACTTCACTGAGAATAAGAATACACACTTGGTTTGTTCTTTTCAACCATCATGTCTACAGATTAGAGCAGGCAGATTTTCAGAATTTAATTAATTGAAAAACATATTTTAATTAATAAACTCTAACTTAGAGCCTTTGAATTCTAAGTATGATAACTAACACACTAATAGAACAAAGCAGGGCAGAGAACCAGGGTGCTTCATATTAGTTAAATGCAATATTATCACCCATGGTGCAAAATTTTCCATCATATTTAGTAGCACATATCAAATAAAGCAACAATACTGATTCAATTACTTAAGTAAGTTCATTGTGATTGAGAGGTTCTGTGTCTTTATTGTCTTGAATCTAACAGGCAAATGTTGGTAATCCTATCTTCAAGCATGATGTAAAACAAAAACTTTAAGTTTATGGGCTCCTTAACAAGATTTCCTAATATCATAACTGTTAACTTGATATCCAAAATTTACTTCCTTATCTCCAAAGTGCTGGGACATAGTAGGCATGTTGGCAACGGAGCCCAGGACCCTGTACACATTAGGCAAGCATGCCACAACTGAGCTACATGTCATCACCCTTTCTGTAATTACTTCCCTTTGCCATGGCATATAACAGGACCTCCGTTTAGTGACATTGAGGCTGATTATCCAGTTTGAAAGGCCCCATAATATGACACCACAAACACAACCTTCTGAAGTGGCTTTTCAGAGAAAAATGTCACCATTTCTCTATGGGATTGATTTAAAGTACTGAATTGCCTCTTTTATAATAACACCATTATATGGAAGCCATTAATATTTTAGTGAAAATCAGTTTAAAGCATTAATACTTTGACAATATTACCAAAGTTCCACCTGGAATTGGACAAAAGACTATTTCTAAGTCACTACCCAGATACAGATGTCTGTGCAAAATGAAGATCATGAAGGATTGGTGAGGAGTGACAGGTAACAGCAGTGGTAGTGGTGCTGCCATCTCCTGGGAGTGCTGTATGAGCACTTGATTGCTGTGAGGTGAACAAAGATTATAAATGAAAGTCAAACTTCTTCCTTGAAAAAAAACAATAATATTTTTGAGGTTGGTGGGTGTCCCCATCCCTTAACTGAGGGCTGTGCCTAACCTCTGGATATGGTCTCTACAAGTTCTCTCTACCCTTTGTTGGGTATTCCAGCTAATGTCATTTCTGTTGGGTCCTGGGATCCTTTTGCTCCACCCACCCATCTCAAAAATATTAACCCAGAATTGCTCCTGTCTAAAGGAAATACAGAGACAAAGAGTGGAGCAGAGACTGAAGGAAAGACCATTCAGAGATTCCACCTGGGGGATCCTTCTCTTATGTAGCCACCAAACCCAGACACTATTGCTGATGCCAAGAAGTGACATATCAAATAAAGCAACAATACTGATTCAATCACTTGCTGATAGATGCCTGATATAGCTGTCTCCTGAGAGGCTTTGCCAGAGCCTGGCCAATACAAATGCAGATGCTACTTGGCCTTTTATTCTTACTGCTTTTAAGAGTAAAATATTCCTTCTTTGTTTAGTACATTGGACAAATGGATGGAGCTGGAGAATATCATCCTGAGTGAGGTAACCCAATCACAAAAGAACACTCAATGTATGCATTCACTGATAAGTGGATATTAGCCTAGAAGCTTGGAATCCCCAAGACACAATTCACATATCAAATGATGCCCAAGAAGTAAGAAGGACAAAGTATGGATTCTTGGATCTTTTGTAGAAAGGGGAAAAATACCCACAGAAGAAGATACCAAGACAAAAGTTTGGGCAGAGTGTGAGGGAATGACTATTCAGAGACTACCCCACCCAGGGATGCATCCTATATACAGTTACAAAACCCAGAAGGGAGATGGCTTATGGGATTTTCAGGGAGGAGGGAACCTGGAAAGGGGACATTTGAAATGTAAATAAAAATATATCTAATAAAAACAACAACAACAGCAAAAAACAAATGCAGATGCTAGTAGACAACCATTGGACTGAGCACAGGGACCCCAATGGAGGAGTTAGGGGTAGGATTGAAGGAGCTGAAGTGGTTTGCAACCCTGTCGGAAGAACAACAATATTAACCAACCAGACCCCCAGAGCTCCCAAGGACTAAACCACCAATTAAGAGTACACATGGAGGGACCCAAGTATCAGAGAATTTCCTTATCTGGCATCAATGAGAGGGGAGGTCCTTGATGACTCACCATAGGGGAATGCTAGAGTGATGAGGTGGGAGTGGGTAGGTACACCCTTAGAGAAACAGGAGGAGGGGGTGGGATATGGGGTTCATGGAGGGAAATATCATTTGAAATGCAAATAAATAAAATAACTAATAAACATAATAAAGAAAGGAACAAAACTCACTAGAGCAGCAAGGGGACATGAGGGACAATACGTGTATCACTATATCCATGCTTTCCATGACTTCTGTCCCCTTGCTATTTCATGTCATCAAAGTCATCAACTTCCATTTATGCCATGGCTATGTGCTAAAGAAAAGTAGAGGGCTCATTTTTCTTTCCTTTAAAAACAAGAAAAATTATTGGGCCCACAAACTAAAGATGTTTGTCTTCGTCTGGAACTGTGCCCATAGGCACAGAGGCAGGTAGGTGAACAACACTGCTGGGGTTCTGGCTTGTTTTCTTATAAGGTGTTGTTGCATGGAGGATATAAGTTCACCCAACCTTCCACCACCGCATTGTGTAATTTTAAGTTCTAAATTTCTTGCCTAACTTCCACACTTTTTCAGTAATAGTGGCAGCCCATATTTTAATCTGATTTTGTTTCCATGTAAAATTCTCAGTTGAGACAAGCTTTCTAAAAAATATTGCGTAGAGGAAAATCAGTGTTCATTTTCTTGAGTTTGTAGTAATTACTTGCAGGGTGTCTGAGCTTCCCTGGCTGTGAATGGCTCTGCTTCTGCAAAGGTTGTCAGGTACAGAAACTTCAGAACATCACTGCTAAGTCATTGGGTAATGAGCCGTAGAGGATCCAGGAGGATTTGGAGTGATCTTGAGGGAGTTAGCTGAGGATGGGAAGCCTTGAGGATGGAGGCAGAGAGCCAGGCAATGTAACTGCTTCTGTAAGAAAACAATGCATTCTAAGCCTTTTTTTTTTTAAATCTTTACCCTCAAGACTTATAATTCAGAGTGGATACAAAGTGATAAGAGATTATGCATCTTTCTCTGAATTCAGAATAAGGAAACATTTCTTTAAATACCAGAATTCTCTTTATATATATATATTTTATGTATATATATATATATATATATATATATATATATACATATATAAATTTAAAAGCACATTGTGTGCATAGTGTGTGTGTGTGTGTGTGTGTGTGTGTCTGTGTGTGTATCTGTGTGTTCTCGGGTGCCCACAAGCTTGCCTTTATGGGCAGAGGAAGACAATGAGATTCTTCTCTTACTGCTTCCCATGTTAGTTATTGAGACAAGCTATCTTAATGAACCTTAAGCTAGCCATTTCAGGTATAGTTACGTTAGATAAACAATATTTTTTGTGTTTTATGTGTTTCAGTCAGCTACCACTTGGATTAAAGATATATGTAGCGATGTTTGACTTTAAAGTGGATTTGAGGATTTGAACTCAGGTCCTATTGCTTTCACTGCAAATGTTCTTACTTGCTGGCATGTTCTGCCTCCATGAAAGAGTTTTTGACATCTTTAGTTCTGAATTTACATACAAATTGACTCTTTTTGGAAATCTTCATTTGTTTAAGAGACTAAAGTTTGAAAAAATCCTTTGATAACTTTGCTCATAATATATCTCTCAAGTATTATAAAAAGTAATTAAAAATATTATCTGAAATAAATTATATTATTTTAAAAATGTCAGTGTCCTCCAACCCCATTTCTTTTTTACTAAAAACAAAAGCAAATATATTAACAGAATATTCTAACAGAAATTATGTAGTAGTATTAGTAATAATGATGTTGGTTTATGTATAGTAACTTTGATGTATTAACTTACTCTCTCATTAACCCTAAGAAGTAGTTACTGTTGCTTGTTTTAGAATGGTGGTATAACTGAGATACAAAGAAGTAACTAGCATTCTCAGTGTTATATTACTTTATTTATTTTTGGTTTTTATTAGATATTTTCTTTATTTACATTTCAAACGTAATATTCTCCTTTCCTTGTTTTCCTTCTGAACACCCCCTATCCCATTTCTCCTCCCCTGCTCACCAAACCACCCACTCCTGCTTCCCTGTCCTGGCATTCCCCTACACTGGGGCATCAAGGCTTCTCAGGACAAAGGGCCCATCCTCTACTACATATGCAACTGGAGCATATGGGTCTCTGCATGTGTTTGGCTGGTGGTTTAGACCCTGGGAGCTCTGAGGGGTAGTGGTTGGTTCATATTGTTGTTCCTCCTATGGGGCTGAAATCCCCTTCAGCTCCTTGGGTCCTTTCCTCCAGTGTGGACCCTATGCTCAGTCCAATGGTTGGCTGAGAACATCCACCTCTGTATTTGTCAGGCTAATGCTTTGCAACATTAGCTTTGCAAAGCTAATGTCTTTTCTTGGTGGTTTCAAAGCTGAATTCTCTTGCCAGGTATTGATGGGAAGACTCCATTGTTTCTATTTATTCCCATATTATGCTTGGTTGCATCTTTTAGTATCTTAAATCATGCCCTTGGTGCCTCTCCTTATATGTAACATCCTACATAAAGTAAACAAAGAACCCAGAAATGTTTCTGTATTAGCATCACTGGTATGCAGGTGGTTCTGCAGCATGGAGAAGTGATAGACTCAGTAACACTTTGACACTTTGGAGCTGAGTTGACATAAACATCTGTTTTCTCATAGGAAGACTGCAGCATGAAAAAATTTTAATCCAACAACATAGCTCCTCTGGCAAAATGATCACATCCAAAAACCTTCTAGTTCTGTGTGATCCAACTGGAATTATACATTAGCACACACCTTTAATCCCAAAACAATGAATGTAAAATTAGATTGTAGAAGGAAGCAACCATGATTGAAAATGACATCTAATTGGTTGGCAGACAAAGTGTCAAATCAGAGAAAGATTTGACAGATTGAGTCAGAGATAGGATAGGCCCAACTATTACTAGAGTAGACTGGAAAGTGATGACTTAAGAGAGCAGTTTAGAGAGAGATGGAGAGAGAGAGAGAGAGAGAGAGATCGAGAGAGAGAGAGAGAGAGAGAGAGAGAGAGAGAGAGAGAGAGAGAGAGAGAGAGAGAGAGTTTTTCCTAGAACAGTTTTACAGAGAAGTTGCAGGTGAAGACAAAATGAACCAGAGAATTAGAAGAATCCAGACTGAGCAGATTGCGACAGTCAGTTTGAGGCCAGGCAGACCAATTCAGTAAGGAGTTGAGAGAAGTCAGTTTGAATCAGTCATCTTGGAGAGAAATTTGAACCAGAACATCTGTATTGAGCCAGCCAGCCAGAGTTCAGAAAGAACTAAAAGGATGAGCTAATCCAGGAGTAAGATTCTAGAGGACAATTATATCTGGTGAATAAAAGTTACTTTTACAAGGAAACTTAAACCGAACACTAGTGAATAACTAGAAACTAGTTCGCAACTATTGTGTACCAGTGCTCATAGTTTTCTCCTAAGATTCTCATTCTTCTGAAGATTTAATTTTATTTTATGTGTGTGGATGTTTTCCCTACACGTGTGTTTGCATACCATGCCCTTGCTTACAGAGACTAGAAGACAGTGTTAAATCTGGTTTTGGAGTTACAGGTGTTTGTGCACTAATGTTTGGGTGCTGGGAACTGAATTTGGATCCTTTGCAAGAATAGTATATATGCTTAACAATACTTTCAGCCCTCTCCCCTTAATTAATTTCTACTCTAAAATATTTTGCACTGTGGAAACACAGAAAAGTAAAAATGAGAATTACTGGTGGTGATTGGAAAGGAATGTTATGCCAATAGTCACTTCATTGAGGTGGTATAAATTCCAACTTTAAAAAAGTCAGTGCTAAATGTGTATGTTTTGGCATTTTAACTCAGTGTTCTGCATTCCTCTTTCAATAGGGTCATGACCTACCTATAACTAATGTTTAAAAAGTAATTTCCCTCTTTATGCACTGATCTTGCTCTGGTGTGAAGTGTATGGATGAAAATTTGACATACGGTAAAATATTTTCCAGATTTTAACATACGCAGAGGATGTGACTAGCTAGGAAGTACTCCCTGTATGCTCATAGGTCTCTGCAAGACCCCACAAGTTTTGGTGCAATTGTGTCTTCAACCTGTAAAGATCTGGCAGAATGCTGCTCCAGTTAACAAGAGGACAACCAAGACTAGTCCTAGAGACTAGTGCCTTCTAACCACTACCTTATGTGGAAGAATCTCTCTGGGGTCTCTTTGACAAACCCATCAATTTTATTATCAAATCACCTCTGAAGTATCCTCCTCACTAATGTTAGCACATTAGAAATTAGTTATTAGTGTATGGATATTCTTTCAAGCAACTGCAAAAGCTATGAAACAATGTTTAGGAAGTCTACAAAGTAGAACATAATAACATAATAACAATTGGAGAGGAAAATATAATAATTAGAAGATCAAATAAAACATTCACTTGCATCTGATAAAAATGTTAGAAAATTAATCAAAGAGAAAGTAAAAATAGAAATTGCATAGGTGGAGTGAGAAGAAGACTAAAATTATTAATGGCCATATTGGAGTCTCCTTAAATGACTTCACCATGGCGCCAGCTGCATATGTAGCAGAGGATGGCCTTGTTGGATGTCACAGGGAGGAGAGGCCCTTGGTCCTGAGAGGGCTCGATGTCCAGTATATGGGAATGCCAGGACAGGGAAGAGTGAGCAGAGGGAAGGGGGGATGGGATATGGGGCTTTCAGAGAGGAAACCAGGAAAGGGGATAACATTTGAAATGTAAATAAAGAAAATAATAAAAAATTCTAGGATAGAGAAAAAATAAAAAAGTAATTTCCCTCTTTATGCACCAATCTTGCTCTAGTGTGAAGTGTATGGATGAAAATTTGACATACAAGTAGTTTAATTTAAACTGGCACAATGACAGAAAGCTTCTCCTGTATTGACTGATTCTTCTTCCTTTAGAAACTGGCAACTCTTCTACATCTGTAGCAGATGTGTGGCTTGGTCTTCATGTGGTTTCTGAACAACTGGAGCAAGGACTATCCCAAAAGCTGTTCTTCTAGCTGGGAAGTCTTGTCTGAACTCAGAAAGAAACATCTAGGCTCAAATGCTAAGGTGTGTGTGGGGGGGGATCCCCAGGGGTCCTCACTACTCAGAGGAGGAGAGGGGAGATGGAGGAAGGATTGTGGAGGGGGTGACAGGGAGGGGGACAGTGAGTGGGATGTAAAGTTACTGAGTAAAAAAATGTTAAATTAAATTAAAAAAAAGAAAGAAAAAAAAGAAATTGGAACTGATTTTCCTTCTTTTGAGTATAGATTTACTTGATGATTTGCCTTGTTTAAATGAATATGGGGGTACTGACAGTGTATACTTCCAGAGCTTAGGAGCTTAAGGTGTTTTCCTTCTGTGTTGCCTTTAGGAGAACTCAAGTGTTTGAGCATGTATACACTGAGATATCCCTATCCTAAAAGCCAGTGACCACAACAACATTTATAGAAGTAAGCAAAGTATCCTGACAATAGCCTTTTGATGAAAATTGAAAGTTGGAGTCTGAAGCTTCCATCAGGACATCAAAGAGGGTAAGCATTAGTTGACTGATTTGTGATTTCATGTGAAATTCATAGCTCGAGCCCTAAGTAAAAGCCTCTTCTATTTTACCAGTTTGCAATCCCACCAAGAATGGAGGAGTGTTCCTCTTCCTCCACATCCTCCCCAGCATCTGCTGTCCCCTGAGTTTTGATTTGCATTTACCTGATGACTAAGGATGTTGAACATTTCTTTAGGTGCTTCTCAGCCAATCAGTATTCCTCATTTGAGAATCCTTTGTTTAGCTCTGTTCCCCATTTTTAATAGGGTTATTTGGTTCTCTGGAGTCTAACTTCTTGAGTTCTTGGTATATATTGGTCCCCAACAGAGGAGCTAGACAAAGGACCCAAGGAGCTGAAGAGGAAGAACAACAATATGAACCAACCAGTACCCCAAAAGTTTCCAGCAACTTAACCGCCAACCAAAAAGTACAAATTGAGGGACCCATGGCTCCAGCCACATGGGTAGTAGAGGATGGCCTGGTCAGACATCAATGAGAGGAGAGATTCTTGGACCCATGAAGGCTCATTACCTCAGGGTAGATGAATGCCAGGTCAGGGAAACAGGAATGGATTGGTAAGGGAGCAGGGGAAGGTGGCATGGGATAGGGGGTTTTCAGAGGGGAAATGAGGAAAGAGGATAGCCTTTGAAATGTAAACAAAGAAAATATCTAACAAAAATGTAAATAAAACCTAAAAAACAAAATAAATAAACAAATAGAATTTCAATCTGTTCTTTTCTAAAGAAAGAAAAATAAAAGCCTTTTCCATCTTCTAAATTCATATAGACCTTACCATAACACATATATTTTTTTTATTCGATATAATTTATTTACATTTCAAATGATTTCCCCTTTTCTAGCCCCCCCCCACTCCCCGAAAGTCCTGTAAGCCCCCTTCTCTTCCCCTGTCCTCCGACCCACCCCTTCCCAATTCCCCGTTCTGGTTTTGCTGAATACTGTTTCACTGAGTCTTTCCAGAACCAGGGGCCACTCCTCCTTTCTTCTTCTACCTCATTTGATGTGTGGATTATGTTTTGGGTATTCCAGTTTTCTAGGTTAATATCCACTTATTAGTGAGTGCATACCATGATTCACCTTTTGAGTCTGGGTTACCTCACTTAGTATGATATTCTCTAGCTCCATCCATTTGCCTAAGAATTTCATGAATTCATTGTTTCTAATGGCTGAATAGTACTCCATTGTGTATATATACCACATTTTTTGCATCCACTCTTCTGTTGAGGGATACCTGGGTTCTTTCCAGCATCTGGCAATTATAAATAGGGCTGCTATGAACATAGTAGAACATGTATCCTTATTACATGGTGGGGAGTCTTCTGGGTATATGCCCAGGAGTTACGGTATAACAGGATCTTCTGGAAGTGAGGTGCCCAGTTTTCGGAGGAACCGCCAGACTGCTTTCCAGAGTGGTTGTACCAATTTGCAACCCCACCAGCAGTGGAGGAGTGTTCCTCTTTCTCCACACCCTCTCAACACCTGCTGTCTCCTGAATTTTTAATCTTAGCCATTCTGACTGGTGTAAGATGAAATCTTAGGGTTGTTTTGAATTGCATTTCCCTAATGACTAATGAAGTTGAACATTTTTTAAGATGCTTCTCCGCCATCTGAAGTTCTTCAGGTGTGAATTCTTTGTTTAACTCTGTACCCCATTTTTTTAATAGGGTTGTGTGGTTTTCTGGAGTCTAACTTCTTGAGTTCTTTATATATATTGGATATTAGCCCTCTATCTGATGTAGGATTGGTGAAGATCTTTTCCCAATTTGTTGGTTGCCGATTTGTCCTCTTGATGGTGTCCTTTGCCTTACAGAAACTTTGTAATTTTATGAGGTCCCATTTGTCAATTCTTGCTCTTAGAGCATACGCTATTGGTGTTCTGTTCAGAAACTTTCTCCCTGTACAGATGTCCTCAAGGGTCTTCCCCAGTTTCTTTTCTATTAGCTTCAGAGTGTCTGGCTTTATGTGGAGGTCCTTGATCCATTTGGATTTGAGCTTAGTACAAGGAGACAAGGATCGATCAATTCGCATTCTTCTGCATGCTGACCTCCAGTTGAACCAGCACCATTTGTTGAAAAGGCTATCTTTTTTCCATTGGATGTTTTCAGCCTCTTTGTCGAGGATCAAGTGGCCATAGGTGTGTGGGTTCATTTCTGGATCTTCAATCCTGTTGCATTGATCCTCCTGCCTGTCACTGTACCAATACCATGCAGTTTTTAACACTATTGCTCTGTAGTATTGCTTGAGGTCAGGGATACTGATTCCCCCAGATTTTTTGTTGCTGAGAATAGTTTTAGCTATCCTGGGTTTTTTGTTGTTCCAGATGAATTTGATAATTGCTCTTTCTAACTCTGTGAAGAATTGAGTTGGGATTTTGATGGGTATTGCATTGAATCTGTATAGTGCTTTAGGCAAAATGGCCATTTTAACTATATTGATTCTACCGATCCATGAGCATGGGAGGTTTTCCCATTTTTTGAGGTCTTCTTCCATTTCCTTCTTCAGAGTCTTGAAGTTCTTGTCATACAGATCTTTCACATGTTTGGTAAGAGTCACCCCAAGATACTTTATACTGTTTGTGGCTATTGTGAAGGGGGTCATTTCCCTAATTTCTTTCTCAGCCTGCTTATCCTTTGAGTATAGGAAGGCCACTGATTTGCTTGAGTTGATTTTATAACCTGCCACTTTGCTGAAGTTGTTTATCAGCTGTAGGAGCTCTCTAGTGGAGTTCTTTGGGTCACTTAGGTAGATGATCATGTCATCTGCAAATAATGATAGTTTGACTTCTTCCTTTCCAATTTGTATCCCTTTGACCTCCTTATGTTGTCGAATTGCCCGAGCTAGTACCTCAAGTACAATATTGAAAAGATAAGGAGAAAGGGGGCAGCCTTGTCTGGTCCCTGATTTCAGTGGGATTGCTTCAAGTTTCTCTCCATTTAGTTTGATGCTGGCTACCGGTTTGCTGTATATTGCTTTTACTATGTTTAGGTATGGGCCTTGAATTCCTGTTCTCTCCAAGACTTTAAGCATGAAGGGATGCTGAATTTTGTCAAATGCTTTTTCAGCATCCAATGAAATGACCATGTGGTTTTGTTCTTTGAGTTTGTTTATGTAGTGGATTGTATTGATGGATTTCTGTATATTGAACCAACTCTGCATTCCCCGGGATAAAGCCTACTTGATCATGGTGGATGATCGTTTTGATGTGTTCTTGGATTCGGTTGGCAAGAATTTTATTGAGTATTTTTGCATCGATGTTCATAAGGGAAATTGGTCTGAAGTTCTCTTTCTTTGTTGGATCTTTTTGTGGCTTTGGTATCAGCGTAATTGTGGCTTCATAGAAGGAATTGGGTAGTGTTCCTTCTGTTTCTATTTTGTGGAATAGTTTGAAGAGTATTGGTGTTAACTCTTCTTTGAAGGTCTGGTAGAATTCTGCACTGAAGCCATCTGGTCCTGTGCTTTTTTTGGTTGGAAGACTTTCTATGACTCCTTCTATTTCTTTAGGCATTATGGGACTGTTTAGATGGTCTAGTTGGTCCTGATTTAATTTTGGTATTTGGTATCTGTCAAGGAAATTGTCCATTTCCTCCAGATTCTCCAGTTGTGTTGAGTACAGGCTCTTGTAGTAGGATCTGATGATTTTTTGGATTTCCTCAGTTTCCGTTGTTATATCTCCCTTTTCATTTCTAAGTTTGTTAATTTGGATACTTTCTCTGTGCCCTTTGGTCAGTCTGGCTAAGGGTTTATCTATCTTGTTGATTTTCTCAAAGAACCAGCTCCTGGTTTTGTTGATTTTTTGTATGGTTCTCTTTGTTTCTACTTGATTGATTTCGGCCCTGAGTTTGATGATTTCCTGCCTTCTACTCCTCCTGGGCGAAATAGCTTCTTTTTGTTCTAGGGCTTTCAGGTGTGTCATTAAGCTGGTAATGTATGCTCTCTCCATTTTCTTTTTGGAGGCACTCAGGGCTATGAGTTTTCCTCTTAGCACTGCTTTCATTGTGTCCCATAGATTTGGGTATGTTGTGTTTTCATTTTCATTGTGTTCTAAAAAGTCTTTAATTTCTTTCTTTATTTCTTCCTTGACCAAGGTATCATTGAGTAGAGTATTGTTCAGTTTCCACGTGTATGTGGGTTTTCTGTTGTTTCTGTTGCTATTGAAGACCACTATTACTCCATAGTGATCAGATAGGAGGCATGGGATTAGTTCTATCTTCTTATATTTGTTGAAGTCTGTCTTGTGACCAATTATATGGTCGATTTTGGAGAAGGTACCATGAGGTGCTGAGAAAAAGGTATATTCTTTTATTTTAGGATAGAATGTTCTATATATATCTGTTAAATCTAATTGGTCCAAAGCTTCAATTAGTTTCATTGTGTCCCTGTTTAGTTTCTGTTTTCCTGATCGGTCCATTGAGGAAAGTGCAGTGTTGAAGTCACCCACAATTATTGTGTTAGGTGCAATGTGTGCTTTTAGTTTTAATAAAGTTTCTTTTACGAAAGAGGGTGCCCTTGCATTTGGGGCATAGATGTTCAGGATTGACAGTTCTTCTTTTTGTATTTTTCCTTTGACCAGCAAGAAGTGTCCCTCAGGGTCTCTTTTGATGACTTTGGGTTGAAAGTCAATTTTATCTGATATTAAAATGGCTACTCCAGCTTGTTTCCTGAGACCATTTGCTTGTAAAATTGTCTTCCAGCCTTTTACTCTAAGGTAGTGTTTGTCTTTGACCCTGAGGTGTGTTTCCTGTAAGCAGCAAAATGTAGGGTCCTGTTTACGTATCCAATCAGTTAGTCTGTGTCTTTTTATTGGGGCATTAAGTCCATTGATGTTAAGAGATATTAAGGAATAGTGATTGTTACTTCCTATCATTTTTGACGTTATTTTTTAAATTTGAATGCTTAACTTCTTTTGGGTTTGATGAAAGGTTACTATCTTGCTTTTTCCAGGGTGAAGTTTCCCTCCTTGTATTGGTGTTGTCCTCCTATTATCCTTTTTAGGGCCGGGTTTGTGGATAGATATTGGGTAAACTTGGTTTTGTCATGAAATATCTTAGTTTCTCCATCTATGGTGATTGAGAGTTTTGCTGGATATAGTAGTTTTGGTTGGCATTTGTGTTCTCTTAGAGTCTGCATGAGATCTGCCCAGGACCTTCTAGCCTTCATAGTCTCAGGTGAAAAGTCTGCTGTGATTCTGATAGGTCTTCCTTTATATATTACTTGGCCTTTTTCTCTTATTGCCTTTAGTATTCTTTCTTTGTTTAGAACATTTGGTGTTTTGATTATTATGTGACAGGAAGTATTTCTGTTCTGGTCCAGTCTGTTTGGTGTTCTGTAGGCTTCTTGTATATTCATGGGCATCTCTCTCTTTAGGTTAGGGAAGTTTTCTTCCATAAGTTTATTGAAGATATTTGCTGGCCCTTTAAGTCGTAAATCTTCACTCTCATCTATGCCTATAATCCTTAGGTTTGGTCTTCTCATTGTGTCCTGGATTTCCTGGATATTTTGGGTTACAAGCTTTTTGCATTTTGTATTTTCTTTAACTGTTGATTCCATGGTTTCTATGGAATCTTCAGCATCTGAGATTCTTTCTTCTATCTCTTGTATTCTGTTGTTGATATTTGCATCTCTGTCCCCTGATTTCTTCCCAAGGTTTTCTATCTCCAAAGTTTTCTCCCTTTGAGTTTTCTTAGTTGTTTCTACTTCTGATTTTAGATCCTGGATGGTTTTGCTTAGCTCCTTCACTTGCATGTTTGTGTTTTCCTGTAATTCTTTAAGAGATTTTTGTGTTTCGTCTTTCATGACCTCAGCCTGTTGACCAAAGTTCTCCTGTATTTCTTTAAGAGATTTTTGTGTTTCGTCTTTCATGACCTCAGCCTGTTGACCAAAGTTCTCCTGTATTTCTTTAAGTGTTTTTTTGCATTTCCTCCTTGTTGGCTTTTGTATTCTCCTGGATTTCTTTCAATGATTTTTGTGTTTCCATTGCAAGGGCTTCTAACTTTTGATCCATTTTCTCCTGAATTTCTTTAAGTATGTCCTTCATGTGTTCCTGTATCAGCATCATGACCAGTTATTTTAAATCCAAATCTTGTTTTACTGGTGTGATGGGGTATCCAGGACATGTTGGTAGAGGAGAATTGGGTTCAGATGTTGCCATATTGCCTCGATTTCTGTTAGTGACATTCCTGCGTTTGCCTTTAGCCATCTAGTTCTCACTGGTGTTAGTCTTGTCAGTGCTGGACTCACCCGTGCAAGCTGCCCCTTCCCAGTTGGCCTCTGGTGCACAGCTTACCTCCTGCACTGCTTGTAGACAGGGTGCTGCTGCCCAGGCTGTTCAGATCCCAAAGCAGGCACCCGAAGGCTCCTGCTGGGGCCCGCTGGATTCACTGGAGCACACTGACTTCTCCCAGCTGGCCTCCCGGAAGCCCAGCTAGCCACTTGCAGGACTTGGAGATGTGTTGCTGCCGCCCATGCTGATCTGGATCCAGAAGCGGAGAGAGTAGAGCTGAGGGCTTCCGCCTGAGGCCTTGCCCCAGATTGTGTCTGTGGACCAGATGGAGCCCGTGTGCACCCCCAGGGATTGCCGACAGTGGATGTCGCACACAAGGTTAGCCTGGCTGCCCAGTCCCTGAGTCCAGGCAAAAGCCTGGGAGGCCAAGGTCCGAGCAAAGTTCCCCTAGGGCTATGACTGTTAATTGGCTCCACCAGGTGACTAGGATGGTGGGCGTGCTCACCCGCGCTCCCTGAAAGCGCTGGGAGAGTCTGCTGTGCTAACAATCACCTGGGCGGGTTGACTCACAGATGGCCCACCAAGCCGCCCAGTTCTTGGGGTCAGTCCTGTGCCTTTTGGGGCCTAGACCCCCGCTTTGTTAGCTTCAGGCTATGCCTGTTACAGGTCTGCCCGCCAGAGCTCTCTGTAGTCCTGCAGGCAAAATGGCGGCGCGCACGCAGGCCTGGGCAAAAAACCTCCTGGCTGGGTTGGCACCCCGATGGCCCCCCCGACCAGCCCAGGGCCTGGGTGCAGGCCAACGCCCGTCGGGCTCAGACCACCGCGGTGTTGGCCTCGGATTATGTTTGTGTACCTCAGTCTGTCCGATCCCTGGAGTACGGAACCAAGATGGATGCACCTCTCCTGACTGGTGGGAGGCCGAGTTCTGAAGTGGCTTCCGTGCAGGAAATGCGCCGCACAACTGCAGCTGCTTGCCGCCTGGCTGGTCAGCGAAGGTCAGTGGTTGTGGGCGCAGGGCCTAACTGGTCCCTGTATCCCCTTGTTTCCACTGCTGATGGCCCTTCAGCTGGAACAGCCACTGCTGCACTGCTGCCGCCGCCGTCGCCGCCAACAGTCCACATATGATATTTTATTAATCCATTAACCTCTGCATGATAACACAGAAAAAATAATTAGTGCAACAATCTTGGTTATGGTGGTAGTCAGTCAATTTTAAAGCTAACTTCCATGATAGGGACAGGTTTCCCCAAATTCACAAAAGTTCTGTTCTACCTTATAGACCACATGTTCACACTGAAGGAAGACTTTTGTTCATCCTCCAGGCCTTGCTTTACCTGAAAGGGAATTCTGACACTCATTATTTCATTTCTTCTACACCACCATTTTGTATCATCTGAGTATCATCTAGGAATCTACTGTTGGCTATGAGCTATACCTTTTCTTCTGATTGTGTTGTGAGAGCATTTTATAGTTTGTCCTGCCCAGTCATCTCTTCATCTACTTCTTTTCAACAGTTGAAAATATGAAGCTTTGGGATCAGCAGAAAGAATGGAAACAGGCAACCTTGGGAGGTAGGAGGTTGGGAGACCCTCCAGAATGCACCAGAGACTCCTGATCCACTGTGTCTGTTTCCACTCTGTAGTTCTTAAAATGGTAGATGCAAATCTCTTATAGTTCAGAGTTCCTGGAGTTCTTACACATATTCTATGTTACTTTGTGAACATCAAGGAAGAAATTCTTTCCATGGGGATCTCTCAGTATTTTCTTTGTCATCATTGCAAAACACTGGAAACTCCTTAGAAATCCATAATGAGCAATAATGGAAAGAATTATGGTATATCCAATCTTCACAATGGAATAATGCATATCTATAAATTAGAAAAGGAATGATATTTTTGGAGTATACCCCTCAACCTTTGCAATATATGATGGGTCTTTGCTTAGGAAACAAGGTAATATAGATGTTATGCAGTCATTCAACTCTGAGTGAAACTGACCTGCTTTGACAAACTAGGCAATTTTCTATCTATCCCAACACCATGATATGTACTCACAAAAACCAAGATGGCAGAGCTACTTCTATGACTTGAAATGTCATTCCTTGGATCCTATGCCAGAACAATTGTTTCTTAGCTCAAGACACTGCTTGGAAAGTTGTGGAAATTTTGAGAAAGTGAGTTTTCCAATAGAAACAAGCCCTTGAAAATTATAGCCCATCCCTGGTTTTGGTCTTGTCTCTGCTTCATGATCCACCCATAGGATTCTACTATATTTTCAGATTGCTGTTAATTCTTTCACACTTTTCTTACTATGATGGAGTGAAACTGTGAGCCAAAGTCAACCTTCCTCCCTCAAGTTCCTCTGCTAGGTATTTTGTCATTGCAACAAGATAACTAATATAAATCACATATAGAAAGGCTACAGGGTATTTACCATCTTATGTGTGGTTTCTTGTCCTCAATTCTGTTACATGATATATGAGACCATATATCTTTTCTGTAGTGAAGATATTTGCAAGAAGAATAAAATAGAAACTAATGAATTTATTCCATGTGTAGGGAAATGAAAAGGGAACTATGGAGAGAAAATGGATAGCAACTGCTGGGAAGATACATTTATTCAACTGTTATTCAATATCGTTTCATGTAATTCCCAAATAAATAATTAAAGTATATCTAGTTGTGAGGAGAACCCATATTAAGAACAAATAGCAAATGAAATTAGTTGTGAAAATAAATAATATAGCCCATGCCAATTAGGGTGAGGATAGAAAGAAATGCAAAGAACATAGACACCAGTTTCTTTGTTTCTGGTACTGCCTGTCTGTCTTTCAAAGAAGACCTAACACCAATACTCTTCAAACTATTCCACAAAATAGAAACAGAAGGAGCACTACCCAATTCCTCTACGAAGCCACAATTACACTGATACCAAAACCACACAAAGATCCAACAAAGAAAGAGAACTTCAGACCAATTTCCCTTATGAACATCGATGCAAAAATACTCAATAAAATTCTTGCCAACCGAATCCAAGAACACATAAAACTGATCATCCACCATGATCAAGAAGGCTTTACCCCAGGGATTCAGGGCTGGTTCAATATACGGAAATCCATCAATGCAATCCACTTCATAAACAAACTCAAAGAAAAAAAACCACATGGTCGTTTCATTGGATGCTGAGAAAGCATTTGACAAAATTCAGCATCCTTTCATGCTTAAAGTCTTGGAAAGAACAGGAATTCAAGACCCATACCTAAACATAGTAAAAGCAATATACAGCAAACCGGTAGCCAGCATCAAACTAAATGGAGAGAAACTTGAAGCAATCCCACTAAAATCAGGGACTAGATGGGGCTGCCCCCTTTCTCCTTATCTTTTCAATATTGTACTTGAGGTACTAGCTCGGGCAATTAGACAACATAAGGAGGTCAAAGGGATACAAATTGGAAAGGAAGAAGTCAAACTCTCATTATTTGCAGATGATAGTCTACCTAAGTGACCCAAAAAAACTCCACTAGAGAACTCCTACAGATATTTTCTTTACATTTCAAAGGTTAACCCCTTTCCTCGGTTCCCCTCCCATAGCCCCTTATCATATGCCCCCTCCCCCTGCTCCCTAACCCACCCACTCCTGCTTCCCTGACCTGGCATTCCCCTATCCTGGGGCAATGAGCCTTCAATGGGTCCAAGGGCCTTTCCTCTCATTGACGACCGAGCAGGCCATCCTCTGCTACCCATGTGGCTGGAGCCATGGGTCCCTTAATGTGTACGCTTTGGTTGGTGGTTAAGTCCCTGGGAGTTCTGGGGGTACTGATTGTTTCATATTGTTGATCCTCCTATGGGGCTGTAAACCCCTTCAGCTCCTTGGGTCCTTTCTCTAGCTCCTCTGTTGGGAACCCTGTGCTCAGTTCAATGATTGTCTGACAGCATCCCCCTCTGTATTTGTCAGGAACTGGTAGGGCCTCTCTGGAAACAGCTATATTAGTCTCCCGTCATCAAGTACTTGTTTGCATCCACAATAGTGTTTGGTTTTGGTAAGCTTGGAATACCCACGATGTAATTCACAGACTATGTGAGGCTTATGAAGGAATACCCAAAACATAATCCACACATCAAATGAGGTACAAGAAGAATGGAGAAGTGGCACCTGGTTCTGGAAAGACTCAGTGTAGCAATATAAGGCAAAACCAGAACAGGGAAGTGGGAAAGAGTGGGTGGGAGAACAGGGGGAGGAAAGGGGGCTTATGTGACTTTTGGAGAGTGGGGGGCCAGAAAAAGGGAAATCATTTGAAATGTAAATAAAAGTATATCGAATAAAAAACACAAACAAAAAAACAAACAAAAAAACAAACAAAAAAACAAACCAAAAAAAAAAAAAAAAGAATGAAGACCAAAGTGTGGGTTCTTTATTTCCTCTTAGATAGGGTACACAATACCCATGGGAGGAAATACAGAGACAAAGTGTGGAGCAGAGACTGAAGGAAAGACCATCTAGATACTGCCCTACCTGGAGATCCATCCCATATACAGGAAGGTTGTATCTTTATC
This sequence comes from Apodemus sylvaticus, assembly GCF_947179515.1. Lineage (NCBI taxonomy): Eukaryota > Metazoa > Chordata > Mammalia > Rodentia > Muridae > Apodemus > Apodemus sylvaticus. Next base: position 73,366,091 of record NC_067477.1, on the reverse strand, counting down.
AGACTCCTTCCTTCCCTATCCTCAAAGGGAGGGACTATGGCAATGCCCTGCCCTGTACCTACTTATTAACCTGGTCTGTCTGTCTGTCTGTCTAGCTCATCTAGTTCCTTCTCTTAATGAGAAGATTGGAGTGTGTGTGTGTGTGTGTGTGTGTGTGTGTGTGTGTAGGGAATTTAATTTGTCTACAATAGGGGGAGGTGAAGGCTATTTCTATGTAAATAGAATTGATACACTCCTCTTCTGTTCCAGTCTTCCCCTACATCTTTAAAGAATGGAAGCAGAAAAGACCTGCATTTTCCTACTTCATACTCTGGGGAGCATGAAGGTGAAATATGGAGTCAAGAAAAGCAGTGAAGAAGGAAAGTAAAGGAACTACTTAATCATCTAGAAGGGGAATAAAAACACCAGGATTTGGTGTTTGAACGTATATCAAACTGACTAGAATCCAGTTTATTGTTTTCCTTAGGTTGGATTCCTGAATGCCAGAGTACCTTCTTTTATGTACTTTCTTCACTAGATCCTTTACTGGTTCTAACCTCAAAAATTAAACCCCATGTTGAAGCCAGCATTTGCTATCCCTAACTTCTGCTCTGGAGAGATTATGCTGGGAACATGTACTACCCTAAGACAGAAATGCAAGCTGAGAGAGGCACACCGTCTACTATACTGAACCTGAGCCTAGGGAGGTTGGAGAATGAGATCCTTTGGTTTAAACCCCAACCTGCCCACACCAAAAGGTCCCCAAATGGATATTTTATGAAACCTCCCCACTCTCCAATTTTGAATATCCCAAGCAAGAAAGAGGTAATGTCAGTGGTTCTCTTTGCACTATTATACCACAGTTCAGTCCAGGAAAGGACCCTGTAGATTTTCTCATTTGGGTTTGTGGATGACTCATAGCCAAGTCATTAGAGTACAGTGAGTGAGCTGAGTCTCCTACATGTCTCAAGATATCCTTCCTCATCTTGACTGTGGTGTGTGTATGTGCATGTGTATAATGTATATGTGTGTATATATATATATATATATATATATATATATATATATAATGTATATGTATCTTACATACTGTATATGTAATATGTACATATACTGTATATTAACCTTTATCTGCCATGTCAAAATAATGAATATTAAATCAGATGAATTTGTTTATAACTTTAGATAAACTGTTTTCTGGTCAAATTGAAATGAATATTCAATGTGACTCAACACAAACATATACTCAAGTAGGTCTGCTCATATATGCATGGTTCATTTCTACACCATACTCTTTGGAAATGGGATATAGTTATCTAAGGACAATCATGTGTGACCTTTGCTTTTGTTCTAGATTTTACTCTTAACATTTCTTACCAGGCCTGGATAGGATTTCTGTATCCAGACCTGGAATGGTATTATATAGTTTGTCTTCTTTTTCCTTAAGCAAACACAACTTTACCTTCCATGGGACAACAGCAGAACTGTTGTAGGGAAAGAAACTCATATAAGATGCCTACCAAGATGTATGGAAAAGTTAAAATATTACTTTTGGTTTTATTTATTTTAGTGCCTGTCCTAATTGACCTCTTAATAACTTGACACAAGCTAGTGTTATCTAGGAAAGGGGAGTCTTAATTGAAAAAAATGCCTTTATAGGATTGAAGTACAGAAAAGTCTGTAGAGTTCTTTCTTTCTTTCTTTCTTTCTTTCTTTCTTTCTTTCTTTCTTTCTTTCTTTCCTTTCTTTCTTTCTTTCTTTCTTTCTTTCTTTCTTTCTTTCTTTCTTTCTTTCTTTCTTTCTTTCTTTTCTTTCTTTCTCTCTCTCTCTCTTTCTCTCTCTCTTTCTTTCTTTCTTTCTTTCTTTCTTTCTTTCTTTCTTTCTTTCTTTCTTTCTTTCTTTCTTTCTTTCTTTCTTTCTTTCTTTCTTTCTTCCTTATCTCCTTCCTCTCTCTTTCTTTATTTTCCTTCCTTCCTTCTTTTCTTTCATTTTGTACTATTAAAAATTCATATAATATATTCTGATGATATTCTTGCTCCCTCTTCAAGTTTTGCCAAGTCTTCCCACATCCCTACCCACCCAACTTAATGTCCTTTCTCTCCCTCTAAAAACAAACAAACAAACAAACAAAAAACAGTTCCCCAAACAGCAGCAGCAACAACAACAAATATAAACAGGGGCTGGAAAGATGGCTCAGCAGTTAAGAGCACTGACTACTCTTCCAGAGGTCCCAAGTTCAATTCCCAGCAACCACATAGTGGCTCACAACCATCAGCAATGGGGATCTGATGCCCTCTCCTGGTGTGTCTGAAGACAGTGACAGTGTACTAAAATACATTAAATAAATAAATGAATTTAAAAATGTATTGAAAAAATATAAACAGACAAAACAAAATGAAAAGATAAAACTACAAAACAAACAGAAAAGAGCACAGCTTGTACTGGTCGGCTACCTCTGAGCATGAAGCCTGGCCTAGAGTGTAACTAAAAGAGGGAGGTGATTGGAGAATGGGTGGAGAGAAGAAGGCTTATGGGACTTATGGGGAGGGGGGAACTGGGAAAGGTGAAATCATTTTGAATGTAAACAAAGAATATAGAAAATAAAAAAAAGAAAACTAACTTTCCTCTTCCAGCAGCTACTGCTTGTAGTGTATTGATTGTGGTTGGTATTTTGTGACCAATCTCCCTTCTTTGTGCTAGGATTTTTGTTTTCCTTATTTTTTCTTTTTTCAAGGCATATGATAGGAACCAACATTAAAATATAAATTTTAAATACACACAAGAAAGGAAACAGAACTAGAGTCTGAGACCATAATACTAATTGTTAATCTAATCTCATTTTTATATTTTATGTACCTACAGGAGTTCCAACAGAAGTTACTAGATCAATCTATTTAGAATGAGTTTTTTTTCATTAATTTATTTATCTCCCACTCATAGCACTGCATCCTCTCTTTCCATCCCTACCCTTACACCTCCTTTTCTCATTCCCCTTCACCTTCTCCTGGGAGAATGGGAGATCCCTCATAGGTAGCAACCAACCTTGGGACATCAGGCACATAGAGTTGCAGCAAGACTAAGCACATTCTATCGCATTGAGGCCAGACAAGGAAGCCCAGTTAGGGTAAAGGGAACCAAATTCAGGTAACAGAATAAGAGACAGTCCCTGCTTCAATTGTTAGGGGACCCACATGAACAATTTATATGTCTTTTACATGAGCGTAAGGGGTCTAGCTCTAGTCCATACATGCTCTTTGGTGATGCTTCAGTATTTATGAGCCTTTGTGGGCCCAGGTTAGTTGATTTTGTAGGTTTTCCTGGTGTCCTTGACAACTTAGGCTTCCTCCATCCTTCCCCCTACTCTTCCACACGACTCCCCAAGATAAACTTAATATTTGGCTGTGAGTCTCTGCATCTGTTTCCATTATCTGATGGATGAAGCTTTTCAGAAGACAGTTCTGTTAGGCTCCTGTTTGCAAGCATATGAGAAAAATATCAACAGTGTCAGGGGTTGGCTGACACTCTCTCCCATGTTATAGATCTCAAGTTAGGCCAGTGATTGTTTGGCGGTTCCCTCAGTCTCTGCCGCATCTTCATTTCTGTGCTTCTTGTAGACAGGACAAATTTTGGGCAAAAGGTTTTGTGAGTGGGTTGGTGTCCTCTTGTGTCCACTAGAAGTCCTGACTGGCTACAGGTGGTGGCCACTTCAGTCTCCATATCTTCCCAATGATAGGAGTTTTAGTTAGGGTCACACCTATAGACAACCAGAGAATTCCATCTCCCAATTCTTTGACTCATTCCAGAGATGGCCCTACACTGATTTCCATTCTTTTTCCTAGTCCTTCTCTCCAACCAACCTCCTAACACCTGATTCCCACTTCTGTTCCCCTCCTGACTCCCTCTCCCACCAAGTTTCCTCCCTTCATCCACTTCTAATGTCTATTTTGTCTGACTTGAGTGCTATGTATGCTGTATAGTGTTTGTCAGTTCAAATATGCATTAGTCTTATTGTGATTGGAGTATGTTCTTTACTTGGAGTGATCCACTACCTCCATCCTTGGCAATCTTTGTGTCTTCCCTTCTGAATAGAACATCAAGTCTGTAGGTGTTGGTGTTGATATAGATACTACATGATATAGATACAGACAAACGTCTCTCATTGTCTGCACATTTTCCACTTGTGGACTTGGGGTTAAATACCATCTTCTGATAGAGGAAATTTTTCTAATAACAGTTAAGCAATGCATGGACCTATGGGTATAGAAATGTGTCATTAGGAGCTGTTACATCGTTATTTTCATTTAGCAGAATAATAGTAGTGTGCTTGAAGACAGGAGCCTAGCATGTATGTCCTCTGAGTCTAACAGAAGCTGACTGAGACAGATGCAGATACTTACAGCCAACCATTGGATTGAGGTCAGGGACCCCTTTGGAAGAGTTAAGAGGACTGAAAGAGGTGAAGGAGATGGCAAACCCAAATGAAGATGAACAGTATCAATGCTCCCAGAGATTAAGCCATCAACCAAAGAGCATACATGGCTTGGCCTGAGGCCCCCAGGCACATATGTAGCCGAGAACTGCCCTGTCTGGCTTCAGTGGAGAAAGATGAACCTAATCCTTTAGAGTCTTGATACCCCATGGAAGGGGGGTTCCTGGGGGTGGGTTCACCCTCTCAGAGGCAAAGGGGAGGGGGAGGGGGTGAAGAACTCTGTGATGGAGGTCTGGAAAGGGGCAACATTCATGATGTAATAAATAAAATAACTAATTAAAAATTAAAAAACTGAGATGTGATAAAAAGGTGTTTGAGTACATGTATGATAATAGAATATAAGTCATACAATAGTGAGATTGCTAAAATATTAAAGAAAATTCAGACTATCAATGAGATCAATATCTGCATTTTAGCAATGATTATTATAGTAGAAACATTCTTTATAATTTTGAAACTTCTTTAATTTTGTGTGTTTGCTCATAAAGCCTTGAACTTAAAGTATTTGAATGTTGTCTTTAGTTGAACTTTTAACATTTTCTACTAGATTATTGTCCTACTATTTATTTTGTAATATATATTATTATAAATGTTTATAATTATCTACTAATGTTGATCTTGAAATTTTCCAAAGTAAATATACTCTTGAATAATAATTTGAAATAAAAAACTTGTAATTTGAACATCATTTTATAATATTGCAAAATATTTTATTTTCAAATAATATTATGTTCCCTTATTATCTTCTCAGCTGGATATATTTTCTGCTGATTTTGTGAGCAGTACCAAAAATGTACTGAGTTGCATTCTGGGTGGCTGTAATAAACATTGGCTTTAAAAGGAGGATCTCAACTACTGAAAATAATAGCCAGCTTGCCTAGATCTTGGGCCAATACTTGAGGTATTTATTTAATATGTGGCTGCCATTAATCAGAACATTTAGTATGAATTAGGTCTACTGAATTTATGATTTTACCTGTGTCAATTGAGATACTAAGCTTTTTTCCCCCAAGGCCACATATAGCAGAAATATCACAGAAGGATTCAAACACAGTCATTCTGGCTCCACGCTATATTCATGTAGATAAGGTAGTAGTAATTCTAGGGTTTTAAAGATATGGCAGTCTTGGCTTGTATTACTTGATGGGAAAGGTGAGATTAAGCTATGGGTAAATTCAAACATGAACTAATTTTGAACAAATTAATTTCACTGCAAATAGAACATCCTTATTGTAAAAAGACAACAGCTTTAGACCATATAGACAGCATGAAGATAACAGCTTTAGAAAAGCTGTATAGCATGACTGCTTCAGTAAAGTTTTGTGATAGAATGACTCCTAGCAAACTTCAGAGATTCAGGACCTTGATTGGAATATAAGATATCCCAGAAATCAAGTCAAATCAAATCAACCAGCTTCTTTGTAAGACTTGAGCCACCTGCAATAGATCAGCAATTGACAATCTTTGGAAAAACTTTATATATCTTAATTCTGGATCAAGAATTATCCTGACATTATGGTGGTTTCTCCTCTGAACTGTTTCATTTTGTCCTTCAGATTTCCTTGCCTAAAACTGGGTGATGTGTGTCTTGGTATTACAAACAACTTAAAAATTATAATTTGTTTATATTAATAATTCATGCCATGCAGGTGTGTATGATATGCTAGCAAAGAAACTAAGATCCCAACATATTTTTAGATGTTGTGACTCAACAATGGAATAAAAATCTAGCTAAAATTCTGGCTTCATGCTTAAATGCTTAAATGCTAAGTAGGATTGGGGAAGTTTTATCTCTAGGAGCTGACTTTGGTGTGATTGAAACTAGAGACTCAGGTTTATTTCTCTGAAGGACAGTGTGATCTTTCCCTTTGAGAAGCAGGAAGCATCTTCTCACTTGGCTCACTCTAGAGAGCTGGGAGAGCATGTAGACATATCATGGTTTGAGGAGAAAATGGCATTTCAACTCAAGGCCTACGTAGGAAGGAGGTATTGAAAACACTGCGGTGTTCTAGAACCTTCAAGATGATGCGGTCTTTGCCTAGTTCTCCGTGAAAACTAGGGTCTGCCAGAATTTAGTAGAAAATAATATCTTACATAAAACAAATTTCCTATTGTTGTTCATGTAGAAGTCATTATCATTGCCACTAAATAATTTTTTGCTAAAGGTTACCATAAGTTTTGAAATTGAGATTAAGAGAAGAACATGTGGAAAAGAAATGATTAAATCACATGATGTTTTAAAATTGCAACTTAAAGGAAAGCACTACTGTCTTTGTGCCAAAAGTAATTTTCCTAAACAATGTATCCTATCCCTTTCATATTTTATACATATTAACAGGATTCATCTTTGTTAATGTAATTAGATATATTTTGATAACTTAAAATTATTAAAAATTTGATAATGAATAAAGGCAAAGAAAGAACTACCTGATATTAATCTAGTTTTCTACACCATCAATATAAATACGTCCGTTTTATATTAACAGGTTATTCTGGTAAAGACACTTTGTAATTTTAGGCACATCAATGTTTTAATACAAGGTTTTATGCTTTTCAATAACTTTTGGCAAGAAGTATATGCTTGATTTTCCAAGTGAGATTCATGTGAGTTTTTTTCTTTTTTTTGAGAGCAATTCTCTACATACAAACTGTGGAAAAAAGATTTGAAACTTCAAACATCTAGGGAAGAGTTAATTATTTCAAATTGAATCAGCATGATCAATCAACATTCACTCAACACAAGTTTTCTGTTCACCCAGAACTTTCTACACCTTGTGAGTGTTGCTTTGAACAGAACAAACTGAGACTGGTTAAAACCAGTTTCCTTGTACTCATGTGAGAAGGCTATCGGGTATCTGGCTGTTTGGTGTATTTTAGCACATATATTCAGGGTGTGTCCAAGTACTAGTATCTATAACTAGTAAAATAATAGCATATTGTAAAAGTACTTAAGACTTTAGAGTTATAATTTTCTTTACTATTTTGGTATCATTAAAAGTGCTGAAACAAATAAACCATGTAATAGTCTCACAAAAGATCATGTATGTTTGAGACATAGCAGCAGTAAATATGACAGAATTAAATGTGTGAATTTGACTTACGTAATTTGGAAAATTGTTCCTGAAGGATCATGGTTTATTATACAGTAGCACAGCATACAATGAGCCCACATGTCAGTGACTCAGTGATAGAGAGGATGGTAGTTGTATACTAGGGGGTTTTGGACATTTGATGTGGTCAACTGGCCTTAGTGAATATTGGCAATAATTTGTCTTAGGTAACAAGTCAAGTTATGAAACTAATTTCTGATGCACAATAGTTTTTATCAAAAGATTTTTGTATCTTTGAGGATATTACACAACAATATATCAAATCCACAATTAATAAAGGCTGTTTACAGCTATTTTTCTTTGTGCACTGTCAAAGCATTAGCTATCCAAGGTGGGTGGTTACACATGCAAGTGAAAGTGAGCAGTGTGGCTATCCCACCAACTTAAACAACGGGAGCAAGAGAGATCACACACGATACATTTACCTAGATTTCCCCTTTAACTGAAGCTTTTAAACGAAGATTGATAGAAAACAGTGTTTAGGAAGAAATAATGCATACTGATTTATATAAAATGCTGTTCATTGTATTTTTCTTTTTTGTATTAGCTTTAATGAATAGATATGCCTTTTTATTTTGTGGTACCCTACCATTAAATGATACCATCATTTTTTTTCTACCTAAATAAATTCGAATTCTTGTCACCTACTATCTGAACAGGAAGATTTGAGACATTATTCCTAATTGAGATTTTTACTGAATATCTTTAAAGATAAATTTGTTTTATTCTTTCACCCACTATTTAAAAGGGTTTTCACACTTTTATCTTCTAAAGGAATTGTCAATGAGAAACTAAAACTACATAGACTATACATTAAAATCACTTTAGTTTTTAAGCTGTCATGAACTGTTTCGAAAAATGCTAAGTTGCTATTGTTTAATGTCTGTCATTTTATAATGCTTTAGAAGTTATCTATCCTGTAAAATTATTAACTGATGCTAAAATTGCCTTGTAAGTATTAGGACAATAGCAATTTTGTAACAGCTGGGACACTGCCAATGTAAGATAAGTACATTTTGCTCTGTAGATTCATAAAGTGCTTTGAAATGGTTTGTAACTGATGGATGGATGCATTTTCTAAGTGTAGAAAGCAATATTTTGTAGAAGGAAATGGCTTGAAAGCTGACACACATGCATGCAAATGCCATTCTCTTCAGTAAGTAATTTGCTTTTTCTTTCAAAAGCATAAATGGCATAGTTAGACACATTATTTTGTATATTGCACATAACAATACAAGATGCACAAAAACAGCAAGTACAAAACATTTCATATTGATAGAAGAACTCATGGCTGTGGTGTATGATTAGCATAAATGTATACACACTAAAGTAATGCCTCAGGATTAAAAGTGAAACTGTAAAAAAAAGGGAAAGTTCTACTCAACTTCAGGAAATGCCAACAGTTATTCTTTTCTGTTTTTAAATTTATTTCTGCCACTTGATTACAATGCTCCAGATCTCCTTTTAAGTGGACATCTTTTCTTTAAGGCTCAGTGCATTAACCACAGTGCCAATGCAAGGTTACAAAGTCTTAGTATAGCTGCCCCTTTAAAGCCGGTTCTCTTCTTTAAAAGGCAACGATATTTCTTCCTATTTCAGAAGTATTTATAAAGCACAAGGTTTGTGGGTAACCCGAACTGACCTTTCAAGTTTCCACCGTTCACCTAGTAAAGACTGCCCAAGGGTTACTGACCAATAATTGTGTATATTATGAATTTCTGAAAGGACTTATGAGAAAAACCAATTCTGTGATAAATTCTTTTCCAGGGACCCTGATTTCAACACCTTAGTGTCTCTTTTGTCCACTCACAGCAGCTTTAGTTTCATGCCAGTTAATTTTCACTACTACTGATTTTAACATTCCTTAGTTGAAGAAAGGCCTTTAGCATGGCTAAGTTTCAGTTTTCCACCATAGAAAGTAAGGAAAATGGAATTTGCTTCTGAGTGTTTTAGGAAAAGTAAATCTATGTAAAGCACTTGTATCCAGTATGTGTCACACAGCTTTGCCACATATTCATGCCATTATTATTCATGTTAGTATTGTTATTGGTTATTAGTATAGAGATATTTCAGCTTTTTGGAAAGATAGTTCCTTGGTTTTGAATGTGTCTATGAGAATCTAGTACGCTTTCCTTACTAAAGAGAACTGCACACAGTCAGGGAGGAAATTATTACACATAGTTAATTATTATATAGATGGACCCATGTTTTGGGAAACAGTGAGACAACATTTCTAGATTATATTTGGGGATGTTTCAGAAACTAGGTATTTGTTCAGAGATGATACTCGACCATCCTTAGATGCAGAATTCAGCAGACTTAATGAATTTCCTTACCTTCTAGAATGTCACATTTGTTTGCTCATGTGGAATAATATCACCACAACACAAAGGGACATACCAAAGGCTGTGTGCACATGATTTATTTTGATTGAAGCAGACCTCTGATATGACTTAATGGAAATACTCCTGTAAGAAACAAAGAAAAAATGTTTCTCTTTTGATAAAAAATAATCATAATCTCATCAAGTTACAAATAATTCTAACATTATTTTGCAAAGAATGAGATTAAGTTAAATAGTTGCATCATTTTATGCTAACAGACTTTGCCTTGTATTTACTTATATCATTTTGCTGTGCCTTTAAATATAGGTGGAAAATAATCTATGCTGAGAGTTTTAGCTAGAATTTTGCTATGTGGCCAAACTCTTCAGGAAAATCCAAAGGAAGTGACATTCCTAAAAAGCAGCTCAGACACAGATTAGATTTCTAGAGAATAGTTCTGCTGGCCATTTTCTTCACTTTTGAGCAAATTTACCCAATAACGATTGCATTCCTTTTACAGTAGCTTTTTGAACCTTTTATCTCAAAATCTGCCACTCACTCCCAGCCAGGTACTTTACACTATTGCCATCCATAGATATAAGCTTTTGGCACAGGTAGGTTATTTTATTATTGATATTTTCACATTCTATCCATCACTGTAGGCAAATTACTGAAACAATTCAAATTTACCCCCATGTCTTTCCTGTTCTTTGTATCTATATAGACCAAGAAGTTCTTCTGGAATGAACTGTAGGAAGCTGGTATAAACTTTGAATTGGGGCTTTTATGCTACCTTAGCCCCAAACTGAGTAAGCATTGATAAAATCAATGATGGCAGTTGCCCTGGGTGAAAAACTCACTCTGAGCTTCCACCATTCCTTGTCATCAGTTGAATTATCTGTCTGATATCAATTGATCTACAAGTTAGATAAATGCCTTTTCAGGAACAGCAGCCAAAATTCTTTTCTGTGTTGTCCATTGCATGGGCAATTTCGTTGAGTTATGACTTACTCATGCACGGCTTATAAGCTTGTCATGCACAGTATTAACTTGGAAAAAAACCTAGTCTATAAGAAACATAGTGTCACCTTTTATCATCTATACGTGACAGAGTCACACTTTATTTTGTCTTAAAAATAGATTTTTCTCGGATAATATGTTCTGATTGTGGTTTCTTCTCCTTCTACTCCTCCAGTTCCATCTTACTTCCCCTTCCATCCAGATCCAATCCCTTTTCTCTCTCATTAGAAAACAAACAGGCTTCTAAAGGATAATGATTAAAAATATATAATGAGATAAACCAAAAACTAACACATCACAATGGGCCAAAACAAACAAACAGAAGGAACAGGTCTCCAGAAAAATGCCAATAAATAAATATAGATGTAGAATCCCACTTGTTTGCACAATAAGGAATCCTATGAAAACACTAATCAGGAAGCCACCAAATATATACAAAGAGTAAAAAGAGAGGAGAAAATATAAACTAACTCAAGGGGAGGTCTCAAGACCTGACACTATTGCAGAGGCTATGGTGAGCTTGCAATAACGGACATAGCATGACTGCACTCCAGAAAACCCAACTAGCAGCTGAAAGAGTCATATATAGATATTTGCACCCAACCAATGAACAGAAGTAGCTCACCCCTGTTGTTGAATTATGGAGGGCTGAAAAGAAGCTGAGGAGACGGGAGACCTTGTAGGAGGACCAGCAGTCTCAATTAATCTGGACCCCTGAGATCTCTTAAACACTGGATCATAAAACAGGCAGCATATACCAGCTGATATGAGGCCCCCAGCACACATACAGTAGAGGGCTGCCGGATCTGTGTTCATTCAGAGATGATGCACCTAACCCTGAAGACGCTGGAGGCCCCAGGGAATTTAGAGATCATGTGGGTGGTGGGTGGGACATGCACATGGAGACAGGGGATAGGGAGGAGGTATGGGATGTAAACAGTTGGAGAGTAGACGGGGTAGCGGGAGACAAATTATAGAGTATAAATAATTAAATTAAATTTAAAAAATAAAAAACAAAAAATAAAAGGGTAAGATTTAAAAAAAGAAAAGCTGTGACAAACACCATGAGACAATATACTTCCAAAGATGCTACTGAGTTTGTTTTCTGTTGGTCATCCACTGCTAAACATTTAGCCTACCATAAGAACAGTTTGTTTTCCCAGTGAGACTCCTTTGGAGGAAACTATATTTTCATTTAAAAGTGATTATCAGTTGGACATTGATTGCTTCTGGGTTAGGGATGGGGCATGTGATCACTTCTCTTATAGTTCTAGGACCCCCCACCCGGTTCAGACCTGTTCAGGTCCTGTGTGTGCTGCCCCATCCTCTGCAGGTTTCCTGTGTCCCTTGATTCTGTTGACAGAGTTCTCTCTGTGGCCTCCATTTCTTCTTGCTCTTACACCCTTTCCACCTACTCTTCCATAGGGTTCACCCACATTTTCTTTAAGGCTCATTGTTCCAAAATCTCCCACTCTCGGAATAATGCCTAACTATGTGTCTCTGTATTTGGTCTTATGTGTGATAGAAAAATACTTCTCTGATGATGGGTGAGCAAGGCACTGGTCTATGAGTACAGTTGAAGATCATTACAAGTTATTTTATTGCTGCTTTTTGAATGTTAGTTTTAGAACATTTGTATTTAGTTTCATCCTAGTTCCCCAGGATATCTAGTTTCAGATTCCTGGAACTAGAGTGTTCCATCAAGCCTGCCTTCCATCTCGTGGAGTGGTCTTCAGTATGATCAGATAGTGGTTGGCCAACACAAACTTTGTGGCACATTGAACTAGCAGGTGTTGTGGGGAGGACACCAGCGTAAATCAAAGAGGTAGTGGTTGAGTTGTTTATAGTTCTCTTTTGTACCCTGCAGAATACCTTCCTGTGTCAAAGATCCTAGCATATAGGGTGTGAGTTTTATATAGGCACCAGCTTCACACTTCCTCGTGTTCAAACAGTTTATGTAGGTGCTGTTTTTAGCTGTAGGACATTTCTGCCAGTCTGTGTTGTGGCAATGGCCTGTATAGTTTGGGGCCTCCCACAGGACAACTTTTGTTAGAAACATAATTAGATATAAACATTTCCTAGTACTGGAAGCTTCATTTGGTGACAAGAGGCATCCAGTTTGGGCTCTGTCTCCTACATCATTTGGAGATTTCAATTAGCTTGCCTTCATATATATATATGTATTGTGCATATAGGGTGTGCAGGTGCATGTGCATGTGCATGTGTATGTGTATGTATATGTAACTGGATACCTCTTGTCACCAAATGAAGCTTCCAGTACTAGGAATATATATATGTATGTGTGTGTGTGTGTGTGTGTTTGTGTGTGTGTGTGTGTGTGTGTGTGTATGTGTGTGTGTGTAAAGTGTGGTGTTTGAAGTGGACTCAATAGGTTCATATACTTGTATACTTAGTCAAAAAGAAGTGGTACTGTTTGAGAAGGATTAGGAAATGTAACCTTACCAGAGCAGGCACAGCTTTGTTGGAATAAGTGTCTCACTCAGGATAGACTTTCAAGGATAGAGGTTTCAAGTTTTCAAATCCCATGTCAGGGCCAGTCTCTGTCTCTCTGTCTGTCTCTGTGTCTCTCTGTTTCTATCTCTCTGTCTCTGTCTCTCTCTGTCTCTCTATCTCTGGCTCTCTGACTCTCTCATGACATGCATGCAACCACATTGCTTGCCATGGTGAAAATGGACTAAACCTATGGAACTGTAAGCTATAAGCAAGCCTCCAGTTAAATGCTTTCTTTTCTAGGAGCTGCCTCAGTCATTATGTCTTTTCACACCAATAGGAAAATGACCAAGACAAGCAGCTTTTATTAGATTATCTCTCAAACTTCAGCTGTCTCTCTTTATTCTCTCCCCACTTCCTCTCCTCTCCCCCATTTTCCACCTGATCCTTTCATTCCAGCCCCCTTAGATTAATCCATAAGTATTGATTCTATTTCCTTTTTTCTAGGGAAATATATCCCTAGTCTCATACTCTATGCCTAACCTCTGTGGTTCTACAGATTATATATTGGTTTTCATTGACTTAACTAATATCCACATGTAGTGAATGCCTTTCATATTGGTCTTTCAGCGTCTGGGCTGCCTCACTCTGGATGACTTTTCCTACTTCCATCCATTTATCTGCAAAATTCATGCTATTTTTTTTAATAGCTAGGTTATATGCCATGTGTAAATGTACCATTTTTTAAAAAAAAATCCATTCATCTGTTGACAGACATCTGGGCTGTTTCAGTTTATGGCTATTATGAACAACAATGAACATAGTTGAACAAATGTCTCTTTGGTAAGAAACATCTTCTGCTTATAGGCCCAAGAGTGCTATAGCTGGATGATGAGGTAGTTCAATTCCCATTTTTCTAAAGAACCACACTGATTTCAATAGTTCTAGTACAAGTTTGTACTACTGCAAGTAGTGGGTGAGAATGTGATATCTAGTTTTATGTTAAAGTCTTTGACCCATTTGGAGTTGAGTTTTGGACGGGGTGATAAGAATGCATCTATTTGGATTCTTTGCAGCCATTAAGTTTGACCAGCACCATTAGTTAAAGATGCTCTAACTGTGTGGAGTTTGGGTATTTAATTCAATTCCAAAATGTCTGGTTCTTGTTTGTTTGTTTGATTGTATAAAGTCTTTTTTTAAAATCTTTTTAGTGATTCTTTGTGAGTTTCATATCTTGCATCGCAGGCTTGCTCACCTTCCTCCCTCTCCCTTCATACCTGCCCTTCCCCATTGCAGCCTGCCCCCCAATAAAACACACAATCATACAACAATAAAAGTGAAAACAATGTCTCATTGTGGAAGTTGGAGTATGTTATCGTGTGTGCTGTAGTACGTTACAGTATGTCCCATAGCATATCACTCTGTCCAGACACCTTCATTTCTTTTTTTTTCCTAATATTTTTATTTGATATTTTTTTAGTTACATTTCAAATGATTTCCCCTTTTCTGCCCCCCCCACTCCCTGAAAGTCACATAAGCCCCCTTCCCTCTCCCTGTTCTCCCATCCACCCCTTCCCACTTCCCTGTTCTGGTTTTGCCCTATACTGCTACACTGAGTCTTTCCAGAACCAGGGGCCACCCCTCCATTCTTCTTGGACATCATATGATGTAGGGATTATGTTTTGGGTATTCCAATTTTCTCGTCTAATATCCACTTATTAGTAAGTGCATACCATGATTGATCTTTTGAGACTGGGTTACCTCATTTAGTATGATGTTCTCCAGCTCCATCCATTTGTCTAAGAATTTCATGAATTCATTGTTTCTAATGGCTGAATAGTACTCCATTGTGTAGATATACCACATTTTTTGCGTCCATTCTTCTGTTGAGGGATACCTGGGTTCTTTCCAGCTTCTGGCTATTATAAATAGGGCTGCTATGAACATAGTGGAGCACGTATCCTTATTACATGCTGGGGAATCCTCTGGGTATATGCCCAGGAGTGGTATAGCAGGATTCTCTGGAAATGAGGTGCCGAGTTTTCTGAGGAACCGCCAGACTGATTTCCAGAGTGGTTGTACCAATTTGCAACCCCACCAGCAGTGGAGGAGTGTTCTTCTTTCTCCATATCCTCGCCAACACCTGTTGTCTCCTGAATTTTTTATCTTAGCCATTCTGACTGGTGTAAGGTGAAATCTCAGGGTTGTTTTGATTTGCATTTCTCTAATGACTAATGAAGTTGAGCATTTTTTAAGATGCTTCTCCGCCATCCGAAGTTCTTCAGGTGAAAATTCTTTATTTAGTACTGTACCCTATTTTTAAATAGGGTTATTTGATTTTCTTGGGTCTAACGTCTTGAGTTCTTTGTATATATTGGATATTAGCCCTCCATCTGATGTAGGATTGGTGAAGATCTTTTCCCAATTTGATGGTTGCCGATTTGTCTTTTGATGGTGTCCTTTGCCTTATAGAAACTTTGTAATTTTATGAGGTCCCATTTGTCAATTCTTGATCTTAGAGTATATGCTATTTCTGTTCTGTTCAGGAACTTTCCCCCTGTACCAATGTCCTCAAGGGTCTTCCCCAGTTTTATTTTTCTATTAGCTTCAGAGTGTCTGGCTTTATGTGGAGGTCCTTGATCCATATGGAGTTGAACTTAGTACAAGGAGATAAGGATGGATCAATTCACATTCTTCTGCATGCTGACCTCTAGTTAAACCAGCACCATTTGTTGAAAAGGCTTTTTTCCATTGGATGTTTTCAGCTCCTTTGTCGAGGACCAAGTGGCCATAGGTGTGTGGGTTCATTTCTGGATCTTCAATCCTGTTCCATTGATCCACCTGCCTGTCATTGTACCAATACTATGCAGTTTTTTGCACTATTGCTCTGTAGTATTGCTTGAGGTCAGAGATACTGATTCCTCCAGAATTTCTTTTGTTGTTGAGAATAGTTTTAGCTATCCTGGGTTTTTTGTTATTCCAGATGAATTTGAGAATTGCTCTTTCTAACTCTATGAAGAACTGAGTTGGGATTTTGATGGGTATTGTGTTGAATCTGTATATTGCTTTTGGCAAAATGGCCATTTTAATTATATTAATCTTGCCAATACACAAGCATGGGAGATTTTTCCATTTTTCAGGTCTTCTTCCATTTCCTTCTTAAGAGTCTTGAAGTTCTTGTCATACAGATCTTTCACATGTTTGGTAAGAGGCACCCCAAGGTACTTTATACTGTTTGTGGCTATTGTGAAGGGTGTCATTTCTTTCTCAACCTGCTTATCCTTTGAATATAGGAAGGCTACTGATTAGCTTGAGTTGATGTTATAACCTGCCACTTTGCTGAAGTTGTTTATCAGCTGTAGGAATTCTCTAGTGGAGTTTTTTTCTGTCACTTAGGTAAGCAATCATATCATCTGCAAATAATGATAGTTTGACTTCTTCCTTTCCAATTTGTATCCCTTTGACCTCCTTATGTTGTCTAATTGCCCGAGCTAGTACCTCATGTACAATATTGAAAAGATAAGGTGAAAAGGGCAGCCCTGTCTAGTCCCTGATTTTAGTGGAATTGCTTCAAGTTTCTCTCTATTTAGTTTGATGCTGGCTACCGGTTTGCTGTATATTGCTTTAACTATGTTTAGGTATGAGCCTTGAATTCCTGTTCTTTGAAGACGTTAAGCATGAAAGGATGTTGAATTTTGTCAAATGCTTTTTCAGCATCCAATGAAATGACCATGTTGGTTTTTTTTCTTTGAGTTTGTTTATGTCCTGGATTGCATTGATGGATTTCCCTATATTGAACCAACCCTGCATCCCTGGGATAATGCCTACTTGATCACAGTGGATGATCGTTTTGATATGTTCTTGGATTCGGTTGGCAAGAATTTTATTGAATATTTTTGCATCGTTGTCCATTAGGGAAATTGGTCTGAAGTTCTCTTTCTTAGTTGGATCTTTGTGTGGTTTTGGTATCAGTGTAATTGTGGCTTCATAGAATGAGTTGGGTAGAGTTCCTTCCGTTTCTATTTTGTGGAATAGTTTGAAGAGTATTGGTGTTAGTCTTCTTTGAAGGTCTGATAGAATTCTGCACTGAAACCATCTGGTCCTGTGCTTTTTTTGGTTGGAAAACTTTCTATGAGCCCTTCTATTCCTTTAGGGGTTATGGGACTGTTTAGATGATCTCTTTGGTCCTGATTTATTTTTGGTATTTGGTATCTATCTAGGAAATTGTCCATTTCCTCCAGATTCTCCAGTTGTGTTGAGTATAGGCTTTTGTAGTAGGATCTGATGATTTTTTGAATTTCCTCTGTTTCTGTTGTTATATCCCCCTTTTCATTTATAATTTTGTTAATTTGGATACTTTCTCTGTGCCCTTTGGTGAGTCTGGCTAAGGGTTTACCTCTCTTGTTGATTTTTCTCAAAGAACCAGCTCCTGGTTTTGTTGATTCTTTGTATGGTTCTCTTTGTTTCTACTTGATTTCAGCCCTGAGATTGATGATTTCCTGTCCTCTTCTCCTCCTGGGTGAAATAGCTTCTTTTTGTTCCAGAGCTTTCATGAGTGCCATTAAGCTGCTAGACACCTTCATTTCAAAATGTTCATTACAGTGGCTCGTTAGTCTGGTTCTAGATCTCTTGGTCCTGTGATGTGACATCATCATTATTGTCTTCTCACTGGGATTCCCCCAGGTTATCCTGTTTTTGCCCTGTGTTTTGGAGTTTCTGCAGGTTTTGATCAGGTTTTGATCCTGCAGGATTGGCCCTGTCTCACATCCCAACCATTCACAGATGATATAGATTGAAGTCAGAGCCCTGGATTGAGGCCTGTGTAGTTGCTAAGCTGGTGATTGCTCAACTTTCCATTATCTGTACCACTAGGGCAAGCTCTACAGCATGGGTCTACCTAGGCCACCGGATGGCACCATGTGCAGGCCCAGGTCTCCTGCTCCCAGGCCCTTAGCTCAGCTCACCTGCATTCACATCTTCAGAATCATACAGTGGAGTCACTATGCTGCCCATTTAAGTTGCCTGGTCCACTTCCCCAAGTGCTGCACCTATCGTGAGGCTGGGCCAGCTCTTTCTGCTCTCCCACCATCACGTCTGGCTCACCTGTGCCTTCGCCATCAGGGCTTTCTCCACTGTGTTGCCCAGGCACCACGGGGCAGGTGTCTATTCTCCTAGTACTACATCCAGAGAGCAGGTAGGGCCAGCTTTCCTTCTCTCTTACCTTTGGGGCCAGCTATCCTAACTACCTCATTTTAATAATACCCAGCTCTTCAAATCTTTGGAATCTCTATACGGGTAAAATATTCAAATCCTTCCTTCCATCATCATGAACTATGAAGTTTCTTATTGGTAGCCATATAACTACCAATAATATATAACTACTTTTCCAATTTCAACTTGTTTGAGATAAACTCCATTAAATTCCACACATGAGATGTGTGGTACTCATATTGTTGTGCACAGCTCCTTCACTAAATAGTGACCTGATCACTCCTGAACAATTGGCACCATTTGATTTGTAAAGGTCTGGCTTAAAGAATAGTGAAGCTTATTACTGCATGTTGGAAGCTATCAAATGGTGGAAGTACTTTTTCTTTTTAATTTCAGAATGGCATAGATACTGTAATCTTTCATAACCTCATATAGTTCCATATTAATGATTTTTTTACCTTGTAACTATAGAAATTTTATGATCAAGTTTTTATTTCCTTAAAATGTATCTGACTTATTCCACAATTGACTTTGATTCTGGTGCATTTTATTTATTTTTCAAAGTGCATTTCAGTCATGCAACCCATTAATAATATTACGTGGGTGAAGACAAGGTCCCTGTGGCTGGATCTTAACTTATAATCATTGCGTAACAGTGTCTGGGTCATGGAAAGCATGTCATTCTCCATTGTTCACCACTTAAGTTCAAATAGAAGACTCAGAGCAAAGTAATGATCTGATAAAGTATTAAAGTAGCCTAATGATAGAACACTGGCCATTAACTTGGGGTCAGTGGCTATGTTCTTTCTTTTGAGATCACCTAGATATGCATTCTACTGACCTATTTATTAGCTTTAGGTATTTTCATAAAATTTGACTTATGTGGCCTGCTTGTTACATAATTCCTGAGGAGGAAAGCTTACCGAAAGAGTTACTACGGCACATTTTTTTCTCATGTATATTAGTATTTCATATCTGTATACAAGTTATGAATTTCAGACTGGTAGCCAGTATTTTTCCAGTTTTATGTAGTGTGTGTGTGTGTGTGTGTGTGTGTCTGTGTATCTGAGAATAAGATTTATAGATTGACTACAGTCTGTATTATTATTTAGCATCTCTGATACAACAGTATAAGTGAACTATGAGGTAGAGATGGAACAGTCACTGCTAGGATCTATGCATTTCACTGTGGAAATATTTGATCATAATTACAAAAAAATCAACCCTTGTAATTTTATCAATTCTTTATTTTACTGAAAATTTGACATACAAGAATGTAAAATTAAAATTTACAAATATCACTTTTTACTTGTTTTTATCACGTACTTTCAAAAGATAATTTGATTCTCTTTAGTTTATGTCATTCTGAAATAATATGTTGAGACATTTACTTACAAAATAGCAATTACTGCAATTATTTTCCTGGATTTCATGGAGAGTTCCAGGAATATATGGTCCCTGGTGATGTAGCACTTAATACCTGAATCCTGTTTCTTCTTTCTTGTGTCTATCTTCCCTGTTAGCAATATATATTTTCAGGTTTATTTATTTATTTTATATTTTATTTTCAATTTTGTGTATGTCTCTATGTGTGTGTGGTGGGAGACAAGTATGGAAATCATTAAACTCAGGGCTGAAAGCAATCAAGTGGAAACAAAGAGAACCATACAAAGAATCAACGAATCCAGGAGCTGGTTCTTTGAGAAAATCAACAAGAGAGATAAACCCTTAGCCAGACTCACCAAAGGGCACAGAGAAAGTATCCAAATTAACAAAATTAGAAATGAAAAAGGGGATATAACAACAGAAACTGAGGAAATCCAAAGAATCATCAGATCCTACTACAAAAGCCTATACTCAACAGAACTGGAGAATCTGGAGGAAATGGACAATTTCCTAGACAGATACCAAATACCAAAATTAAATCAGGACCAAATAGATCATCTAAACAGTTCCATAACCCCTAAAGAATTAGAAGGGGTCATAGAAAGTCTTCCAACCAAAAAATGCACAGGATACAAGTATGTAAGTATAGAGATAGTGGCCAGAAGAAGATGTCAGATCCTTTATAATTGTCATTATATAGGCAGTAGCGAGCCATTCAAAGCAGATGCAGGGAACTGAACTCAGGCCCTCTGCAAATCCACTATGTGGTCTCAATTCCTGAGCCATCTCTTCATCTCTCCTTTCCTTTCCTTTCCTTTCCTGTCCTGTCCTGTCCTGTCCTGTCCTGTCCTGTCCTGTCCTTTCCTTTCCTTTCCTTTCCTTTCCTTTCCTTTCCTTTCCTTTCCTTTCCTTTCCTTTCCTTTCCTTTCCTTTCCTTTCCTTTCCTTTCCTTTCCTTTCCTTTCCTTTCCTTTCCTTTCCTTTCCTTTCCTTCCTTTTTAAAATTTATTTAACTTTTCCTTTGAAATTTTTCATGCATGCATATACTGAAGCCTGGTTACTCTCACCCGCCCTTTATTCTTTGGATCCCATTCCTGTTCACTACTCCTCTAAACTCTCAACTTCCTGTTTCATGGTTAAGTCATTTTTGCTTTGTTTTGTGACAACTAGATTTAACCACAACAGTCTGTTTGACCAACTCTACATCTTCATCATTTTATTTTATCATTTTATTTTATATTTTGAGTCAAGTCTTTTTTTCCCCTAATCCAAGATGTTTTGAAACTTGTTATGGCCCCCCAAATCACAGCCATTTGCCTGCCTCTGTGTCTCCAGGGGTGAGGTTCTTTCATTCTTGCTGCACATCTCCATGCCGTTACATCATAAAGTTATGGCTTAGAAGCATTGACATTTTGGAGTTGCCTTGCAAGCACCTTGCTTTGTCTTCTACCTAAAAATTAGTAGCCCATTGTTTTGTTGTTGTTGTTGCTGTTGTTAACAAGTCCATGTGGATGCTAATTAGTCTGTATATTTTTCTTTTAGAAACATTTTTGTTAGTTCTTTGAGAATTTTGTATAAAATCTTTTGTTCATAGTCACCCCTCCCTCACTTCCTCCTCAGTCTGCACCGTCAACTTTACTTATTTGCTTTTGCTTTAAACCCATTAAGTTCAATTTGTATCTGTTTATATATTCTTGAGTGTGGGAATTTTTACTGGAGTGTGGTTATCTTACCAGATGCTGCACTCTTCTTTAAAATAATATATTTTAATATGAGTCACATTTCCTTCCTACTTCCCTTTTGTCCTTCCTTTCCTTCTCATATTTTCTTTCAAGGCCCCCATATGCCTCTTCATTTTAAAATTAATAGCTTCTATGATTATTGCTACATATTTATGTGAGTGTATGCATGTGATTTTCTGTGTATATGTATGTGTGTGTTTGTACATGCCCATTAATAAAATTTGTTGAGTATGTTTTGCATGTGGTTTGAAGGCTTTGTATTGGATAACTAGAGGAAAGGAATTACCCTTTGGGAAAGGCTAATTTTTTCTCTCTGGACAGTCATCAAGTCACCTATAGTACTGAGTTATTCACCCTTTTGACATAACATGTTTATTGTTATTTTTGCTAAGTCATTTCTAGGAGAGATGCTTGCACAGCATTCTTTTTGGTATTCTGGCTCTTACAATCTTTCTACCCCTCTACCAAGATGTTTCCTGAATCATAAATGCCAGATCTGTGCTGCAGACATAGGCACTGAGGCTGTGCTCTCACAATCCACGACCTCTGCATTGAATCCACTTGTGGTTTTATGAAACTGTCTCCATCTGTGTGTCATTTTATATCTCAGCAGGATTAATTGTTAATGATTCCCACCCTCAACTTTGAAACAAATTCATCCCTTATTTGACACAATGGTGCCCTGATTTTCTTCCTTGTTTATTTCATTTTTGTTTTAGCTTTAGCAGAGCTCCCACTTCTTTATGAATGTTGGGTAGTTCTAATTCCCAGCTGTCAGACACTGTCATCGTGAGACTTTGTGTAATTTGTAGAAAAACATCTTGAGCTCCAAATCCACTCACTGACTGTATTACTTTGAATTAGTTTCATTTCTTTTATGGTTCAGCTTTATTATCTATAAAATGGGGGATAGAAATAGTGGTGATATTATAGCTATTATATTAACTAAGAAAATGCAATCAGAATTGATTTCAAGGTATCTTGTACTTATTATGTATTTCATCGAGGTTTCTTCCCATCATATTGTGATATATCGATAGTTCTCATGCTTTTTTCTATGCTGGTAACAAATAAATTTGCATCTCTCTTAAAGTTGCACATAGTTTTCAAGTAGATATTTTCAACCACCAATTTGCCATTTATATGTCTAATACACATATTCAACTTCAAGGTGACAAATGGAAAACTTGATATGCTCCCTCAAATCTATTTCCTGCTTTATAGCTAATTGCATTGTTTTGATTTTTTTAAACAATTTCTTGGATACAATTATTTTTCTTTTCTTTTGCTTTCACAAAGATGTTATCAACAAGTTCTCACTTTTTCTACTTCTTAAAATTGAATTAAACCATACATTTCCCCAATCTCCAAGACTAGAAGATTATAGAAAGCAACTCTCATTTCTTACTTGCTACTTATTTGCAAGTTTTTTCTGTTTTCATTCTTATGTTGCAATTTGTCTTGATGTATCAAATTCAGTTACCATTCTGAAACACAGAATAATTTCATGTATCTTTCATGCTGAGTACAAATAGCAGTTCAATAACTATATATTGAACGAATGAGTAAATGTGTCATTAATTGTACTGCATAGAAAAGTACATATATTCTCAAAAGTTTCCTAGCTTACAAAGAGTCAAAGAACAGAATAAGTAGAAAGTGCCACCTACTAAATAAAACAAAGTAACTTATAAAGGCTATTAAGGGTAGCAGAGGATGACCTTGCCTGACAGCAATGGGCAAGGTCCTGTGGAGGTTTGATGCCCCAGCTTAGGGGGATGCTAGAAAGGTGAGGTGGGAGAGGGTGGGTGGGTAGTAAAGCACCCTCATAGAGGGAAACGGGAGGGAGAAAGGGAAGATGTAGGATGGGGTTAGTGGAGGGGTAACCTGGAAGTGGGATATCGCTGGAGATGTAAACAAATAGAATGATTAATAAAAAAGAAACTAAAAAAAGAGAAGTATGTTTTATATTATTAAAAATTACAAACAAGATGTGATTATCATATAGATGATGTTTTGAAACGTGTGGATACATGAAATACTAAAATAAATAAATAAATTTATATGTGCTATTTTATATTAATAGCATTTTTATAGTGAGAATACACTATTTATCTCAGCATTTTAAAAAGAATATCTCCTCATTCAACTGAATTTTTGTGTTCATTGACCAACATTTCTTACCCTTATCCATTTAAAATGGATGACCACTGCTGTTTCCTTTCTTTTTTCCAACATATTATTATTATTATTATTTTTGTTTTTTTCAACATATTATTTTTATTAATTATTTGAGAATTTCAAATAATGCACCTCGATTACACTTCCTTCCTGCTCCTCCTAAGGTCACAAACTTTTGTCCTCCCCCATGCCGCCAAAAAAAAAGAAGAAATAAAAAGAAAACAAGTACACCAAGTTCAATTTGTGTTGTCCATGTTGTTAGCATTCTGTCTAAACTCCACCCCACAGTTCCCTGGCAATGTATGTCTGACCACTATAACAGGGGCTGCTTGTCCCCCGCCCCCTTGCTCTTCTCTTCTTGTTCCTGCTCTGTCCTCTAGCCCCTTTCCCCTCCTCTCCCCATTCCCCTTTCCCTCTCTCTCCATGTGTGCTCATGGTCAGCCTCTACTCTTCTACTTCTCTGCTCTGTCTGTCTGTCTGTCTGCACCTCTCACTTTCTTCCTCTTCCCCCCTGCCTTTCTCTGCCTCTACTACCTTCCTTCTCTCTCTCTCTCTCTCTCTCTCTCTCTCTCTCTCTCTCTCTCTCTCTCTCTCTCTCTCTCTCTCCTGCTTTTGAAACAAGGTTTCTCTGTGTAGCCATGGCTGATCTGGAATTCACTCTGGCTGGCCTAGAACTCAGAGATCCACTTGCCTCTGCCTCCCAAGTGCTGGGATTAAAGGCTTGCGCCACCACTGCCTGGCATCTCTATTACCCTCTTAACGCCCCTCCCCATGCCTTGAATAAAATCTATTCTATACTATACAATCATCCTCTAGCTGGTCTCTCAGGGAGAAGTGATGCCTTGGTATCGGCCCACTGCAACACCCTTTTCCTGCATACATCACTACACCTCCATAGAACATATCCTCCTCTCTCTTTATCTTATACTCATTAGAACATGATTAAACTCTGAATGGACAGCCCCTTAAAGAAAATTGAGTGTACTGCTTTGCCTCCCCCTGAAGCCATCAACGGTGGAGTGTTACATGTCAGCATCTCTATCACAACTTTTTAGAGCTCTCTTCAATGGTTTCCTGTCTAGACTTTTTATCTTTTATTATTTTGGCAGGGAGGGAGGGGGTTGTCACAGAAACCTCTCAGTCTCAACTGTGAGTCTGCAGCTATCTGTACTATTGCAAAATAAGCTTCCTTGCCCGTTACAGTCAGTGGCAGCACGGCTCATGGATTTCCTCGTGGGTTCTGGCAACAACTCAGACCATGGACCTCAACACAGCCTCCAGTGGCCATACAGATTATGGGAAGATCCCAACAAGACTCGTAGCAGTTTGGCACACAAACGTCATTATGGCTTCAAGTGGCTGCACCAGCAACAGACCTCCACATAACTTCAGGCAGGAGCATGGAACACGGACTTCACAGCCTCCTCCAGCAGCACAGACTATGTAAGATCAGCATGGCTCCTGGATGCAACAGCAGCACCATGGACTTCAATATGCTCCCACCCCCACCTCAGGGGATGACAGCATGGATGATAGACATCAACTTGGTCCAGGCCATGGACATCTGTATGTTCTCTGGGGTAAAATAAATCACAAACATCAACAAGGCTTCAGTTGGCAGCACAGACCATGGATATCAAATATAGTCTTCATCTGTAGTACAGACCATAGGCATCACCATAGCCTTCTGACCACAGACACCAACACACCCCCTGGCTATAGCATAGACCACAGATAAGGTTGGACAGCAGGTTTGGTGGGGCAGAGCCTGGATGAGCTAGCTACAGGCAACTGCATACCACTCTGCCAGCCCTACTCAGTTATGACATGTGCTCCCCACCTGGTCCACCCACACATGCCACTGCTGTTGCCCTTCTAGGTCATAACTACCTAGCATAACTTCTAGGTCATAGTCTCCCTACCATAAACATACCATCTTGTCTGCTGTCTCCTCTACCTCTCCATCACACATTTGTTCCCTGAAGTGGTATTGCAAATGGCAGTGTGTCCCAATAAATGTTTATTCAGGCTGCCACCTAAAGCCTTTTTTTAAATCAAAAATCTTTATGTGGAAATACTTATTGGAATGATTCATTGGTTTAGCTCAAGGTTTCTAGTTTCTGAAGCACTAGACAAAATGAATTATTGGCTGTCTGCCCTTTCTGCTGGGGCAGACTCTTGGCTGCTCTGCTCCAGTGAAGACATCATCTCCTCCTGATCCATCCTAGAGAACCAGCTGCTCTCAGAGCAATTGGTAAGAACCTCCTCAGAGCTCTAGAGCCCCAGAGCTGCTGCTGGGGGCCAGTGTACTCACCACCCATCAACCCCCAAACCCCCCACCGTCCTGAATACCACTCCCTTTCAGTTCCTTCTGCCACTTCTGCTGCTGAGAGGAGTGCAGAGAGGCCTGAGAGCACAGGACCACCCCTGTTGCTCAGAGGAACCTGTGTGGAACCCTCAGATAGAAGAAGATCCTCTGCCACAGTGTGCCATATCCAGGTGGAGCAAGGAGATAGCTAACCACCCAGGACTGTGGCGAGAAAGGCCTGAGAGCACAGAGCTGACCCTGGGCCACAGAACTACATAAACAAACACCACCACAGGAGAACTGGTCTCCCAGGAGTGCAGAGTATCTGTGTACACAGAGAGAATGGGAATCCCAGGAGTAAAGATACATAGACTTTCAGGACAGGGAAATAAACAAACAAAACGTTGTATATAACACACAAAGGCATAAACATACCACAAAGGAAGAAGGGGAAAATAGAGTGAAAAAGATCACGAAAATAAGACTTAAACTCAGCAGGGCCCAGAGCAAACTTTGTTCTCTCACCCCTGGCTTCTGGGGCTCTAGGGAACTCTGTCTTTGGGATCCAGTGGACTTTGGTAGCCAAACCCTCCAGCTCTGCTTGCTGTAGCACAGGGGCTTACCTCTCTCTCTGAAGCGTTCCAAACGAACAGCCCCTGTCCAAGGCATCTGCAGTGCCATGATGTCTCTGACATAAGTAAGCTTCGTTGCTTTTGTTGCTTGTGATTTGAGGCTTATATAAAAAGACAGCGCCGTGTAGGCCTATAGAATAAAACTCTCACCTGTATTCTACTGTGCTGATTTCACAGTGTCTGGCTCTGTGCTTAGGTCTCTGACATGCGATGATTTTTACACTTGGTTAAAGATAAACATCTCATTTCATTTTTCTGTTTATGAACATTGTGTTTTTTCAAGCTTGTTTATTAAAGAGATTCAGCCTCCTTTCTTCCATATGTCTTGACACATTTGATAATATGTCTTGGTTGCAAAGGCATGGATTAGATGTTATGATTTGCAGTGTTTTTTTTTTTTTCAGTTCTGTTTTTTTACTTTTATTTTTTACAATCCAGACTTTATCCCCTTCCCAGTCCACCCTCCAACTGTTCCACATCCTACACATCCCACCCCCACCTCCAACAGAATCTGTGCCCCCAACTCCACCAGACCTTCCCATTCCCTGGGGCTCCAAGTCTCTCGAGGGATAGGTGTCTTCTCAGACTGAGTCCAGTCCCAGCAGTCCTCTGCTGTATATGTGTCAGGGGCCTCATATCAACTGGTATATGCTGCCTTCTTGGTGATCCAGCATCTGAGAGATCTTGGGAGTCCAGGTTGGTTGAGACTTCTGGTCTTTCTCTAGAGTCGCCCTCCTCCTCAGCTTCTTTCAGCTTTTCCCTAATTCACCCACAAGGATCAGCAGCTTCTGTCCATTGGTTGTGTGTAAATATCTGCATCTGCCTGTTTCAGCTGCTTGTAGGGCCTTCCAGAGGGCAGTTATAATAGGCCCCTGTTTGTAAGCACACCATAGCATCAGTAATAGTGTAAGGTTGTGGGGCTTCCCTGAGCTGTATCTCAATTTAGGCCAGGCACTGGACTTCCTTTTCCTCAGGCTCTTCTCCATTTTTGTCCCTGAAGTTCTTTCAGACAAGAACAATTTTGGGTCAGAGTTCTTAACTGTGGGATAGCAATCCCATCCCTTCACTTGATGCCCTGTCTTCTACTGGAGGTGGAGTCTGCCTACTATAGGGCATTTCACGTAAGGTCTCTCCCTTTGAGACCTAAGAGTCTCTCACCCCCCCAGTCTCTATTACATTCAAGAGGGCCCCTCCACCTCCTACCTCCTGAGGTTGCCAGTTTTCATTCTTTCTGCTGTCCCACTGGGCTTCAGTCCTCTTCCACCCCCAATACCGAATCAAGTTCCCCCTTTCCCCTCTCTGTCCCCCTTTCCACCTAGATCCCTTAAGTGAATAAAGATATTTAATTTATGAATATATCCTTATAACATTTTTGTACATTTACATATTTACTAGCTTAGTGCTAGAGGTATATTTCAAATTTCGCAAGTAGGATTTTGAATTATAGCTTTCAAACTGTTTATCAAAACTATGATATATTTTGTACATTTTCTTCCTACCAAAATTACTTTATAAAAAAGATGACATCATTGAACTATCATGCTGACTGTTTTAATAAATTATTTTATCCAATTTGTTCTAAGTTGTTATTTCATCCAATTTGTTCACGCCTATCTTTTTTTCTGGATTCCCCACCATTTTGAAGTAGTCTTCCATTACTAAGGATTTAATTTCATGCTGCTCTCAAGTATCTTGAATGGAACCCAAAATGTGTGTGAATTCTGGAATGGAAAAATACTAATTTGTGTAATTCACCAAAGATAACTATGCTAAATGTTCCTTGCTCAAAAATACAATGAAAAGATAAGAAATATTCTTTATTAGTAGTATTAATTCACCACACTACCATTTATTGTTAAGATCATAGAGAATTCAGCTTAAATGGACTGGAATTATTGCTGAATTAAAAGATAAATTGTCTCTATTTTAACAATAGAATTCTGCCTCAGGAAGGTTGCCATCATTGAAATGTTTCACTTTGTCAAGTATTTCCAATGAGACCATTCCTGTTATTAAGAAGCTTTTGTTGCTTTGACACACTTTCCAATATGCATACCAACTGTTTGCTCATATAATTGAAATAAAAACAATCTGAAGGAAAATATTTCCCTATAATACAATACTATACAGTCACAAGAAGTCTATTGCTCTAAACTTATGAAATGGCAGATTTTTCTTTTTTATTTTGAGGAAAGTTTTCTTGCCCATGCTTTCTAGTAGCCCCATGCTCTGATATACCAAGATATAAGTTGGGATTCACAGCTAGTAGGTAATTTGTGAGTACAGAAAGAACTTGTTAAAGGCAATTTTATACTCTTTTGAATGAGCTTTGACTCAGAAGGAAATTTTAAACTAAACAGTATTCTTATTTTTATCTGTCTCTTTTGATCCCAGAGAATGGCTTTTGTTAGTCAAACTTCCATATAATCTGTCTCCCAGTTGTCCAGCAAAATGTCATCATTTTTTTTTTTTTGAGGACACTTTGTACTTGGCAAGGGGACAGTCACTTCTAATTTTATGCATTGTCTAAATAACTATTCCACAATCGTTCTATCAACAGCAGTATCATAAGTTACAATTTTTGTGTCTTTACATGATTATGTTTTATTCAATTCTATTGAATCTTTACTTGAATTTAAACCATCTGTCTCTGAGGTATATTAGAAGCACAGCTATTTTTACAAGTTCATATCATGAATGGCTTTCGAATTCCTTTACTTTCATGCGTATGGGCCTACCTTTGGTTTCTTCATCATAAATAAGCTTCGCTGTTCCCACGGCTTAGTCCTTTATTCGGTCATCCACAGAGGTAGTGGAGGATTGTGTGAATGGTTCGCATATGCTCATATATTTGGACTCTTGGTGCCCAGTAGTGGAATTTGGGGAAGGACTAGGATACGTGGCCTTGCTGCAGAAGGTGTATTATTGATGGTTGGCTTTGAGGTTTCAAACCTATGTAACTCCCAGTCTTCCTGGCACCAACCTGTGGGTGAGGATGTAAGCTCTTAGCTACTGCTCCAATAATCAGCCTGCCTGCCTGCTACCATGCTTCCCACCATGGCGGCTGTAGAATCATCCTCTGATAGAATAAGCAATCTCTCAATTAATTCTTCTTCCTGTGTTATAAGTTGCCTTAATCAAGGTGTCTCTTCACAACAATAAAAATGTAACTAAGACAGAGTTCATAACTCATGACCAAGTTTGACTGCGGTATTCATGAATATTAAACATACATTTAAAGTCTGCCACAAATTCATACTAGCTAATTTAATCTTGAACCACATTAGAACTTTCCTCTTTTTTCTTTTATTATTATTATTAATCATTCCATTTGTTTATATCTCACTTCCCAGTTACCCCTTCCACCAACCCCCTATTCCATGATATCCCACTTCCCAGTTACCCCTCTGTCATTGCACGGTAGAGTGGGAAGACAGGGGGGAATGACCAAAAAACAACTTAAATCCTTACTAGGAGAAACAGGGTTGTATGAAGTTACAGTTGCACTCTCCAGTAAGTAGGGACATTACAGTAATTACAAAATACAACTGGGTTAATTTCTGAATTCACTTATCATTAAGAAATTAAAATTATCCTCTGCATTTTGACCTGTTGGGTATCCATACAATAGTCACCATTTGCTGTAGAAATAAGCTTTTTTGGTGAGAAGTTAGAGCTACCTTCTCTCTGACTTTAAGTCAAAGTATTTAGAAGACAGAAATTATATTGGTTTAGGAAACTTTCAATATTAGGTTCTCCACTCAGGTCTATGACCTCTAAAGCTTGGGTAGTTGGTAAATTTACAGTACCAGACATGAATTCCTCCTGTTGAGTGAGATTTAATCTAATGAAACAGATGTTGAATACCCCAAACATGTAACTGCCACTGTTGCGGCATGGTGGACATCTAATGATCCAGTTATTATTACCTATGTAGTGCTATCAATTGCCAAATAATGACTGGCTATGAACAGAATCTCCAGGAATCCAGTAGTTGCTCAGTCCACATAGTATACTCTGAAATTCTGAAGTAGTCTCTAATACCAGTGAAGAAATGGACCTGCTAGCAAGGAAGCAAGGCAAGAGTTAGAAGGCTAAGAGTGTAAGCTTCCTTCTTTCATTTTCATTAATAGGCTCCCAGTAGAAGGACTGTCCCAGATTAGACCTGAACTAAAGGCATGCCTTCTTACCTTGAATATCCGGATTAGAACTGCTTCCAGTTCTAATCTTCATACTTCAAATTAAGCTGAAATCGCTCACAGGTATGCCCTCCATTTTTGGGTCTTAGCTAATTCCATATGTAGTCCAGTTGACAGCCAAGAATAGTTATCTCATTTGTGTATACATGTAACAATAAAAAAGAAGAGATCATAAAATTGAGAAAGAAAAAGGAGGATTTAAAGGAGAACAGCAAAGAGAATTATGTAGATGTAGTATTCATGTATGATATTAAAAGTAAAACCCTTATAAAAGCCAGCATTTACATAAAGGACACATGTAGAATAAATGAAAATTGCTATAGAGAATCATTATCTACTATTTAAACTGTATGCTTTGGGAAAGTGTGTTAATGCATCTGTATTATTTTGTTAGATTTCAGCTTAAATAAAATTATCAAGCCAGAAAAACCATCGCTGTGTAATTACTATAACAAGGAGTCATTCATTTTGCAATTACTTTATTTTTAGGCATTTGGAAACTTTTTACAATGATATTGTGATAAAATATTTTATTTTTATGATAATCTTTGAATGTGGGTGTATATATGGGTTATAAAAGTGACAATTTAATTTATTTTGTTAAACAACACAGTGCTGTGTAAAATGATGACACAGTGATGCTGTTTTAGGAGCTTTTGTTTGTAAATTGTTTCCTTATTTGACTTTTTGAGACTGTATCTCACTGCATTGCTCTTAGAACTCACTATGAAAAACAGGCTGGCCTTAAACGCTAAGAGTTCTGACTGTCTTTGCCTCCCCAGTTCTCCAATTAAAGGTATACATGACCACAATCAGGTCTTTGTTTCATTTTAGGAGCTAGTATACAAAGTAACAGGTTCATTATGTTTTTGTTTTATGCACATAGCATAATTTATTCTTCTTCCCTGTAGCTCTCTACTAAACTCACTGGATACTCTTCCTGCTTCCTTTCCTCTACCAAATAGTAGTCCTTCCTGCTTTCCTGTCATGTGAATTATATTACACCTTTTTTTTCTATTTTATGATTTTTTTCTCACATCTCACGATAACTCTTCCACTTTCACTACTTTCATACACACACACACACACACACTCACTCACACAAATACACATTATACACATAAACACAGGTGAATATATTTGAATATATTATAAATATAAAAAATTATGTGGCATATGTCAGTCTGAATCTGATTGTATCAGTTAGGATTTTTTTCCCCAACGTGATACAAGCTATTTATCTAGAATTAGGGGACCTCAATTGAGAAAGTACCTATATAAGGCTGGCAGATGGTTCTGTAGGTAAGGCTGTGGGCCGTTTTCTTGATTGATGATTTATGTGAAAGGTCACAGACAATTGCGGGCAATAGCACCCTTAAACAGGCAGTTTGGGGTTGCATAAGACAGCAAGCTGAGCATGCTGTAGAAAACAAGCAGTAACAATCCTCTTCCATGGTTTGCTTCTGATTTACCTCAAGGTTCCTGCCTTAAGGTGCTACACTTAATATCCCCTCACGATACCATAGAGTGGGCTGTTACTCTCAAAAATCCTGATTATGTTGGGCTTGAGAGGATTGTGAAAGTATTTTAGGAACTTGTGCAAAAGAACACTGAGATCTTACAGTTCATTAAATTTGTCAGTGGGAGCCTGGTCAATAAGCATACTCAGGGAGATGCAGGAAAGGGAAGCTTATTTGAGAAGTTTCAGAAGTTGGAGTCCCTTAAAGACCCAATTATGGTTATTCATATAATATTTTATTTTATGAATTTGTGGTTTTGGTAGGCAGTGACTTTAGAATCCGTTGTTATTAACAAGAGATTAGCACAACTGAAGTGAAACCATTTTCTTTTTGAAACTAATTTATTTATTTGCATCTAAAATATTTCCCTCCCCAGTGGCCTTCCCAGAGTCCTTCCCATATCCCATCTCCTCTGCCTCTGGGAGGGTGCGCCTTTCCTGGGGCATCAAGTCTCTACAGAATTAGGTGAGTCCTCTCCCACTGGGACCAGTGAAGGCATTTGTTCCTCTACTACATATGTGCCATGGACCCCAGGCAAGCCTGTATATGCTCTCTGGTTGGTGGTTTAGTCTATGGTACCTCCCAGGAGGCCAGGTTAGTTGACATAGGTGGTATACCTAGGGGATTGCTATCTCCTTAAGGTCCTTCCTTTCTACCCCCAACTCTTCAAACTGGGAGAATTGATGCTATTTTCTGGCACTGAAAAACTTCTGTGATTACAAGAAACCAGAATCATTGAGTTGAAATCTTCTGTGACCTTTTCCTCAGGATTAGTACACAGAATTTTGGTCCAAAATGAGCCAAATTTGCATTCCGTGCCCTTAGCTGAACTTGGAAGTGTGTAAGAGTTTCCTATGGACTTTTGGTATTGGTGGCATTAGAACTGCAGGATTTAAGGAGTCATAGAGAGAAGTTGAAGCTTTGCATTATGAGAGCCAGGACAGGCCATTAGTGAATGCAACATCAATAGCAGTAGAAACTCTAGCATATTGTAGATGTCAGGCTCATGTAATGCCCACACAAGACAGTGAGAGATATAAAGGGGAGATGATTTGAGCCTAGTAGTTAACTTCTGTGTGCTGAGGATGCCTAGGCTAGAGAAATGGAGCTGGCCAAGCCCTATGAAACTCAGAAGATTTTCAGAGAACTTCAGAAATCTTACACCCTTGGAATTTGCTTTTGCTTTAATCTGATATTAAACTTTGCAATGGTTCTCTCCTTGATGAGAAGTA
Source organism: Apodemus sylvaticus (assembly GCF_947179515.1). NCBI lineage: Eukaryota > Metazoa > Chordata > Mammalia > Rodentia > Muridae > Apodemus > Apodemus sylvaticus. The sequence goes on along the minus strand of NC_067477.1, from coordinate 73,332,308 downwards.
CACAGGTTTCTTTTCAGTTTACTAGAGTCCACAGTTGATAGACTTTAAATGTTTAAGCAGAATGAATCTTTAATGAGAACTTGACTTTTGAAGTCTCTAAAATTTTTACAGTTTTGGAGCTTTTAAAGTTATGCTTTATGTAATAGTAAATGAGACCATGTAGATAAATAAGAAAGGAAAGGGTATGGTTTGGTAGTATGTGTTTTGGTGTCATGTTGACAAAAGGTCAGTTGTGCTAATGGTATTTTGTCAATTTGACACAGACTAGAGTCATCTATGAAGATGTGGATTCAACTGAGAAGGTGTGTCCATCAAATAGGTCTGTAGGAAAGTATGTAGGAAATTTTCTTGGTTAATGGGCGCCCAGACCATTGGCTGTGATGCCATTCCTGGGCAGGTGGTGCCACTCTTGGGCAGGTGGTCCTGAGTTATAGCTGAAAGCAAATTGAAAAAGATATAAAGAGCAAGTCAATACGGAGAATTCTTTCAGACTTGGTTTTCATGTTCCCACCTTGTGTTTCTACCCTAAATTCACATCTTGATGAACTGTAAACTGAACTATAAAATATGCCTTTTCATACCCAAAATGCTTTTGGTTGTGATCATAGCAATAGAAAGCAAAATATAACACCATTTAATGCAATGTTGTCCAGCTGCATACATTTTCCTATAAATCTAATAGTCTTATCGTTTCTAGTTGAATAAAGTTAAATTTTGTCTATATACCTTGGGTTTTTTTTTTTTTTTTGATTTCTGTATATCCACCTATTGATGGTTCTGTAGGTTTGCTCCATTTTCTAGTTATTTTGAATAATGAAGCAATATGTTTGGATGACAAATATTTTTTTGGAATAGTAATTTAGATTTATTTTCAATATATAATCAAAGATGATATGCACATGCTATTTTTTAGCACCATGAGAAAATTCTACATCTATTTTCATGGTGACTACATGAGTTTATATCCTTACCAATAATGAATAAAACTTCCTCTTCCTCTCAATTCTCACCAATATTTATTATCTCTCATTTTTTGATGGTAGACTTCTTAGCTACATGGCACTGGTCTGGTGGTCCTCCTTGATTCATGCCTTGCCTGGGCCCTTTGCCCAAGTGGCCCCTTGCAAGGGCTATCCGTTTCAGGCACACTCTATAGAGTTGTGGATAGCCCTGGAGCTAATTGTATTTGATGTTAATTCCCTTCTTAGAGGGGAGGGGAGATTTACTGCAACACTCTTGCCTTTGACCTGAGCTTCTACTCAGCTTCCTCCATATTGGGAGCCCACCTGGGCCTATCTGGAACTAGACTGGTGGAGGTTTCAGACTAACTCCCTGTCATGGCCTCCTGGCATTATAGTGGTGATCATCTCAGGGTCACTGTTTTTTTTATGGAGTGTTAGGCCAGAACACTTAGTATAGACACAGCCTCTCTCTTTTGTGTCACATACTGACAGACATGTGGCACAGCAGTCACATCTGCAATGTCTCTAGTGGCAGGGAAATTATATTTCTTAATTTACAGATGTTCTCAGTTTTTTTCCATAGTAATACCCCATAATATAAAGGCATGTTTTGTAGGGCTTAATAAAGCCCTAGTTTGGGCATCCGAATACAAAACATATGTGAATGGACATTGAATGGTCATTTTTGCAGGACAGAGAGTTGAAAGCTATGAGTCAGATCACCTCCACAGTATGTAGGTGAGACCTGTGTGGGAAACAAGTTCTGGTATAAGTATCCAATAGCAGTGACTGGCTAGTGTTCTTTCTAGTAAGTCAATATGATTTCAAATTCTGCCTCTGCTGTCTTTTTAGCCATTTGTCCATGACATTAAAAAGAAAAAGTGTTTTGTTTTGTTTTTTTAAACTGGTACATTTGTAGTGATGAAACCTATCTCACCATGCTACTGCAAGGGCTAAATGAGTTACTGAAGAAGTCCTAAATATACTAAGCCCTAAATATACTAAATATGTATGTTAACAAAAATTATTACAATTAGGAAAGAAGTTGATAAGATAGTTGAAGATTCAGTAATTCAAGAATCGATGTGTTCACAGAAACACAGTTAATGTGTTAGACTGACCTGAAGACATTCATAATTGACAAGAAAAAAATGGTCAAGATGGACAGCTGTCATCAAATATAGTTAAATGTTAAATAAAAGTTGTTTTTAGGATATTTGGTGTAATAAAAGAAATTTGGGCAGAAACTGTAAATGCTTGCGTATTAAAAGTAGCAAAAACAGAAATTGAAGACCAGATTTTGACACAATTGAGGTATGTAAATTGAGTTTTAAAAAATGAATCAAAACAGTCTTTTAAAAGAGTAGTTTTTACTATTTATGTGTATTTTCTTTGGGGAAAACAGAACAAGAGACTAAAAGTCTACAACTTAAGTAATAATGACTCTGATTATTGCTAATTTGTGTAATCTCTACAACCTAATAGAAAAGAGGCTTTGTATATATACAGCAAATTGTTGTAAATAGTAGGCAAGTATTTTAGATTCCAATCATATACTTTGTTCATCTCCTGTGCATAGTCCTATGGCAGGCAGACAGACATTCTTTTGCTGCATTCCTTCCTACTGATATGTGGCATTATAATGCAGATTGGCTTTCTTTTCTTTCAAACACCCTCCAATCCCACAGGGCAGAACAAAATTCTCAATGGTCATTATTATTCTTGCTTTTACAAGCACTACCACTCTCACTCCCTATTTAAAATGCCAATAAAAGGACAATACATAAACATCAGAGTGATTAAATGTTCTATATTTTTAGTAATTCACATTCATTTCTCCTTTCTTGAGAACATAATATGGCTGTTGTTTCCTCAGAACCTGGATTGCTATTGTTCCACCACTCACATTTGTGTAGCAATGGCCTGAATATTTGAGCTGTGTGAATGAATATGTGCAGTGTTTTTATGAAAGCCATGCCCAATGCAGCTTCTTTGGCTGAAAGATAAATGATTCCTGCACCGGGTTCATTTTGTGGTCCAATGCATTTAACCAGAACTATCTGAGTAACCATAATCCTTAAGTAGGACTTAGCTTTGAGGTGATGTTCTAGAAACTAAATGGGCAAAATATTTTTAAACACATTGGCTATGTTTTGTCTGAAAATAAATAGGAGATTGCCATAATTCTGCTTAGGATTGTAGATATTACATTTTTTAACCAGAAAAGGAGTCAATAATTTAACTATATAATAGGAATAACAAATGAATAATTAGCCAAGATGTTTCATACAGTAGTCAGGAAAGCTATAAAGCTATAATAATAATTATAATTATTATTATAAACAGAATAATAAATATATTTATTAATATAAATAGAATAAAAATAAACAGAATAATAAAAAATTATTAGTAGCAGAAGTATTATTTTTGCAGCCTTTACCCAAAATAAGCATGCTAGTTTATGAAGGTGTATGTATCAGCATCAGACAAGAAAATAAGGGAAATGAAGCAGAACTTTATGCCAGTTCACAGGCAATTCAAGGAAAATCCATTTTTTAAGCAAATAGTTGATAGCTGTAAAAATGAAAATTTAGTGTCAAACGACTTTAAACTTAAACACTGAGGAGATAATAGAAACAGTTAAATTATATTAACATGAGAGCCAGGAGGATTTGGGGGAATGTTTGTAATTATATTTTATTGTATTCTCAAAGGATAGAAAAATAAAACAAAGAGTTTGTAAGAAAGAGGAAAAGGTGAAGAAGATGGAAGGAAGAAGAATATATAGTTATTAATACCGAGTTTCCTTTCAGATGACAAAATGGATAAGCTATGTATTAATAAGGATGTAAGGTGACAGTGTAGCAGTGAGCACAGCTATGTCTGTGCATCCTCCTTAAGCTTTCAGAATCTTCACAGAACACATCATTGTCATTGTCACTGTCATTGTTATTGCCATCATCATCATCATCATCATCACCATCCTTACCATCCTCCTCATCATCAACAGTGGTAATAACAATAGGATTTTAATTGCATACCTGTAAAAATCTTCACAGTATGTTCTTATGGGAAAGGAAACTTCAACCCTAAATTCAAATAGAATAGAAGGGCCTTAAGTAGCTAAAACAATCTTAGAACAGAGTTAAAGATTTTATGGACTTAAACTTATTTTTAAGCTACAGCAAACAAAACAATGAGAGGAGAGATGGCTCAGGGTTTTAGAGCACTGGCTGTTTTTCCAGATGAGGATGGTTTGATTCCTAGTACCCATATAGTAACTTCCAACCATCTGTAATTCCATTTCCTAGACACCCAACACACCCTTCAGCCCTCCTCAGGCACTGGCTATGCACACAATAAAATATATGGCTGAAGACAAAATAATAACATATATAAAATAAGAACAAATAAATAAGAAGTGTGATACTGTCATGGTGACACAAAGTACAGTAGAAAAGGCATGAAAGTCCAGAACTAAGCCATCTAATGCATAGTCAAATGATTCTTGATAAAAGTGTTAGAATCATTCAATGTAAAAATGAAGCCTTTTTAACAACTAGCAAAAAAGTAAACTTGAACTCCTGCTTCACACCAATAAAAATTCAATCAAAGTGGATTAAATATCTAAATGTATGAGTGAGGCCCATAAGACACAGGAAAAACAGCTTAGGAGAAAGACTCCATAATGGTGAATTTAGTAGTAACTTCTTACATATTGCTCCAAATGCACAGGCATCAAAAATGCAGTAGACAACACTGTTGCTAAACTCTTTTACAACGACAGGCAGGTAGATCAATGGAATAGAATTGAAGACCCAGAAATGAACCCACCCACCTATGGTGACTTGATCTTTGACAAAGGAGCTACAACCATCCAGTGGAAAAAAAGATATCCTTTTCAACAAATGACACTTGTTCAACTGGCAGCTAGCTTGCAGAAGAATGCAAATCCATCCATTCTTATCTCCTTGTAATAAGCTCAAGTCCAAGTGGATCAAGGACATCCACATAAAACCAGACACTCTGAAGCTTATAGAAAAGAATCTGGGGAAGAGCCTTGAGCACATTGGCATAGGGGAGAATTTCCTGAAGAGAACACCAATAGCTTATGCTCTAAGATCAAGAATTGACAAATGGGACCTCATAAAATTACAAACTTTCTGTAAGGCAAGGGACACTGTCAATAGGACAAAACTGACAACCAAAATATTGGGAAAAGATCTTTACCAACCCTCCATCCAACAGAGGACTAATATCCAATATATACAAAACACTCAAGAAGCTAGACTCCAGAGGTCCAAATAAACCTATTAGGAAATGGGGTACAGAGCTAAACAAAGACTTTTCACCTGAGGAATATCCAATGGCTGAGAAGCATCTAAAGAAATGTTCGGCATCCTTAGTCATTAGAAAATTGCAAATCAAAGCAACCCTGAGATTTCACCTCACACCAGTGAGAATGGCTAAGATCAAAAACTGAGGAGACAGCAGGTGCTGGAGAGGATGTAGAGGAAGAGGAACACTCCTCAACTGCTGGTGGGATTGCAAGCTGGTACAATCACTCTGGAAGTCAGTCTGGCAGTTCCTCAGAAAACTGGGCATGATACTTCTGGAGAACCCTGGTATACCACTCCTGGGCATATACCCAGAGGATTCTCCTCCATGTAATAAGGACACATACTCATAGCAGCCCTATGTATAATAGCCAGAAGCTAGAAAGAATCCAGATGTCCCTCAATGGAGGAATGGATAGAGAAAATGTGGTATATTTACACTATGGAATACTACTCAGCTATTAAAAACAATGAATTCATGAAATTCTTAGGCAAATGGGTGGAACTGGAAAATATCATCCTAAGTGAGGTAACCTAATCACAAATGAACACACATGGTATGCAGTCACTGATAAGTGGATATTAACCCAGAAGCTCTGAATACTCAAGACACAATTCACATATCAAATGATGCCCAAGAAGAAGGAAGAACAAAGTATGGATATTCTGGTCCTTCTTAGAAGTGCGGACAAAATATCCACTAAAGGAGATATAGAGACAAAGTGTGGAGCAGAGACTGAAGGAAAGACCATCCAAAGACTACCCCACTTAGGGATCCATCCCATTTACAGTTACAAAACCTAGACACTATTATTGATGCCCACAAGTACTTGCTGACTAGAGCCGGTTATACCTGTGACATGGGAGGCTCTGCTAGTGCATGACAAATACAGACAGGGACACTCTCAGCCAGCCATTGAACTGAGCTAGAGAAAGGATCCAAGGAGCTGAAGGGTTTTGCAGTACCATAGGAGGAACAACGAAATGAGCCACCCAGTATTCCCAGAGCTCCCAGGGACAAAAACATCAACCAGATAGTACAAATGGTGTTATACATGGCTCCAGACACATAGGCAGCAGAGGATGGCCTTGTTGAACATCAAAAGAAGGAGAGGCTTCTGGTCCCGGAAAGGCTTGATGCAGCAGTGTAGGGGAATGCCAGGACAGGGAAGTGGGAGGGGGTTTATTGTGGAACAGGGGGAGGGGAGATGGCTTATGGGACTTTGGGGAGGTACCAGGAAAGGGGAAATCATTTGAAATGTAAATAAAGAATATATCTAATAAAAAAAGGAAAATAAAACCTCTTCTGCAGCAAAAACAACAACAAATTCTCTATCAACAAATTCAAAATAAAATATAATTCATGGAATAGGAAGCAATATTTGAAGATCATATCTGATGCAGAGGAAATATCCAGGACATACAAAGGACACATGAAACTCAGTAACAATAAAGATAACACCAGTTCACTAGGTACTGTATCACCCCGAGCTTTAGATCTTTGGGGGTGCAAACCACCAGGCGTCTGCCTGTACTAAGGATCTGAGCACATAGGCAGTTCATCTGCCAGACCTCTGGGCGTGGGGCCTGTGTCCTGCCTAGAGAGCAGCAGAAGGAGAGAATCCCGGGGCCATATTCGCTGCCTGCCAGAGCAGAAGAGCTTCACTAGGTACTGTATCACCCTGAGCTTTAGATCTCTGGGGTGCAAACTGCCAGAGGTCTGCGTGCACCCAAGAACTAAGCACATAGGCGGTTTGTCTGCCAGTCTGCCTGGCGTGGGGCCTGTGTCCTGCCTGGAGACCAGCAGAGGAAGAGAATCCCCGCAGCCATATTCGCTGCCTGCCAGAGTAGAAGAGCATCACTAGGTATTGTATCACCCCGAGCTTTAGATCACTGGGGGTGCAAACTGCCAGAGATCTGCCTGCGCTCAGGACCTGAGCGCACAGGTGGTTCATCTCCCAGCTGGTAGGTCATGGGGCCTGCATCCTGCGCTGAGAACAACTCACTGTGGCCATATTCGTGGCCTGCCAGGGCAGAAAAACATCCCTAGGTACTGTATTATCCTGAGCTTAAGATCTCTGGGGGTGCAAATCTCCAGGAGTCTGCCTGCGCTCAGGACCTGAGAACATAGGTGGTTTATCTGAAAGCCAGTTGGTCTTGGGGCCTGTATCCTATGTGAGAATCAACAGAGGGAGTGACCCCTCACACACCATCTTTGCTTCATAACAGAGCAGTCTGAGAACACCTGGTTCACCTTGACAACCCAAGTATAACATTTTTTGAGGCAAGACTGAGCAGGGCTCCAAAGGCACAAAAGAGGAAGGCAGCAATCTGTGCCAGAGGAAACCCAGTCATCCAGTGTTGCGGAAATAGACCTAAAGTTCCACAATAAGTTGAAGCACCAGCCAGTGACAATAAGATCATCTAACACCAGTGAGAACTAGATGGCTAAAGGCAAGCATAGGAATTTAACTAACAGAAACCAAGGCATTATGGCAGCATCTGAACCCAAATCTCCAACAATAGCAAGTCCTATATACCCCCAACACACCAGAAAACCAAGAGTTGGATTTAAAAGCACTGGTAAGGATGCTGTTAGAGGAACACATGAAGGACATACATAAATCTCCTAAAGAAATTCAGGAGAAAAATGATCAAAAGCTAGAAGCCCTTACAAGGGAAACACAAAAATCACTTAAATCAGGACAATATGGGTCAGAAGTTTGTAGCCAATAAGGAGGAAATGCAAAAAGCACTTAAAAAAATACAAGAGAACTTTGATCAACAGGCAAAAGTCATGAAAGAAGAAACACAAAAATCTCTCAAAGAATTAGAGGAAAACACAAACAAGCAAATGACAGAACTGAGCAAAAAATTACAGGATCTGAAAACAGAAGTAGAAACAACTAAGAAAGAGCAAAGGGAGACAACTTTGGAGATAGAAAACCTTGGGAAGAAATCAGGGATCATAGATGCAAATGTCAATAACAGAATTGAAGAGATAGAAGAAAGAATCTCAGATGCCAAAGATACCATAGAAACCGTGGACTCAACAGTCAAAGAAAATGCAAAATGCAGAAAGCTTGTAACCCAAAACATCCAGGAAATCCAGGACACAATGAGAAAGCCAAATCTAAGGGTTATAGGCATTGATGAGAGTGAAGATTAACAACTTAAAGGGCCAGCAAATATCTTCAAGAAAATTATGGAAGAAAACTTCCCTAACCTAAAGAGAGAGATGCCCATGAATATACAAGAAGCCTACAGAACTCCAAACAGACTGAATCAGAACAGAACTACCTCCTCTCACATAATAATGAAAACCAAAAATGTACTAAACAAAGAGAGGATACTTAGGGCAGTAAGAGAAAAAGGGCAAGTAACATATAAAGGAAGACCTATCAGAATTACACCAGACTTCTCTCCAGAGACCATGAAAGCTAGAAGATCCTGGGCGGAGCGAATGCAGACTCTAAGAGAACACAAATGCCAGCCAAGACTACTATACCCAGCAAAACTCTCAATCACTATAGATGGAGAAACCAAGATATTCCATGACAAAACCAAATTTACACAATATCTTTCCACAAACCCAGGCCTACAAAGGATAATAGGGGGAAAACACCATTACAATGAGGGAAACTACACCTTGGAAAAAGCAGGATATTAAGCTTCTTTCATCAAACCCAAAAGAAGATAACCACACAAGTATAAAGCTAACTTAAAAAATGATAGGAAGCAATAACCACCACTCCTTAATATCTCTAAACATCAATGGACTCAATTCCCCAAATAAAAAGACATGGAGTAACAGACTGGTTACATAAACAGGACCCTACATTTTGTTGCATACAGGAAACACACCTCAGTGTCAAAGACAAAAACTACCTTGGAGTAAAAGGCTGAAAGACAATTCTACAAGCAAATGGTCTCAGGAAACAAGCAAGAGCTGCCATTCTAATATCAGATAAAATTGACTTTCAACCTAATGTCATCAAAAGAGACATGGAAGGTCACTTCTTGCTGGCCAAAGGAAAAACCTAACAAGAAGAACTCTCAATCCTGAACATCTATGCTCCAAATACAAGGGCGCCTTCATTCATAAAAGAAACTTTACTAAAGCTCAAAGCATACTGTGCACCTAACACAATAATTTTGGGTGACTTTAACACTCCACTCTCACCAATGGACCGATCAGGAAAACAGAAACTAAACAGGGACACAATGAAACTAATTGAAGCTTTGTACCAATTGGATTTAACATATATATATATATATATATATATATATATATATATATATATATATATATATATATAAAACTTTTCATCCCAAAGCAAAAGAATATAGCTTTTTCTCAGCACTTCACAGTACCTTCTCCAAAATTGATCATACAGTTGGTCAGAATAACCAAAGGTCACAGAGAAAGTATTCAAATTAACAAAATTAGAAATGAAAAGGGAGATATTACAACAGAAACTGAGGAAATTTAAAAAATCCTCAGATCCTACTACAAAAGCCTGTACTCAACACAACTGGAGAATCTGGAGGAAATGGACAATTTCTTAGACAGATACCAAATACCAAAATTAAACCAGGATCAAATAGATCATCTAAACAAACCCATAAACCCTAAAGAAATAGCAGGGGTCATAGATAGCCTTCTGACCAAAAAAAGCATAGGACCAGATGGTTTCAGTGCAGAATTCTATCAGACCTTCAAAGAAGACTTAACACCAATACTCTTCAAACTATTCCACCAAACTCTATTCCATCAAATAGAAACAGAAGGAACACTACCCAACTCCTTCTACGAAGCCACAATTACGCTGATACCAAAACCACACAAAAATCCAACTAAGAAAGAGTATTTCAGGCCAATTTCCCTTATGAATATCGATCCAAAAATACTCAATAAATTCTTGCCCACCAATCCAAGAACACATCAAAACAATCATCCACCAGGATCAAGTAGGCTTCATCCCAGAGATGCAGGGATGGTTCAATATAAGGAAATCCACCAATGCAATCCACTACATAAACAAACTCAAAGAAAAAAAAAACACATGATCATTTCATTAGATGCTGAAAAAGCATTTGACAAAATTCAACATCCTTTCATGCTAAAACTCTTAGAAAGGACAGGAATTCAAGGCCCATATCTAAACATAGTAAAAGCAATATACAGCAAACCATAGCCAGCATCAAACTAAATGGAGAGAAATTTGAAGCAATCCCACTAAAATCAGGCACTAGACAAAGCTGCCCCCCTCTTCATATCTTTTCAATATAGTTCTTGAAGTCCTAGCTAGAGCAATTAGACAACATAAGGAGGTCAAAGGGATACAAATTTGAAAGAAAGAAGTCTAACTATCACTATTTGCAGATGATAGGATAGTATTCTTAAGTGACCCAATAAACTCCACCAGAGAACTCCTACAGCTGATAAACAACTTCAGCAAAGTGGCTGGCTACTAAATCAACTCGAGCAAATCAGTAGCCTTTATATACTCCAAGGATAAGCAGACTGAGAAAGAAATTAGGGAAATGAAACCCTTCACAATAGCCACAAACAGCATAAAGTATCTTGGTGTGACTCTAACCAAACAAGTGAAAGACCTATATGACAAGAACTTCAGATCTCTGAAGAAGGAAATCGAAGAAGATCTCAGAAAATGGAAATCTCTCCCATGCTCATGGATTGGCAGGATTAATATAGTTAAAATGGCCATCTTGCCAAGGGCAATCTACAGATTCACTGCAATCCCCATCAAAATCCCAACTCAGTTCTTCATAGAGCTAGAAAGAACAATGCTCAAATTTATCTGGAATAACAAAAAACCCAGGATAGCTAAAACTATTCTCAACAGTAAAAGAAGTTCAGGGGGATTCAGTATCCCAGACATCAAACTTTACTACAGAGCAATAGGGATAAAAACTGCATGGTATTGGTACAATGTCAGGCAAGCAGATCAATGGAATAGGATTGAAGACCCAGAAGTGAACCCACACACCTATGGTCACTTGATCTTCAACAAAGGAGCTGAAAGCATCCAGTGGAAAAAATAGTCTTTTCAACAAATGGTGCTGGTTCAATTGGAGGTCAGCATGCAGAAGAATGCAAATTGATCCATTCTTTTCTCCTTATACTAAGCTCAACTCCAAATGGATCAAGGACCTCCACATAAAACCTGACACACTGAAACTAATAGAAAATAACTGGGGAAGACCCTTGAGGACATGGACTCAGGGGAAAAGTTCCTGAGTAGAAGACCAATAGCTTTTGCTCTAAGATCAAGAATTGACAAATAGGACCTCATAAAACTACAAAGTTTCTGTAAGGCAAAGGATACTGTCAAAAGGACGAAACATCAACCAACAGATTGGGAAAGGGTCTTCACCAACCCGAAATCTGACAGATGGCTAATATCTAATATATACAAAGAACTCAATAAGGTAGAACCCAGAGAACCAAATAACCCCATTAAAAAGCGGGGTACCGAGCTAAACAAAGAATTTTCACATGAAGAACTTCGGAAGGCTGAGAAACACCTTAAGAAACGTTCAACATCATTAATCATTAGGGAAATGCAAATCAAAACAAACCTGAGATTTTACCTCACACCAGTCAGAATGGCTAAGGTCAAAAACTCAGGAGACAGCAGGTGTTGGCGAGGATGTGGAGAAAGAGAAACACTCCTTCACTGCTGGTGGGATTGTAAAATGGTGCAACCACTTTGGAAATCAGTCTGGAGGTTCCTCAGAAAACTGGGCATGGCACTTCCAGAGGACCCTGCTATACCACTCCTGTGCATATACCCAGAGGATTCCCCAGCATGTAATAAGGACACATGCTCTACTATGTTCATAGCAACCCTATTTGTAGTAGCCAGAAGCTGGAAAGAACCCAGGTGTCCCTCAACAGAGGAATGAATACAAAAAATGTGGTATATTTACATAATGGAGTACTATTCAGCCATTAGAAACAATGAATTCATGAAATTTGTAGACAAATGGATGGATCTGGAGAACATCATATTAAGTGAGGTAACCCAGTGTCAAAAGATCAATCATGGTATGAACTCACTGATAAGTGCATATTAACCTAGAAACTTGGAATACCCAAGAAATAATCCACATATTAAATGATGTCCAAAAAGAACGGAGGAGTGGCTCCTGGTTCTTGAAAGACTCAATGCAACAGTATAGGGGAATACCAGAACAGGGAAGTGGGAAGAATTAGATGGAGGAATAGGGGGAGTTAAGAGGACTTATGGGACTTGCAGGGAGTGGTGACCCAGAAAAGGGGAAATCATTTGAAATGTAAATAAAGAATACATCGAATTAAAAAAAAGTAAAAAGAAAAGAAAAGATAACACCAACTAAAGCTCTCAACCTAGGAAGACACAGAAACAGACAGTTCTTTGATAAGCTGTGCAAACTATTAATGTACAGGAAAAGATGTTTAACATTACTAATAAACAGAGAAACACACATCAAAAACAGATGATATCGCTTCATACTCACTCAGATGCTTTTTTTGCAAAAGCAAAACAATCCACATATGCACATGTGCATAGATACACACACACACACACACACACACACACACACCAAAAAAGAAGCTACTCATTGACATATGTTGGTAAGATTATGGAAACCCTGAACACTGCTTGATGGGTTGTAGTTGGGACTTGATAACTGAAAGTAGCACTACTAGGTGAGGCAGCAATCTGACCTCTGAACATGTACCCAAAACAACAAAAGACAAAGATCCGAAAAAAGTTGTATACCCATGTTCATAGCCGCATTCTTCACAACAGCAAAAAGTTGAAAATAAACCATATCTTTTGAAAGTTGGGTGAATGACCAAAATTTGTATTAATGTCAGGGCCTAGAAAAAGCAGCTACAACTAAGTTTGTCCTGTAATTACAGGGCTTCAGTTCCAGGAAACAAGTTCTAGAAATGGAAGTTTATCATGGTTGAAAAATATGGTGAGTATATTTAATGCTTCTGAATGGGAAACTAACTTGTGTTAAAGCATAAATATAAACATTGACATCTACATATATACCTACCACATTTAAATGAATATACAAAATATTTAATTATGATATAATAAATATATTAAATAAGTTAAAATAATATAATGCACTTGGAATACAGAAAATAATTTGAGGTAGTTAAAGATATAAAAGTCTTCCAAATATTTAACCTGGTATGTATAAATTTTACATTTATTGAGATGTGATTTTGAACCAATTTTATAATTACTGATCTAATGTTATTTCCACCATCGAGTCCATCTCAGTTACACATTAAGCTGAAGAACAGGACAAATTATTAAGAAAGGAAGTGGAATTTGTGATGAATTCTTTGAATTCTCCCCATATTATTTATTCTTCTATAACAATGTTTTACATTGTTTTTCCACTATTCAGTCTTTAAACAAATTTCTGCATATTTTCCAATTTTAGTACTAACGTAGATGTAATTTTCTTCTTCTGTGCTCTTAGAATACCCTGTGTTTTTTATAGCATCTTCTACAATTGTAACTATAGAATTATTCACCCTATTATTTCTTTAATATCTGTCTTGGTAGGCTGTGCATCCAATTAGAACATTTATGCTTCAAGGTATGCACTATAATGACCTTTGAAAACATACTGCCAAAATTTGGTGTAAGCAGAATATAAGTTTACAATTCCTGGGCTGGTGAGATGGCTCAGCAGTTAAGAGCACTGAGTGTTCTTCAGATGGTCCTGAGTTTAAATCCCAGCAACCACATGGTGGCTCACAACCATCCATAATGAGATCTGACGTCCTCTTCTGGTGTATCCAAAGACAGCTACAGTGTACTCTAGTATATAATAAATAAACAAATCTTTAAAAAAAAGTTTACAATTCCTTTCAGAATCATTGGGGATAAAACTAAGCATCAAGAAAACTTTTATTTTTAAATCAGAAGGAAACATGAACTATCATATTGAAGCAAAGTTTAAGATATCTTATATGATTTGCAGTAACACATATTGTGCTTGCTAGTTTTATTCAATCTGAGACAAGCTGAGGTCATTTGAGAGATGGCTCTATTTTCTCATCTGAGAAAATTCCTCCATACAGATTGGGCAGCAGGCAAGCCGGAGGGTATTATTCTAATTAATGATTGATAAGGAAGGGCCCAGTCCATTGTGGATGGGGGCACGCCTAGGATGGTGGTCCTGGGTTTTATAAAAAAGTAGACTGAGCAACCCATGCGGAGCAAGCCAGTGAGCAGCACTCCTTCATTGCCCATGTATCAGCTCCAGCATCCAAGTTTCTGCTCTGCTTGAGTTCCTGCCCTCACTGCCCTTTTGATGATGAGTTGTTGTATGGATCTTTAAGTGAAACAACCCTTTCCACCCGAATTTGCTTTTGGTCATAGTGTTTTATCACAGTAATAGTAACACTAAGACACACATGAAGCATTGTTGTTTGCTTCTTAGTTCAAAGGTGTCTATGGTCCAAAATCCCAAAAGCAGTCTTGTCCTGACAACCAAAGCTGAGTATTACTTTTAGAAATACAAAAAGGGTCATGACCCCAGACTCCATTTGAGATTCTTCAGGTTTTATTATTCTTCACTCAAATTTATTGAGGTGTTTTCATAAAGCTACATTAATGTTATTTCTTTTTACTATTTTTATTACTATATATTAATTATACAGAATGCTTAGCTTTGTTGTATCATTCCCACACATGCATTCCTGTAATGTGATAATGTCTCCTCTGATACCATCCATTGCTTTCTTCTTATCCCATTTTTAACATCCCCTTATATTTCATGGGTTTTAAAAAGATCTAGGTCTCACAAGTAAGAAAAATGTCTGATACTTTTCTTTCTGAGTGTGTCTGATTTTGTTTAAATACAGTTCTATCCATTATCTTGCAAATGGCAAGTTTTCAAAGATTATTGGTTCTTTTTATAGAAAATGATCCCATTAGCATAAATAGAAAAAGTAACATGTCTTTATCACATTTAGGAAACAAACTTATAAATTACATAAAAAGATCCACCAAAAAATGACAAATATTAATTCTGAATACAAATATCAAGCCTATAAACAACATTATTGCTCACTTCATAGAGTAAGAAAATTAAGAACACATTTCCAGTACAACTGAACAAGATTTGGTCCAGCCATTAGATGATTATATTATAAGAGAGCATGTGTAAAATTCAGTACATGCATGATAGACAGTAAAAGCAATGTTATATCAATAAATAATGATAAGAAATGTTGATCTGATTCTGTACTCATTTTTGCCCACAGTCAGAATTGTGTTTTGAATACTTAAAACATTGAGTTATTATTACACTGATGGAGACACATGATGTTGATTTTCTTTTAAGATAGAAATAAAAAAAAATTTCCAAATTTACAAATCATCAAAATTAAACAAGGTCATACTGACAAAATAACCCAGTCTTTTATCAATAAATATCAAATATTACAATATGTGTGCACAAAAACAGCACCTAGAAGTAGAAGTGCTAGAAGGGAACTGCTGCTTTATTATCTAGCTAAGGTAAGACTTCTGACTTGTTTGGTATTCTTTAGAGTGTGAGGCTATGTTGCTGAGAATACAGGTATTTCCAGATTATCAGCAGAGGGATAACCACTGTGCATCCTCCATTGGGGCAGGGGGAAGATGGAGTTTATTCTTGAGTGTTCATTCCATCATATGTTGCTATGACTAGAATGTTTTCCTCCTTCCAAATGTAGTTTGGAACAAGTCTAATGGTGTTAAGACAGACACTTAGACAGGTGACTCATTCATGAGGGCTCTGTCCTAATTAGTAGACCTGGAGTGGTTATTAATGGACACATTGACTGCTTGCTCATTTTTCTCCTGATAGCACCATGTGATGATTTATCACAGTGAGAAAGCCATTCCTGATGTGGGCCCTTCTATCTACACCATCTCTACCTCTGGAAATGAGAGTTTTCTCTCAAGGAAAGAGTAAATTTTGCTTGTTAACTTTTCCAACATCATATAATAAGAATAATAGCAATAGTTATTCTAGGTAAGTAGCTAATTGCTGCCTATATAAACTCCTTCCTTATAAATAAAAATTGTTTTAAAGTTAGAGTTCATTGAGAATAGTGTCCTGAGTGTGGTAACCCAGACGCAACAGGAGCATATTGTCTTCTGAAAGGCTCCAGCTTCCAGTTGACTCAGACAGATATAGACATCCACAGCCAAACAGTGGATGAAGCTTGGAGACTCTCATGGAAGAATAGAAGGAAGGATTGTGGGCACCAAAAGGGATAGGAGCTCCATAAGAAGGCTAACTAAGTCAACCCACCTGGACCCTTGCATCTCTCACATTCTGAACCAGTAACCAAAGAACATATACAGGGTAAAGCTAGTCCTCCTTGCAACATGTAGCAGATGCCCAACTTGGTCTTCATGTGGATCCTGAACAACTGGAGCAGGGGCTGTCTCAAAAACTATTGGCTGTATCTGGGATGTGTTCTAGCTGGGCTGCTTTCTTGCTTTAATGGGAGAGGTTATTCCTATGCAAATTATAGCTGACAAACATAATCATCTATTTTGTGTGATATCTGTTAACTCCTCTGATTCTTTCCTTTGCTGTGCAGAAGGTTTTTGGTTTCATGAAACCCATTTGTAAACTTTAGGAGCTATTTTTCTTACCTATGTTTATATCTTGAATTGTTTTCCACAAAGTTTTTTTTTTTCAGGTTTTTTTTTCCCCAAAAAGCCTTGTCTGCAGAAGTTTGAGAGACCATTGGATTTCCAAGGCATTTTCTTTTTTTTATTATTATTATATATTTTTATTCAATATATTTTGCTTCAAGTTTCTCTCCATTTAGTTTGATGCTGGCTACAGGTTTGCTGTATATTGCTTTTACTATGTTTAGGTATGGGCCTTGAATTCCTGTTCTCTCCAAGACTTTAAGCATGAAAGGATGCTGAATTTTGTCAAATGCTTTTTCAGCATCCAATGAAATGACCATGTGGTTTTTTTCTTTGAGTTTGTTTATGCAGTGGATTGCATTGATGGATTTCCATATATTGAACCAACCCTGCATTCCCGGGATAAAGCCTACTTGATCATGGTGGATGATCGTTTTGATGTGTTCTTGGATTCAGTTGGCAAGAATTTTATTGAGTATTTTTGCATCGATGTTCATAAGGGAAATTGGTCTGAAGTTCTCTTTCTTTGTTGGATCTTTGTGTGGCTTTGGTATCAGCGTAATTGTGGCTTCGTAGAAGGAATTGGGTAGGGTTCCTTCTGTTTCTATTTTGTGGAATAGTTTGAAGAGTATTGGTGTTAACTCTTCTTTGAAGGTCTGATAGAATTCTGCACTGAAACCATCTGGTCCTGTGCTTTTTTTGGTTGGAAGAATTTCTATGACTCCTTCTATTTCTTTAGGCATTATGGGACTGTTTAGATGATCTATTTGGTCCTGATTTAATATTGGTATTTGGTATCCATCTAGGAAATTGTCCATTTCCTCCAGATTCTCCAGTTGTGTTGAGTACAAGCTCTTGTAGTAGGATCTGATGATTTTTTGGATTTCCTCAGTTTCCATTGTTATATCTCCCTTTTCATTTCTTAGTTTGTTAATTTGGATACTTTCTCTGTGCCCTTTGGTCAGTCTGGCTAAGGGTTTATCTATCTTGTTGATTTTCTCAAAGAACCAGCTCCTGGTTTTGTTGATTCTTTGTATGGTTCTCGTTGTTTCTACTTGATTGATTTAGGCCCTGAGTTTGATGATTTCCTGCCTTCTACTCCTCCTGGGTGAAATAGCTTCTTTTTGTTCCCGGGCTTTCAGGTGTGTCATTATGCTGGTAATGTATGCTCTCTCCATTTTCTTTTTGGAGGCACTCAGGGCTATGAGTTTTCCTCTTAGCACTGCTTTCATTGTGTCCCATAGATTTGGGTATGTTGTGTCTTCATTTCCATTGTGTTCTAAAAAGTCTTTAATTTCTTTCTTTATTTCTTCCTTGACCAAGGTATCATTGAGTAGAATATTGTTCAGTTTCCACATGTATGTGGGTTTTCTGTTGTTTTTGTTCCTATTGAAGACCACTTTTCCTCCATAGTTATCTGATAGGAGGCATGGGATTAGTTTGATCTTCTTATATTTGTTGAGGTCTGTCTTGTGACCAATTATATGGTCGATTTTGGAGAAGGTGCCATGAGGTGCTGAGAAAAAGGTATATTCTTTTGCTTTAGGATAGAATGTTCTATATATATCTGTTAAATCTAATTGGTCCAAAGCTTCAATTAGTTTCATTGTATCCCTGTTTAGTTTCTGTTTTCCTGATCAGTCAATTGAGGAAAGTGCAATGTTGAAGTCACCCACTATTATTGTGTTAGCTGCAATGTGTGCTTTGAGCTTTAATAAAGTTTCTTTTACGAAAGAGGGTGCCCTTGCATTTGGAGCATAGATGTTCAGGATTGAGAGTTCTTCTTGTTGTATTTTTCCATTGACCAGCAAGAAGTGTCCCTCAGAGTCTCTTTTGATGACTTTGGGTTGAAAGTCAATTTTATCTGATATTAAAATGGCTACTCCAGCTTGTTTCCTGAGACCATTTGCTTGTAAAATTGTCTTCCAGCCTTTTACTCTAAGGTAGTGTTTGTCTTTGACACTGAGGTGTGTTTCCTGTAAGCAGCAAAATGTAGGGTCCTGTTTACGTATCCAGTCAGTTAGTCTATGTCTTTTTATTGGGGCATTGAGTCCATTGATGTTAAGAGATATTAAGGAATAGTGATTGTTACTTCCTGTCATTTTTGACATTATTTTTTAAATTTGATTGGTTAACTTCTTTTGGGTTTGATGAAAGGTTACTATCTTGCTTTTTCCAAGGTGAAGTTTCCCTCCTTGTATTGGTGTTTTCCTCTTATTATCCTTTGTAGGGCTGGGTTTATGGATAGATATTGGGTAAACTTGGTTTTGTCATGGAATATCTTAGTTTCTCCATCTATGGTGATTGAGGGTTTTGCTGGATATAGTAGTTTTGGCTGGCATTTGTGTTCTCTTAGAGTCTGCATGAGATCTGCCCAGGATCTTCTAGCCTTAATAGTCTCAGGTGAAAAGTCTGCTGTGATTCTGATAGGTCTTCCTTTATATGTTACTTGGCCATTTTCTCTTACTGGCTTTAATATTCTTTCTTTGTTTAGTACATTTGGTGTTTTGATTATTATGTGACAGGAAGTATTTCTGTTCCGGTCCAGTCTGTTTGGAGTTCTGTAGGCTTCTTGTATGTTCATGGGCATCTCTCTCTTTAGGTTAGGGAAGTTTTCTTCCATAATTTTATTGAAGATATTTGCTGGTCCTTTAAGTTTTAAATCTTCACTCTCATCTATGCCTATAATCCTTAGGTTTGGTCTTCTCATTGTGTCCTGGATATCCTGGATATTTTGGATTGCAAGCTTTTTGCATTTTGCATTTTCTTTAACTGTTGAGTCCATGGTTTCTATGGTATCTTCAGCATATGAGATTCTTTCTTCTATCTCTTGTATTCCGTTGTTGATATTTGCATCTAAGTCCCCTGATTTCTTCCCAAGGCTTTCCATCCCCAAAGTTGTCTCCAATTGAGTTTTCTTAGTTGTTTCTACTTCGGATTTTAGGTCCTTGATGGTTTTGCTTAGCTCCTTCACTTGATTATTTGTGCTTTCCTGTAATTCTTTAAGAGATTTTTGTGTTTCCTCTTTCATGACCTCAGCCTGTTGACCAAAGTTCTGTATTTCCTTAAGTGTTTTTTGTGTTTCCTCATTATTGGCTTTTGTATTCTCCTGGATTTCTTTCAATGATTTTTGTGTTTCCCTTGCAAGGGCTTCTAACTTTTGATCCATTTTCTCCTGAATTTCTTTAAGTATGTCCTTCATGTGTTCTTGTACACGCATCATGACCAGTGATTTTAAATCCAAATCTTGTTTTACAGGTGTGATGGGGTATCCAGGACATGCTGGTAAAGGAGAATTGGGTTCAGATGTTGCCATATTGCCTTGATTTCTGTTAGTGATGTTCCTGCGTTTGCCTTTTGCCATCTAGTTTTCACTGGTGTTACTTGGTCTTGTCAATGCTGCACTCACCAGTGCAAGCTACCCCTTCCAAGGTGGCCTCTGGTGCACAGCTTACCTCCTGCACTGCCTGGAGACAGGGTGCTGTTGCCCAGGCTGTTCAGATCCCGAAGCAGACACCTGAAGGCTCCTGCTGGGGCCCGCTGGAATCACTGGAACACAACGACTTCTCCCCGCTGGCCGCCCGGAAGCCCCTCTTGCCTCTTGCAGGACCTGGAGATGAGGTGTTGTTGCCCAGGCTGATCTGGATCCAGAAGAGGAGAGGTCTGAGGGCTACCACCAGAGGCCTCTGGACTGGAGCCTAAGCTCTGTGGCACAGGAGCAAGCTGTGCTGTGAGCTCCCAGACTGCCTCTGGGTGCACACCAGGTCTCCCGCACTTCCTAGAGACTGAGTGCTGTGGCCCAGGCTGTTCAGATCCCAAAGCAGGCACCTGAAGGCTTCTGCTGGGGCCTGCTGGACTCCTTTTTTTCAGGTTTTAAATTAAGATCTTTGATTCATTTTCAATTGATTTTGTTTGCATGCAGTGAGACATATGGCTCTAACCTCATTTTTCTGCTGGTGCATATTTATTGAATATGCTGTTTTATCCTTGTATCCACAGATAGGAACAAGTATCAAATGCTATTAAATCTTATCTTTACATCAAGTGGAAACCATTACAGAAATCTACAGCTGATCAAATTGTACAGAACAACGTATTATATATGGAACTTCACCCCAATTGATGCATCTGTGATAAAACCCCAACACCTAAGTTGAAGGGAACATCTCAGAAGAGGGTACTAGTACAGAAAACTGTAAGAGTCAGAGGACCAGGGTATATGCCATATATATATATATATATATATATATATATATATATATATATATATATATCATCTTTAACACATGACAAAGAAGTTGCATACATGAAATCTCAAAGGTTTAGTTGTCTAAAAAAGACTTCAAAAGAACAATATCAATTGACATGCTTACATGGGTGGGAGAAATCTCATAGGGCCTCACTTCAGACAATGAGTCCCTTGAAATTAATTAATGGTTGCTAAGAAAGCGAAAATCAGTCTTCTCCAAGGACAGGCTCTCTGATAGGTTATTTAACTTCAAGCGATTTGTACTACACAAATGCACATACAAGCAGTACTCAATGAACTCAGTAGGCTATCTCTCTGTCTGTCTGTCTGTCCATCCATCCTTCTGTCTGTCTGTCTGTATGTCTATCTCTCTATCTATCTACCTACCTGATTTAAAAAAGAAGTGGTTATGATCTTGAGCAGGTTACAGGAGACATGGGAAAAGTTTATGGAATGGAAATTATGTAAACTCTGTAGCCATGCATTAATTTTTTCAAAAAGTCATGTGACAGCTTTGATATAATCTGTAATCATATTTTGGGAGGTGGTTCAGAAGAACATAATAAACTTTGAATATCAAATATTATCTCTTTAGAGTTACTTTCACATTTAAATATTTATATCTGTTGTTAAAAGTAACCATAGTGTACTCTAGTCTTTCAGGTTGAGTTGTGGAGGGAGTTAGAAATACAAGTCACAGTTTACAAATAAGAATGTGAAGGTATTATTCTTCAAAGGGGCAAAAGATGCAATTCATGCAAAGTTGCACACAAAA
This sequence comes from Apodemus sylvaticus, assembly GCF_947179515.1. NCBI lineage: Eukaryota > Metazoa > Chordata > Mammalia > Rodentia > Muridae > Apodemus > Apodemus sylvaticus. The sequence continues at coordinate 73,310,283 of NC_067477.1, read as the reverse complement.
ATCCATGAATATTTGAAACAGAATGGTAAATAAAAAGGAGTTCAAAACCATCTTAAGCCATTAGCATTAAGAAGCTACGGTTGGTTAATTAGGGAATTTTTTGATGCCGTTTTTCAGTTAACTGATGGGAAACCTGAAGGGAAACACAGGCTATTAAAACCCAACATTACTAAGAACAAAAAGGATTCAGACACTTTCCCACTGTTGTTACCCCAGCACTTTAGAAGATGAGCCAGGTAGGTCTAGGTGTGATGTCAGCTTGGACTATCAGGTAGTCCCAAGCATGCCTGGAATATACACCATGTCTATGTGTCAAAATATGTTTTAGAGAAAATAATAAAACCTATTAAGTGATGTTTTAAAGATTATAAATCTTTAATCAAGAGTTCTTCATTAAAGATGGGCATCATCATCTTTAAAAAAAAGAATTCTTTTATTTATGTATGCATCTTTGTTTGTGTATTTCACATCTGTGTGGGTTCTTGTCGGGGTGGTCAGAGATTCAAGCAGTTGTAAACTTCCTCACTTGAGTACAGGGAACCAAACTGTAGTCGTTTGGAAGAGCAGCAAGTACTCTTAATTACTGAGCTATTTTTCCAGTCCCCGAGTACCAGTTTCTTAAAAAGTAGATAAAAATTATTTACCTAAGAGTTTTGAGCATCAAAATAACATCGGTAGATGAAATATTTTTAATTGTACCTCATCAGTGCAAGAAATGAACTACATTGTGTTAATGTAGTTCTAGAATTAATCTTAGCTACACATATTTCATATTGAATATTAAAGATAGGCTTACTATAAAATTACCTAGAACCTAGTAGAAACAATAAATGAGAAATGATTAAAATTATAAAATTATAAAATGGGAAATATTCAAAAGTGGATGTTGATTTTTGTCTATAATAACTAAGGAAAGAATATTAGTTGACAGAGAAATAAGTAATTTTGTTACAGATGCCTATTCTTTCTAGACCATTAGTTTTATTTATTTTTCTTACACCCAGCCTAGCACTTTGTTTGACTCAAGTCTCCTGATTATCAAGTTTACTCTGTGTGCAATAGCTTTTACCCAAAGTACAGCTGTATTAAGCTAATAAGAATGCCATGGGAGCTGGACAGCTCATTAATGAACTCATGTGGGGTTCTGTGTGTAATTACCCATCTTAAGGGAGTTAGGTGTTTCCTGCCTGTGAGTCAATTTGTCATCAAAGTTTAAGAAAAGCAGAATTTCATTTCAGCTCACCTTGGAGATGAAAATAAACATGGCATGAGGGCATGCTCTTCAAACTTTGTATATTTTATCACAGGAATTTACTTATGTCTAATAATGCAAGCTACTGATCTTGGTATTCAGTTACTAATTTTACAAGTATGTATTATGATGACTAAAGCTAGAAATATTAGGCAACCACTAAAATGAGGAACAGGACAGGGGTAAATATGAACTATCCATGCCATTCATTTAAAGGAAACAAAATTTAGGTAGGCTTACATTCTCACGGACCTGAGATCTATGACTGTGATTACTTAGAAACTCAGCTTTACCAAAGCACAATGGATTGGAATGATAGAAAATAGAAAACATGCCTATTTTAAATAAATTGTTATTTCATGAAAACATATAAGTGCAAAAATTTAAATTTTATACCAGAAATATATGCCACAGAAAACAGAAAATCATTCTATACCCACTTAAATTCATTGCGAAGAAATGGGATGTAAACACCCTTTTGGTATGTAGGCTGTACAAACAATTCTAGGTAGAAGGATGCAGTTGTTCAATATTCTATAGCAGAGATTAGCAAATCTTGTATGTGAAAGGCCACAATGCAAATATATTAGTTATGTCATCCAACAATGAAAGCAATAATAAATCTATGGCCACAATTTTTCTACTTAAGAAATTTACGTAATTTTTATATTTAAGACACTTATAAAATTCCAGGGAATAATTGTTACTAAAATTCTATTAGCTATGTTAAAATTGAGCATGTCATCACATTGTAAATTAGTTGCTTATAGTTGGATGTTGGATGAAAGTTTCTCAATAGCATAGTTATTCACCTTCTATAATATAGGAATTTCCTTTTTCACTTGTGATGAAGTCTGAAAGACAGTGTTGGAAATATAATTAGAATATATAAAATACAACTACTGACCTGACATTATCTGTAACTGCATCTCTCACATCTTGTTTCAAGTGTTGATGTCAGAAAGTGTTTTAAAGCAATGTTATTTACTTGTTTTCCACATTGTTAATTATTACTGAATTACCTTTGCTGTGAAAATGTTTCTGTTACAATGACTACTGTTTTATTTATAAGTTTTGGTTGAATTCATGAAGGCTAACAATTCTTTTTTTTTTATTTTTTTTTATTTTTTTATTCGATATAATTTATTTACATTTCAAATGATTTCCCTTTTCTAGCCCCCCCACTCCCCGAAAGTCCCGTAAGCCCCCTTCTCTTCCCCTGTCCTCCCACCCACCCCTTCCCAATTCCCCGTTCTGGTTTTGCCGAATACTGTTTCACTGAGTCTTTCCAGAACCAGGGGCCACTCCTCCTTTCTTCTTGTACCTCATTTGATGTGTGGATTATGTTTTGGGTATTCCAGTTTTCTAGGTTAAAATCCACTTATTAGTGAGTGCATACCATGATTCACCTTTTGAGTCTGGGTTACCTCACTTAGTATGATATTCTCTAGCTCCATCCATTTGCCTAAGAATTTCATGAATTCATTGTTTCTAATGGCTGAATAGTACTCCATTGTGTAGATATACCACATTTTTTGCATCCACTCTTCTGTTGAGGGATACCTGGGTTCTTTCCAGCATCTGGCAATTATAAATAGGGCTGCTATGACCATAGTAGAGCATGTATCCTTATTACATGGTGGGGAGTCTTCTGGGTATATGCCCAGGAGTGGTATAGCAGGATCTTCTGGAAGTGAGGTGCCCAGTTTTCGGAGGAACCGCCAGACTGCTTTCCAGAGTGGTTGTACCAATTTGCAACCCCACCAGCAGTGGAGGAGTGTTCCTCTTTCTCCACACCCTCTCCAACACCTGAATTTTTAATCTTAGCCATTCTGACTGGTGTAAGATGAAATCTTAGGGTTGTTTTGATTTGCATTTCCCTAATGACTAATGAAGTTGAGCATTTTTTAAGATGCTTCTCTGCCATCCGAAGTTCTTCAGGTGAGAATTCTTTGTTTAACTCTGTACCCCATTTTTTAATAGGGTTGTTTGGTTTTCTGGAGTCTAACTTCTTGAGTTCTTTATATATATTGGATATTAGCCCTCTATCTGATGTAGGATTGGTGAAGATCTTTTCCCAATTTGTTGGTTGCCGATTTGTCCTCTTGATGGTGTCCTTTGCCTTATAGAAACTGTAATTTTATGAGGTCCCATTTGTCAATTCTTGCTCTTAGAGCATACGCTATTGATGTTCTGTTCAGAAACTTTCTCCCTGTACCGATGTCCTCAAGGGTCTTCCCCAGTTTCTTTTCTATTAGCTTCAGAGTGTCTGGCTTTATGTGGAGGTCCTTGATCCATTTGGATTTGAGCTTAGTATAAGGAGACAAGGATGGATCAATTCGCATTCTTCTGCATGCTGACCTCCAGTTGAACCAAAAGGCTAACAATTCTATAATAATAGCTAATTCTACCATCCTGTACATTTTGACATGGATTTAAAGTTTTTGTCTAAGCTCTAAGCGTGAGTACACGCGCGTGCGTGCGCGTGTGTGTGTGTATTAATTTTATATATAGCCTATATATATATATATATATATACATATATCACCTCTTTGTGATTTTCTGTATTTCTTTAAGGGATTTATGTTTCCTCTTTAAGGGCTTCTACCTGTTTATATGTGTTCTCCTATATTTCTTTATGAGAGTTTTTATATGCCTTTCTTAAAGTCCTCTACTAGCTCAATGAGATAAGATTTGACTCAGAATCTTGTTTTTCAGGCATGTTAAGGTATCCATGGTTTGCTATGGTGGGAACACTGGGTTCTGTTGTTGCCCAGTGGCATTGGTTTCTGTTGCTTATGTCCTTCCGTTTTCTTCTAGCCATCTGGTTAGCTCAGTTGTTAACTGGTTTTGCTGTTTCTAACTGGAGCCTGTCCCTCTTGTAGGAAATTGGAGATGTGTGAACTGGGTTTGAGCAAGCCTTCTGGGAGGCAAACAGTGCTATCTCAAGTTAAGGGGAGATCTTGGGTCCTTAGTTATGGAAGGCCTTCTGTGATCCTGCTTATGGCAGATCTCCTGGAAGTCAGTCTCTCTCTGGGTGTGGGGAGGAGCATGGCAGTGGGAGCACCTGATCTGCCCCAGGCCAAGTTCCACAATGACTCTATCTGAGTTGGGTGCTATGTGGGCTTTCCTCCTTACAAGTCAGAATTAAGATTCAATCTTACACCCATCAGGATAGTTAAGATCAATAACATATTGCAGCTCATGTTGGCAACACTAGGTAGAAGGGCAACATTCTTTCATTGCTTGTGGGAGTGCATATTTTTAAAGTCACTATGGAAATCAATATAGTTGGTCTTCAGAAAATTGAGAATCCATCTGCCACAAGACCCACACTTGGGCATATACCCAAAAGAACACTCCATTGTATGACAATGACACTTGATCCACTATGTTTATAGCATCTTTATTCATAATACCCAGTGACTAGAAAAATACTAGATGTACCTCAGCTGAGGAATGAATAAAGAAAATGTGTAGAATATTTATACAACAGAGTATTATTACTTAGCTGTCAAAGAAAATAACATGAACATTTCAAGAAAATGCATAGATATAGAAAAAAATCATCTTGAGTGATATATCTGAGACTCAAAGACTCAAACATGGTATGTACTCACTTATAGTGGATATTCTCTGTGAAGTATAGGGATGCTACAAGTATAGTCATGAAGTATAGTCATGCTACAAGTAACAGACCCAGACAAGCTGAATAGCAAGGAGAGATCTAGGTGGAACAAACTAATATTCCTTGCAAGATAAAATAAAAAAGATTTTTGTGAGTGAACTGCAGCAGGAAGGAATGGGAACTGGAGGGATCACATTGGGGATGGAGCGACAGAGGCAGAGAGCAAGGGGAGAGACAACTGGAATTGGAGGGAATTAGGGAGCAATGTGGAAACTTAGTGCAATGGAAACTTCCTGGAATCCTTGAGGGTGACTCTAAGGAGGACTCCTAGCAAAGAAGAATGTGCAGCTTGAACTGGTTGTCTTTTGTAAGCAGGCAAAGGTTCCAGAGGTGTGACTGAGACACTAACCTAGCCACAAAATGTTGGACCTACTACCTGTCCTGCCTACAAGGTGTGCAGGACAATGGCAGCTCAGAACTTATGGAAGTGACTAACTAATGACTGGTCTAACTTGAGGTCTATTCCACAAGAGGGAGTCCAGGACCATTATTTTACTTCTTGGATAGCCTGGAACCAGAAGCTAAATAGCCCAGGGACCAAGGCAGAAACAAACACAACTGCCCAAAAAGAAAAAGTCCAGCAAGTGATCCCTAATGATATTTTGCTATATTGAGGCCCCCATCTCAATCATCATCAGAGAGAATTCCTCAGGTAGTGCATGAGAGTAGATGCAAAGTTCCATAGCCAAGAATTAGACCTAGCTTGGGGAACCCAGTGGAAAAAGGTGAGGAAGGAGTGTAAGAGCAGTGGGTTTGAGGACAACAGAACACCAACCATAGAATCAACTAAGCAGAGCACATAGGTGAGACTGAAGTAGTAATCAAGGAGCTTGCTTGGGTCTGCACTAGGTCCTCTGCATGTCTCTGACTCTTTCGCCTACTCTTGAGACTCTTTTTCTCCTATTGGGTTACCCTGTCCTGTCTTCGTATAAGGGTTTATTCCTAGTCTGATTATAACTTGTTATGCCATATTTAGTCGCCATCGCTGGGAAGACTGCTCTTGTTTGAAGGAAAATGGAAGAATAATATATCCAAGGAAGAGAAAAGTGGGTGTTCTGGGAAGAGTGGAGGGGGAAGAAACTGTTGTGTGAGACTAAAATAACTTTAAAATAATACATTGAATAAAAGACAGCTTATCAACAAATATTTTTTAGTAAAACAGGAGATTTACCTGGAGAATATAAAATTGGATCTATCTCTCATTCTGTACAAAAGTAGGTATAAACTATCCGCTGGGAAGATTTTTATTTCAGATGGACACTGGCTAGAATTGTCTGAGAGAAGAGATTCTCAATTAAGAAAATGCCTCCATAACATTTTCAATTAAAGTTTTTTGGACAAAAGCATATACTATGTGACACACTGTGACACTCCAAGTACACCTCAGATTCCACACTGAAAAACTTTTTTATTCAATATATTTTTATTTACATTTCAAATGATTTCCCCTTTTCTGGCCCCCCACTCCCAAAAAGTCACATAAGTCCCCTTCCCTCCCCCTGTTCTCCCACCCACCCATTCCCACTTCCCTGTTCTGGTTTTGCCTTATACTGCTACACTGAGTCTTTTCAGAACCAGGGGCCACTCCTCCATTCTTCTTGTACCTCATTTGTTGTGTGGATTATGTTTTGGGTATTCCAGTTTTCCAGGCTAATATCCACTTATTAGTGAGTGCATACCATGATTGATCATTTGAGACTGGGTTACCTCACTTAGTATGATGTTCTCCAGCTCCATCCATTTGCCTAAGAATTTCATGAATTCCTTGTTTCTAATGGCGGAATAGTACTCCATTGTGTATATATACAACATTTTTTGCATCCATTCTTCTGTTGAGGGATACCTGGGTTCTTTCCAGCTTCTGGCTATTATAAATAGGGCTTCTATGAACATAGTGGAGCATATACGCTTATAACATTCTGGGGAATCCTCTTGGTATATGCCCAGGAGTGGTATAGCAGGATCTTTCAGAAGTGAGGTGCTGAGTTTTCTGAGGAACCGCCAGACTGATTTCCAGAGTAGTTGTACCAATTTGCAAACCCAGCAGCAGTGGAGGAGTGTTCATCTTTCTCCACATCCTCACCAACACCTTCTGTCTCCTGAGTTTTTAGTCTTAGCCATTCTGACTGGTGTAAGGTGAAATCTCAGAGTTGTTTTGATTTGCATTTCCCTGATGACTAACGAAGTTGAGCATTTTTTAAAATGTTTCCCGGCCATCCAAAGTTCTTCAGGTGAGAATTCCTTGTTTAACTCTGTACCCCATTTTTTAATAGAGTTATTTGGTTTTCTGGGGTCTAACTTCTTGAGTTCTTTGTATATATTGGATATTAGCCCTCTATCTGATGCAGGGTTGGTGAAGATCTTTTCCCAATTTGTTGGTTGCTGATTTGTCCTTTTGATGGTGTCCTTTGCTTTACATAAACTTTGTAATTTTATGAGGTCCCATTTGTCAATTCTTGATCTTAGAGGATATGCTATTGGTGTTCTGTTCAGGAACTTTCCCCTGTACCAATGTCTTCAAGGGTCTTCTCCAGTTTCTTTTCTATTAGCTTCAGAGTGTCTGACTTTATGTGGAGGTCCTTGATCCATTTAGAGTTGAGCTTAGTACAAGGAGACAATGATGGATCAATTCACATTCTTCTGCATGCTGACCTCCAGTTGAACCAGCACCATTTGTTGAAAAGGCTATCTTTTTTCCATTTGGATGTTTTCAGCCCCTTTGTCCAGGATCAAGTGGCCATAAGTGTGTAGGTTCATTTCTGGATCTTCAGTCCTGTTCCATTGATCTGCCTGCCTGTCACTGTACCAATACCATGCAGTTTTTTGGCTTTTTTTTTTTAGCAACTTTATTTCTTTTTCATTTTTATTTTTATTTATTTATATTTTTATTTACATTGCAAATGATTTCCCCTTTTCTGGGTCCCCACTCCCCGCAAGTCCCATAAGCCCTCTTCCGTCCCCGTATCCTTCCATCTACCCCTTCCCACTTCCCTGTTCTGGAATTCCCCTATACTCTTGCACTGAGTCTTTCCAGAACCAGGGCCCACTCCTCCATTCTTTTTGGACATTATTTAATGTGTGGATTATATCCTGGGTATTCAAAGTTTCTAGGCTAATATCCACTTATCAGTGAGTGTATACCATGATTGATCTTTTGAGACTGGGTTACCTCACTTAGTATGATGTTCTACAGCTCCATCCATTTGTCTAAGAATTTCATGAATTCATTGTTTCTAATGGCTGAATAGTACTCCATTGTGTAAATATACCACATTTTTTGTATCCATTCCTCCGTTGAAGGACATCTAGGTTCTTTCCAGCTTCTGGCTATTACAAATAGGGCTGCTTTAAACATAGTGGAGCATGTGTCCTTATTGCATGCTGAAGAATCCTCTGGATATATGCCCAGTAGTGGTATAACAGGGTCCTCAGGAAGTGACATGCCCAGTTTTCTGAGGAACCACCAGACAGATTTCCAAAGTGGTTGCACCATCTTTCAATCCCACCAGCAGTGGAGGAGTGTTCCTCTTTCTCCACATCCTCGCCAACACCTGCTGTCTCCTGAGTTTTTGACCTTAGCCATTCTGACTGGTGTGAGGTGAAATCTCAGGGTTGTTTTGATTTGCATTTCCCTAATGATTAATGATGTTGAACATTTCTTAAGGTGTTTCTCAGCTCTCCGAAGTTCTTCATGTGAAAATTCTTTGTTTAGCTCCGTACCCCACTTTTTAATGCGGTTATTTGGATCTCTGGGTTCTACTTTCTTGAGTTCTTTGTATATATTAAGATATTAGCCCTCAGTCGGATTTAGGGTTGGTGAATATTCTTTCCCAGTCTGTTGGTTGACATTTTGTCCTTTTGACGGTGTCCTTTGCCTTACAGAAACTTTGTAGTTTTATGAGGTCCCATTTGTCAATTCTTGATCTTAGAGCATAAGCTATTGGTGTTCTATTCAGGAACTTTTCCCCTGTGCCCATGTCCTCCAGGGTCTTCCCCAGCTACTCAATGATACCTTGGTCAAGGAAGAAATAAAGAAAGAAATCAAAGATTTCTTAGAATTTAATGAAAATGAAGGCACAACATACACAAATCTATGGGACACATTGAAAGCAGTGTTAAGAGGAAAACTCATAGCTTTGAGTGCCTTCAAAAAGAAATTCGAGAGAGCTTACACTAGAAGATTAATGGAACAACTGAAAACCCTGGAACAAGAAGAAGCTAATTCACCCAGGAGGAGGAGAAGACAGGAAATCATCAAACTCAGGGCTGAAATCAATCAAGTAGAAACCAAGAGAACCATACAAAGAATCAACAAGATCAAAAGCTGGTTCTTTGAAAAAATCAACAAGATAGATAAACCCTTAGCCAGACTAACCAAAGGGCACAGAGAAAGTATCCAAATTAACAAAATTAGAAATGAAAATGGAGATATCACAACAGAAACTGAGGAAATTCAAAAAATCATCAGATCGAACTACAAAAACCTGTACTCAACACAACTTGAGAATCTGGAGGAAATGGACATTTTCTTAGACAGATACCAATTACCAAAATTAAACCAGGATCAAATAGACCATCTAAACAGACCCATAACCCCTAAAGAAATAGAAGGGGTCATAGATAGGCTTCCAACCAAAAAAAGCACAGGACCAGATGGTTTCAGTGCAGAATTCTATCAGACCTTCAAAGAAGACTTAACACCAATACTCTTCAAACTCTTCCACCAAATATAAACAGAAGGAACACTACCCAACTCCTTCTTCGAAGCCACTATTACGCTGATACCAAAACCACACAAAGACCCAACTAAGAAAGAGAATTTCAGGCCAATTTCCCTTATGAATATCGATGCAAAAATACTCAATAAAATTCTTGCCCACCAAATCCAAGTACACATCAAAACGATCATCCACCATGATCAAGTAGGCTTCATCCCAGGGATGCAGGGATGGTTCAATATACGGAAATCCATAAATGCCATCCACTACATAAACAAACTCAAAGAAAAAAACCACATGATCATTTCATTAGATGCTGAAAAAGCATTTGACAAAATTCAGCATTCTTTCATGCTAAAAGTCTTGGAAAGGACAGGAATTCAAGGCCCATATCTAAACATAGTAAAAGCAATATACAGCAAACCAGTAGCCAACATCAAACTCAATGGAGAGAAACTTGAAGCAATCCCACTAAAATCAGGGACTAGTCAAGGCTGCCCCCTCTCTCCATATCTTTTCAATATAGTTCTTGAAGTCGTAGCTAGACAACAGAAGGAAGTCAAAGGGATACAAATTGGAAAGGAAGAAGTCAAATTATCACTATTTGCAGATGATATGATCATATACTTAAGTGACCCTAAAAACTCTACTAGAGAACTCCTACAGCTGATAAACAACTTCAGCAAAGTGACTGGCTACAAAATCAACCCATGCAGTTTTTAACACTATTGCTCTGTAGTATTGCTTGAGGTCAGGGATACTGATTCCTCCAGAATTTCTTTTGTTGTTGAGAATAGCTTTAGCTATCCTGGGTTTTTTGTTATTCCAGATGAATTTGAGAATTGCTCTTTTAACTCTATGAAGAATTGAGTTGGGATTTTGATAGGTATTGCACTGAATCTGTATATTGCTTTTGGCAAAATGGCCATTTTAACTATACTAATCCTGCCGATCCATGAGCATGGGAGGTTTTTCCATTTTTTGAGGTCTTCTTCTATTTCCTTCTTCAGAGTCTTGAAGTTCTTGTCATACAGATCTTTCACATGTTTGGTAAGAGTCAACCCAAGGTACTTTATACTGTTTGTCACTATTGTGAAGGGTGTCATTTCCCTAATTTCTTTCTCAGCCTGCTTATCTTTGAGTATAGGAAGGCTACTGATTTGCTTCAGTTGATTTTATAACCTGCCACTTTGCTGAAGTTGTTTATCAGCTGTAGGAGTTCTCTAGTGGAATTTTTTGGGTCACTTAGGTAGACTATCATATCATCTGCCAATAATATAGTTTGACTTCTTCCTTTCCAATTTGTATCCCTTTGACCTCCTTATGTTGTCTAATTGCCCGAACTAGTACCTCAAGTACAATATTGAAAAGATAAGGAGAAAGGGGGCAGCCCTGTCTAGTCCCTGATTTTAGTGGGATTGCTTCAAGTTCTGAGAAATTTTTTTAAATTTCTTTTGGGGAGGAGGTTGCAAATGTAGTGGTCATGTATGCAGGGCCTGGGCGATGAGTGAGATTAGAGTATATGATGTGAAATTCACAATGAATCAATAAAAAGTTTTTTTAAAAAAGATTTGTCTGTAGGAAATTTTCTTAATTAGCACTTGCTGTGGGACGGTCCAGCTCACTCTAGGTATTGCCCTGGGTTCTATAAGAAAACAAGCTTCCTAATCCAGGTAAAAAGTGTCTAGTCAGGTCTTTGTCCACAATTTAAACATATCACTTAATTTTGTTTTATTGATTTTTATCATAAATAATTCTCATAAATAAATTTTATCATAAATTTTCCCATAAATTATGGATATTAATGATAACACAATGTACACATATTATGGGTTATTGTAAAATATATGGATGGGAAAATTAATTGAATAAAACAAGAAGACAAGAATTCTGTGGCTAGAGAAGTGTAAACTTCTTGTTCTTAGCAATATGTGCATGTGTTTTTATTTGTACAGAAGAATTTTTCCATTTGATATCCTGGAAATTGCCTGTTGCTGCCATTGTTGTTTGGAAATATATAGTCAGAGAATTGACAGGGTGGGATATTATAGGAGATTTATATGCGATATCATTGAAACCTGTCTTCGAGACCTCTAGTAAGGTTTGCATAATGTTCTTGTATGAAGTTCTCTCTGCCTAAATAGCTGTTGTACTTTCAGAAGTCTTCTGCATAGACCTGAATGAAACTGTTGGTAGGCTGCAAAAGAAGCACAATTAAAAAAATTAAATCATCTTTGTGGTCAAAATTCATCCTTCCTGGTCATACTGATACCTGGAAACAGTAATGTGCTGGGAATAGAGATTAGCTCAGGAGAAAAGATAATGGATGATTAATCAATAAATAAATCACATACAATTATTATTGGTTATTAGTTGTATATTATTAGTTATAGTGATAAATAGGTCACTTCCAATAAAATTTTGGTTATTTTTATTATTATATAATCAGTACAGTGTAGTTATGTAATTTCACCTAAAGAAATAGTTCATTTTTAACTTAAACTCTGAACCACCAACTATATTTATTTTATTGATACTGATATATATCTACATTACATATAGTTTAATATTCACAATTAATTATTCTCCTCTTATATGCTTAAGAACTATATTTATCTTCATAAGGATATATATCATTATTGAATTTTTCAAAGTACAGAATTTTTAAAAATTGAAACCACATAGATAAAATCCACTAGTTTTAGGAGAATATGCCCTTTAGCTGTAAAAGTTTATAATAGTTTCTATTAGAATAAGGCATACAACTATACACTATATATTTTTAAACTTATTTAATTAGTTGTAATTACCAATTTTGTCAGGCATAAGACTAACATTTAAGGGAAAAAAACAGTGATTGATTTGGAATGTTTCTAAAATGGTGGCCTATTATAAATGGCCAATCTGTCAAGTAGGGTAAACCATGGATTTTTTTAGCCCCAGAAATCCAGGCAACTGAAGAGTAAAGTACAGACTTTACAGAAATTTCTTGTTTCTAGTTATTTTTTGTGAAGAATGCTAGAAGGCTGAAATTTGTGTAATCTTCACACACTGTGAAGGTTCAAAGTCCATGTGTTTGAATGATTTAAGGGGACAAGGGAGTATATATTAACTGGGTAGCTTTGAAAATCTGCCCTCGAGAAGAATTGCTTTTCCTGTCTCAGTGGGATTAGAGGAAAACATCTCCCTGAAGTTGCAATTCAGAATCTATTTTCCAAAGATTCTGAACCCCTCCATTGTTTGTAATTTTAACATAGAAACAATTCTAGTAAACATAAATTGTGCATTCATAGACAGTTCATGATTAGGACTGAAGGATTTCTTTTTTCACCTTTACATAGCAGATAACATGCTATGTCTTCATGGTACTCTGTATTATTTGGAGTTGTAAGTAATGACTGGGATGATCATTGTAGCTTCCCCATTGCGAATTTTCTTTTCCAGTCCATGTAGATCATCACCATATACATACATATGACAGCCAGTAGAGCCTTTAATACGTAATGACTAAATTAGGTGCACATTGACTTCTTTTGGCCAGGGGAAATTTTTGGGTAATTGGAGCTGTGAGATACTATTTATTAAGCTCAATTCTGCCTTTCTTAATGACTGCTAGAAGCAAAACCTAAAAAGAAGCAATTATTAGCATATATCTTGAAATTAAATAGTAAAATAATTCTGTATAAATTGAAGTCAAATTTCTACCCAAAAAATGTCAGCTCAAAATGTGAGATAATTAGATGTTGAGGAAATGAACATTCTAACACTGAAGGAAAATTTATACATGATGGATTCAATGACTGTTCCTTTGCCCAAAGCTATCTTTTCTTTCAGCGTTTTTCTGACAGCTTACAGGATAGAAGAAAATTTCATGAGAAAATTACTTCTAAATTCTTTAGAGCAAACAATACTTCCTGTTTTCTCATCCCTCTGAGTCCACAGACAGCAGTGAACCCTCTGGTTGACTGGATATATAGCCTTGTTCCCCTTCTTGTACTTCTTGGAGTGTTCATCATCTGAAACACAGAATGTGCTGGGAATCCCCTACAGTCCACTTCAACTGCCTGGCACCAGCCCTTCTATATTCTATCTGCATGACATTTTATTTTTGGAATTCAACTTTCCAGCTGGACAAATTGAGATACACACTAATGTCTGAGTGCTCCGTGAATTTCACAGATAGAACTGGAAAGAAAATGTGTGTTTCCTGAGCCACTCTCCCTTTGCCCCCTTCCTATGATCATGCTGAAATTTTTTTACTGCTCAGTACTTCTCCTCCAAGCATTTCAAAAAGTAAAATGATGTGTCTGAAAGACAAAAACACAGTTGAAACGACAGGAAAAACGGTCTCATTTTCCAGGAAGAGCAATACTACTTAATATAGTGTCATAATCAAGATTTAGAATAGATAAATAAAGGTTGTGGAGGCTATGATGTTTGAATAATTAGGTATAATTAAGTTTTTGTAAAGATTTTTAATGACTTCATTTCTCATTAAATAATCAAAAGAGTAATGATACCGAGAAAGATGTATCTAGGTTTTTGTAACAGAGACTGACAGTAATTTAGAACTGTTTCCTAAAGCCAAAACAGTACTAAAATGGTCTTCTGTGGGTAAGTGGATATATGTGTGCTTTATAAGGAAGGGAATGGCAACTTGTTAGGCAGCCTGCGCATTGGCAGGAAGCACAGAGCAATGGACGCTGATGCTCAGCTTGCTGATTCCTTTCTTCCGTTTCAACATTTTTTAGGACCATAATCTACTAGAACACACTTCCTACATTTGTGTCTTTACTCCCAGCTTACACCTCTGAATACTCTCATAGACACACCCAGGGCAGGTCTCCTAGATTCCAATTCCATTCGGTGACATTGAAAAGTAACCATCGTGATCCCACCCTTTGCTAACTTATTATCCAAATGTCAGTGTTAGAATAGCACTACAACCATGCCCTCGGAGACTCATTTCCATCTTACAAGGCGAAATGCATTCAATCCAACTTAAAACTCCCTGTAGTCTTCAATAGACATAACACTGTCCAAAGTTTCTCCTACTTAAGATAAACTCTTAACTGGGATTCCCTATAAATTCCCTCCAAAAGTTATAAGCTTCTAATAAGAATATAAAGGGACGGTTTTTGTTTTTATTTTATTTTGTTTCATGAGGTATGAATAGGTTCATAGGCTAAACCTGGCAAAATTGAGATCAAAATCAAGCAGGGCAAAGATTATTTCCTGTAATAAGTTTAATGTATGACATATCAAGCTCTTAGTGGTATCATTTGTTCCCAAACAGATATGAGTAAGGTTGTCGACTGTTTCTACTGTTTATAATCCACATTGTCTCTTTAGTTTCTTTCTTGTCCTAACTGTATATATATATATATATATATATATATATATATATATATATATATATATATATATATATATATATATATATGGGTAGATATGCTGTCATACTGAAGTCTCCACTATCATGGGTTTTATAATACTTTTTTGGACTCACCTTCTCACATCCTCATGCAGTTGCCTCTTGGGGTCTTTTTATTGTTATTAATTGCCTGGGCCTAATGGCTTGAGAAACCTTGATTATGATTCTAAGATACTGTAACTCTCACAATTTTGTTGCCTAGAAAATGACACTGTGTGGATGATACTACCACTTTCTGCTGGCACCTTGAGCTATAATCTTACCATAACTGTAGTGACTTACTTCTTTGAGGTGGGCTCCCAAATACACTCCCTAGCAATGGTTTACCAGTAGAAAAACAGCTGCAATTCACTCTCTCCTTTCAAGTAAATTTGAATTTTCACAAGCTTCAGCCTTCAGTGATAGAGTCTTGTGCTTAGAACACTTTCGCATTTTCTGAGAACAACCTTCTAGGCTTAGTACATACAGTTGTTTTCTTTGTACTTGACTCATCTGTATCTTTAGACACACATTTCTTTCCTCGCCAAGCTTCAAAATTTAAATATCTTTCTGTTCTTTCTCTCTAAAACAATGAACAGTAACCACAGTACAGCGTGTATGTTACGCTTCTTCAAATTTCTCCTGCAAAACTACTTAGCCCACTATTCCAGCAATTATCCTCACTTAAATTTCAGGGATGCAGGTAGAGGGAAGCACATTTCTGTTTGTTGTTTGTTTGTTTTGGCAGAATGTAGCATGAATACTCCGTAGCCCTGTTCCCAATAGAATCTTTTCTTCTTCTTTGAAACCTGATGAACTGTATTATTTGTCTCAACATTCTGATACCCCAAATTCCCACCAAAGAGCTCATCTTATGGCATTCTCTGATTTTTCCAATCACGAACATTTCCACATTCCTCTTACAAATCACTCCAAATGCCTAAGAACCACATGCCCATTAATGAAATCAAAGGCCATAGTTCTCAATTCCACATTTCTGTTCTAGCTCTGTTTCTCATTGGTGTGAATATATATATATATATATATATATATATATATATATATATATATATATATATATATATATCTCAAGAAGTTAAATTCTAGAAAACCAATTAAATGGGGTACAGAACTAAACAAGGAATCCTCAACTGTGGAATCTCAAATGGCAGAGAAGCACCTAAAGAAGTGTTCAGATTTCTGAGTCATCGGGGAAATGCAAATCAATATGACCCTGAGATTCCACCTTACACAAACCAGAATGGCTAAGATAAAGCTCAGGTGACAGAAGATGTTGGCAAGGGTGTGGAGAAAGAGGAACATTTTTCTATTGCTGGTGGGATTGCAAGCTTGTACAACCATTTTGGAAATTAATCTGGTAGTTCCTCAGAATATTGGAAATAGTTCTACCTAAAGAGCAAGGTATACCACTCCTGGGCATATACCCAAATGATGATCCACCATATCCCAAGAACACATGGTCCACTATGTTCATAGCAGCCTTATTTATAATAACCAAAAGCTAGAAATTACCTATATGTTCCTTAACAGAAGAATGGATACAGAAAATGTGCTATATTTATTTACACAATGGAATAATAATCAGTTATTAAAAATGAGGGCTTCACAAATTTTGCAGGAAATGGATGGAACTAGAAAATATCATCCTGAGTGAGTTAACCCAGACCCAAAAAGACATACGTGGTATGTACTCACTGATAAGTGGCTATTAGCCCTAAAGCTCAGAATATGTACGATACCATATGATACCAACTCATAGACCATATGAAGCTCAACTAGAAGGAAGCCTTTAGTGAAATGCACAGAGAAGAGATAGAACCTAAAGAGACCACCTACAGTAGATAGGCACAGGCCTCAGTTGAGGGATGGGGCCACCTATCGATCTCAAAGTTTTAAACTAGAAATATTATTTTCCAAAGGAAAGACATGGACAAAAAATGGAGCAGAGACTGAATAAGGGGCCATCTGGAAACTACCCAACTCGGGAATCTATTTTGTCTATAGACACCAAACCTGTACAGTGTTGCTGTAGCCATGGGACACTTGTTGATAGGAACCTGGAATGGCTGTTCCTTGGGAAGTTCTGCTGGCAACTGACCAAAGCAGATGTGAATACTTGGAACCAACCATCAAACTGAGCTCAGGGACTCAGGTGAGGGATCTGTCAGATGGACTAGAGGAGTGTAGAGGGATTGCAACCCCATAGGAAGAACAATGTTGCTTGGCCAGACCACCTAGTGCCCAAGAACTAGACCACCAACCAAGGAGTATATTGGGGGGAATCCATGGCTCCAAATACTTATGTAGCAGAGGATGGCCCTGTCTGATATCAATGGGAAGGGAGGCCCTTGGTTCTGTGGAAGTTTGATGCCCCAGTGTAGGGGGATGCTGGAGTGGTGGGGCTGGAGAAGGTCAGTGGGTGGGGGAGTACCCTCATAAAGGCAAAGAGGTGGGGGGAAAAGAACAGATGTGGGATAAGGGACTGTGGACGGGCAACCAGGAAGTGAGATATTATTTGAGATGTAAACAATTGGAATAATTAATTTAAAAAAAAAAGAAAAGTGATTTTGTGAATGTTTATCATAAACAATAGGCAAAGCAATAATCCTCGTCTTGAGCTGAATCCTGGCTTCATCTGTCTTGGTAGAATAGGATCAGAGGGAACCCAGTGATTATAACTAGGAAATGATGGCTCACACTGTAGGCTGTGTTATGCTTTGAAAAACAATACAACATGGGGTAGTACAAGTATATGATTAGAGTTTAAGGAGTTGCAGCAATTAAATCACATTTCTGATAATCCAGGAAATGAGTAGAAACATGACAATATCATATAAGCTAAATAATTAAACATTTTACATCAAAACTGGGAGAAACTGACTTCTATACCCATACAAACTATTTATACTTCTAGTTTATATGCCCAATTATTGAGAGCTTGGTTGGGGGGTTATAGGAAGGAAGTAATATATGTTTGACCAAAGACTGATCCTCATGTATCAGAGGAACATTGTCTTCTTCAGTGGAGCATACAGCTTCAGGAGAATGAAAAGATGGGCAGTAAGAGAGAAGGGAAAGATGACTTCCCTAGCCAGGTCATCAGAATCAACCCTGGCAATCAACAAGAACACAGATATCCCAGAAAGATCAGATTCACTTTACATTTGATATTTCAATCTTTGGCAAAGATCACTATCTTCTGTTGTGTGTTAATAAATTGAGGGCTCTACAAAATTTTGTTTTGTTTAATTTGTTTACATTTGCTTATTTGTTTGTGACAATGAATCAACAACTCTGAGGCCAAGATTGGCCTTGAATCTAATTTATCATCTTCCTTCCTTTGTCTCTGAGTGCTGAGATTATAGGCATGTACTATGTTCAGCTCAAGACTTAAGGAGCCATTATATCAGCATTACCTCTCTAATTCTTAGGATGGATTTGGCATAGATATATACTCAGTATAATATCTAATTTTATATTAACAAGTGTATCTTAAAGAAAATAAGGTAATATTTTAAAAATTCAATGAATAGAATCTGATGAAAATGCTTTTCAATTTAAAATATTATGAAATTATAAAGCAGTGCTGATATAGATGAGTAAATAAAACATGAAATGATGAGAGCATTGTGAAAGTAAAAATAACCAAAAAATTGGCATAGATAAAAGTCAAAGAAGCAAAATATAGAATTAGCTATGAAAATGTAGTAAAATCCTAATTTTGATAGTCACCATATAAACAGTAATTTCTATTTCTTTTGATACTCTGAAATCAAGATTCAGGAAGTGAATCCATCAAGGTAAACAATACATGAGTCACTAAATAACATATCAAACAGCAGGAAGGATTTTAGTTATCCTAATAATGTAAACTATTCTATAGGATATCATGAGATTTGGTGCCAAAACACTTTATGTCAGAGACAATGAATGAGTATAATGAAAGAGTGCACTCTAAACATGGTGGGCAATAGCACAAGTGAACCTGCAGAAGTTACAATGGCATGCACAAGCCAGATAAAAATCCAACATATGAATAAATGGATGTGAAGTCCCACCGCTCATCCTGAGCTAAGAAGTTATTGGCATATTGGATAGATGCTCTCTCTCCTTCCTCTCTTCTTCTCTTCTCTTCTCTTCTCTTCTCTTCTCTTCTCTTCTCTTCTCTTCTCTTCTCTCTCTCTTCTCTCTCTGTGTATGTATATGTTTGTGTGTGTGTGTCTGTTTGTGTGTGTGAAAGAAAGAGAGGATAAAAAGAAAGAAGTAGGGAAGTAGAAGAGGAAGTGGAGGAGGAGGAGGAAGAAGGAGAGAAAGGAGGAGGAGGAGAGAAAGTCAGTTTTCTTTAAGAGTGTTGTCCCTGGTAAGTCAACCACACTCCAATGGATAGTCACATGTCCATGAGTAAATGAGCAGCAGAACTTGGACTTGATGAATGAAAAACCAGAACATAGGACACAAAGTTGGATGAAGAAAGAACAGGGGATGGATGTGGGAGGAATTGGAGGAGGGGGTGAGTATGGACAAAATTTATTGTATAAAATTCGCCAAGAACAAAACAAAGAAATATTGCCTTAGTGTTTCTGTTGCTGCAATAAAACACCATAACTAAATGCAAGGAAAGGAGAAAGGGCTTATTTCATCTTATAACTCAGGCTATGCTCCGTCACTAAGAGAATTCAGGGCAATAATTCAAGTCAGAAACCTGGAGTCAGGAACTGAACCCAAAGCCAGAAGGAATGTTACTTATTGGCTCCCCAGGGATTGTTCAGCCTGTTTACATGTACTATCCAGGAATGGCATTGTCTAGAATAGACTAGGCCCTCCCACAAGGATCACTAGTTAAGAAAATGAACCATGTGATTGTCCCAATCAATTGAGATTCCCTTTTTGAAAATGACACTAGCCCATGTCAAGTTGATATAAAATTAGCCAGCACAAAATACATGCATAAACAAATAGGAAAATATATAGGAATATATATTCTATAAAGGAAAAATTTTGAATTCAAAAAATTATTTTGAAATAATCAACAAAACCTGTAACTTTATCAAGTTGATAAATTCTTGTAAGACTGATCCACTTGCTATTGATTGTATGAACTCATTTCTTATTCACTGATATTTGTACTTTTACCCTTGTAACCTTAATTACGATAGCACTGAAATAAATCCACACTTATTTTATAAGATATAAATCTTTTCAAGTAATATACATGTTTAACATTTTACTTTTGAAACAGAAGTCTACTTATCCTGAAAATAACTTTCCTGTGCATAAAATACTCATTAATGTTTATCATTTATTTAATTATAAACATATATTAAAGTCTCTTCACACCTGGAAAACACTGGCAGAGTTTTTTTTCATTCTGTCACATGAGCAAAATCAGAATCTCATCCATAATTGAATTTTGGGTCTTTAAGCAGGGATAAGGAAGATAATTTGCTTTGTAAAAGAATACTATTTTTCTGTTATTGGAATATATTTAGTTAATTATAATCTTCATCTAAATAAATCTTTCCAATATTTTTTTTAAAGTACAACTAGAGTTTTTCTTAGAACCAAATCTTGTTTTGGTCCATTCCCATGTAACAATTACATATCAAACGTGGTCTTGAATCCTACTTCTGTCCTTTAATACAATCATTACTACTACTCCCTCACTCTGTATTTTCCTTGCTGTTGCTACAAGAATAATTAGCTAATGTGGTGTTCTCTTTGCCAGAAATGGATAAAGTCAATGATAATTTTAATAATGTGGTAAAAATATCAGATCTATGTCACAGAAGGCCTCACTGAAATTTTATTTGGTTCATAATCCTTGGACTTCTATTACCTCTGGCTTAGAAGCTAGTGTTACTTATGAATGTCAATTAAAACAAGATCATAGATCCAAAAGAATTTAACTAGTGAATTGAAACTTTTAAAACTGTGACTCCACATATATGTTAGTTAGACTTTTCATTTCTGTGATAAAATGCCAGAAGAAACAGCTAAAATAAGGAAGGCTTTATCTTGTCTCCTGGTTTCAGAGATTTCAGCCAGTGGATTTGTGAGTTCTGTGGCCATGGTCCTGTGGTGAGGAAGGGTATGTATCATCAGAGAGTATATTTGTTTTAATCACTTCTCAAAAGATAAACAATACAAGGTTAAATGGGCCTTCTTACAGAAATTAAAATAAGATGTTTCAGAGTCAGTGTGCTCTGGTGAGTCCAGCAGGCCACAGGTGGGAGCCTTCAGGTGTCTGCTTTGGGATCTGAACAGCCTGGGCCACAGCACTCGGTTTCCAGGAAGTGTAAGAGCCTGGTGTGCACCTGGAGGCAGACTGGAGGCACACAGCTTGCTGGGGGGGGGGGGGGTGAGCACCACAGAGCTTAGGTTCCAGTCCTGAGGCCTCTGTCAGGAGGCTTCAGATTTCCGCTTCAGGATCTAGAACAGCCTGGGCTACAACACCACATCTCCAGGCCCTGCAAGAGGCCAGAGGGGCACCCAGGAGGCCGGCTGGGAAGAGTCAGTGTGCTCTGGTGAGTCCAGGAGGCCCTGGGCAGGAGCCTTCAGGTGTCTGGATCTGAACAGCCTGAGCCACAGCACCCTGTCTCCAGGCAGTGCAGGAGGTCAGCTGTGCACCAGAGGCCAGCTGGGAAGAGGCAGCTTGCACTACTGAGTCCAGCATTGACAAGACCAACTAACACCAGTGAGAACTAGATGGCAAAAGGCAAATGCAGGGACGTCACTAACAAAAATCAAGGCAATATGGCAGCATCTGAACCCAATTCTCCTTTAACAGCATGTCCTGGATACCCCATCACACCAGAAAAACAAGATTTAGATTTAAAATCACTGGTCATGATGCTGGTACAGGAACACATGAAGGACATACTTAAAGAAATTCAGGAGAAAATGGATCAAAAGTTAAAAGCCCTTACAAGGGAAACACAAAAATCATTGAAAGAAATTCAGGAGAATACAAAAGCCAAAAAGGAGGAAAAGCAAAAATCACTTAAAGAACTACAGGAGAACTTTGGTCAACAGGCTGAGGTCATGAAAGAGGAAACACAAAAATCTCTTAAAGAATTCAGGAAAGCGCAAACGAGCCAGTGAAGGAGCTAAGCAAAACCATCCAGGATCTAAAATCAGAAGTAGAAACAACTAAGAAAACTCAAAGGGAGACAACTTTGAAGACAGAAAACCTTGGGAAGAAATCAGGGGCCAAGATGCTGGAAAGAACCCAGGTATCCCTCAACAGAAGAGTGGATGCAAAAAATTTGGTATATCTACACAATGGAGTACTATTCAGCCATTAGAAACAATGAATTGATGAAATTCTTAGGCAAATGGATGGAGCTAGAGAACATCATACTAAGTGAGGTAACCCAGACTCAAAAGGTGAATCATGGTATGCACTCACTAATAAGTGGATATTAACCTAGAAAACTGGAATACCCAAAACATAATCCACACATCAAATGAGATACAATAAGAAAGGAGGAGTGGCCCCTGGTTCTGGAAAGACTCAGTGAAGCAGTATTCGACAAAACCAGAACGGGGAAATGGGAAGGGGTGGGTGGGAGGACAGGGGAAGAGAAGGGGGCTTACGGGACTTTCAGGGAGTGGGGGGCTAGACAAGGGGAAATCATTTGAAATGTAAGTAAATTATATCGAATAAAAAAATTAAAAAAAAGAAAGACAAAAAAAAAAAAGAAAAAAAGAAATCAGGGGCCATAGATGCAAATATCAACAACAGAATACAAGAGATAGAAGAATCTCAGATGCTGAAGATACCAGAGAAACCATGGACTCAACAGCTAAAGAAAATGCAAAATGCAAAAAGCTTGTAACCCAAAACATCCAGGAAATCCAGAACACAATGAGAAGAGCAAACCTAAGATTATAGGCATAGATGAGAGTGAAGATTTACAACTTAAAGGCCCAGCAAATATCTTCAAAAAATTATGGAAGAAAACTTCCCTAACCTAAAGAGAGAGATGCCCATGAATTTACAAGAAGCCTACAGAACTCCAAACAGACTGGAGCAGAACAGAAATATCTCCCTTCACATAATAATCAAAACCTCAAATGTACTAAACAAAGAAAGAATATTAAAGGCAGTAAGAGAAAAAGGCCAAGTAACATATAAAGGAAGACCTATCAGAATCATCAGAATCACACCAGACTTTCACCTGAGACTATGAAAGTTAGAAGATCCTGGGCAGATCTCATGCAGACTCTAAGAGAACACAAATGCCAGCCAAAACTAGTATACCCAGCAAAACTCTCAATCACCATAGATGGAGAAACTAAGATATTCCATGACAAAACCAAGTTTACCCAATATCTATCCACAAACCCAGCCCTACAAAGGATAATAGGAGGAAAACACCAATACAAGTAGAGAAACGTCACCCTGGAAAAAGCAAGATAGTAACATTCTTTCATCAAACCCAAAAGAAGATAAGCAGTCAAATTTAAAAAATAACATCAAAAATGACAGGAAGTAATAATCACTATTCATTAATATCTCTTAACATCAATGGGCTCAATGCCCCAACAAAAAGGCATAGACTAACCGACTGGATACGTAAACAGGACCCTACATTTTGCTGCATACAGGAAACACACCTCAGTGTCAAAGACAAACAATACCTTAGGGTAAAAGGCTGGAAGACAATTTTACAAGCAAATGGCCTCAAGAAACAAGCTGGAGTAGCCCTTCTAATATCAGATAAAATTGATTTTCAAACCAAAGTCATCAAAAGAGACTCTGAGGGACACTTCTTGCTAGTTAAAGCATAAATACAACAAGAAGAACTCTCGATCCTGAACATCTATTCTCCAAATGCAAGGGCACCCTCATTCATAAAAGAAACTTTACAAAAACTCAAAGCATACATTGCACCTAACACAATAATTGTGGGTGACTTCAACAGTGTACTTTCCTCAATGGACCCATCAGGAAAACAGAAACTGAACAGGGAAACTGTGAAACTAATTGAAGCTTTGGACCAATTATATATATATAAAACATTTTATCCTAAAGCAAAAGAATGTACCTTTTTCTCAGCACCTCATGGTACCTTCTCCAAAAATGACCATATAATTGGTCAAAAGACAGACCTCAACAAATATAAGAAGATCGAACTAATCCCATGCCTCCTATCAGATCACTATGGAGTAAAAGTGGTCTTCAATAGCAACAAAAACTACAGAAAACCCACATATACGTGGAAACTGAACAACATTCTACTCAATGATACCTTGGTCAAGGAAGAAAAAAGGAAAGAAATTAAAGACTTTTTAGAATTTAATGAAAATAAAGACACAACATACCCAAATCTTTGGGACAGAATGAAAGCAGTGCTAAGAGGAAAACTCATAGCCCTGAGTGCCTCCAAAAAGAAAATGGAGAGAGCATACACTAACAGCTTAATGACACACCTGAAAGCCCTGGAACAAAAAGAAGCTATTTCACCCAGGAGGAGTAGAAGGCAGGAAATCATCAAGCTCAGGGCCGAAATCAATCAAGTAGAAACAAAGAGAACCATACAAAGAATCAACAAAACCAGGAGCTTATTCTTTGAGAAAATCAACAAGATAGATAAACCCTTAGCCAGACTAATCAAAGGGCACAGAGACAGTATACAGATTAATAAACTTATAAATGAAAATGTAGATATAACAACAGAAACTGACGAAATTCAAAAAATCATTAGATCCTACTACAAAAGCCTATACTCAACACAACTGGAGAATCTGGAGGAAATGAAATGGACAGTTTCCTACACAGATATCTGGCATCAAAACTAAATCAGGATCAAATAGATCATCTAAATAATCCCATAACACCTGAAGAAATAAAAAGGGTCATAAAAAGTCTCCCAACCAAAAAAAGCACGGGACCAGATGGCTGCAGTGTAGAATTCTATCAGACCTTCATAGAAGACCTAACACCAATACTCTTTAAACTATTCCACAAAATAGAAACAGAAGGAACTCTACCCAACTCGTTCTATGAAGCCACAATTACGCTGATACCAAAACCACAGAAATATCAAACAAAGAAAGAGAACTTCAGGTGAATTTCCCTTATGAATATTGATGCAAAAATACTTAATAAAATTCTTGCCAAGCAAATCCAACAAGACATCAAAACGATCATCCACCATGATCAAGTAGGCTTCATCCCAGGGATGCAGGGATGGTTCAATATAAGGAAATCCATCAATGCTATCCACTACATAAACAAACTCAAAGAAAAAAACCATATCATCATCTCATTAGATGCAAAAAAAGCATTTGACAAAATTCAGCATCCTTTCATGCTAAAAGTCTTAGAAAGAACAGGAATTCAAGGCCCATACCTAAACATCATTAAAGCAATATACAGCAAACTGGTAGCCAACATCAAACTAAATGGAGAGAAACTTGAAGTAATCCCACTATAATCATGGACTAGACAAGGCTGTCCTCTCTCTCCATATCTCTTCAAGATTGTACTTGAAGTTCTAGCTAGAGCAATTAGACAACATAAGGAGGTCAAGGGTATACAAATTGGAAAGGAAGAAGTCAAATTATCTCTTTTCGGAGATGACATGATACACTCTACATAAGTGACCCGAAAACCTCCACCAGAGAACTCCTACAGCTGATAAACAACTTCAGCAAAGTGGCTGGTTATAAAATCAACTC
This sequence comes from Apodemus sylvaticus, assembly GCF_947179515.1. NCBI lineage: Eukaryota > Metazoa > Chordata > Mammalia > Rodentia > Muridae > Apodemus > Apodemus sylvaticus. Next base: position 73,284,505 of record NC_067477.1, on the reverse strand, counting down.
AAGCAAATCAGTTGCTTTCTTATACTCAAAGGATAAGCAGGCTGAGAAAGAAGTTAGGGAAATGACACCCTTCACAATAGCCACAAACAATATAAAGTATCTTGGTGTGACTCTAACCTAACAAGTGAAGGATCTATATGACAAGAACTTCAGATCTCTGAAGAAGAACCCCAGAAAATGGAAAAATCTGACATGCTCGTGGATTGGCTGGATTAATATAGTTAAAATGGCCATCTTGCCAAAAGCGATCTACAGATTCAATGCAATCCCTATCAAAATCCCAACTCAGTTCTTCACAGAGTTAGAAAAAGCAATTCTCAAATTAATCTGGAATAACAAAAAACACAGGATAGCTAAAACTATTCTCAACAACAAAAGAAATTCTGGGGAATCAGTATCCCTGACTTCAAGCAATACTACAGAGCAATAGTGCTAAAAATTGCTTTGTATTGGCACAGTGACAGACAAGTGGACCAATGGAATAGAATTGAAGATCCAGAAACGAATCCACACACCTATGGTCACTTGATCTTCGACAAAGGAGCCAAAAACATCCAGTGGAAAAAAGATAGCCTTTTCAACAAATGGTGCTGGTTCAATTGGAGGTCAGCATGCAGAAGAATGTGAATTGATCCATTCTTATCTCCATGTAATAAACTTCACTCCAAGTGGATCAAGGACCTCCATGTAAAACCAGACACACTGAAACTAATAGAAAAGAAACTGGGAAAGACCCTTGAGGACATGGGCACATGGGAAAAGTTCCTGAACAGAAAACATCAATAGCTTATGCTCTAAGATCAAGAATTGACAAATGGGACCTCATAAAATTACAAAGTTTCTGTAACGCAAAGGAGATTGTTAAAAGGACAAATCGGCAACCATCAATTTGGAAAAGATATTCTCCGACTCTACATCTGATCGAGGTCTAATGTCCAATATATACAAAGAACTCAAGAAATTAGACCCCAGGGAACCAAATAACCCTATTAAAATGGGGTACAGATCTAAACAAAGAATTTTCACCTGAAGAAATTCAGATGGCCGAGAGGCACCTTAAGAAGTGCTCAACATCATTAGTCATTAGGGAAATGCAAATCAAAACAACCCTGAGATTTCACCTTACACCAGTCAGAATGGCTAAGGTCAAAAACTCAGGAGACTACAGGTGTTGGTGAGGATGTGGAAAAAGAGGAACACTCCTCCACTGCTGGTGGGGCTGTAAGATGGTACAACCACTTCAGAAATCAGTCTGGCAGTTCCTCTGAAATCTGGACATGACACTTTCGGAGGACCCTGCTATACCTCTCTTGGGCATTTAGCCAAAGGATTCCCTGGCATGCAATAAAGACACATGCTCCATTATGTTTATAGCAGCCTTATTTCTAATAGCCAGAAGCTGGAAAGCACCCAGATGTCCCTCAAAGGAGGAATGGATACAGAAAATGTGGTACATTTATACAATGGAATTCTACTCAGCAATTGGAAACAATGAATTCACAAAATTTTTAGGCAAACAGTTTGATCTGGAAAATATCATCCTAAGTGAGGTAACCCAATCACAAAAGAATACACATGGAATGCAATCTCTGATAAGTGGATATTAATTAGCCCAGAAGCTCTGAATACCCAAGGCACAAATCGCATAACAAATGACTCCCATGAAGAAGTATGGAAAGGGTTCTGATCCTGGAAAGGATTGATCTAGCATTGGAGAGGTATATAAGGACAGAGAAAAAGGAGGGAGGTGATTGGAGAATGGATGGAGAGAAGGTCTATGGGACATATGGGGGGGGTCTGGGAAAGTGGAAATCATTTGGAATGTAAACAAAGAATATAGAAAATAATAATATTAAAAAAAGATGTTTCAGGTTCTTTTTCAATTTCTATGACTAAAAATAACCCGACAAAGGCAGTTTAAGGTATAAAAAGTTTGTTTTGGCATACAGTTCTAGATTACAGTTCCTCTTGGTAATTAAGTTACAACAAGAGCTTGAAGGAGCTGGTCACATTGTATCCACAGTCAAAAAAAGAAAAAGATAAATAACACTTGATGTTGTTTCTCCTTTCCCTTTTCTCCTTTTTATGCTGTCCTAGATGTCATGAAGAGATCAGTGCAACCCAAGTATTCAGGCTTCTGATTTCAAGTAACTTTCCTGAACAATACAATCCCACACAAATGAACACACATAAGGTTATCTTCTAGGGGGCCTTCACCTTATTTAAATGGACAATTGAGATTAACCATTACATAAAATATTACTGATAAAACAGGGAATTCAGTTTAATCATAATGTAATTATCCATTTGATTTCTAGGAAATTTTTCCTTTATGAAACTGAATATGGAGGCTGAGGTGATATCTCATTACTTGTGTAAAACAGGCAGTGTGGTCACCAGGAATCTTAACCATGGGCCCATTCAGATGGATGTTCAGAACTTGCTACTTGGCAACGGGGGAGATCTGTACTAGTAAGAGTTTCAGTCTCACAAGATAAAATTCAGGACAATAGAGGAAAAACATAACATTAATGTTAGCTTCTGGCCTACACACATGCGCGCGCACACACACACACACACACTCACATTCAAACGAACACACACATATACTACATACATGCACACAATATTAACATGGGGACATAACCTAATAAATCAGTATTTTAATTTATTTTGTTCTCTTGAGTGGTTACATATATGAAATAAACTATACTAGCTATTAAAAATGGTGCAGAACTATGATGTGTTTAATCCTCTTTTAAGAAAGATATTGTTGCTTCTTGAATCCAACTATGTAGAAAGATAAAAGAATTGATTACTATACAAATACTCCATTAAAAAGCTTTCAAACTTTAACACTTCTTTTATGGGATAATAGTTAGATTAAAATAAACAATGAAATTTTTGTGGAATAATCTTTTAATTCAGATAAACTAAACAATAAACTGGACAATTTAAACAAGGGTGATGTTGTTAGCAGCTAAATTTAGAATAAGAAAAGCTACCTCTATAGTAATATTTATATTTATAAGATTGAACAATTTGGTAATAAAAAAACCAAAAAAAAAAAAACCCAGGCAGATTTCATTCTACAGTACAATATCTAAGTACATAATGTACGAATTGAGCTAATATGATTGGGACATCTTTAGTCCATAACTTACACACATCTTTGCCTTTTTCTATGGAAGATTCTATTCTATATTTATCAGGCTTCATGTTTACAGACTCCATAGGAATTTACTATATACATGATAAAACTGAATAAATACTTGTTGAAAAGAAAATGAAAAATATAAAATATTAAATAAATAAAAATAAAAGTACTCAAAGTAAAATTTCAACCAATTAAAAATATAGTAATTCAAAATGCATCATTAAGCTATTCATATTAAAAATACAGTGGCTTATCTGTATATATACTCAATGACTAGAATACCAGAGAGCGGGCATTGAAAACTTCACTTGAAGCTGAATAAGAGAGGGTTCTGTGAAGGAAGGCAAAATGCAAGTTCCCCCAGGGTAAGGACATGCAGAAGGGAGTCAAATGGAGATAAAATGAGAGTAAAAAGACTTTAATCTCAAAGAGAACCTAAATAAGAACTTGGAAGATCCACAAAAGGAGTGATAGAATACAGAAGAAAAAACATGCAGATTGCACCAGTATCGTGGCAATAGAAAATCAACCACTCCTTCTGCTGAGTTAGAGCAGCAGCTGCCAATGGCTGTTAGATCTAGTGGTCCAGTGCATGTATGACACAAAGGAAAGTCCCATTGGAATCCAGCACCCAGCATGGTGTTGAGAGCTACTAGAGACCCAAACTGGAGACCCAAGAGTCCCAAATATGGAGTACAATAATATAAATTTGAGAAGACCCTAGTACCCTCAGCGCCCCATTTCTCAACTGTCCAGGAATGATCACTATCAAGTAAAGCTTTCCTTGGATGGCCCAGAATGAACAAAGAGTAAAGAGACTGCAGAAGCAGATTTTGACCTGAAGAGTGCCTGTTATTTCCACATCCACATCTGTAAATGGAAGAAGGGGCCATACATATGGAACACTGAACTGCATATCAAACCAGCCCTGGTAGTGGCCGCAGAACAGTAAATCTTGGATAACTATAGGCAACATGTCACAGAAGGGCAAACAATCTGCTGCTTGTAGACTGGAGTAAGAGACTTCAAGACACGCAGATTGTGGAATAGCAGGAGGATGGTAAGGAACCCTGAATCTAGACTTCTTTAATGTCTCATCCTGTGCTGTCAGGAAGCAGCTACATGGAAAGAGTAATTCTCTAATTCATCTGGAAAAGCAAAGCAAAGCAAAACAAAACAAAACAAAAACAAAAACAAAAACAAAAAACAAACCAACATCAAAAAACAGAAAAGCAAAAACAATCTCAGCCACAAAAGAACTTCTTGGGAAATAATCGTTCCTGATCTCAAGCTATAATACAGAGCAATAGTGATAAAAATTGTATGGTGGGTAAGGAGACAGGCAGGAAGATCAATGGACTAGAATTGAAGACCCAGAAATAAAACCACACACTTATGGACACTTGATCTTTGACAAAGAAGCCAAAGATACACAATGAGAAATAAAGAATGGATCTTCAATAAATGATGCTGGAATAACTGGCAGTCTGTGTGTAGAAAAATGAGAATAGGTCCAGAATAGGTCCTTGCACAAAGCTCAAGTCCAAGTGGATCAAGGACATCAACATAAGACTAGAGGCACTCAACCTAGTATAAGAGAAAGTGGGAAATAGCCTGGAATGTATTTGCATAGGATAAAACTTCTGAAGAGAACAACAATAGTGCAGGCACTAAGATAAAAAAAATATGAATGAGACATCATAAAACCGAAAAGCTTTTGTAAAGCAAAGGACACTGTCAACAGGACAAAATGGCAGCCTGCAGAACAGAAAATGATTCTCACCAAATTCTCATTCAATGGAAACTCAAGACATTAACAAATCAGATAATCCAATTTAAAAATGGCATAGAGTTAAAGAGAATTCTCAGCAGAGGAATCTCTGATGTGTGTGAACACTTAAAGACATGTTCTACATCTTTAGCCTTCAGGGAAATGCAAATCAAAACTACTTTGGGATTAAATCTGCTTTTTCTCCTCCATTTTTAAGTGGTTTTTATTATTAGTCATATTATTTGTTTACATTTCAAACATTGTTCCCCTTTCCAATCTCCCCTTCACAAACTCCCCATTCAATTCCCCTCCCCTTTGCCTCTAAGAGGGTGATCACCCACCCACATATTCAGTCACTTCCCCCTCATCCCTATACTATCCTCTTTCTCTAGGGTATTAAGCCTCTAAAGGACTAAGTGCCTCCCTTCCCACTGATGCCAGATAAGGGAGTCCTCTGCTACTTATGTAGCAGGAGTCATAGACTGGTCCATGTATACTCTTTGGTTGGTGGTTTAGTACATGGAAGCTCTGAGAAGTCGTTTTTTGATACTGTTGTTATTCCTATGAGATTACAATTCCCTTCAGCTCCTTCAGTCCTTCCCCTAACACTTCCATTAGTGTCCCAGGGTTCAGTCCAATGGTAGTCTGTGAGCATTTCTATCTGCCTTAGTCAGGTCCTAGCAGAGCCTCTCAGAAGACAGCCATACCAGGTTCCTGTCTGCAAGTCTTGGCATCCCCAATAGTGTTGGGGGTTAGGTGCATGAAATGGATCCCAAGGTGACCCAGTATCTAGATAGCCTTTCCTTCAAGTTATGTTCCATTTTGTCCCTGTGTTTCCTTTACATAGAAATAACTCTGGGTTAATTTTTTTGAGATGGGTGGGTGGCCCCATATTTCCACTGGGGGCCATGTCTATCTACTAGAGGCACTCTCTTCAGGTTCTATCTCCCTGCTGTTGTGCATTTTAGGTAATGTCATTCCCAGTGGGTCCTGGGAGCCTTTTGCTTCTCTGGCGTCTGGGACTGTCTAGTGGTTCCCCCGAGTTACTCATTCCCCCACTGCTACATAGTTTTATTTGATTTCTTGACCCTCTGTATTTCTCTCCTGTCTTTTCCAATACCTGATGATGCCTACCACTTTTTGCTTCCCCCTTCCCTCTCCCACCCAGGCCACTGCCTACACCCCACCTCCTATGATTATTTTGATCCCCATTCTAAGTGAGTTTGAAGCATTTGGACCCTGGCCTTCCTTCCTCCTAAGCTCCATATGGTCATGGGCACTGTGAGCTTTTCGGATAATATCCACTTATCAGTGAGTTCATATCATGTGTGTTCTTTTGTGTCTGGGTTAACTCTCTCAGATGATATTTTCTAGTTCCAACCATTTTCCTGTGAAATTAATGAAGTCATTGTTTTTAATAGCTGAATAGTACTCCATTGTGTACCACATTATTGGATTCATTCTTTTGTTGAGGGGAAAACAGGAAAGTGATGTATGTGAAATGATAGAATGGCAATAGAAGAAAATGAATTTTAATTCTGGGTCCAGCACGTCCAATACCTTCTCTTCCTCTTGCCTTGCCAGACCAAGCAGGGCCTGCTACACTAATATCTAAGGGCCTTAAGGATCCTATTTCACTGTAATCTGTCAGGTAACTTTAAAACTCTAATGTTCTCTAATAGTAGTTGGTGATTAGTCTTTCTTTATTCTCTTCCTGTGTAGTCTCTTTTTCTTGATCACAAGGCATTGGAACACACTTTTAGCCACAAAATTCTAGCCAATAAAGGTAGGTATTGCTTTAAAATGCTGCAGCATAGTAATGCCTGTGGTCTTTCCATATTATAGGGTAATTTTACAGCATCATGAGTGGGATGTACAAGATTGCAGAAAGCCTCCAATTCATAAGACATTCCTACTTTCATTACTAGAATTTTCATTAAAAGGAAACATTAAATGCCTGCTCTTTTTGAATAATTTGTATTCATCTTATATCATTAAACTTGCGCTACTTGTATTGATCTCCACTCACAAGAGCAAATTATATAACGCCTTGGATGGTGATATGTAGTAATTTTAAAGCCACTTTTCATAAGACTTTTAAAAGAGTTAACCAACTTTCCTTTCAAAATATCCTTCTCCAAGTATAGACTATATCGATGTTAAATGAACATGATGGGGCAGTTTTTGTGCAACATAGTAGAACTAGACAAAGCAGTGTTTTATATAATCAGTGATATACATTAATAACTGCTCCTCATGGTGTATCTTTTCATCATCAGTGTCACTGTGAGAGGCATTTAGACAAGGATAAAAATCTACAAGATGACATCAGTTAATACAGGAAGACAGCTGAAAATGTGGCGCATTCATAGAGAAGGGAATGTATTGTAATGGAGATTTCTGCTTCTTCTCTCAGCAGAGAGCAGCCACTGTCTTTTGTGTTTAGATAGACATATGGATATATGAAAAATTATAGAAAGGATAGAGGACATGGAAATCTAATGAGTGTTCTGACCGAATGTTCTAACCTCTAAAATTATCAGTCCATAACTACATGTTCAAAACTTATGAACAGCATTATCTTGAATTATATCAGTAAGTGCATTAAAGGAAGTAGCTTGAAGAATAAAATTAAGAAAAGCAAAAGTGATCTTTACTTAAAAAGCTTCTTTTCAGGAATAGTAGGAATTGCTACCCCAGCCACCTTAATTTTAAAGTGCCTGTGAGATCCTAGAGAGTAGAACTGAAAGTGAGGAAAAGTCTTCTAAGAGGCATTCATTTTCCAAAGCTATTGCAGAGATTCATGTTAAATTAAATGTGTTTTAAAGAAAAAAGTAGGTGGAAAATTATTTTAGTATTCTTGAATATTTACTTTCATTTGAATATTCTAGATTGTTTAAAACTTACATTAAAGAGATTCAATATCTAATCAGAAGTCATTAAACAAAAAGCATATTTTGTTGAATGTAATTTTCACTTTCATTATGAAAAACAATAGGTCTAGGTATACATTAAAACACAAACTATTTCTTTCCAGCTTTCTCATGGCATGACATAAGTGCATTATAATATCATTTCGGGGATACTTAGTGGATGCTTATGCTATTGGTTGCTGGGATTTATAATAAAAGAAAAGTATTTGCATTCTTTGGCAGATTGAGGAACATGTAATTGGCTGCATTCTAGTCACAGATGTGTTATTAGAGAATGCTCTGTTCAACTAGCCAGACTGTCAAAAATGTTATCAAAAATAAACAGAAGGAAAATTAACACTGATAGGAAAAGGGGGACAGTTCTGTGTGTTTCAGCATGATATTTCAAAGCTTACATAACTCAGCTTTCTTGATAAGATCAATCAACATACTATGATAAGATACTTTCTGTATCTCTCTTTTGTGCCTCAATTTCGAACAGGATCATTACTATGCCTTCATTCAATCAGTAACACTTATCTATCTATCTATCTATCTATCTATCTATCTATCTATCTATCCATCCATCCATCTATCTACCTATCTCTATCTATCTATCTATCTATCTATCTATCTATCTATCTATCTATCTATCTATTTATTTAGCTTTGTGGCCCAGGCAGAGGATGATTTGCTAGACTCTAGTCTGGCTCTTTTGCAAGTGTTAACCAGGAAAGCCGAAGCAACAAAACAAAAGCAAGCAAATAATTAAGATACTTCAGATAAGCATGCTGTTCTGAAGAAAACAAGATGTGTCCACATGTGCACCATGTTTGGTTGAGGAGAAGTAGGAGCTATCTTGACTGAAGGGGAGGGAGAGTTTTCTTACAAAGCATCCATGCTGAGAACTGATTGATAGGAAAAGCTGTATATCAGGAAATCCAGGGCAGGGATGCTTGCAATGAGCAATTTGTAGTACAAAAGCATAAAGCAGAAACAGATTATGGATATTTTAGAGAGGAATCAGAGCAAAGGGTAGAGTACAAGGTGGAGGTGGTATAAAAGAGGGAGGGGCAAAGTGGTGCAATTCTATTTTAATTTAAAATGCATTTTAAAAGAAAAAGCATTTTTAAAAGTTTTTGCTGTCTACTGTATACAAGCACATACTATATATATATTCCACAGTTACTCCAAGAGAGCCTCACCTGAAAAATTGCCTAGATAAGACTGACCTGTTGCCAAAAAAGCAGAGTGTTTTAAAAATTACTGATTGGCCATGTAGAAGGCCCTAATCTACTACGAGCAGTTCTATAGCCCTAGCATGCGGCCTGGGCTACGTGAGAGAGGTAGCACAACAAGTCAGAAGGGGCAAAGCAAGACACAAAGCAATCTTCCTTCCTGGATTTTACACTAAGTCTTTGCCTTGAGTTTCTTTCTTGGACTTTTTTTTTTTAATTTTTTTGATCACAGATTGTAACCTGTAACCTGAAATAAACTCTCTCCTCGCCCCTCCACAAAAGGGAGGACGCAGCCTTCTGACAGATGGGCTTTGACGGTGGACGGCTCATATTTGGATTCTAGATGAAGACCCTAAGAGGCTATTGTTTTCATATACTTAGGGTTCGATCTGATTTATAATTGTTTATGTTGGCTTTAAGTTGGGGAGCAATTTTATGTTTTGAGAAGAAGATAAAGAATCTCTGTGGATGTTTGAATTTGCAAAGAGATTATACCCAGGGAGAATAAGATCTCATAGAAATGAATACAGCAAGATCAAACTATTGAGACCATGTGGACTATAAGTCAGATGTCCTGTATTGCCCTACCCTTATTTTTCAAACATTCACTGCTACTATTCTCATAAAACTATTTTAATGGAATCTCTCATTCTCCCAACTTTTACAAGTTCATTGAGGACACAGGTGACACGTTATACTTTATTATATACTCTGATTTCCCTGAAATCCTTCAAAATAACAGACACCAAATAACTATTTTGAAGAATGAATTATAATCCAAACCAACTTGGGCTTCATGTAACATGTTGCAGTTACAAAATGATTAAGATCAGTGCCAAAATATAAATTTCTCATAGCACCACCTGCAAATTTGTCTAAAGAAATTGATAAATATGTATGATGGTCATGTTAGAATGCTGTTTCTTTTTTTTAAAGGTTTATCATTACCTTTTAAAATGCATCCATAGAAAATCAATTTCAGATAGATTGTTCCTCTTTGCCAAATCCCAGGATAATAACACATGTTTTATGTTTAAACCAGAAATGTGAAAACTCCACCTGTGTTGTTCAAATAGACACTCACTTTATTCTTTTTGTTGTTTATGCTTGTTAATTATTGGGCAGAAGCTACATTACTTCTTATACTTAAACAGCATGTGTAACACCTGCAGATTCATTAATTCCTGTTCTAACTTCAACACCTTTTCCCCTCCACAGTTCACTCAGAGAAGTAGCAAAGGGAGGGGCAGGTTTGCTCTGTATTAGAGAAAAATTATGATTTCTGTTAACTGTCAGATATTATTGACATGATGCTGTTCTTTCAAAGAGTACAGCAAATCACTTTCCTGGACAATATTTCAGAAACTTGGTGTAATAGCTAAGCATCATTATAGGACAAAAGTGAAACTAACACCTGGTTCTGCCATTGTCCAATGGGCAAAGGGGCTTCTATTAAGCCACTGTTTGCAAAGGCTGAAGGCTTTTGGAATATTTATTAAACAACCCAATAGTCTGAAGAGCTCTAATAGAAAAGTTTACATAGAGAACAAAAGGTAGTTTTCAACCTTTTTACTGCTGCCATCCTTCAATATGGTTCCTCATGTTGTGATGACCCTGAACCATAATATTATTTTGCTATTTTGCAATTTACCTTTCTCTAGCCTCTAGGTCTGCTTTTCACTTTTAACTTAAGCACATTATGTCTGACTATAACATTGTCAGAGACTAAAAAGTTCTCTTTGAGTAATATTGTTATGTATTTTTAGCTAACATTCATGCCTTCAACTAGACTATACATTCAATCACCATGGGGCTTTATGTTTTATTGTATTTCTGTTTTCTACTTCATTTACTGATTGTGTTATATAGCTGCACCTGTTAAAATTGTGGCCAAACTTTAACTTTAATTTTCTAATATTCTGTTGCTTTATCAAGAAAAAAAACAAAAACAAACAAACAAACAAAAAAACCAAAAAAAAATGGGTTCTCATAGCACACCTCCGCTTGTGTGGCATGTTTTACTTTCGTAATTTTTCATTTTATCTATATACTATGAATAGATCACATTATTGATGTGACTGAATTTTTTCCTTCCTTCAGCATCTCCTCATACTGCTGTACTTCCTGACATGTCACAGATGTAAGAAAGAGAAAAGAAAAGAAAATGAAGCTAATGAAGGATGGTCATTTATGGATTTGGGATCAAGTGCAGGCTCTCAAAAAGGACAGATGTTGACCTAACTCCCAATTCTGCCAAAGTCTGTCTCAGAGTCACTGAATCCTGAGGTCAGTTTTATCTTTTAGAATTTATACCCACCACTGAGATCTTTTTCAAAGGTAACATACAGTTACCTTGTGCACCTGATAACTGTTCACCATGTCAAGTTCATAAGCTTTCTTCCCTTTGTGCAGGATGTTTAGCTTTTCAGAGATTCTGTAAATCTCTATGGTGCTGTTTTATACTGCTAGGCCTTGCTCACATTTCTTCTGCCTGGTTCTCTGTCTCTGTCTGTCTTTGTCTTTGTCTCTGTCTCTCTGTCTGTCTCTCTTTCTTCTTCTTCTTCCTCTTCCTCTTCCTCTTCCTCTTCCTCTTCCTCTTCCTCTTCCTCTTCCTCTTCCTCTTCCTCTTCCTCTTCTTCTTCTTCTTCTTCTTCTTCTTCTTCTTCTTCTTCTTCTTCTTCTTCTTCTTCTTCTTCTTCTTCTTCTTTCTCCTCCTCCTCCTCCTCCTCCTCCTCCTCCTCCTCCTCCTCTTCCTTCTCCTCCTCCTCGTCCTCCTCGTCCTCCTCATCCTCCTCGTCCTCCTCGTCCTCCTCGACCTCCTCGTCTTCCTCTTCCTCCTCTTCCTCCTCCTCCTCTTCTTCTTCTTCTTCTTCTTCTTCTTCTTCTTCTTCTTCTTCTTCTTCTTCTTCTTCTTCTCCTTCTCCTTCTCCTTCTCCTTCTCCTTCTCCTTCTCCTTCTCCTTCTCCTTCTCCTTCTCCTTCTCCTTCTCCTTCTCCTTCTCCTTCTCCTTCTCCTTCTCCTTCTCCTTCTCCTTCTCCTTCTCCTTCTCCTCCTCCTCCTCCTCCTCCTCCTCCTCCTCCTCCTCCTCCTCCTCCTCCTCCTTCTTCTTCTCCTTCTTCTTTTTCTTCTTTTCCCTTTAAGATTCATTGTCTCTCATATTATTTAATACCACTCCCTTCTATCATGTTTCTCTGGATGAGTTAATTGTTTATCTTTCCTGTTCCCATTGCACCTAATATCTCTCTGTCAATCACACTCAAATCTCATAGTTGAGGATCTGTCAGTTTTCCATCAGGGAAAGTACATTGTGGATTTCCTGAACACAATTACATTTATCTTCTTTTACCTAAGGCCAAATTACAGGGATATCTAAAAGATTCAAGGACTTGAAAAGTTAATAGTTTACCCCTCCTGTTGAGTAACAGATTTACATTGTCACTCAGAGATACCTAAATATTTTAAAATAAATTTCTTTTTTAATATTTAATGGAAACAATGTTTATATGTTTATATAAGATCTAGTACACCATTTTAATATGTGAATAAAAAGTAAAAGGATCAGAGCAGAATTTTTTCCTTTTAAAGTAAAAAACAGCTTTATATCTCCTAAAACTGAGTGGAAAATCAGAATCTGTAGAATCACAATCTTTCATACAGGAATGTGTAGTCCACTTCTCTTATTCTCTTGACTCAGTTAAATATCCCCTCTGCATGTGTGTGTGTGTGTGTGTGTGTGTGTGTGTGTGTGTGTGTGTGTTCAGGTAAAAGCCCCAAACGGCTTCTCCTCTCCCTTTGCTTATAAAAGAATTTATCCATGCAGCTACTCTAGCCTTCCTCATATAGCATACAGTGGTCTCCACATGTCTATGCTCTCTTCTGTAGTGTTAACTTCCTTGGAGCAGGAAGGAGTTTGCCTTCCTCATTGACACTTTGCAGATGTTACTCTGCCTGGAGTGTCATAAACCCTCAGTTAACACTGAATAGATGATCTGCATCAGTGTAGCGCTGTGGGTGGGTGAGGTGAGTCGATGTTACCTGCTGGTCACAAGGAGAATATATCAACACATGTTTTAAAGAGAAAACACAGACAAAGGCTTGCTATGCTGAGGTTTCAGTGTCTTTAAAATGTCAAAGGGTGAGTCGAACTCACAGTGTTTCTTTTCTTGAGATTTATGTGAAAAAAAAGAAAGAAAATCATATTCATGCTTTAGTTATGCTAGGTCTGCCAGCGTTTCCACTGTTTGCACGTGTGTTCTTTACTACACTTTACACTGATGAAGTCACAGAGCAGGCCTTAGAGTGCCTCCACCCCACCCGTCCCCAAGCTGCCCAGGACGACTCTTTCATGACCATGCTGCTTGCTCTCAGGCTCTTCCTCTTCTCTCTGGCAGCTTTTTTTTTTTTTTTTTTTTTTTTTTTTTTTTTTTTTTAAAGTAGAATTCACCTGAAGCCAGTTTTCACACTGCACAGCTAATTTCCATGCAAAAGTGAATGATGCCTCACATTAAATATTCCTTAGAGCATAGAACTGACGTTGAATGTATAATTTTAAGCAGCTCAAGCAGTATTCACGAAAGGGTTGACACAAGAACGAAGATCACAGGGAAGTGTATGTGAGAAGGGAGATGACGAGAACGCTAAGGCTTTTCCCAACACCTCAGTAGGCAGATCTCCATTTATCTTGCTCCTTACATAGGGTTTAACTTTTATTTTTAACAACTGGGTCACATCCCTTAGGAAAAGCTAAATTTTTGCTCAAAGATCAGGGATGTTTGGAGATTCATTAACTCTTCCCAGACATCATAAAGATAACGTTGTCAAAAGGGCAATGACACAGTTCACTAAATGCATCCTAATTGTCTGAACAACCTGAATGTGATTTCTTAATTACAATGGCTTAATACTAAAAGCAACTTCCCTGTGCTCTGAGGAAAGTTCACAGATGTAGTTCTTAGCTGGATATGTGAGTGAAGAAATATGTCAGTGGGCTCTCAGGCTTTTGGTGTTTACTTCTGTACAACTGAAAGTTGTGGAACTGGGAGAAATGCTGCTCTGGATCAGATGAAGAGACTACCGCACATTCTGGACAATTTTTATCTCAGTTTAGGCAGCATTATTAATATTTATCACTTAAAAGGATTTGTGACTGATGACCCTTTTATAGGCATATTATCAAGGTGGCACATTTGGTTAATTTCACATGCAGTGAGTTATGTAAATTTACAATAGAATGCAAAGGAAAGCATGAATACTTTAATTCATACATTGCACAGTTTATACATATAGATTGTCCTTTCTACTTGAAGGTGATGCTGCTGTTATTGTCTCTGCTATTTTCTGTGTGTTCAGATCTTGCTATTTGATTGGCAATTCCTACTGTGTAAAGTCTGCATATGTGTCGACTAACAACTGCAGCCATTGCCTGGAGGGCTTGATTGCTGGGTTGTTCAATATTTATTAGCACCCAAGAAGTGCTAGGTGCTGTGCTGAGCATTGCACACGTAAAATTGCTGCTGTGTTGTCCTCTAAAAATTCTCTCCCAAGGTGACAAGTGGTATGCATATGTTTTTCATGTTTAGCATTAGTTGATTGAAATTATAAAAGTAGGACACCAGTTAATGTCCTTTCAATAATATATGTACTAAGTGTTTGATGTCTTTTTCTTTCACATAAATATTGTACCCTTCTAGGAAGTGTTTAGACTATAAAGTCATTTTTGAATAAACCCATTAAAATGACCCCATCACTGCAGACCACAAAAGGATGCTGTAGAAACATGTGATCATTAGGATGTGTCATGGTAGTGCTACAGGCCCATGTGCTTTAATGCTTGGTCTCTAGCTGATGGAACTGTTATGGGAGATTAGAGAACCCTGGAGCAAGTGGATTCGTGAGGATTGACCCTTGTGTGTTATAATCTGGCTTTGCTTTAACTTTCTGCCCTTTCTGCAACTTGAGTTTTAGACATGTGACAAGCCTAATTGTAAACACCACTTCATGCTGATCCACAACTATCTTCCCTACAAAAATTGACTCTACATCCTTCAACTGTAAGCCAAAGTAAATACTGCTGACCTGAGCTGCCTCTGTTGGGTATTCTATTCACAGAAAAACCAAGCAACTCATACAGGGTAGAAGGAGATGAAAAATCAACTCAGGGGTCAGGGACATTTTTGCATTAAAGTGAATGGAGAGAGTAGACTCTAGTAAATGTTTCAAGCATTGGTCATAACTAAAATTCTCAGTCAAGCTGAACAACTCCTATTTTTTCTATTACTTATGAACAGCATATATTATATTCACAGTGTAGGAAAATTTAGAACATCATCACAGATACAAAAATTTCAGAAAACTAGAACTAGAATTTTGATACAAGAGCTGGAATGTTGCAGTGTTGAAAGTGGAGACAGAACATTGGCAAGAGGAAGGAGGTGACTTTGAAGGGTTTGATTCAATGGAAGGACACAAGGAGGTATAGAAACATGATTAAAAAGAGAACTCTTCAGTTCTTGATGTATTACTGATATAAATCAGCACCAGGAATGCATATAATAATACTTACCTTTTGGGCGACCCCAGGTACCGAGATATCCCGATTCTAGATCTCTGGGGATGCAGGACACCGAGCTACAGGCTGCTGCCTGTGCCCTGGACCTGGGCAGATTTGCGGTTCGTCTGTGTGCCTGCCAGGCATGAGTCCTGTGCCCTGCAGGGTGGTCTACAGCTGCCATCTTCACTCCCAGTAGAATAGGACAGGCAACCCCAGGTACTGAGATATCCTGAGTCTAAGAACTCTGGGGACGCAGACCACTGAGCTGCGGACTGCCTCTTGCACCCAGGACCTGGGCAGATCAGCGGTTCATCTGTGTGCCAGCCAGGCATGGGTTCTGTGCCCTGCAGGGCACCTGATGGATCCCCACTGCCATCTTTGCTCCCTTGCAGAGCAGACAGGCAGCACCAGGTTCAGTTCACACAGACAACCCAAGTATAACATTGATTGGAGCAGGACACACCAGAGCTCCAACAGCACCCAAGAGGAGGGCAGCATATCAGCAATCTGTTCCAGGGGAAACCCAGCCATTCAGTGGTGCTGAAATAGCCTTACAGGCTCACAAGAGGTTCAAGCACCAGCCAATGGTAACAGGACCAACTAAAGCCAGAGATAACCAGATGACAAAAGGCAAATTTAGGAACGTTACAGACAGAAATCAAGGCAAAATGGCAGCATCTGAACCCAATTCTCCAACAACAGCAAGTCCTGGATACCACAACACACCAGAAAAACAAGATTTGGATTTAAAATCACTGGTGATGATGCTGTTAGAGGAACACAAGAAAGACATAAATAAATATTTTAAAGAAATACAGGAGAAAATGGATCAAAAGTTAGAAGCCCTTACAAGGGAAAAACAAAAATCATTTAAAGAAATTCAGGAGAATATGGATCAAAAGATAGAAGCCAATAAGGAGGAAATGCAAAAATCACTTAAAGAAATACAGGAGAACTTGGGTCAACAGGCAGAGGTCATGAAAGAGGAAACACAAAAATCTCTTAAAGAATTACAGGAAAAAACAAACAAGCAAGTGAAGGAACTGAGGAAAACCATCCAGGATGTAAAAACAAAAGTAGAATCAACTAAGAAGTCACAAAGGGATACAGATTCCCCCAGATTTTCTTTTGTTGCTGAGAATAATTTTAGCTATCCTGGGTTTTTTGTTGTTCCAGATGAATTTGATAATTGCTCTTTCTAACTCTGTGAAGAATTGAGTTGGGATTTTGATGGGTATTGCATTGAATCTGTATATTGCTTTTGGCAAAATGGCCATTTTAACTATATTGATTCTACCGATCCATGAGCATGGGAGGTTTTCCCATTTTTTGAGGTCTTGTTCCATTTCCTTCTTCAGAGTCTTGAAGTTCTTGTCATACAGATCTTTCACATGTTTGGTAAGAGTCACCCCAAGATACTTTATACTGTTTGTGGCTATTGTGAAGGGTGTCATTTTGCTAATTTCTTTCTCAGCCTGCTTATCCTTTGAGTATAGGAAGGCCACTGATTTGCTTGTGTTGATTTTATAACCTGCCACTTAGCTGAAGTTGTTTATCAGCTGTAGGAGCTCTCTAGTGGAGTTTTTTGGGTCACTTAGGTAGACGATCATGTCGTCTGCAAATAATGATAGTTTGACTTCTTCCTTTCCAATTTGTATCCCTTTGACCTCCTTATGTTGTCGAATTGCCCGAGCTAGTACCTCAAGTACAATATTGAAAAGATAAGGAGAAAGGGGGCAGCCTTGTCAGGTCCCTGATTTCAGTGGGATTGCTTCAAGTTTCTCTCCATTTAGTTTGATGCTGGCTACTGGTTTGCTGTATATTGCTTTTACTATGTTTAGGTATGGGCCTTTAATTCCTGTTCTCTCCAAGACTTTAAGCATGAAAGGATGCTGAATTTTGTCAAATGCTTTTTCAGCATCCAATGAAATGACCATGTGGTTTTGTTCTTTGAGTTTGTTTATGTAGTGGATTGCATTGATGGATTTCCATATATTGAACCAACCCTGCATTCCCGGGATAAAGCCTACTTGATCATGGTGGATGATCATTTTGATGTGTTCTTGGATTCGGTTGGCAAGAATTTTATTGAGTATTTTTGCATCGATGTTCATAAGGGAAATTGGTCTGAAGTTCTCTTTCTTTGTTGGATCTTTGTGTGGCTTTGGTATCAGTGTAATTGTGGCTTCGTAGAAGGAATTGGGTAGTGTTCCTTCTGTTTCTATTTTGTGGAATAGTTTGAAGAGTATTGGTGTTAACTCTTCTTTGAAGGTCTGACCTCAAGCAATACTACAGAGCAATAGTGTTAAAAACTGCATGGTATTGGTACAGTGACAGGCAGGAGGATCAATGGAACAGGATTGAAGATTCAGAAATGAACCCACACACCTATGGCCACTTGATCCTCGACAAAGAGGCTGAAAACAGCCAATGGAAAAAAGATAGCCTTTTCAACAAATGGTGCAGGTTCAACTGGAGGTCAGCATGCAGAAGAATGCGAATTGATCCATCCTTGTCTCCTTGTACTAAGCTCAAATCCAAATGGATCAAGGACCTCCACATAAAGCCAAACACTCTGAAGCTAATAGAAAAGAAACTGGGGATGACCATTGAGGACATCGGTACAGGGAGAAAGTTTCTGAACAGAACACCAATAGCGTATGCTCTAAGAGCAAGAACTGACAAATGGGACCTCATAAAATTACAAAGTAACACCATCAAGAGGACAAATCAGCAACCAACAAATTGGGAAAAGATCTTCACCAATCCTACATCAGATAGAGGGCTAATATCCAATATATATAAAGAACTCAAGAAGTTAGACTCCAGAAAACCAAACAACCCTATTAAAAATGGGGTACAGAGTTAAACAAAGAATTCTCACCTGAAGAACTTCGGATGGCAGAGAAGCATCTTAAAAAATGCTCAACTTCATTAGTCATTAGGAAAATGCAAATCAAAACAACCCTAAGATTTCATCTTACACCTGTCAGAATGGCTAAGATTAAAAATTCAGGAGACAGCAGGTGTTGGAGAGGGTGTGGAGAAAGAGGAATACTCCTCCACTGCTGGTGGGGTTGCAAATTGGTACAACCACTCTGGAAATCAGTCTAGCGGTTCCTCAGAAAACTGGGCACCTCACTTACAGAAGATCCTGCTATACCACTCCTGGGCATATACCCAGAGGATTCCCCACCATGTAATAAGGATACATGCTCTACTATGTTCATAGCAGCCCTATTTATAATTGCCAGATGCTGGAAAGAACCCAGGTATCCCTCAACAGAAGAGTGGATTCAAAAAATGTGGTATATCTATACAATGGAGTACTATTCAGCCATTAGAAACAATGAATTCATGAAATTCTTAGGCAAATGGATGGAGCTAGAGAACATCATACTAAGTGAGGTAACCCAGACTCAAAAGGTGAATCATGGTATGCACTCACTAATAAGTGGATATTAACCTAGAAAACTGGAATACCCAAAACATAATCCACACATCAAATGAGGTTCAAGAAGAAAGGAGGAGTGGCCCCTGGTTCTGGAAAGACTCAGTAAAGCAGTATTCAGCAAAACCAGAACGGGGAAGTGGGAAGCGGTGGGTGGGAGGACAGGGGAAGAGAAGGGGGCTTACGGGACTTTCAGGGAGTTGGGGGCTAGAAAAGGGGAAATCATTTGAAATGTAAATAAATTATATCGAATAAAAAAAATTTTAAAAAAAAGTCACAAAGGAAGACAACTTTGGAGATAAAAAACCTTGGGAAGAAATCAGGGGCCGTAGATGCAATTATCAACAACAGAATACAAGAGATAGAAGAAAGAATCTCAGATGCTGAAGATACCATAGAAACCATGGACTCAACAGTGAAAGATAATGCAAAATGTAAAAAGCTTGTAACCCAAAATATCCAGGAAAATACAGGACACAATGAGAACACCAAACCTAAGGCTTAAAGGCATAGATGAGAGTGAAGATTTACAACTTAAAGGGCCAACAAATATTTTCAATAAAATTATGGAAGAAATCTTCCCTAACCTAAAGAGAGAGATGCCCATGAATATACAAGAAGCCTACAGAACTCCAAACAGACTCGACCAGAACAGAAATGCCTCCGGTCACATAATAATCAAAACACCAAATGCACTAAACAATGGAAGAATATTAAAGGCAGTAAGAAAAAAAGGCCAAGTAGCATATAAAGGAAGACCTATCAGGATCACACCAGACTTCTTACCTGAGACTATGAAAGTCGGAAGATCCTGGGCAGATCTCATGCAGACTCTAAGAGAATACAAATGTCAGCCAAGACTACTATACTAGCAAAATTCAATCACCATAGATGGAGAAACCAAGATATTCAATGACAAAACCAAGTTTACCCAATATCTTTCCACAAACCCATCCCTACAGAGGATAATAGGAGGAAAACACTAATACAAGGAGGGAAACTTCACCCTGGAAAAAGAAAGATAGTAACCTTCTTTCATCAAATCCGAAAGAAGATAACCATTCAAATATAAAAAATAACATCAATAATGACAGGAAGTAATAATCACTATTCCTTAATACCTCTTATCATCAATGGACTCAATTCCCCAATAAAATGATAGACTAACAGACTGGATACATAAACAGGACCCTACATTTTGCTGCATACAGGACACACACCTCAGTGTCAAAGACAAACACTACCTTAGAGTAAAAAGTTGAAGACAATTTTACAAGCAAATGGTCTCAGGAAACAAGCCAGAATAGCCACTCTAATAGCAGATAAAATTGACTTTCAACCCAAAGTCATCAAAAGAGACATGGAGGGACACTTCTTTCTGGTCAAAGGAAAAATACACCAAGAAGAACTCTCAATCCTGAACATCTATGCTCCAAATGCAAGTTCACTCTCATTCATAAAAGAAACTTTACAAAAGCTCAAAGCATACATTGCAGCTAACACAATAATTGTGGGTGACTTCAACACTCCACTCTCCTTAATTGACTGATCAGAAAAACAGAAACAAAACAGGGACACAATGAAACTAATTGAAGCTTTGGCCAATTAGATTTAACATATATATATATATATATATATATATATATATATATATATATATATATATATATATATAAACATTTTATCCTAAAGCAAAAGAATGTACCTTTTTCTCTGCACCTCATGGTACTTTCTCCAAAATCTATCAAATAATTGGTCACAAGACAGACCTCAACAAATGTAAAAAGATCAAACTAATACCATGTCTCCTATCAGATCACCATGGAGTAAAAGTGGTCTTCAATAGCAACAAAAACAACAGAGAGCCCACATACACATGGAAACTGAACAGTACTCAATGATACCTTGGTCAAGGAAGAAATAAAGAATGCAATCAAAGACCTTTTGGAATTTAATGAAAACGAAGGCACAACATACTCAAATCTATGGGAAACAATGAAAGTAGTGCTTAGAGGAAAACTCATAGCCTTGAGTGCCTCCAAAAAAGAAAATGGAGATAATAATGAAGGAATCTAGACCAGGACTTTAGAACCCAGGTGCTTTCTAACTCTATCAATCTCTTTGCAGTCATGAGACCTTCCTTTACTGAACAAAGTTTCTAAAATTAGGAATGCATTTTGAATGGGTTTATTGTTCTTAGTCAATAAATATAACTTCAATAATTAGTGGTCATAAGTTTAGAGGTTTAGAAAAATGGCTCAGTCTCTAAACTGCTTACTATGTAAGCCTGAGTTTAGATTTCCAACATCCAGGTTAAAAAAAAAATCAAATCTGGACAGCATGTGTCTGCAACCCTCATGCTGGAAATGTCAAGATACAGAAAGTCTAGAGAACTCTCCTTTGCCAACTAACCAAGTTTGGTCAAAGACCCTGCCTCAAAAAATAAGATAAAGCATGATCCAGAAATGTACTCATTTTAAAAATATTTTTATTAGATATATCTTTATTTACATGTCAAATGTTGTTCCCTTTCCTGTCGCCTCCCCTGAAAATCCTATAAGCCAACTCCTCCCCCCCCGCCCCCATTCGCCAATCAATCCTCTGCTGCTTACCTGTCCTGGTATTCCTCTACACTTTGACATTAAGCCTTTCCAGGACCAAGGGCCTCTTCTACCTTTGGTGTCTAGCAAGACCATTCTCCGCTGCCTATGTGTCTGGAACCATTGGCAACTCCATGCATACTCTTTGGTTGATGGTTTAGTTCCTGGGAGCTCTGGGAGTAATGGGTAGTTCATATTGTTGTTCCTCCTGTGGTGCTGCAAACCCCTTTAGCTCCTTCGGTCCTTTTTCTAGGGGACCTCCATTGGAGACCCAGTGCTCAGTTCAATGGCTGACTGAGAGTGTTCCGCTCTGTATTTGTCATGCACTAGCAGGGCCTTTGAGGTGACAGCTATATCTGGCTCCAGTCAGCAAGCACTTGTTGGCATCCACAATAGTGTCCGGGTTTTGTAACTGTATATGGGACGAATAGGTAGGGTAGTCTCTGGATGGTCTTTCCCTCAGACTCTGCTCCACACTTTGTCTCTGTATCTCCTTCTGTTGGTATTTTGTTCCCCCTTCTAAGAAGGACCAGGTATCCATAATATACTCATTTTAACCTCTGGGATACATAATCATGTATACATATGCATACACATTTGCATGCATGTGACAATGAAATGAACATGTTTACACACATTTCCACATATATCCACACAAACACAGACACACACAAACACACATGCATGCATGCACGCACACACACACATAAACACACACACACATGCATGCAGGCATGCACGCTTGCGCACATACACACACACACACATACACACAAACCACACAAAGAAAAAAGTGAATTACTAATTCTGATTCATGATTTTGTGACTATCAAGAAAAGCATAATATTAAAACTTCAATTTCTGTAATATTTTTAGTGTGCTTTGAAATTATAATTCTGTTAAAACCATATACAAGAAAACAAGTTAAAAATATTTATTTGAATTTTTGCCAATTATCCATCCTCTAAAAACTTGATAATGAAATGTTTTAAAACTATCATGCACAGGGCAGTGAAATTTGGAGCAGTTCTTCTGCCAATCAGAAGCAACCTGTGTTACAAGAGATGAAATATCAGTAGGAGCAAACAGATTAGCGAAAAAATCAAGTTATTTGAAATTTTTCGATTTCATGTATGTGTGAGATTGCGTTTATACAGCATACTGTCTAAGAGTCATGTTCAGTTAATATTTAATATCTAGATCTTATAGGTTAAGAAACAGCAGATCTGAGGAATGAGTCATGACACGTGGAAACCCATCTGGAAAAGCTGGGTGTTTGCAGCTCAGTGTTTTACCCACCCGACACCGCACCGCACCGCTGCTTTCATGGTTGTTTACACTTGGTTTAGCAACAGTTTTCATAATGCATCCTAAATGATTGAAATATAATTTTAAAACCCTGGATTGTTACAGCTGCATTGTTACCTTTGTCTTTATTAGTAAAACAATCTTTTTTTCTTGTTTACTCTGTTAAGTGCTAATGTAAATAACAGCTTTTATTTAGCAAATATGCTGACTGTTTTTACACTTTATGCTACCTCTAGCCTAACCATATTTGTCTCATTCTTTTGCAATTCTTCTAACTCTGAACTGACTCTAAGTTGTTTTCTAAAAGGAATGTTCCTATTTTTTCAGTTTTACTGAAAGCCTTTAACACCCATGTTCTTCTATGTCAGCTGCATGTGTGCTTTGCATCTTATATGGGAACTTTTTTAATATAATTAAATTTATCTAATATTTTAATTATTGAAGAGTAATTGTGTTCTCTTCATATGCTCATCAAATTAGATTGTACATAAATATGAAAAAATTTGCATCTTTTAAATCTCATGACTGCTAAATTATTTTTGATCTTGTGGTGATCATTAATTTTTTTCTGTAGCCCTTCTTGATTGTTTGCTTAAAATTTTAATGCTGCTATCAATAAGATAGACTGTTCTAAGAAAAGCCACTTAGTCTTTTCAAGGCTGTTGTTTTTCTAAAAACAGGCCTAGGAGAGAAATATTCTCCCTAGAGATGGTTTCAGAGGAGCAGTAGGGGAGCCTCTGTTATACTACACACCTGGTCTCTAGCAGAGAAGGAGTGCCTTCTCCCTGTGATAGGACATCTTGGTTGTCAACTTGATTGGAGTGAAGACTCACCATGGAAAGAACACTCATGGCATGACTACACGGCCTTTCTAGATTACATTGATGGACATGGAAAGACCCAGCCTGCATGTGTGTAGGAGCACATTATTGTTTAGGGTCCTTGCTGAACCAAAAGGATGAAGTGAGCTGAGCAGGAGCATAAATTGCATACTTTTCCTGGCTTTGGATGTAATGTGGGCAGCCACCTCCTACCCACATTCTTTCCATAATGGTTTCTTTGACCTTGAGCTGGGAATCAAGATAAATTTTTCCTTTCTTAAGATTCTTTTCACAGGAATTTTGTTACAGAGACAAGTAAAAGGACTAGTACACCACTCTTTGGCATATTATTGTGGGAATACTATTTGATGCATCAAAGCTACTGTGTCGGCTCACATGCAAGGTACCTCCCACAGGAAGGTGCTTTGGCTCGCACGTACATTCTCTCCTGCCGTCCTTGATGGACACCGGGCTTTCTTCTATTGCACAAGTAACACAAAGAACAGCTGCTGGGCACGGTGCATCACTCCTGTCTTCTCAGCTACTTGAGATGCTGAGGCTGGAAGATTTGAAACTTGAGGAGAGCTAAGGTGACATCTTGAGAACAGTCTTAAAGGCAGTTCTGTTAACAGAAGAAGACAGAATGCTTTAGGAGGTTGGAGTTTACTGGTATTCCTCTTCTTCCTACACACCAGTCACTATTCATTAACTTGCAACAACAGTGAAATCAGGAAAAACAGATGTTGTTGAGCTCATAAAACTGCACTTTTCTTCAGTTGAATCTCACCTAGCTTCAGATGGGAACAAGATGTTCTTTCTGCCACGGATGTTCTCTATTGCTAGTTTGTACTACCTGAGGTTTTCTAAATTTAGTGCTATTAAAAAGGCATGGAGTAACCACTGAACTGTGCTCTATGCAGCAAGATTTTTCCCTTGATAAATTGTAATCATATTTACCAATGGATACAGATCACTTAACAGTGATCCAGATGTCTCCCCAAAAGAAAATAACAAAAGCACAAAATTGGGTAACTGGAATGAAACAGTAATTCCCCATGAATCTAATTAATGAAATCATGAATGAAACCTTACTCGTGGGCTATGAGCTACCCTCATACATTAACCTTATTTATCATACAAGCTACATAGCAGAGTTTAATAACCTCTGATTTTCTTCCCATTACTTTCATATAATGTTTCATGTATTCATTTTGGTTTTGCTGTTGTTACAGGTATGATAACCAAAAGAGACTGTATCCAAAACATGAAAGTTTAAAGGAAGCATCCTACTATTCTCTCTTACTATCTAATTCAGCAGTCTCATAGGAATGCAGTTAAAATATAGGTAATATAAAAATATAAGGGCAGTTAAGAAATAGCATATCTGGGAATATGCAGAAGTGAACATTATTTACTAAGCACAGCTTGTTAATTCTGGGTTTTACTCATGCATCCAACATACATGTATAGATGTCACATTATGTCCAGGCCACTGTTAAAAACTCTTACGGCATAACAATGCATAAACCTAAACCAATAGTAGCTAAAAGTGCATGATATCATGGGTAAGTTCTAAGATGGTCACTAAGGCTCCTCATTTCCTGGCGATTCACGTCTATGTGGTCTCCCTAGTCCTGAGTGTAATCTCTTCCTTTTGAGTATGGGCAGGGGCAGTTACTAAAAAAGAGAATATGGTACTCCTATCATCTCAGAGACTTTATTATAGCTTCCACTTTGGATGTCCTCACTTACTGGTTTGATTCTTCCTCCATGCTGTGAGTTGTTTCATGAAAAGACAGACATGTGTGGTGCAAGAAACAGTATATGGACCAAACAAGTTTATTTTATATTCAGGAGTGTGTGTGTATGTGTGTGCGTGCGTGTGTGTGGGTGTGTGTACACATGTGTGCATGCGTGTGCCTGTGTGTGTGTGTACTTGTAACAATTAAAGAACTAGTGGCCTTGAATAGGGAGTTTATGTCTGAGGGATTGGAGGAAGAAAAGGGAACAGAAAAAATGATGAAATTATATACTGAGAAGGAAAATAAGATATATGTGGAGAAGATATCAGCAAGGATTCTGAACAATATCCTGCAGTCTATGAGATGAAAATCCGCTAATCACAAGTGAGTCTGAAAGTAAGGACTACCCCAGGCTTCACAGGAGACCGCAGGACAGTTACTGAAGCCAGCCTTGTGACTCTGAAGACACTAGACAGTAGGCACCTAGTCAAACACTCTCAGCAGTCATCATTCATAGATATTATAGAAAACTATTATTTACTGGTTTAAACAGCAGAGTTTTGAGATAATTTTGTAATGTATGAAGAAGAAGATAACATGCCTTAAAATGTTAATTTGGAACAAATGTTAGAGGCTCCTGGCTAGTGGAGAGGAGATGAAAATTTCAAATAGTATAGTCAAGCAGAATCCATTCATATCTAAACAAAATTCTAAAAAATTGAGGTAGCCAACTTTCTGATTAAAAAAAAAATAAGTGAAATAAAGAAAATGTATAAAAATGCCCCCAAAGCAGGAATAATTCTATATGCATAGAAAATGCAAGGTTTTATTACAGCTAAAATGGAACCAAGATAAGATATCCAAGAAACAAGATGAGAAAATAAAAATCTCTTTCTGGTCCACCTAGCATTTGCAAATGCATGTGCATGCATAGGTATTTGTGTGTGTATATGTGTCTCTGTGTGTATATGTGTTTATGTGTGTGTGTGTATGTGTGTGTGTGTGTGTGTCTGTGTCTGTATGTGTGTGTGTGTGTGTATGTGTATTATTTAGTGGAACATGGAAATATGTAGAGAAAAATTCACCACAAAAACTTTGTTCTTTTGTTTGTTTAGCACTGGAATTGACACCTTTCAGTATCTTTCAATAAACATTACACCAAAGTAATCAAAAGTTAAGCTTGGTGATAAAGTATACTCTAAATATCATTCAATTTATTCCTTAGTGCAACACTGAAATATTAATCTCTCCAAGTGTCCTTTAAAGGCAAGAAAACAATTTAGAATAAAGTAGTGACTCACTAAATATCACAAACTCAAGCGAGAAACTGAATTTGGACTTCTGCTTTTCTATCTCAAAACGAGACAACTTATTTTTAGATAACTGATCATTTTCATCTTCCCATATCCAATACACTGAAAAATATCCATATTGCAAGTAGAAAGGAAAATAAAAGCCTAGGGTGATATGTTGAACATTGTCTTCATCGTCTGGATTTAAGTGTGTGTTTCAGAGAGGGAGATGGGGAGAAAGTGGACAGAGAGTGTGTGTGTGTGTGTGAGAGAGAGAGAGAGAGAGAGAGAGAGAGAGAGAGCAGAAAAGTTCTAACAGGAGAAGTAGGTGACAGAATACATCTGAAATGAAAACAGATTGGTACCACTTAGTCAAGGAAGGGGCAAATAAAAGAGGGAGAGGAGAGAGGGAAGAAGGCAGTTGGGGGGGGGAGGACAAAGAGGAATTGTTATCCTGCTTAACACTAGTAATCAGGAAGACCTCTGACAACAGTTATGATGAGAATACCACAGATGAAAGGTGGGTTGTATGTTAGTGACTTACACTTAGAAAGTCAACAGCATAGACAGAAATAGAACTCAGCTTTCTGCACTTTCAATGTCCTCTTGAACAACTGGGGAACATCCTTCCCTGTTAGTTCACCTTTACAATGTGAGCCACTAATGAAGAGTGCTATTATTACCTTTGAGGTGAAAAAAAAAGATAAAACATTTTTAAAACAATTATAATTGATTATGTCATCCCTGTACTTTAAGCAATAGAAGTTCACTAAATTATAGTTCAACTAATAAATGAAGATAGTGCTTCATTAAAGACTTTAGACATTTTCTGAAATGAATTAAAATGAACAAAAGAATTTAAAGTGTAAAATGCAGATCTTCTGTAAAACATTTTTCTACAAGGTGTTCAAAACCAGAGTGATTAACTCAGAGGTCAATTAGTATGAATCTAAAACAACAGAAGTGAACTTGAAAATCAAATAAATGAGTAGTTTCCACATTGTTTACATCCAGAAACTATTCAATTGTTATACTGCAGATTGTAGTTGATAAGCTAATGCCTGCTAGGAACACATCAATCCTCCTTTAAAAAAAATCTTACTTGTATGAAAAATATTGCTAGTGTAGATAAAAATTCTCTGCTAAAGTAGTAATTATAACAGGCACCAAATGTAGCTCTTAAGATGCTTTACTACAAAATATTATTAACCACATTTAAATAATAGAGGAAAAGAAACAATAGAAAAACAATATAACCAAAATTTGGGGAAGCCAGAATTCCAATTCATTTGACCTCATCTTACTTATTTATTTATTTATCTATTTATTTACCTATTTACCTATTTGTTTATTTATTGGTGTGTGTGTGTGTTTGTGTGTGTGTGTGTGTGTGTGTGTGTGTGAGAGAGAGAGAGAGAGAGAGAGAGAGAGAGAGAGAGAGAGAGAGAGAATGAGAGAGAGAGATTTGGCTCAAGATAATAATTTTTTACATTTCTTCTTTATTTTATGTTAAGAACAAAAACTTCCTTTGGATGATGATATTCAAACTTCCATGAAATCTTGCCACTTTAGAAGCATGTTCAAAATGCCCAACCATGCAAGCCAGACTGCTATGTGCACATAATTTCCAGGCATCAGCAAGCTTCACTCATTCACTTCATGCTACTACGTTCATCCCTCAATGTTAGTGTTGCTTCATAATCCTGTATAAACATGTTTATCATCTAGGTCATCACTGTGATGATTTAGTCTGTTGTGTTGCTGCTGTCATTGTCATGTTACCATCATGGCTGTCATCATCATCACTATTGTCATTACCACACAAAACAGGATGTGGTGGGTTCAGAAGAGACCCCAATACAGCTTCCTTTCCATATGTGTTTTTATCATAGAGGGCTTAGAATCTCATATAACATTCCTCTAGTCTTGGGCAGACGTCATCACTGCATACTGTCCCTTTGGGAGGTTGTCTTCAAATAAAATCCAGATCATTGAGTTTTGTTCCCTAATATTAAATGTTTAAGGAATGTAATTTTATGTATAGATTTCAAAATAGTGAGTAGTATATAATAAAGGCATCTAAACTGTAGAATAATTAAAACAGTAATAATCTGGGGCAAATCAAAGTATTTATTTTATTATTATCATCCTTTTTCTGTTTTTTTGTAAAAAATTCCTCCTAAATTATGGAACTCATTTCACTATCACATATGAAAAATGCTACATCAATTAATCCTCTACATGAAGGAATCAAGTAACTTTTTTCTTCATTAATTAATTCATTTATTCACTTTTCATGCTGATCACAGATCTTCCATCTTCAAAGTCCCCCTATAGCCCCTTTGGAAGGGAGAGGTCTTCCCTGGGTAAGAACTAATCCTGCCACATCAAGTCACCACTGCAGGACTGGGCACATTCTCTCCAAGAGTCTAGAAAAGGTAACACTGTTGGGAGAATAGGATCGGTAATCAGGCAACAGAGTAAAGGACAACACCCTCTCCATTTGGTAGGGACTTTTCATGGAGAACAAGCTGCACATCTACTACATATGTTGAGGAGTTGGTTGGAGTAGAGCTAGGCCTGACCCAACGGCCGCTCTTTAGTTGGTGATTCAGTCTTGGGGTACCACAAAGAATCCATCCATGTTAGTTCACTCTTGTTTGTTGTCCTGTGGAGTTCCTATCCCCTCCAGGTCCCTCAATCCTTCTCCCAACTCTTATCAAGACTACCTGAGTTCTTTCCAGTACTTTAGCTGGGTAGGGGTCTCTGCATCTCTTTCAGTCAGCTGCTGGGTGGAGCCTCTCAAAGGACATGCTAAGCTCCTGTATGCAAGCACAACGGAGTATCATTAACAGGGTCAGGATTTGGTTCTTGCCCATGGGATGGGTCTCAAGTTGGGCCAGTCATTGTTTGGCCATTCCCACAGTCTCTGCTGTATCTTTGTCCCTGCACTTCTTGTAGGCATGACACATTTTGTATCAAAGTTTTGTTTTGTTTTGTTTTAAGTGAGTTGGTGTTCTTATCTTTTCACTTCAGGCTCCATATCCCGACTGCTACAAGTTACAGCTAGAGTCACCCCCATAGATCCCTGGAGCTTCCTTTAACCCAGGTCTCTGGAGAGCCCTAGAGATCATAAATTCCCTTCCCCAACTAGCTGCAGATTCCATTCACTCGCTTGGCCCTCTCTCCCGGGCTCTTCCTACACCTGATTCCCCTACCCCTGTTCCCTCCCCACCCCCTTTCCCACCCCATTTCCTCTCTCCATCTGCCTCAAATAAGTTTCTAAAGACTGTTTCATTTTTCTGAAATTTGATCTCTAAAGATTATTGTGACTTTCTTTTATAATGTACTTTATTAACATGACTGGAAAAGAATCTCTGCTCTCATCTATCACTTTGTCCATGATGGCAATTAATTAAAATATTTCTTAAAATTATTTCAGCTTATAAACAGTTAATACTTTGAGGTAATTCTTAGAACAAGTCTAAATTGACCAAGGTTAATTTCTCTGCAAAATAGAGAATATTGTATTTATAGCATGGATGGAAACTTTGATAGGCAGGTGTGGTAGGACACATAGAGGGGTCCTGTCACAGGAACAAACAAACTCTCAACCCAAAGGAAAACCAAGCCAACAGCTGAACTCTACAAACTCATCCTACCTTTATTTCCCCTTTAAGATTTTCATTTCTTGTCCTCTTTAATTCAGTTATTTATTTTCATATTTTTAAACTATATTTTTTCCTCTGTTGAGTATGAGAAACTTTCTTTTCCCACTAGGAGGTCTGGTATCTTTCACCCTTGACCATTTGTTCCCACAGAGCTTCAGTTAAACTAATATCAAAAAAATCAATATGCAGCACCAGGGACAATTCTATGCTCTATGAGGACAAGTGTCCAGTTCCCCAGAAGTATTTCCTAGGTACTTCCTATATGCCAGCAACTGCCATGCCCACCCGTTCTTAGCTGCCTTACTGTACATCTTGGGTACAGCCATCTACCATCTCATCACCATCATCCTTATTCATACATTTATTGGGAGCAGGATGAAATTAGATTAGACTATTTTAGCTTATACAATCCTTAATATTTATATGCTAGCCTTGAATGGGACCAATTTTAATTTCACACAAAACACTATATAAACCATGCCTCCAAATCTCCCAAATTATGACAACCAATAATTTTATTCTTCTCTATTTTCCAAGAAACATTACCCTAGAAGGGTAATAATGGTTACTTCATTGCCAAAACTAGAAACTTCACTCTCATTCTTCTCTGTACTTTTCTCCAAAGTTTCTTCTTAATCTCTGCCATGGGTCTTTGCTGATTCTCACACCATTACATACAACAACCAATGGTATTTTGGGGGGACAGGGTTCCTCTTCCTCCCAACTTTCATTTCTCAAGAATTAGCTAGGAAAAATAAGAATTAGCTAGCAAGTTCAAGTACTGGAGAAAATTAACACCCAGCTTGTGGGTTATCCTGAAAATGCCACTTGACACAACTGTTAGTGCTGTCTATACAACAAGTGCAGGAGGGCAAGGCACACAGCTTTAAAAGTCACACACATGTGGTGCTGAAAGGAAGAAGGTATCTTTGCATGAAAATTGTTCCTTTTATTCTAAATCTGTCCATTATTTTTTGCCCATGAACATCCTGTTACTGTCCAATGTCTGTTTTCAAACCTTTCCAGGCCTCCTTGAGCCCCAGTCCAATGTATCCAATATAGGATACATGTTGTGAACTCATGTATCCTATATTCCTTATTCATATGTTATGTATATAAAACATCCTTATTTGTTCATTAGTTGTCTGTTGAGAAGTCAATATGGAATTCAACATTATTAGATAGGAATGATGAAAATAAAAGTGACTAAGTTTTGAAAAAGAAGCAGAGAGGACAGAAGGGGAAGGAGAGGAAGGAATGAAACAAGGAAGGAAGGAAGGAATTCTTCAACATTAGGAATTAAAATATATTCAATGTGTATTTGTCCTTCTGCAAGAATTTATCTTAATCTTTGGAGAGCACATATTTCAAAGGTTTATTTATTATCACTGGTACTAATTAACAGATTAAGAATCATCGTAGCTGAAATAAAAAATTAATATATACTCATTTTATGATCTATTTATTCTTGGAAAGAATTATGATTCAAGTTTTCATTTCTATCAAATTAAGATATGCCTTAGGGCTTTCCTTAGTATATGCTAGTAGCATAGAATACAGCACTTCAGATACAAAATGATAAAGACTATTTCATGTTATCCAGTATATCTGATTATTCTAGAGTTGGTCTCTGCATTAATTCTCCACAGTTTTAATATTTCTTGTATTTGATTTCTATGGTTCAATAATCTACTCATTTTTCAGAAAATTGGCACATATTATTTTTAAATAAACAAAGTCTCAACAGGACTCAGGTTGGTTTTTTTTTTTTTTTTGAGACAACACTGTGATAGCTTAAAATGTTCATGGAGTGACAAAATCATGAAGACACCATAGACAGAATCAAGGCCCTTGGGAAGCTATTAACAACTTAGGATTTACAAGCATGTGGAAATGATAACTCCAAATTTTAAAGATAGTTTTGTAGATGTGTTTAATAACATAAAATATCTCAGATGCCAGTGGGAATCTCTGCTTAGCATTTTTTGACCCTATTTTCTAACCTCATTAAAACAAGCACAGATAACTTTTGCAAGGGCCTTCTGTTAGTCTTAAAAAATTTGCTCTATCAGACAACTTACGCTGAGGTTGATTGCTTCAACTAAAGAACCATAGTGTATCCTGCACTGCTAGTGAGATTGCAAGCTGGTACAACCACTCTGGAAATCAGTTGAGAGGTTCCTCAGAAAACTGGGCATAATTCTACCGGAGGACCCAGCTATACCACTCCTGGGTATATGCCCAGAGGATTCTCTAGCATGTAATAAGGACATATGCTCCACTATGTTCATAGCAGCCTTATTTATAGCCAGAAGCTGTAAAGAACCCAGATGTCCCTCAACAGAGGAATAGATACAGAAAATGTGGTACATTTACACAATGGAATACTATTCAGCTATTAAAAACAATGAATTCAAAAAACAAAAAAACAAAACAAAAAAAACAATGAATTCATGAAATTTTTAGGCAAATGGATGGAATTAGAAAATATCATCCTGAGTGAGGTAACCTAATCATAAAAGAAGAGACGTGGTATGCACTCACTGATAAGTGGATATTACCCCAGAAGCTTGGAATACCCAAGATACAATTCACAGACCAGATGACACTCAAGAAGAAAGAAGAACAAGGTAAGGGTACTCTGGTTCTT
The DNA here is from genome assembly GCF_947179515.1 of Apodemus sylvaticus. Lineage (NCBI taxonomy): Eukaryota > Metazoa > Chordata > Mammalia > Rodentia > Muridae > Apodemus > Apodemus sylvaticus. Next base: position 73,251,342 of record NC_067477.1, on the reverse strand, counting down.
CTTAGAAGGGGAAACAAATTACCCATGGGAGGAGATACAGAGACAAAGTGGGAGCAAAGTCCGAAGCAAAGGGCATCCAGAGACTGCACCACCTGGGGATCCATCCCATGTACAGTCACCAAACTCAGACACTACTGTGGATGCCAACAAGTGCTACCTGACAAGGGCCTAATATAGCTGTCTCTTGAGAAGCTCTGCCAGTGCCTGACAAATACAGAGGGTGACACTTTCAGCCAACCATTGAACTGAGAACTGGGTCCCTAATGGAGCAGCTAGAGAAAGGACCCAAGGAGTTGAAGGGGTTAGCAAGGCATAGGAGGAACAACAATATGAACCACCCAATACCCCCAGAGCTCGCAGGGAGTAAACCACCAATCAAACAGTACACATGGAGGGATCCATGGCTCCAGATGCATATGCAGCCAATGATGGCCTTATTGGACATCAAAGGGAGGAAAGGCCCTGAGGTCTTGAGAAGACTTAATGCCCCAGTACAGGAGAATGCCAGAACAGGAAAGAAGGAATGGGTGGATTGGAGAGCAGGGGGAGGGGGGATGGGTTAGGGGATTTTTGCAGGGAAACCTGGAAAGGGGACAACATTTGAAATGTAAATAAAGAATATATCTAATAAAAAAAGAAACAGAGTATGTAAGAAGAGATATGTTAGGCCCCCCACAGAGCAACTTTTTAAAATCATTTAATTGAGGGGAAATAGTACTTTTAATTTTGGTCTTACATACTTATCACTTATGTCTTGGATAAAAAAAAAACCGAACACCTTTGATTTCTGACAAGATATACCTCATGCTTGAGTCTAACTTATTACATTTTTCTGTGACTGGTGTGTACTTTCCTATCAATAAGTTTGCTTCAGAATCTAAAAAGATTTATTGTGTTATATTTGTTTCATATATGGTTCTCAATACAATCCTCAGTTGCTTTGCCCTTTTATTTCAAATCATAGTGTTGGATAATCTAGTGATAAAGAAATAATGGGTATTCTGAAGTTTGAGTGATTATGATTAAGCTAATTTTAAATTTTTTTATGCAAAGATATTAGTAGTTGAAATTCTTTGCCTGTTCTAATGATTTGTTTCATTTTATTTCTGTGTTTGTATGGATGTGTCTGTCTGGGTGTCAGTCATGTGTGGCAGGTGCTTACAGAGATTGGATTTTCTGCAGTGGAGTCGTCAGCATTTATAAGACATCTTATGCTGGTGATGGGAACTGTACTTACATCTTCTAGAGGAGTCCTGTTAACTGATGAGCTATCTCTCCAGTGCTTCAAACATGAATATAATAATATCAAAAAGCTTACCACTAACATCTTTTCACTATTGCCTGATCTGATTCTTCCAGAAACAAGAACCAATAACCACATGCTTCTATTTTCCTTTGTCATAAACAAAAAGACAAAACTAAAGCTTTGAGAAATTCACACTTTGAGGTCTACAGCAGATACTTCTCAGACCAGTGAATGCCATTGGGAAAATTTTTTCCTAGAGTCTAGTGTCTCCAAGTCCTCTACCAAGCTATCATAATTGTGGTACTATGAGAACAGTCTTTCCATAGTAAGAATCTCATCTAGCAAGCTTTCTTCTGCCTTTGTGGTCTTGAAATCTTATTTGTACACATGACTCCCAGGAGGCTAGACCTCGGAGCCACAGATTGTTGCTGATTTCTCAACTATTAGAACTTCAAAGTGAGTGATTGCAGATTCTGACTTGGATGTCCATCCTACAGAAAATGTTCAAATATCTCTTCCTGATATATATCTAACAGAAGCTTAATGGCCAAGGAACATTGCAGAAGAAAAGGTAGAAAGACTGTAACAGCCAGAGAGCCAGGAAGTCTGCTTCAAGGTTGTGACTTCTAAGGCACACACCTTTGGAATCTAAACAATATGATTGCCTAAACAAGATCTAAACAGTGAAAACCATTTTACCTGTCAACAGGGGTAGGGATATTCTCATTATTTTTCAGTTGAAAAGCTACAGGAAATATATGCACATAACAATAATAATTAAAAATACATAATGTGAATCAGAGAGGGAGTGGGCAAGCTAGGGAGGATATTGGTGAGAGATGAAGGAGGTGTCTGGGTGTAATTATATTTTCATGAAAAGAAAAAACAGAATGAAAGAAAAAGAAAATGAAAAGTCAAAAAGACAAACTAAAGAAAAGACTCTTCAAGTCCTGTGAAATGCTTTTCAAACATTCCCTTTTTAAAAAAAAATTTTTTTTTCAACAATTCAAAAATGAGCCTCCACTTAAAAGGACTAGGCCTTTATACCTTGACTCCCTTGGATATATGATTTAGTTAACATTTTAGTATCCTTTGAATTAACTTTCTGCTTCCTATTTTCTTTCCTAGGTTTTAAGTTAGAGTTAATTTACATATTTTTAGCATTACAAGCAGAGACAGAGGCTAACTGTTCAGAATTTTAAAAAAAGATTGTTAAATTTCTTGTTTTTATAATGCCTTTTTTCTGCATAATAAATCAAGGACTGCAAAGTGATATACAGGTACATGCAATTACTCTTTAATTGACCACATGATTGCTACTTAGCTCTGCAATTAATTGTTAACATAAAATTGAGAATTTTAACTATATTAATCCTGCTGAGCCATGAACATGGCAGATTTTTCCATTTTCTGAGATCTTCTTCGATTTCCTTCTTCAGAGACCTGAAGTTCTTGTCATATAGATCTTTCACTTGTTTGGTTAGAGTCACACCAAGATACTTTATATTGTTTGTGGTTAATGTGAAGGGTGTCATTTCCCTAACTTCTTTCTCAGCCTGCTTATCCTTTGAGTATAGGAAGGCAACTGATTTGCTTGAGTTGATTTTATAACCAGCCACTTTGCTGAAGTTGTTTATCAGCTGTAGGAGTTCTCTGGCGGAGGTTTTTGGGTCACTTAAGTATACTATCACGTCATCTGCAAATAGTGATAGTTTGACTTCTTTCTTTCCAATTTGTATCCCTTTGACCTCCTTATGTTGTCTAATTGCTCTAGCTAGGACTTCAAGTACTATATTGAAAAGATATGGAGAGGATAGCCTTGTCTAGTCCCTGATTTTAGTGGGATTGCTTCAAGTTTCTCTCCTTTTAGTTTGATGTTGGCTACCAGTTTGCTGTATATTGCTTTAACGATGTTTAGGTATGGGCCTTGGTTTCCTGTTCTTTCCAAGACTTTTAGCATGAAAGGATGCTGAATTTTGTCAAATGCTTTTTCTGCATCTAATGAGATGATCATATGTTTTTTTTTTCTTTGAGTTTGTTTATGTAGTGGATAGCATTGATGGATTTCCTTATATTGAACCATCCCTGCATCCCTGGGATTAAGCCTACTTGATCATGGTGGATGATCACTTTGATGTGTTCTTGGATTCAGTTGGCAAGAATTTTATTAAGTATTTTTGCATCAATATTCATAAGGGAAATTGGCCTGAAGTTCTCTTTCTTTGTTGGATCTTTGTGTGGTTTTGGTATCAGCGTAATTGTGGCTTCATAGAACAAGTTGGGTAGAGTTCCTTCTGTTTCTATTTTGTGGAATAGTTTGAAGAGTATTGGTGTTAGATCTTATATGAAGGTCTGATAGAATTCTGCACTGAAGCCATCTGGTCCCGTACTTTTTTTGATTGGGAGACTTTCAATAACCTTTTTATTTCTTCAGGTGTTATGGGACTGTTTAGGTGATCTATTTGATCCTGATTTAGTTTTGGTGTCGGATATCTGTTTAGGATTAATATAGTTAAAATGGCCATCTTGCCAAAAGTGATCTACAGATTCAACACAATCCCCATCAAAATCCAAACTCAGTTCTTCACAGAGTTAGGAAAAGCAATTCTCAAATTCATCTGGAATAACAAAAAACCCAGGATAGCTAAAACTATTCTCAACAACAAAAGAAATTCTGGGGGAATCAGTATCCCTGACTTCAAGCAATACTACAGAGCAATAGTGTTAAAAACTGCATGGTATTGCACAGTGACAGACAAGTGGACCAATGGAATAGAACTGAAGATCCACAAATGAATCCACACACCTCTGGTCACTTGATCTTTGACAAAGGAGCTGAAAACATCCAGTGGAAAAAAGATAGCCTTTTCAACAAATGGTGCTGGTTCAATTGGAGGTCAGCATGCAGAAGAAGGCGAATTGATCCATTCTTATCTCCATGTATTAAACTTCACTCCAAGTGGATCAAGGACCTCCATGTAAAACCAGACAAACTGAAACTAATAGAAAAGAAACTGGGGAAGACCCTTGAGGACATGGGCACAGGGGAAAGTTCCTGAACAGATCACCAATAGCTTATGCTCTAAGATCAAGAATTGACAAATGTGACCTCATAAAATTACAAATTTTCTTTAAGGCAAAGGACACTATTAAAAGACCAAAAATGGCAACCATCAAATTGGGAAAGGATATTCACCAACCCTACATCTGATAGAGGGCTAATATCCAGTATATACAAAGAACTCAAGAAGTTAGACCCCAGGGAACCAAATAACCCTATTAAAAATGGGGTACAGATTTAAACAAAGAATTTTCACCTGAAGAAATTCGAATGGCTGAGAGGCACCTTAAGAAGTGCTCAACATCATTAGTCATTAGGGAAATGCAAATCAAAACAACCCTGAGATTTCACCTTATACCAGTCAGAATGGCTAAGGTCAAAAACTCAGGAGACAGCAGGTGTTGGAGAGGATCTGGAGAAAGAGGAACACTCCTCCACTGCTGGTGGAGCTGTAAGATGGTACAACCACTTTGGAAATCAGTTTAGCAGTTCCTCAGAAAACTGGACATGACACTTCCTGAGGACCCTGCTATACCTCTCCTGGGCATATACCCAAAGAATTCCCGGCATGCAATAAAGACACATGCTCCATTATGTTCATAGCAGCCTTATTTACAATGGCCAGAAGCTAGAAAGAACCCAGACGTCCCTCAATGGTGTAATGGGTACAGAAAATGTGGTATATTTACACAATGGAATACTACTCAGCAATTAAAAACAATGAATTCACAAAATTTTTAGGCAAATGGTTTGATCTAGAAAATATCATCCTAAGTGAGGTAACCCAATCACAAAAGAATACACATGGAATGCAATCTCTGATAAGTGGATATTAATTAGCCCAGAAGCCCTGATTACCCAAGGCACAAATCGCATAACAAATGACTCTCATGAAGAAGTATGAAGAGGGTCCTGATCCTGGAAAGGATTGATCTAGCATTGGAGGGGAATATAAGGACAGAGAAAAAGGAGGGAGGCGATTGGAGAATGGGTGGAGAGAAGAAGGTTTATGGGACATATGGGGAGGGGGGATCTGGGAAAGGGGAAATCATTTGGAATGTAAACAAAGAATATAGAAAATAAAAATATTAAAACAAAAAAGAAAAAAGTTGTTAAAATTGAGAATTTTAATTTTAAAAGAACTTTAAGAACAAATATTTTCCTTTCATCATAGGGTTTCAGTTTTGGAGCATGTTTAAAAGGCAGAAACCCATGTCTGTTTGGAATTTATATAGTCCTATAAATAGTCATCAATTAGATGCTGTTTTCTTTCTCTTCATGATTTAAGTTCTCTTTAGAATTGTGGTAAATTAAAAACTATATTTACTATTTTCCTTTGTTTCAGATCATAAACATCAAAGAATGGCTCTACTCATCATATTTTTTCTGTAGTATAATAACAAAGGCCTGCCATTCAGATATGCTTATTTTAACTTATACATAACAGATAATGATGATATTTTTCCATTGAGATATGATTTTTGAGGGGAATGTAAAGTCAAGGGGGGTGTGAGGAAGATCTAGAATAAGCTGAATGCCATAATTGAATATGATCAACATCCACTGTGTGCATGTATGCAATTCTCAAAGAATAATAAAATATATTAAAGACAGTATTACTGATAAATAAGGATTTACCATGGATATATTCTTCACTGTCTTCTCAACATGAGTTACAATTCAGTACCCTTACACATCATCTGCTTTTTCTTTCATCATAGAAACAAACTATCTTATATTCTATTAATGGAATCATACAAAAATAATTATGCAAATAATTCATTATTTTTTCTTAAAAGAAAAAATGTATCTTTATAAACAGTAGATGGATGCTAAATTGTTACAGACTCTTAGAGTCAGTGAGCTGCTGTTCACTGAGTGTTGCTGTTCATGAGATGGTCTCTACTCATTTTAAAACCCATGGGTGATTCTGTTTTCCCCCTTTATTCTACATGCACAATGCACACACACACACACACACACACACACACACGTATACAACTGGAAGTTCTTACCCTGTCTGCTGTCACAATATAATGACTACTCTTTTTTTTTTGTCATAATGGAAAGATTAAAATATTAATCACTCTTTCCATGATCTTTACTCTGTAAGAAGCTCATTTTTCTTCTCCATTCCTGATTGCTGGCTCCTAACTCTCTAGGAACTACAGTGCTGTCCCCTTTGTTTTGCTTTTGGCAGCTTTCCCAATAGAAGAAGATAGAATTAGCATATACTCCCTGAGGAGGACGGGAGCTGGGAGGGAGCACAGCAGGGTGCTTCCTCAGTCCCTGCAACCACTGGCAGGGAGTATTCACAAAGACACCCCTGGAACCAGTTAACATTGTATTTTGTGATGAGTTCTACCACTGCCTCTGCATTCATGTAAAGCCAGCCCAAGAGAAATAATACACAAATATTAATTATTTGGAGATAATAATATGTGTACAGAGTTTGATCTGTGTATACAGCTCCCATTGATGCTCCATTAGGAAAACAAAAACACATTCACAATCAATGTTTGCCCAACTTATTTTTAAAGAAGTGTGGGTGTCTTCCAAAGGGAAAAGGTATTAAGGAAACACACACACACACACACACACACACACACACACACACCCTGATGCTTAATAATGGACAAGCATGCCTGTGTATTATTTCACTAGTGGGAGTTACACCATAGGCCTGGAATCTATTATACTCCACAAATGGGAAATAATACTAAGTGAGAGATATTTTTATAACCATCATCAGTTTTATTTCACACATTGTTGGATTCAGAGATTAAGAGGTAAGAAAGTCAATCATAAGACAATTATTGAAATTGATGGAGGCCAAGACAAATGTCATAGTCTCAGTGCACTAAGGGGCTATGCTTTTAAATGCACCACATTTTTCATCTGCTTTGCCTGATAGGGTTAGTCAGTGGGATTCTAAAGGTATTATTGGGGTCTGTTTTACCTTTGAAGGCACTGGTGGATTCTTCTCAAGCCTCCTAGCCATCAGACAAAAATTAGTGTGCTATTCATATCTTTGTTCCAGTACCATTCCATTCTGACACATCTTCTCTTTGGAGGGAAGAGTGTTACCTAGGACAACAACACACATTCTAAGATCCAGAAATCACCAAGTTTTAATTTTGACACTGAGTTCCTCAATGACTTTCTCAACCCTGAGCTTCCAAATTTGTAAAGGAGAGGCAGCAATGCATTGAGTAGCAATTAAAATTGGTAAAGTGTTGCAATAATTCTAAATATTGTTATTATTTACTTCAACACAGTTCATTTAAGCAACACCCCCATGAACTCAAACATTCTTATGAATTAAACTATGAATATATACATTGTTGTAGAAGTTTTACTGGCTGCTTTGTGATCCTGGCCACAGCAAACATCTATCTCAGATCCAAGAATAGAAAACACTGACATGCCAGCTATTCTTAAAATGCCTTGGTTAACTCAATGTCTGTACACTCCTAGACCTTCCTCTGCTACACTAGGTCCAGTCAGGGAAGTGGCCAGAGGCCACTTACCCAGAAACTCACATCATTGGCCAGCTTTATCTCCTCCACTACTGTGTCCCCTTCTCCTCTCTCCCACTCTGATTCTCACTGTGTCCTGCCAGTGCAACTCTTAGTGTCCTGACCCGTGCTTAGTTAATGGCTACTTGGAAACTTTATTGATAGATCAAAAAACAATTGAGGACAAGAACCTTCAGCATTATTAAACACAGATTCTCAATTAAATCAATGCATCAGAACTACCCTCTACAACACAATGCATATTTTCTACAATTAGGTATTTTCCAATAGTCTTATAAAGTATCCATAGAGAATATTTCCAACATTTCTTGTGCATCTACTTACTTTTGATTGGATATGTATTTTCATATGAATCCTCTAGTTGTGTATCACAGATCATCAAGACAAGGCTAAAATAGAAATTTCTGGTTTCTTTGGAGACTCAGTTGTGTGCTATGATGTTTTTATGGAAACTGTCTTATGAGAGGATGCTTTGCTGAGAAGAGACACATGGTGTTTTCTGGAAGCTACCTGGAGAAGGGGCATATGATGTTTTGCTAGACCAGACTTGTAAGAGAACATGTGATATTTAGAAGGGTTATAAATATTACCCAACAGGGAGTGGATGGCACTGGGTGGTATTGGTTCACCTTGCTGGTCATCTTTGGGCTTTACTGACACTGCTTCACTAAGGATGCTGTGGCATGGGTTCATCTTGCCTTCATTGCTGATTATTGTTTGTAGTGACTTCTTAGAGAGAAAGTTACCAAAGAACTTCTGGTACTATTAAGGAGGCTTCTTGCTGCTTTTGCTGACTCAGGCTGATTGGCAGACCCTCATGGTTTCTTCTGCATCCTACTGCCCGAAGACTGATTTGCAAATGGTGTTTGCGAGTGGACTGAGCTACCACTGCTGATTTGTGGGGACTAAACTGTTAATATCCTGACAATGCAGGTTGGTTCTGCCCCAAAGAACTGCATTTCCTTTTCCTATTAATATTTCCTTTATATATCTCTGGTGAGTGGTAGGATAGAAGGGAGGTTAAAACATTCAAGTACCCTTATTAAAGTAGATTTTGAAAAATATAAGACAACACAAGGCAGTAATGTAGTGATGGATACAATTGGTGATCAATTTGACTACATCTGCAATTGAATAAAATGCAAGCAGTTGGGCACATGTGTCAGGGACTCTTCTTGATTGGATCACTTGAGGTCAGAAGACCCAACTTAAATCTTTCCATGGCTCGCTAAACAAAGGACCTTGGAAAAGAAACATTTGCTAAAGTTCATACATCCTGCAGCAAAGACATTCATTCACTGGAGTTAGAGCCTACTTTTTCAGGGTTCTAACATACAGTGAATGCAAACAAAGACATCCAGCCACATGGACTGAAAACCTATTAGATTCTGGGACTTTATGGCAGGAAACAGCCCTTGTGAGATTTGCTGAACCACAGCCTGTAAGCCACTGGCCCTTGATATATATTCATTCATTCTATCAGTTCTGTTCTTCCAGAGAATCCTAGTACCAATATCTTTTAACAAACATTTTCAATACAAAATATTTAGAAATTATATTGGCTTCATTGTGAAGAAAAGATGATGACATTGAAACTTCAATCTTAATAAAAGAAGAGTGTCTCAGGAATACATAAAAACATATTTTATGGGGGTTTCTGATTGCCCTGGTTTGGAAATCATTAACATCAAGTCTTTGCTTTTTAAGGACTAATATTTAATTGTGTTTCCATATCAGCCACAATTGTCAATGTCAGGGACACTTTTGTGAATGAAAAGTGGGGGTACAGAGTTAAACAAAGAATTCTCACCTGAAGAACTTCGGATGGCAGAGAAGCATCTTAAAAAATGCTCAACTTCATTAGTCATTAGGGAAATGCAAATCAAAAGAACCTTGAGATTTCACCTTACACCAGTCAGAATGGCTAAGATTAAAAATTCAGGAGACAGCAGGTGTTGGAGGGGGTGTGGAGAAAGAGGAACACTCCTCCACTGCTGGTGGGGTTGCAAATTGGTACAACCACTCTGGAAATCAGTCTGGCGGTTCCTCAGAAAACTCGGCACCTCACTTACAGAAGATCCTGCTATACCACTCCTGGGCATATACCCAGAAGATTCCCCAGCATGTAATAAGGATACATGTTCCACTATGTTCATAGCAGCCCTATTTATAATTGCCAGAAGCTGGAAAGAACCCAGGTATCCCTCAACAGAAGAGTGGATGCAAAAAATGTGGTATATATACACAATGGAATACTATTCAGTCATTAGAAACAATGAATTCATGAAATTCTTAGGCAAATGGATGGAGCTGGAGAACATCATACTAAGTGAGGTAACCCAGTCTCAAAAGATGAATCATGGTATGCACTCACTAATAAGTGGATACTAACCTAGAAAACTGGAATATCCAAAACATAATCCACACATCAAATGAGGTACAAGAACGGAATGGCCCCTTGTTCTGGAAAGACACAGTGAAGTAGTATAGGGCAAAACCAGAATGGGGAAGTGGGAAGGGGTGGGTGGGAGGACTGGGGGAGAGAAGGGGGCTTATGGGACTTTCGGGGAGTGGGGAGCTAGAAAAGAGGAAATCATTTGAAATGTAAATAAAAGTATATCGAATAAAAAAAAAGAACAAAAAAAAAGAATAAAGATGCTATGAACACAAAAAAGAAAAAAGAAAAAAAAGTGGGGATAGGGGCAGTTTTCCTCAAAAGAGAGGGAGGATGGTAAGCAAACAACTAGTACTAACTCAGTGACTTAATTTGCTATGAGAAATAGCAAAGGTGGATGCTGGTAGGCAACCAGGCATAGAAAGGAGTGTTTTCCATGACATATCCTCAGAGGCCACGTAACTTTATAGCATCATAGCATAAGCTGAAAAGAGGTGAAAATTTGTGCTTGTGAGGGTAGAACACTCCTGACAAGAGTGTGGAGTAAGTGGAGAAGCTCTGAGGTGAGAGTGTTTTTGGTGTATCTGAAAGGTGGACAACAAACACATGAAATTAGAGCAGAGTGTACAGTAGCTGATGATGCTGGAGAACTTAGGGGCTGACCTCATATGGCCTTTGGGCCATGTATGCTCTTTAGATTTTGTGCTGTACAAGGTAGGAAGCACAAGGATCTGAATGTTCCAGTTGTTTCATTTGTACAGTAAGGGAGCATGGCAAGCACAGTGTGACATTCCATCCTGCAGCTATAATTGCCACAATTTGTGACTCTTACTTTATGTGGCAAAGGGGAAAATTTTATTAAACTGAAACTTCCATGATTGGATTAATGTGGGATTATCAGAGTAAATCTGATATAATCTCAAGAGCCTTTATTAAAAGGAATCAGACCAGAATAAGGTAATGTGACCATAGCACCAAGAAATTAGAGACAAGAAAGGAAAAAGTCCCGGGGCAAAGAAAAGTCCAGAGCCAGCTTATACAATCTATAAAAGGCAAGGAATGGACTCTCTCCTCAGTGCCTGCTGAGAAATCCAGCTATAACAGCAAGCTTTAGCTTAGAGATAAGTTTAGGACTTCTGACTTTTAGGTCTATAAAAGAATGAATTCATACTGCTTAAGGCATTAACATGGTACCATTGCCACAACAAACCACTACAAAGAACAGAAAGTACACTTTGGAAGTCCACCTAAGAATCAACAGTTTCACAATATGATACCTTGTCACACTGCTAAGGTGACACACTGTTTAGGTGGTAATCCCACACTGGGGTGGTTTAGGTGGTAAGAGGCCATAAAACTGAGAATTTATCTCACAGAATCAACAGTTTCACAATATGATACCTTGTCACACTGCTAAGGTGACACACTGTTTAGGTGGTAATCCCGCACTGGGGTGGTTTAGGTGGTAAGAGGCCATAAAACTGAGAATTTATCTCACAGATTGAATTTACACAGTTCACTAATAACTGGATGCAAAGTGGAAATTCGGGAAAAGAACCAGGAGCATCTATAATGGTTTGAATCTGAGAAACTTCTAAGAATCAATCTCCATTTATCCAGGTCACAATAATAGGTAAGTTCAAGAAGAAAGAGTTTTTGAGTACATACTAAATTCCAGGCAATATCCATGCATGCCCCTGTGGATCTTGAGCGTTTCACTAAATTTGCAATCTAGTGTAAGGCTTCCAAAAGTATGTCTTGCAGAAGTGTCAAGGTAATTATTAATTGTGCTAAATTTCTTTTTTTTTATTCGATATAATTTATTTACATTTCAAATGATTTCCCCTTTTCTAGCCCCCCTCCGACTCCCCGAAAGTCCCGTAAGACCCTTCTCTTCCCCTGTCCTCCCTCCCACCCCTTCCCAGTTCCCCGTTCTGGTTTTGCCAAATACTGTTTCACTGAGTCTTTCCAGAACCAGGGACCACTCCTGCTTTCTTCTTGTATCTCATTTGATGTGTGGATTATGTTTTGGGTATTCCAGCTTTCTAGGTTAATAACCACTTATTAGTGAGTGCATACCATGATTCACCTTTTGAGTCTGGGTTACCTCACTTAGTATGATGTTCTCTAGCTCCATCCATTTGCCTAAGAATTTCATGAATTCATTGTTTCTAATGGCTGAATAGTACTCCATTGTGTAGATATACCACATTTTTTGTATCCACTCTTCTGTTGAGGGATACCTGGGTTCTTTCCAGCATCTGGCAATTATAAATAGGGCTGCTATGAACATAGTAGAGCATGTATCCTTATTACATGGTGGGGAATCCTCTGGGTATATGCCCAGGAGTAGTATAGCAGGATCTTCTGGAAGTGAGGTGCCCAGTTTTCGGAGGAACCGCCAGACTGCTTTCCAGAGTGGTTGTACCAATTTGCAACCCCACCAGCAGTGGAGGAGTGTTCCTCTTTCTCCGCACCCTCTCCAACACCTGCTGTCTCCTGAATTTTTAATCTTAGCCATTCTGACTGGTGTAAGATGAAATCTTAGGGTTGTTTTGATTTGCATTTCCCTAATGACTAATGAAGTTGAGCATTTTTTAAGATGCTTCTCTGCCATCCGAAGTTCTTCAGGTGAGAATTCTTTGTTTAACTCTGTACCCCATTTTTTAATAGGGTTGTTCGGTTTTCTGGAGTCTAACTTCTTGAGTTCTTTATATATATTGGATATTAGCCCTCTATCTGATGTAGGATTGGTGAAGATCTTTTCCCAATTTGTTGGTTGCCGATCTGTCCTCTTGATGGTGTCCTTTGCCTTACAGAAACTCTGTAACCTTATGAGGTCGCATTTGTCAATTCTTGCTCTTAGAGCATACGCTATTGGTGTTCTGTTCAGAAACTTTCTCCCTGTACCGATGTCCTCAAGGGTCTTCCCCAGTTTCTTTTCTATTAGCTTCAGAGTGTTTGGCTTTATGTGGAGGTCCTTGATCCATTTGGATTTGAGCTTAGTACAAGGAGACAAGGATGGATCAATTCGCATTCTTCTGCATGCTGACCTCCAGTTGAACCAGCACCATTTGTTGAAAAGGCTATCTTTTTTCCATTGGATGTTTTCAGCCTCTTTGTCGAGGATCAAGTGGCCATAGGTGTGTGGGTTCATTTCTGGATCTTCAATCCTGTTCCATTGATCCTCCTGCCTGTCACTGTACCAATACCATGCAGTTTTTAACACTATTGCTCTGTAGTATTGCTTGAGGTCAGGGATACTGATTCCCCCAGATTTTCTTTTGTTGCTGAGAATAGTTTTAGCTATCCTGGGTTTTTTGTTGTTCCAGATGAATTTGATAATTGCTCTTTCTAACTCTGTGAAGAATTGAGTTGGGATTTTGATGGGTATTGCATTGAATCTGTATAGTGCTTTAGGCAAAATGGCCATTTTAACTATATTGATTCTACCGATCCATGAGCATGGGAGGTTTTCCCATTTTTTGAGGTCTTCTTCCATTTCCTTCTTCAGAGTCTTGAAGTTCTTGTCATACAGATCTTTCGCATGTTTGGTAAGAGTCACCCCAAGATACTTTATACTGTTTGTGCCTATTGTGAAGGGGGTCATTTCCCTAATTTCTTTCTCAGCCTGCTTATCCTTTGAGTATAGGAAGGCCACTGATTTGCTTGAGTTGATTTTATAACCTGCCACTTTGCTGAAGTTGTTTATCAGCTGTAGGAGCTCTCTAGTGGAGTTCTTTGGGTCACTTAGGTAGACGATCATGTCGTCTGCAAATAATGATAGTTTGACTTCCTCCTTTCCAATTTGTATCCCTTTGACCTCCTTATGTTGTCGAATTGCCCGAGCTAGTACCTCAAGTACAATATTGAAAAGATAAGGAGAAAGGGGGCAGCCTTGTCTGGTCCCTGATTTCAGTGGGATTGCTTCAAGTTTCTCTCCGTTTAGTTTGATGCTGGCTACCGGTTTGCTGTATATTGCTTTTACTATGTTTAGGTATGGGCCTTGAATTCCTGTTCTCTCCAAGACTTTAAGCATGAAAGGATGCTGAATTTTGTCAAATGCTTTTTCAGCATCCAATGAAATGACCATGTGGTTTTGTTCTTTGAGTTTGTTTATGTAGTGGATTGTATTGATGGATTTCCGTATATTGAACCAACCCTACATTCCCGGGATAAAGCCTACTTGATCATGGTGGATGATCGTTTTGATGTGTTCTTGGATTCGGTTGGCAAGAATTTTATTGAGTATTTTTGCATTGATGTTCATAAGGGAAATTGGTCTGAAGTTCTCTTTCTTTGTTGGATCTTTGTGTGGCTTTGGTATCAGTGTAATTGTGGCTTCGTAGAAGGAATTGGGTAGTGTTCCTTCTGTTTCTATTTTGTGGAATAGTTTGAAGAGTATTGGTGTTAACTCTTCTTTGAAGGTCTGGTAGAATTCTGCACTGAAACCATCTGGTCCTGTGCTTTTTTTGGTTGGAAGACTTTCTATGACTCCTTCTATTTCTTTAGGCTTTATGGGACTGTTTATATGGTCTAGTTGGTCCTGATTTAATTTTGGTATTTGGTATCTGTCAAGGAAATTGTCCATTTCCTCCAGATTCTCCAGTTGTGTTGAGTACAGGCTCTTGTAGTACGATCTGATGATTTTTTGGATTTCCTCAGTTTCTGTTGTTATGTCTCCCTTTTCATTTCTAAGTTTGTTAATTTGGATACTTTCTCTGTGCCCTTTGGTCAGTCTGGCTAAGGGTTTATCTATCTTGTTGATTTTCTCAAAGAACCAGCTCCTGGTTTTGTTGATTTTTTGTATGGTTCTCTTTGTTTCTACTTGATTGATTTCGGCCCTGAGTTTGATGATTTCCTGCCTTCTACTCCTCCTGGGTGAAATAGCTTCTTTTTGTTCTAGGGCTTTCAGGTGTGTCATTAAGTTGGTAATGTATGCTCTCTCCATTTTCTTTTTGGAGGCACTCAGGGCTATGAGTTTTCCTCTTAGCACTGCTTTCATTGTGTCCCATAGATTTGGGTATGTTGTGTTTTCATTTTCATTGTGTTCTAAAAAGTCTTTAATTTCTTTCTTTATTTCTTCTTTGACCAAGGTATCATTGAGTAGAGTATTGTTCAATTTCCACGTGTATGTGGGTTTTCTGTTGTTTCTGTTGCTATTGAAGACCACTTTTATTCCATAGTGATCAGATAGGAGGCATGGGATTAGTTCTATCTTCTTATATTTGTGACCAATTATATGGTCGATTTTGGAGAAGGTACCATGAGGTGCTGAAAAAAAGGTATATTCTTTTGTTTTAGGATAGAATGTTCTATATATATCAGTTAAATCTAATTGGTCCAAAGCTTCAATTAGTTTCATTGTGTCCTTGTTTAGTTTCTGTTTTCCTGATCGGTCCCTTGAGGAAAGTGCAGTGTTGAAGTCACCCACAATTATTGTGTTAGGTGCAATGTGTGCTTTGAGTTTTAATAAAGTTTCTTTTATGAAAGAGGGTGCCCTTGCATTTGGAGCATAGATGTTCAGGATTGAGAGTTCTTCTTGTTGTATTTTTCCTTTGACCAGCAAGAAGTGTCCCTCAGAGTCTCTTTTGATGACTTTGGGTTGAAAGTCAATTTTATCTGATATTAAAATGGCTACTCCAGCTTGTTTCCTGAGACCATTTGCTTGTAAAATTGTCTTCCAGCCTTTTACTCTAAGGTAGTGTTTGTCTTTGACCCTGAGGTGTGTTTCCTGTAAGCAGCAAAATGTAGGGTCCTGTTTACGTATCCAGTCAGTTAGTCTGTGTCTTTTTATTGGGGCATTGAGTCCATTGATGTTAAGAGATATTAAGGAATAGTGATTGTTACTTCCTATCATTTTTGACGTTATTTTTTAAATTTGATTGCTTAACTTCTTTTGGGTTTGATGAAAGGTTACTATCTTGCTTTTTTCAGGGTGAAGTTTCCCTCCGTGTATTGGTGTTGTCCTCCTATTATCCTTTTTAGGTCTGGGTTTGTGGATAGGTATTGGGTGAACTTGGTTTTGTCGTGAAATATCTTAGTTTCTCCATCTATGGTGATTGAGAGTTTTGCTGGATATAGTAGTTTTGGTTGGCATTTGTGTTCTCTTAGAGTCTGCATGAGATCTGCCCAGGACCTTCTAGTCTTCATAGTCTCAGGTGAAAAGTCTGCTGTGATTCTGATAGGTCTTCCTTTATATGTTACTTGGCCTTTTTCTCTTACTGCCTTTAATATTCTTTCTTTGTTTAGAACATTTGGTGTTTTGATTATTATGTGACAGGAAGTATTTCTGTTCTGGTCCAGTCTGTTTGGAGTTCTGTAGGCTTCTTGTATATTCATGGGCATCTCTCTCTTTAGGTTAGGGAAGTTTTCTTCCATAATTTTATTGAAGATATTTGCTGGCCCTTTAAGTTGTAAATCTTCACTCTCATCTATGCCTATAATCCTTAGGTTTGGTCTTCTCATTGTGTCCTGGATTTCCTGGATATTTTGGGTTACAAGCTTTTTGCATTTTGCATTTTCTTTAACTGTTGAGTCCATGGTTTCTATGGAATCTTCAGCATCTGAGATTCTTTCTTCTATTTCTTGTATTCTGTTGTTGATATTTGCATCTCTGTCCCCTGATTTCTTCCCAAGGCTTTCTATCTCCAAAGTTGTCTCCTTTTGAGTTTTCTTAGTTGTTTCTACTTCTGATTTTAGATCCTGGATGGTTTTGCTTAGCTCCTTCACTTGCTTGTTTGTGCTTTCCTGTAATTCTTTAAGAGATTTTTGTGTTTTTTCTTTCATGACCTCAGCCTGTTGACCAAAGTTCTCCTGTATTTCTTTAAGAGATTTTTGTGTTTCGTCTTTCATGACCTCAGCTTGTTGACCAAAGTTCTCCTGTATTTCTTTAAGTGTTTTTTGCATTTCCTCCTTGTTGGCTTTTGTATTCTCCTGGATTTCTTTCAATGATTTTTGTGTTTCCCTTGCAAGGGCTTCTAACTTTTGATCCATTTTCTCCTGAATGTCCTTCATGTGTTCCTGTACCAGCATCATGACCAGTGATTTTAAATCCAAATCTTGTTTTACTGGTGTGATGGGGTATCCAGGACTTGCTGGTAGAGGAGAATTTGGTTCAGATGTTGCCATATTGCCTTGATTTCTGTTAGTGACGTTCCTGCGTTTGCCTTTTGCCATCTAGCTCTCACTGGTGTTACTTGGTCTTGTCAGTGCTGGACTCACCAGTGCAAGCTGCCCCTTCCCCGTTGGCCTCTGGTGCACAGCTTACACTCTGCACTGCCTGTAGACGGGGTGCTGTTGTCCAGGCTGTTCAGATCCCAAAGCAGGCACCTGAAGGCTCCCGCTGGGGCCCGCAGGATTTATTGGAGCACACCGACTTCTCCCAGCTGGCCGCCCGGAAGCCCCCACTAGCCTCTTGATGGACCTGGAGATGTGGCGGCCACCCAGGCTGCTCTGAAGCGGAAAGAGTTGACCTGAGGGCTTCTGCCTGAGGCCTTGCCCCAGATTGTGTCTGTGGGCCAGATGGAACCCGTGTGCACCCCCAGGGAGCTCCGAAGGTGTATGTTGTTGTGACCTCCCCTGTGTTCCGCTCACTCCGCTGGGCAGCCGATTTCCCCAACCGGGCTGGCGCACACTAGGTTAGCCTTTTTGCCCGGGCCCTGAGTCCAGGCAAACGCCTGGGAGGCCAAGGTCCGAGCAAAGTTCCCCTAGGGCTATGACTGTTATTTGGGTCCGCCAGGTGACCCGGATGGCGGGCGTGCGCGTCTGCGCTCCCCAAAAGCACCGGGAGAGCCTATTGTGCTAATAACCTCCTGGGCTGGTTGACACACAGATGGCCCACCAAACCGCCCAGTTCTTGGGGTCAGTCCTGTGCCTTTTGGGGCCTAGACCCCCGTTTTGTTAGCCTCAGGCTACGCTTGTTAGCCGTCTCTGCCCTCCCGAGCACTCTGGCTCTTGTAGGCAAAATGGTGGCGCGTGCGCAGGCCGGGGCAAAAAAAAAACTCCTGGCTGGGTTGGCGCCCCGATGGCCACTCGAACAGCCCAGGGCCTGGGTGCAGGCCAATGCCCGTCTGGCTCAGACCCCTGCGGTGTTGGGCCTAGGATTATGTTTGTGTACCTCAGTCTGACCGATCTCTGGAGCCCGGGATCAAGATGGAGGTGAGTCTCTCCTGACTGGCGGGAAGCCGAGTTCTGAAGTGGCTTCCGTGCAGCGAGCTAAATTTCTTTTTTAATGAAATATTTTTGACCATTTCATACTTGTGCATAATGTAATCAGACTTTTCTTCTCATTCTTTCCTACCTCTATCTGAACTCTGTTAGCCATTCTTTTCTCCAACAAATCTCTTTTCACATTAATGCTTTTTGTTTTGTTGGCCACTGAATTCAGCTATCCATTAGAAGACTGACTCTCAACTTGTGGGCTTTGAAATTTTTGGGGATCACATATTAGATATTCTACATACCAGATATTTATACTTCAAATCATAATAGTAGCAAAATTATAGTCATGACGTAGCAAAAAATAATTTTGTGTCTGGATCACCATAACACTACAAAATGAGGAACTATATTAAAGGGTCACAGTATTAGGAACATTGAGAGCCTAGTGGACTCAAAACACTGACTCTCCATTTTGGTGACTCTGTCAGTAGTCAATAGTTCGGCAGGAAGTGTTGAGGACCCATGACAACTTTCCAGCTTATGTTTGATTACTGACAAAGTTAGTCTTGTGTAGCCCACTGGCAGTAAAACTGCAGCGTCTGTGAATTCATGAATGCAAAGTTAGTGTTACAGCTAAAGATGACATTTTATAGCTTCTTTCTCTACCTTCCAACTCTTACATTCTTTTCATATACGTTTAATTGATGTTTCTTAGCCTTAGAGATGTTGGTATAAATACCGTGTTTAAGAAAGAGGCTTCTGTTGCTGAGAATAGTTTTAGCTATCCTGGGTTTTTTGTTGTTCCAGATGAATTTGATAATTGCTCTTTCTAACTCTGTGAAGAATTGAGTTGGGATTTTGATGGGTATTGCATTGAATCTGTATATTGCTTTTGGCAAAATGGCCGTTTTAACTATATTGATTCTACCAATCCATGAGCATGGGAGGTTTTCCCATTTTTTGAGGTCTTCATCCAATTCCTTCTTCAGAGTCTTGAAGTTCTTGTCATACAGATCTTTCACATGTTTGGTAAGAGTCACCCCAAGATACTTTATACTGTTTGTGGCTATTGTGAAGGGGGTCATTTCCCTAATTTCTTTCTCAGCCTGCTTATCCTTTGAGTATAGGAAGGCCACTGATTTGCTTGTGTTGACTTTATAACCTGCCACTTTGCTGAAGTTGTTTATCAGCTGTAGGAGCTCTCTAGTGGAGTTTTTTGGGTCACTTAGGTAGAGTATCATGTTGTCTGCAACTATTCTCAGCAACAAAAGAAAATCTGGGGGAATCAGTATCCCTGACCTCAAGCAATACTACAGAGCAATAGTGTTAAAAACTGCATGGTATTGGTACAGTGACAGGCAGGAGGATCAATGGAACAGGATTGAAGATCCAGAAATGAACCCACATACCTATGGCCACTTGATCCTCGACAAAGAGGCTGAAAACATCCAATGGAAAAAAGATAGCCTTTTCAACAAATGGTGCTGGTTCAACTGGAGGTCAGCATGCAGAAGAATGCGAGTTGATCCATTCTTGTCTCCTTGTACTAAGATCAACTCCAAATGGATCAAGGACCTCCACATAAAGCCAGACACTCTGAAGCTAATAGAAAAGAAACTGGGGAAGACCCTTGAGGACATCGGTACAGGGAGAAAGTTTCTGAACAGAACACCAATAGTGTATGCTCTAAGAGTAAGAATTGACAAATGGGACCTCATAAAATTACAAAGTTTCTGTAATGCAAAGGACACCATCAAGAGGACAAATCGGCAACCAACACATTGGGAAAATTTCTTCACCAATCCTACATCAGATAGAGGGCTAATATCCAATATATATAAAGAAATCAAGAAGTTAGACTCCAGAAAACCAAACAACCCTATTAAAAAATGGGGTACAGAATTTAACAAAGAATTCTCACCTGAAGAACTTCAGATGGCAGAGAAGCATCTTAAAAAATGCTCAACTTCATTAGTCATTAGGGAAATGCAAATCAAAACCCTGAGATTTCATCTTACACCAGTCAGAATGGCTAAGATTAAAAATTCAGGAGACAGCAGGTGTTGGAGAGGGTGTGGAGAAAGAGGAACACTCCTCCACTGCTGGTGGGGTTGCAAATTGGTACAACCACTCTGGAAAGCAATCTGGCGGTTCCTCCGAAAACTGGGTACCTCACTTCCAGAAGATCCTGCTATACCACTCCTGGGCATATACCCAGAGGATTCCCCACCATGTAATAAGGATACATGCTCTACTATGTTCATAGCAGCCCTATTTATAATTGCCAGATGCTGGAAAGAACCCAGGTATCCCTCAACAGAAGAGTGGATGCAAAAAATGTGGTATATCTACACAATGGAGTACTATTCAGCCATTAGAAACAATGAATTCATGAAATTCTTAGGCAAATGGATGGAGCTAGAGAACATCATACTAAGTGAGGTAACCCAGACTCAAAAGGTGAATCATGGTATGCACTCACTAATAAGTGGATATTAACCTAGAAAACTGGAATACCTAAAACATAATCCACACATCAAATGAGATACAATAAGAAAGGAGGAGTGGCCCCTGGTTCTGGAAAGACTCAGTGAAGCAGTATTCGACAAAACCAGAACGGGGAAGTGGGAAGGGGTGGGTGGGAGGACAGGGGAAGAGAAGGGGGCTTACGGGACTTTCGGGGAGTCTGGGGCTAGAAAAGGGGAAATCATTTGAAATGTAAATAAATTATATCGAATAAAAAAAAATAAAAAAAAAAGAAAGAGGCTTCATCTGCCTTTTATTCTTAGTATCTTGAATAGCCATGATTCTCTGAATTCACCACCGATTACTGCAAAAGAAAGTTTCCCTGCTTTAAACTGAGAGGAGGATTAGTTAGTCAATATAAACATAAATATTTTGAAGAGTACGTCTTCATAATTTATAGTCTGAAATTATGTCTATTTTAGGGAGCAACAATACATTCTACCCAAGGAAGTCTGTCCTCTAAATACTTTTAAAAATAAACTATTTAATTTTATGGGTATATGTTTTCCATTTATTTGTATGTGCCACACATGTCTGGTAACCGTAGAGGCCAGAACAAGATAGAAGATTCCCTAGAACTGGATTTATGGATAGTTGTAAGCTGCTATTTCATTGCTGTGATAGTTTGTATATGCTTTGCACTGAGATTCGCACTATTAGGAGGTATGGCCTTGTTGGATTAGGTGTGTCATTGTGGGCATGGGTTTAAGACCCTCATCCTAGCTGCTTGAAACCCAGTCTTCTGCTAGCAGCCTTCAGATGAATATGTAGACCACTCAGC
This sequence comes from Apodemus sylvaticus, assembly GCF_947179515.1. NCBI lineage: Eukaryota > Metazoa > Chordata > Mammalia > Rodentia > Muridae > Apodemus > Apodemus sylvaticus. Next base: position 73,229,631 of record NC_067477.1, on the reverse strand, counting down.
TCCTCCTGCACTATACCTGCCTGATGCGGTCCTATTGCTGCATGGTGATGATACAGGACTTAACCACTGAACCTATAAGTCAGCATCAACTAACTGTTGTCTTTTATAAGACTTGTCTTGGTCATGGTGTCTGTTCACAGCAGTAAAATCCTAACTAAGACAGTCAGAATTGAATCTGGGTCTTCTGTGAGAACAAGTACTCTTAAACAATGAGATATCTTTCACTTTTCATCCCTCACCCCTTCTGGCCAACCCCCTCCAAACCTTCCCCATCCTCCTTCCCCTTCTCCTCTGAGTGGGTACCTTCCACCCTGTCACTGAAAGGCTAGGTAGGGGCCTCTTGTCCCACTGAGGCCAGAAAAGAAGCACAGCTCGAAGAACATATTCCACATACAGACAACAGCTTTTGGGGTAGCGCCCCTGCTCCAGTTGTTTGGGATCCACATGGAAACCAAGCTGCACATTTGAGAGATTGTAGATTTCCATGTGGCTTTTTCATACACCTTTGTTGTGGGTAACTCTCACAGTCTCCTCTGTTCACTTTCTTCTGCTTAAAGCTTTCTATCCCAGCATTCCCCTCTCTACTTTATTTTACCTGTGTTTTGTTATCCCACTTCCTAAAAGCACTTCTTGTCCCCTTTCTAGTTTCCCGGCTTCTGGAAGTACACTAAGTTAAACATGCAAAACTAAGAGTCAAGCTGGGATCCACATTTGAGACAGAGACAAAGGGCGTGCCTTTCTCCAGCGTTATCTCATTTGGTATAATTATTTTCCATCCCTCTGAGTTACCTATAAATGACATAATTTTAATTTTCTTTATAGCTCAATACAATTCTACTGTGTGTGTGTGTGTGTCTCACATTTTTATTATTTGTTCACGTACATCTTGGCTGATTTAATTTTCTAGCTATTGTTAATAGAGCAGTACTGAACTTGGAGGAGCAAGTATCTTTGTTGTAGGATATGAATTCTTTTGGGTATATGCCCAGGAGCTGTATATCTGGGTCATATGCTAGATTCTCTTTCTGTTGTTTTGAGTAATATCCAGACTGATTGCTAAATGAATGTAGTTGTTTACACTCTAACCAGAGTGTATAAGGTTCTAATTTCTGTCTCCATATCAGCCTTTGTTGTTATTTATATTCTTTTCTGCTTTTCACTTTATTTACCTTTTACACTTTGCTCCAAATATACATAAAATGTTTAAGCAACACACATATTTTTATCACTAATTAATTGGCCACAAACGCTATGAGTAAAGACCTTTACCTATCTAACACAATAGAAGCATATTTTATTCCAAAAGTTATTATTGTACTTCACAGTATAGTTTAAAACAATACAGGAAATGAAACATTAGTTTAAAAACATCACTTATTTGTGGGAAAATAACTGGCAAATACACTACATAGTATAATGCCAAAGAATTAAGACTTCAAATAAAACTTTATCTTGGCCTTCAACTCACAAGACATCCTTCAATGTAATTGTGATTTGAAAGCCTCACCTTCTACCATACTAACGTGCTTTCACAGGTCAGAAATTGATAGATTGCCAGGCAAGTACTTAAAACTATGTCCAAACAAAAAGCAGTTGCTTAGCCTCATAAGAATTGTGCCACTACTTCTTAGGTGGGTACAACTTGTTTGGAAGGTTTGTATCACAGTTCCTAGGGGCCATAAATATACAAGACTGTTGAAAGCTTTTCCCTTTAGCTGCTAGCATAGCATTTTCCATGAATATTAAAACTGACCAATAAAAGAAAAGTCACTTCCAACTTGATTTCTTCATGTCTTGCAACCAAGATATATAGTATTGTCAGCTAGTTCTGGTAGAACTGAAGCAGGGCACTCTTAACTCCAGTTTTCTTCCCCATGACGACACTATATTTGAATCAACACACTGAAGACAAGAAAAGGGATTTTCGTTTTTAAAAATAGTTTAAACATTTTTTATTGAGAACATGTGTAATGTATATTTTGATCATATCTACCCCAATGTCCCTTTGGAAAATCTTCTCAGCCCATCCCCCCTTACCACTTCACATTCTCTTGCTGTGTTTTTTAAATAGCCAAGTGAGTCCAATTAGTTCTTCCCATGTGCATATGAGAAAGGGACTGTCCCCTGGAACATGGGCAACCTATGAAAGGCCATATCAATAAAGACAAAAGTTACTTTCTCTTCTCCAGCAACTATTAACTGTCAATGGATCCTCAGCTAGGGGTCGAGCATAGGGGCTCCCTCCCCAGACCATTTGGGTTAGGATTTTGATGTGCTTGATCTTATGCAGGTAACTGCGGCCCCTACGAGTTCATGGGAGTAAAGACCATATCAGGCCTAGAAGGCAACACTTCACAGCACCCATCGCTATCCTCTGGTCTTTGACATTCCCTGCACTTATTTGGCCAGTTTGGGTATTCTCTATCCACCACTGACCAATGAAAAAAGAAAATTTTAAGATCAGGATTGAGAGCATCAGCAAACTATGGGCATAAAAATAATATAAGTACTTATATTAATGTTATAGTATGTCAGTTTAACAACATGACTATTTCACAAAAAAATTGGCTAACAAAATAGGCTATAATCTCCTCAGCCAAGAGATTTTTGACCAGGTTTACCTGATGGCACAAACCTCAGATCCAGTCAGACATTCAAGGTCACCTTAATAAGAGTTATTCATTTGCTGCACTCATGGACACATCTTGCTAGGCATGTCAGTATTTTAGCATACATGATCTAACTTTGGGAAACCTTATGAGATCTTTCCTCCTCTAATGACATATATAGTGCTTTGCAGAACTATGAAGGCTCAGCAGAAGATGTGAAGTTTCTGAGCCCCTTTGTTATTTGATTTTTTTTTTTACATCTTATAACTATAGGGTTCCTTCAGAAATGGAGCTTTATTTTCTAGTTATGGTGTACAACAAAGAGGTAAGAAATTAGCCTATATTGTTTGGGGGCCTCCAGGTCATTCCAGACATATAATTTCTTGGTGAATATGAAGGCTAATTCTATGCTGTAGCTACTGTGCATGGAGCTGCAATTAACATAGTAGAGAAAGTATCTCTGTAGCAGGTTACAAAACCCTTTCGATACATTTCTAAGAGTGATGTAGTGGGATCATAAAGCAGGATTGTTGGATTGTTTAAAAAATATTTCCAGTTGCTAAAGATATTAAACACTGCTATAAGTGTTTGCTAGGCATTTACATTTTTTGTGTTTTTTATTCGATATATTTTTATTTACATTTCAAATGATTTCCCCTTTTATAGACCCCCACTCTCAAAAGTCCCATCAGCCCCCTTCCCTTCCCCTGTTTTCCCACCCAACCATTCCCACTTCCCTGTTCTGGTTTTGCCCTATACTGCTTCACTGAGTCTCTCCAGAACCAGGGGCCATTCCTCCGTTCTTCTTGTACCTCATTTGATGTGTGGATGATGTTTTGGGTATTCCAGTTTTCTAGGTTAATATCCACTTATTAGTGAGTGCATACCATGATTGGTCTTTTGAATCTGGGTTACTTCACTTAGTATGATGTTCTCCAGCTCCATCCATTTGCCTAAGAATTTCATGAATTCATTGTTTCTAATGGCTGAATAGTACTCCATTGTGTAGATATACCACATTTTTTTGCATCCAGTCTTCTGTGGAGGGATACCTAGGTTCTTTCCAGCTTCTGGCAATTATAAATAGGGCTGCTATGAATATAGTGGAACATGTATCCTTATTACATGCTGGAGAATCTTCTGGGTATATGCCCAGGAGTGGTATAGCAGGATCTTCTGTAAGTGAGGTGCCCAGTTTTCGGAGGAACAGCCAGACTGATTTCCAGAGTGGTTGTACCAATTTGCAGCCCCGGAATTTTTAATCTTAGCCATTCTGACTGGTGTAAGGTGAAATCTCAGGGTTGTTTTGATTTGCATTTCCCTAATGACTAATGAAGTTGAGCATTTTTAAAAGATGCTTCTCCGCCATCTGAAGTTCTTCAGGTGAAAATTCTTTGTTTAACTCTGTACTCTATTTTTTAATAGGGTTATTTGGTTTTCTGGGATCTAACTTCTTGATTTCTTTATATATATTGGATATTAGCCCTCTATCTGATGTAGATCTTTTACATCAGATGTACAAAAGATCTTGGTGAAGATCTTTTCCCAATTTGTTGGTTGCCAATTTGTCCTTTTGATGGTGCCCTTTGCCTTACAGAAACTTTGTAATTTTATGAGGTCCCATTTGTCAATTCTTGATCTTAGAGCATACGCTATTGGTAATCTGTTCATAAACTTTCTCCCTGTACCGATGTCTTCCAGGGTCTTCCTCAGTTTCTTTTCTATTAGCTTCAGAGTGTCTGGCTTTATATGGAGGTCCTTGATCCATTTGGAGTTGAGCTTAGTACAAGGAGACAAGAATGGATCAATTCGCATTCTTCTGCATGCTGACCTCCAGTTGAACCAGCACCATTTGTTGAAAAGGCTATCTTTTTTCCATTGGATGTTTTCAGCCCCTTTGTCGAGGATCAAGTGGCCATAGGTGTGTGGGTTCATTTCTGGATCTTCAATCCTGTTCCATTGATCTGCCTGCCTGTCACTGTACCAATACCATGCAGTTTTTAACACTATTGCTCTATAGTATTGCTTGAGGTCAGGGATACTGATATCCTCAGAATTTCTTTTATTGTCGAGAATAGTTTTAGCTATACTGGGTGTTTTGTAATTCCAGATGAATTTGAGGATACTCAACACAACTGGAGAATCTGCACGCAATGGACAATTTTCTTGACAAATACCAAATACCAAAATTAAATCAGGACCAAATAGATCATCTAAACAGTCCCATAACCCCTAAAGAAATAGAAGGGGTCATAGAAAGTGACCAAAAAAAGCATAGGACCAGATGGTTTCAGTGCAGAATTCTATCAGACCTTCAAAGAAGACCTAAAACCAATACTCTTCAAACTATTCCACAAAATAGAAACAGAAGGAACACTACCCAATTCCTTCTACGAAGCCACAATTACGCTGATTCCAAAACGACACAAAGATCCAACAAAGAAAGAGAAATTCAGACCAATTTCCCTTATGAACATCCATGCAAAAATACTCAATAAAATTCTTGCCAACCGAATCCAAGAACACAGCAAAACGATCATCTACCATGATCAAGTAGGCTTTATCCCAGGGATGCAGGGTTGGTTCAATATACGGAAATCCATCAATGCAATCTACTACATAAACAATCTCAAAGAAAAAAACCCACATGGTCATTTCATTGGATGCTGAAAAGGCATTTATATTTTTGATAACTTTTTTATTTATGTTTTTAAACTCTACAGCCCACTAAACCAGATTCTTTGGGTTTGGGGTATTCAGTTATTTTTAAGTATCTTAAAAATTTTAGAGAGTTATAGTTCAGCAGAGACATTGGTAACAAGGTTTTCTTCCAGTCTTTGTACCTGTTTTTCACTCAGTTAGTGCTTTCTTTTATTTTACACAAGTTTTTGAATTTTGTGAGATGCTACATATAATTGTATTCCCTGTGCTACTGGAGTCTTATGAAGAATATCTTACTCTATGTTGAAATGTACTTGAACTACTTGGAATTGAAGTCCTGTGTTGGGTGAGATATGGTGATCTAGTTTTATTCAGCTACATGGTGAAATCCACTTTTGCCAGCATTGACTCTTGGAAACGTTGTCTTCAAACTGTATTTTTGCATCATAAAAAAGCAAGTAACTGGAGTTATGAGGACTTATATATGGGCTTTATTCTATTCTATTGACATTTGTGACTGTTTTAGTGCAAGGACCATGATCCTTTTGTTACTGTAAGTCTGAAATGTATCTTAAAATCAGGTAAGGTTATAGTTCCCAGAGTATTCTTTCTGTTCAGGGTTGTTTTTAGCTATCACTGGTTTTTTGTGCTTCCATATACATTTTTGAATTTTTTCTGCCTGTAAAAGTGGTCCTGGATTTTTTTTTTTAATTTGAGAGATATAACTAAATCTATGGATTGCTTTTAATCTGATAGCCATTCACAAGATAAATTCTTCTTTTTCATGAGCATGTAAAGTCTTTACATCTACAATCTCTTTCAGTGTCTTAAACCCTTCATTAAGGTCTTCTGTTTTTTTAGTTAAGTTTACTTACAAGTATTTTATGTTTATGTGAATACTGTGAATAGTTTCTCTGATTTCTTAGTTTTTTGAAAGCCATGACTCCCAAATCTTATTTTATTTACAAGTTAATTTTCTGTGGTATTTTATTTAGTGAGGCAAAGCTGATTAATAATCTGTTGGAGAGAGAGAGAGAGACAGAGACAGAGACAGAGACAGAGAGATACAGAGAGAGACAGAGACAGAGACAGAGACAGACAGAGACAGACAGAGAGTCATGACAACTATATAAAGCCAATTTAATTAAGGTATTATTAATTTGCTTATTATCTTCATTTTCTAGGTGACAATGGGAAATCTAGATGGATGTAAGTGATGTAATCTTTTAAAACAGAATGGTAGGCTGTGGTTGACTTGTCAGAGGTAGTTTTGTTTGAGTTGATATAGAGCCTCTCACTATTTAGGTAACGATGGACTCATGTTCTCAGCCTTTCTATCTCTACTTCATGACCCCACATGGCCATAACTCTAACTTCAGTGACTTTTACCCAGCATTGCATCTGTTTGTCTACATATAGACAAACAAATGGGAGATGTAGATAAATCAAGAATTTGTTATGACCCCAGGTAAGGAACTCTCTATGTTCCCTCCTAGCTGAATGTGGATGTAGTATGAGTGTGAGAAAGATTCAAGACCCTTGAGCCTTTTCCATTGTAAATTCCAGAGTTATGTCCCAACTTGTGGCTATTCTATACTATTTATGAAAAAAAATCTTCTTTTTAAATTAATAGACAAAGACTGTAAGGTTGTCATTGTCTGAGTACTTTCTTTAGCCATCTCAGACAGAGCTGTTGCTTGCTTCTGTCTGTTTTCTGTATGTACATGGGTTTCACATTATCACATGGTACCTTTCCATCTGTGTATGTCTCGTTTCTAGAGGAAACTGATGAGTTTCCTTGATGGTGTCTGGCATATAGTGGATTTCAATACAAACTACTTGATTAGATAAGAATATTGGACAAAGGAATCAAAAGCATGAAAGGATTCGAGAAGGTGAGAGACTGAAAAGGGAAGACTTTTATATAGCAAAGATACAGCCTTCAGATGGAAAACATTTGATATCATATAACATCCTTTTCAGAGCCTCTGCAGTTCTTTTTGAAAATTTACACTCACTACTTTTTATTATTTATTTCTAATTTTTATAATACAACCAAATTTTAGTATTGCACCCATTGCTTTTATTCAATTTTCCTTTGGTGCTTTCTGTTTATAGTAAAATTTTTTATTTAGCCTTTGAGTGCCATAAGAATAATCTATTGAAAAAATGCCCTAAAATTGTTGTCATTTTAAGTTTTTTAAAAGTCCAAAGTACATGCTCTACCATTCCAAGTTATGTTTTATGTAGTATCTTGATGTTTACTCACCATAGCTAGGTAATTTATGGGCTTTCCTCATTACCATTCAACAGATCGGGAAATGCTTACATGCAGTCATTTTTTCAAACAAGACATGCGTGTCTTATAATACCACTTTCATATTTACCTTCCCAATTACTGACTGAATTTTAATCATTGACTTATATTTTTCTTTTATCAATAAAATAAATTGTTCCACTTGGAGTTATCACTTATATTTGAAATTTGAGCTACTTTCTACTCTTCAATTTATACAATGAAAGGAGCAAGATTGTCTGAAGGTGCTGTGTTTACATTTTTATCACATTAATGTATTTACAAAAGGGTAGATTAAATTACTGAAGGAAGTAACTTGAGGAGCTAAAGTAATCTTGGAAGAAGATAATTTAAAAACAACAAAGAACTCTAGATTAGCTCAATTTTTCTTTTCTTAATATTTCTTGTTAAAATTGTATTTGGTAACATATTTATTTAGATAATATCATAGGAAAACCACCGTTTATACTGATGCTTTGTCAGCAACAACACAGTTGTTTAAGGCTAAAATTAAATAAAGGAATTTAGAGCTCCTTTTCAAGTCAGAGTAGAGAAAACATTTGAAGAAGCTGAGATGCAATTATTTTAACATAGCTTGCATTTAAAGGAGAGATAAGTCAGTCATTTCACCTGGTTTCTCTTTCACACTGATTTTATGCGACAAAAGAATCGGACTCCATCATTATTTACACCTATATTTTCTATTTTATAAGATGTATTAAGGGATATTGAAAATTACTGTTTGTGGCATTTATAGAGGAAGAAGAAAAAAAAACTTCCACTCAGGTTAAGATTTATGTTTCCTGCTGACAATACGAATTACACTTCTATATTTAAGAAAAAAAAATGTAGCGTCTTGACACGAAAGTTCCTTGTTCCAAAGTTCAAATGACCACCTAGGATTTCTCATTACTGTATGCAAACACATGAACTGTGGATTGATTCTCACTTAATAACCAGACCACCAACTTTGCAAGTGCCATTAGCTGCAATACAATCTTGGACACTGTGCAAAAACATCATGATTTCCTTCTGGTGTGTTTCAGATCATCTATGGAAGGCTCAAAAGGAGCACATATTATTTCACACTTACAAGTCAGGTTGATGGAAAAAGTGGGCATGCTGAAATGCTTTCAAAGTTACAATTCAAGTGAGAAACTCAACTGCATATTAAATTCATGGATGAACAATGGAAACTTGAAAGCCATAATTTCAAAATTTTATTTCTACAAGTATTGGCATATGACACCAAATTATTAAGTCTAGCATAATATAAAATTGAATACATGAGAGATTTACATAGGGATAAGAGGGCTTTGTGCAGTTTGAGAAACACTGTAAATGACATTTGTAATACAGTAGTCTATCTTGCAAAGTATAAATTGAGTAAAAGTTTTTAATAGAACCTTTATCTGATTTTCATTGTAATTTACATACATAATGTCCCTCTATAACAGGGCAGTGAGAGAAAGTCCTCAATGTTAACATATTGCTAGGTAATCATTGTTAGGTTTCATTTATGTTACATGTGGATTCTTGGTGTTCTAGCATGAAAGATGCACTAGCATCTTTTGGGGTGCTTTTTTCTTTTATTGAAAATACAACATATGCTTATTATGTTTTCCTCTCTACCAGTTCCTCTGTTATACTCCTCACATTTCCCATCATCTGAATCCACGTATTTTGTTAGATAACAAACAGACATCTAAATATTAACAATAAAATTACATAAAACAAAAAACAAAGAATATAGAATAGAAAAAAATGTACAAACAGAAGAAAAACACTCAAAGAAAAAACACCACAAACATGTACAGACTCAGATACAAATGTTTGTATACAGGAATTCAATTTAAAAAATCACAAAGTCAGAAGCGCTAATATGTATGGGAAAAAGCCTGCAAGAAAGAAAGAAAGACGAAGGAATGAAGAAATGAATGAATGAAGAAAGAAAGAAACCTTGACAAAACATTATAAGACAAAGAATCTTCAAAGATGTCATTGAATCCTTTCTGTGTTGACCATCAGCTGTTGGGCATGTAACCTGCCCTTAAGAATGGTTATAGAGCAGACCCCAGAGATTTGCACTCCCAGAGATCTAAAGCTCGGGGTGATACAGTGCCTAGTGACTCTCTTCTGCTCCTGCAGGCAGCGAATATGGCCACGGGGATTCTCTCCCTCTGCTGGTCTCCAGGCAGGGCACAGGCCCCACTCCCGGAGGTCTGGCAGACAAACCACCTATGTGCTCAGTTCTTGGGTGCAGGCAGACCCCTGGCGGTTTGCACCCCCAGAGATCTAAAGCTCAGAGCCCTATTTATAATAGCCAGAAGCTGGAAAGAACCCAGGTATCCCTCAACAAAAGAATGGATGCAAAATATGTGGTATATATACACAATGGAATACTATTCAGCCATTAGAAACAATGAATTCATGAAATTCTTTGGAAAATGGATGGAGATGGAGGACATCATACTAAGTGAGGTAACCCAGTCTCAAAAGATCAATCATGGTATGCACTCACTAATAAGTGGATATTAGCCTGGAAAAGTGGAATACCCAAAACATAATCCACACATCAAATGAGGTACAAGAAGAACGGAGGAGTGGCCCCTGGTTCTGGAATGACTCAATGTAGCAATATAAGGCAAAACCAGAACAGGGAAGTGGAAAGGGGTGGGTGGGAGAACAGGGGGAGGGAAGGGGGCTTATGTGACTTTCGGGGTGTGGGGGGCCAGAAGGGGGGAAATCATTTGAAATGTAATAAAAAAATATATCGAATAAAAAATGTATATTTTAGCAATCACACACACACACAAAAGAATGGTTATAGAGAAAGGACCCAAGTAGCTGAAGGGATTTGCAGCACCATAGGAGGAACAACAATATGAGCCACCCAGTAACCCCAGAGCGCCCAGGGACAAAATCATCAACAAAAGAGCACACATGGACTTACTCATGGCTCCAGACGCATAGGCAGCAGAGGATGGCCTTGGTGGACATCAAAGGGAGGAGAGGCCCTTGGTTCTGAGAAGGCTCTATGCTGTAGTGTAGGGGAATACCAGGACAGGGAAGCAGCATTGGGTTGATTGGGGATGAGGGCAAGGAGAGAGGGGTTATGGGATTTAAAGCGGGGGTGTCAGGGAGAACCAAGAAAGGGAACAACATTTGAAATGTAAATAAAGAATATCTATCTATATATCCATATCCATATCTATATCTATATCTATATCCATATCCATATCCATATACATATCCATATCTATATCTACATTTATATCTGTCTATATCTATCTATATCTGTCTATGTCTATCTGTCTATGTATCTATCTATGTATCTATCTATCTATCTATCTATCTATCTATCTATCTATCATCTTTCTATATTCTTTGTGCCTGCCTCTACTGCACCAGAGTAACTTGCAGGCAAATCATCACTGTAGGTTGAAGAGTTTGTGTGTGGGTGGGTATTTACTTTTCTGTTTCAGTAGTCTTCAGAGTACCTTCCAGTATCATAAACACTATTCCATAGGTGTGAAAGTCTATGTAGGCCCCAGCTTGACTTCTCCATGTTCAATGAATTGTGTGGCTTTTGTCTTTGGTGAGAGGGCCTTATGTCAGTTTGTGGAGGGCCAGCAATAGCCTTCCCAATAGCCTGGGTTGTTTAGAGATTTATGTGGAAGAGCTTTGACCAATAACTCAAGTAGATATAAGCCATTCCCTACACTAGATGCTTCAGTTGATAATAAGGGATATCCAGGTGGGTCTGCATCTCCCTGATATTTGACAATTTCTTCTAGATGCCTTCATACATGTATATATTTTAGAAAGCTTTTAAAATTTATTAGGCTATTCTATGACTTCTCTAACACCCCTTAATTTTAGCTGTCTTTCCCTGTCTCTCATTTTCACCCCTTTCCCCTTGTCCCACTATTTGATCCTCATTTCCCATCACCTTTTTATCCCCAGTCCATCTATATCTATTTATTCTACATCCCCTTCCCAAGGAGTGTCATCCCCTACTCTTAGTTCCTTCCTCCATAGGTCATCTCTGTGGTTATATGAAATGCAGCTTGCTTTCTGAAGACTTAAAAGGTAACATCCATGTATAAGTGAATTCATACCATATTTGAGATTTGACAGCTAGGTTACCTCATTTAGGATTTTTTTTTTCTAGCTTTATCCATTTACCTGTTTTTTAAGTCAGAGTTTCTACTCCTGCACAAAACATCATGACTAAGAAACAAGATGGGGAGAAAAGGGTTTATTCTGTTTATACTTCCACACAGCTGTTCCTCACCAAAGGAAGTCAGGACTAGAACTCAAGCAGGTAAGGAAGAGGAGCTGATGTAGAGGTCATAGAGAGATGTTTCTTAATGGCTTGCTTCCCTTGGCTTTCTCATCCTGCTCTCTTATAGAACCCAAGACTACCAGCCCAGAGATGGTACCACCCACCCACAACAGGGCCCTTCCCTCTTGATCACTAATTGAGAAAATGCCCCACAGCTGATCTCATGAAAACACTCCCCCAACTGAAGCTCTTTTCTCTGTGATAACTTCAGCCTGTGTCAACTTGACATACAAAACCAGCAGTACACCTGTGAATTTCATTATTTCCTATTTTTAACAACTAAGTAATCTTTCATTCTGTAAATTACCATATATTTTATCCTTTCATCTGTTGACTGAGATTTAGATATTCCTAATGTCTGGCTATTATGAATAGAGAAGTAATGAACATAATCCAACAAGTGTCTGTAAGAAGATGAAATATTCTTTGGACATATGTCCTAATGTTGTAAGATGGATCTTCAGGTGGAGTTATTTCCAGTTCTCTGTGCAACTTCATACTGAATTCCATACTGGTTGTAAAAGGCTGCAGCCCCACTATTAATGGATGAATACTAAACTTACTCTGCTTATGCCACAGCATGAGACATCATTTGTTTACTGATCTTAGTCACATTAACTGGTCTAACATAAAATTTCAAAGTATTTTTCATTTGCATTTTCCTGATTACTAAGGCAGTTAAATATTTCCTTAAGTGCTTCTGAACCATTTGTGTTATTTCTTAAGCGAATTCTCTGTTTAGATGTATAACTCATACTTTAAATCGGGTTGTTAGTTTTCTTTACGTCTATTTATTTTGGAGGAGAGGTTCTATATGTATTTTCAATATTAGCTCTCAATCAGATGACTAGTTTCTAGACATCTTTTTCTAGGCTGTTGATCAGTCTCAATGATGGTGTCCTTTGCCATGCAGAAGCCATTCAGATTCGTGAGGTTCTATTATTAAGTCTTGGACTTAGTGCCTATGCTAATGATTTCAGATAGTCTTCTTGGGCCAATGAGTTCAAGGTATTCCAACACTTTCTCTTCTGTCAGATTCAGTGTATCTGGTTTTGTATTGAGGTTTTTGATCCATTTGGAGTTGAGCTTTGTACAGATGATAAAAACAAATCTATCCAGATTCTTCTACATGTAGCAATCAAGTTTGATCAGTTCTATTTGTTGTAATGTTCATATTTCCAATGTGTATTTCCTTATCAAAAATTAGTGGTCCAAAGGTATGTGGATATATGTTCTAGTCTTCAATTCTATTGTATTGGTCAATAAATCTGTTTATATGCCAATATCATGCTGTTGTGCATGTGTGTGTGTGTGCGTGCTTATTACTATAGCTCTGCAGTACAATCCGAGATCTGTTAATAGTTCCAGAACTTCTTTTAATATTCAGAATTGTTTTATCTATCATGGGTATTTTATATTTGCATATGAAGCTGAAAATTGCATTTTCAAAATATGTGGAGAACTGTGTTGGAATTTTGAATGGGACTGCACTGAATCTGTTTATTACTTTTGGTATGGTGGCCATTTTTATTGTGTTAATCCTTTGAAACATGAGCATGGGAGCTCTTTCCATCTTCTGATATTTTTTCAATTTCATTTTCCAATGACTTATATAATGTTAATTTTTATACATATATCTTTCATTTGTTTGGTTAAAGTTACTCAAAGATATTTTTTGAGCATTTGTAAAAGGTATATTTCTCTAACTTCATTATCATCTATTATTCTTTTGTATATAGGAAGGATGCTCATTATTGTTTATTACAGTTTTTTATCCTGATTTATTGCTGAATGTGTTTGTCAACTATAGGAGCTTCCTGATGGGAATTTTAGGGCCATTTATGCATATAATCATGACATCTGCAGGTGAAAATACTTTGACATCTCCTGTCCTCATTTGTATTCCTTTGGTCACATTCAGTTGTCCTATTGTTTTAGCTAAGACTTCAAATACTATATTGAAGAGAGGACAACCTTGTCTTGATTTTCAAGATTGCACTTTGTCTCCACTTAATCAATGCTGGCTATAAGCTTGTTGATAGTTTGCCTTTATTCTGTTTATGTATGTCCTTTGTATCTCTAACCTCTCAAGAACTTTTATTATGAAGGGCTTTTGGATATTTGTCAAAGGCCTTTTCTGTGTCCAATATTGAGATGAACATGTTGGTTTTGACTTCTTTCTTTTTATATGGAGGACCAAATGTATCAATGTATCTATGTTGAAACATTCCTCCACTTCACGGATGAAGCCTACTTCACCAGGGTGGATGGTCGTTTTGATCTGTTCTTGGATTCAGTTGCAAGTATTTTATTGGGAATTTTTGCATTGAACTGGTCTACAATTCTCTTTCTTTGTTGAATCTTTTTGTGGTTAATGTAGCTGGATAACGGTGACTGTCTAGAAAGAATTGGACAATATTCTCCCTTTTATAATTTTGTGGAATAATATGAGAATTGACACTAATTTTTCCTTGCAAGTATGGTAGAATTCTGCACTAAAATCATCTGTCTATAGACTTTTTTAGTTGAGAGACTTAATGACTGCTTCTTTTTCACTAGTTATTATAGTTCTGTTTGAATTGCATATATGCTCTTAATTTAGCTTTTAAGTAATATATCAAGACAATTATCTATTTTTTTTCAGATTTTCTATCTTCTTGGAGTACAGGATTTTAAACTATGATTCTCTGAATTTCAATGGTTTCTTGTTATGTCCCCTGTTTTTCATAATTTTCTTAATTAATTTAAATCTTGTCTTCCATCTTTTTAATTAATTTGGCAAAAGTTTATTAATTTTATAAGTTTTCTCATTTAATCAACGTGATAATTGAAATTTTGTACTGTTTTTGTTGTTACTGCTTAGTTCTATTTTATTAATTTCAACTACAAGTTTGATTATTTATTGCTGTCTATTCTTTTTATATGTGATTTCTTATTTTTGTTCTAGAACTTTTGGTATGCTGCTAAATTACATAAGATCTCTTCACATTTATTTGTAGGTACTGAGTGATGTGAACTTGCCTCAGAATATGTTTCCAATATGTTTGGGATGCTGTATTTCATTTTCATTCAATTTTAGAAAGTTTTAAGTTTTTAAAATCAATTATTTTATTTATTTGCATCCCAAATGTTGCCTCCCCCTCCAGGTCTCCCTCCCAGAGTTTTTGTCCTGTCTCCCTCCCCTTTGCCTCTGAGAGGGTGTTTCCCCTCTACCCCTACTGTACCAACTTCCCTACATCCTCCTTCATTGGGGCATCAAGTCTCTAAAGGATTAGGCATATCCATTCCCATTAAAACAAGACAAGCCCTCTGCTACATATGTGTCAGGATGCAGGAGGAGTTATCCTTGGACCAGCCCAAGTGTACTTTTTGGTTTGTGACTTTGTCTCTGGGAGCTCCCAGGTGTCTGTGTTAGTTGATAATGTTGGTCTTCCTCTAGGGTTGCCATCTACTTCAGCTCCTTCAATTCTTATCCTAACTCTTCCACACGGGTCCAGGACTTCAGTCCAGTGGTTGGCTGTAAGTACCTGCATCTGTCTCAGTCAGCTGCTGGTAGAGCCTCTCAGAGAACAGCCATGCTAATCCCCTGTCTACAAACACAACACAATAAAAGTAATAGTATCAGGCTTTGGTGACTACTTGTAGGATGGATACCACGTTGGACCGGTCCCTGGATGACCTTTCCTTCAGTCTCTGTGCCATTTTTGTCCCTGTCCTCCTAACCCCCTTAATTTTGGTGTGGACTCATTTTTTCTTTTATTCTTTTCCTTTTCTTTTCTTTTCTATATTCTTTGTTTACATTCCAAATGATTTTCCCTTTCCAGGTTCCTCCTCCCCATAAGTCCCATAAAGTTCAGTGCCAGGCAATAAAGAAGATAGATTCTTTTGTTTTGTGGTGAAATGTTTTATAAATATCAGTTATATCCATTTGTTTATGACATCCTTTAGCTTAAACATTTTTATGTCGACAACCTGTCTAATGGCAAGATTTGGGCACTAAAGTCTCCCACTCTCACTATGTGGATGTCAGTGTGTGATTTCAGCTGCAGTAGTGTTTCTTTTATGAAATTACATACCCTTGGGTTTGGTGTATATTAATTAGAATTGCAATATCTTATTAGTAGGTTTTTCCTTAGATGAGTGTGTAGTGCCCTTCCTTATCTTCACTGAAGATATCTTCTCTATCACTGAAAACATATATCCTTGAAAAAAATAAAGGTCACTTACATATACTATCCTAGCATCTGCAAATAATGAAACTTTCACTTCTTTCCTTCTTGATCTCTGTCAGTTGTCTTATTGTTCTAGCTAAAACTTCAAGTACTGTATTGAATGGATATGGAGCGAATGGGCAGCTTTGTCTTGTCCCTGTTTTTAGTAAAGTTGCTTTACATTTCTATTCATTTCATTTGATGCTAGCTGTTAGTTTGTTGTACACTGCCTTTACTGCGTTTAGGAATGTGCCTTGCATGCCTGATCTCTCCAATGCTTTATGGTGAAGGGGTGTTGGATTTTGTCAAAGGATTTTTTTTAGCATCAAATGAGATAATTATCTGTTTTTCTTTCCAGTTTTTTATATAGTGAATTAAATTGATAAATTTAACCATCCCCTTGACTATGGGATGAGATCTACTTAATCATGGTGGATGATCTTTTTGATGTATTATTGGATTCCATTTACAAAGATTTTACTACGTACTTTTGCACAGATGTCCATAAGGATAATTGTTTGGAAACTCTCCTTTTATTGATTTTTTGTTTTATTTAGTTATCAGGGTGACTGCAGCCCCATATAATGAGTTTTGCAGTGTTCCTTTTCTTTCTTTTTTTGTGGAATAGATTGAGGAGAATTAGTTTTAGCTCTTCTTTGAATGTCTTACAAATTCTACACTAAAACTATCTGGGTGTGGGCTTTTCTTTGGTTGGAAGACTTTAAGTTCTATTTTCTTAGGGATACAGTTCAAATTATATAGTTTATCTCATCTTGATCTATGTTGGTGCCTAAAATTTACTCAGAAAATTGTCAGTTTCATTTAGATTTTCTAACTTTGTGAAGTACAGGTTTTTGAAGTATAGGTTTTGGATCTCCTCAGTTTCTCTGTTTATGCCTCCCTTTTCACTCTTGATTTGGTCAATTTGGATATTCTCTCTTTCTGCCTTTTAGGTAGTTTGGCTAAAATTTTGTTTATTGTGTTAATTTTCTTAAAGAACTGACTCTATATTTTGTTGATTCTTTTTCTTGTTCTCTTTTTTATTTTTTATTGCTTTTTATTTCAGTCCCGAATTTTATTATTTCCTGCCATCTATTGTTTGGGTACGTTGGCTTATTTATGTTCTAAAGACCTCAGGAGTGCCTTTAAGTTATTAGTATGAGATTTCTCCAGTTTTATTATGAAGCCACTTAATGCTATGAACTTTCCTTTTAGGAATGCTTTCATTGTGTCCCATAAGTTTGGTATGTTAAACATTTATTTCTTGAATTCTAGAAAGTCTTTCTTTCTTCATTTTTTTCTTTGATGCAGTGATCATTGAATCAGTTTCCATAAGTTTGTAGTCCTTCACTCATTTCTGTGGTTAATGAGATCCAGCTTTAATTCATGGTGGTTTGATAAGATACAGGGGGATATTTCAATTTTATTGTATTTACTAGGACATGCTTGTGACCAAGTATATGGTCAGTTTTGGAGAATGTTCTGTTAGGTGCTGAAAAGAAGGTATAATCTTTTGTGTTTGGGTGAAATTTTCTACTGATAACTGCTAGGTGCATTGTGAGTCATGTCTGTTAGTTCTGTTATTTCTCTGTTTAGTTTCTGTACCTGTCCTTTGGTGAAACTAGGGTCTTAAAGTTTCACATTTTCAATACCTAGGTTTTGCTGAGTGATTTAAGCTTTACTATTATATATTTTTTAAAATGTGGGTGCCCTTGCATTTGGGACATATATAGTCAGAATTGATATCTAATCTTGGTAGATTTCTCCTTTGATGAGTATGAAGTGTCCTTCCCAACTCTTTTGATTAATTTTGGTTAAAAGACTACTTGTTAAAGGTTAGGTGCTGAAAAAAGGTATAATCTTTTGTACTTGGGTGAAATGTTCTATTGATAACTGTTAGGTGCATTGTGAGTCATGTCTGTCAGTTCTGTTATTTCTCTGTTTAGTTTCTGTCTGGATGACCTGTCCTTTGGTGAAACAAGGGTCTTCATAGCTATACCAGCATGATTTTTAGTTTCATTTGTTTGGAAATCCCTTTTCCAGTCCTTAGATATGAGGTAATATCTATCTTTAATATTAAGGTGTATTTGTTTTATGCAACCAAATGATGGATCCTGTTTTCATACCCATTGTGCTAGCCTTTGTCTTTTTATTGGGATATTGAGTCCATTGATGTTGAGAGATAATAATGACCATTGATTGTAAATTCCTGTTATTTTGAAGTTGGTGTGTGTTTTTGTGCGTGTTTGTGTGCATGCACATGTATGTGTGTGTGTGTGTGTGTGTGTGTGTGTGTGTGTGTGATTCCCTTCTTTTAGTTTTGCTAATGTGGAATTATTTATTTCCTCTGGGTGTTTTTGGGTGTAGTTAACCTCCTTTGGTTGAAGTATTTCCTCTAGTAAATTCTATGGGGCTGGTTTTGTGGATTTATATTCTTTAAATTTGGTTTGGGCATGGATTATCTTTTTTCTCCATCTATGGTGATTGAAAGTTTTGCTCAGTATAGTAGTCTGTGCTGGCATTTGTGGCCTTGTAGAATCTGCTAGATATCTGTCAAGCCCCTTCTGACTTTTACAGTCTCTGTAGAAAATCCATACATAATTCAAATAGGTCTACATTTATATGTTACTTGGTCTTTTTATCTTGTAGCTTTTAATATTCCCTATGAACACATTTAGTATTTGAATATTATATGGCAGAAGGAGTTCTTTTTTTCCTGGTTCAATCTAATTTGTGTTCTACAATGTTTTGTACATTTATAGGCAAATATTTCTTTAAGTTAGGAATTTATTTTTGGATATGATTTTGTTGAAAGTATTTTATGGGCCTTTAAGTTGGGAATCTTCTTCTTCTTCTATTCCTATTAGTTGTAGGTTAGGTATTTTCATAATGTCCCAGAGTTTTCAGATTTTTGTGGGAGGAATGTTTCACATTTAACATTTTCTTTGATCAATGTATGAATTTCTTTTATGATGATAAATCATAAAAGACAAATGGTGAAAGATAGCATTTATGGTATCTTTCACATTTGAGATTCCTTTTTCCATTTCTTGTATTCCATTGTTAATACTTCTGTCTATAGTTCCTCTTTGATTCCTATATTTTCCACCTTCAGAATTTCCTTTGTTTTTATTTTCTTTATTACTTTATTTTCTTTTTCATGTCTTGAACAGTTTTCTTAACTGTCTTCACCATTTGAGTCTGTTTTTCTGTGTTTCTTTAAAGGACTTAAGTATAATACTTAAGGGAATAAGTATTCATTTCCTCCTTAGAGGCCTCTGCTATATTCATAAGATTGGATTTAAGGTAATTTTCTTATGCTTCAATTATGCTAGCATAACTAGTGCTTGCTGTAGTAAGGTATCTGGGCTTTGTAGGTACCATCTTGTCCTGGCTGTTGTTGATTGTATTCTTATTCTGGCCTCTAGTCATTTGTATTTTATATTTATTATATATGTTTTGGTGCTGATTTCTCAGATTATCTTTGGTAAGTGAGTGTTTTTTTTCTTGGTTTCCTTCCTCTCTCTAGTCTTCTGGTTTGAGAGGTCTAAATTTCTGGTGATTAGGAAACCTTCATGTCCAGTTTAGGATGTTTCTGCTGAGGGTTTTGTAGCCTGTGTGACATCTTGGGTTTTAGGTATCAACATTGCCTCTGGGAAACATAGAATTAGTTTTGCCTCCAGGAAATCATAGATCTTTTCCAGAAGTATGGAGAACAGGTGATAAGGTACAGTTAATAACTGTTGGGAGTGCTTTAAGAGGAGTTGACAGGACACGGGGCAGCTTCTTACCTGGGGTCCTTGGTGGCCTGTATGGCCTTCAGGAAAGCAGGCCAAGTTGTGTGCTAGAAAAATATGGGGTACATTAAAAGGCTGCTGGGTATTCTTAAAGGGTGTTTAACATGCATAGTGCATAGAACTTATGTCTGCCCTTTACATTAACATATGATTCTTAGATGAAGCAGAAGGATATATCCTGATTTTTAATCCATTCATTCAGTCTATGTCTTGGGGAATGGAGACCATTGATATTTCTATTCCAACTAAATATAAGACTTCAACATAAAACCAGATACATTGAATAGAAAGTGGAAAATATTCTGAAACTCATTACCACAGGAGAAAGCATCCTAAACAGAACAGCAACAGTTCACAGGCACTAAGATCAAAATTAGTAAAAGGGACCTCATGAAACTGGACAGCTTCTGTAGAGCAAAGATCATCATCGAAGAACCCAATGTCAGCTTACAGAATGGAATAAGAATTTTGCAAACTCCACATCTAACAAAGGGTTAATCTGCAAATTATATAAAGAACCCAAGAAACTATACACCAACAAATCAAGTGATCTAATTTAAAAATAGGATATAGAGTTAAACAGAGAATTATCAACAGAGGAATCTTTAATATTTGTGAAATGCTTAAAGAAATATTCAATATCCTTTGCCTTCAGGGAAATGCAAATAAAAACTCCTTTGAGAGTCTATCTTATACCTGTCAGAATGACTAAGAATAAACATACAAGTGACAGATCATGCTGTCAAGGATGTAGAGTGAGGGGGAACATTTCTCCAATGTTGCTGAGAGTACAAACTTATAAAACCACTGTTGAAATCAATACATACACAAAAACTCCATACTACCACAAAGATACTTGCTCATCAGTTTATTGATAATATCCAGAAACTGAGAACAATCTATCTGTCCCCCCACCAGATAATGGATAAAGAAAATGTAGTACATTTACACAATGGAGCATTACTCAGCTGTTATAAATAATGGTTTCATGAAATTTTCAGGCAAATGGGTGCAACTAGACAATGTCATCCTAAGTGAGGTAACCCATGTCCTCACTTATTAGTGTATATTAACTCTTTAGTAAAATATAATCATGCATTAATACAGAAACCTACTTAAGATAAGTAACAAGGAGGACTCTAATAGGGAGAGGGGAATGTATATATCTTCCTGGAAAGTGAAAATAAACTGGATGGGTGAGGATGGGAACATGGGAGATCAGGTGATTGGTGGGAGAGGAGGGAGAGAGTATGATGAGTGATGACGCAAATTAGGGAGCATTTAAGGAGGAATGTGAAAGCATAATGTATTAGAAACTCCTTGGAACGTACGATTACCTTAGCGAAAACTTCTAGTAATGGGGGAGAAAAAACCTGAACTGGCTGTAACTAGACAAGACTTCCTGTGATAGAACTGGGATAGCAACCCAGCCACAAAACAATCCACCTACAATTTGTTCTGCTTGCAAAATGTGCAGGGGTAACCATGGCACAGAAATTGGAGTGGTGGCTAATCAATGACAGGTTTAACTTAAGGCCCATGCTCAACATGATAAAGTGTCCAGGTATTAGAGACTGGATAGCTCAGGGACCTCAGAGGAAAAAAAACATGATTGGAGAAACAATTCAATGAAATGATTTCTTTCTTTCTTTTTATTTTCTATATACATTGTTTACATTTCAAATGATTTCTAATGATATTCTGCTATACTCATAGATAGGTATCTAGCCCAATTGTCCTCAGAGAGGCATCATCCAGCAACTTTTCAGAGCAGATTTATAAATCCATGCCAAACATTAGATGCAGACAGGGAACTACACAGAAGAAGAAGAAGAAGAAGGACTATAGGAACCAGAAAGTTCGAGGACACCACAAGAACATTTCTCATATATTCAACTACGTGGGACTCATATGGACTCAGAGAGACTGAAATAGCAAACACTGAGTCCATATGGCTCTCAGTTAGTTCCTCTGCATATATGTTATAGTTGTATACTTTGGTGTTCTTGTGTGAAGTGGAGTGGGAGTATCTCTGAATTTTTTGCCTGCTCTTGGGACCTTTTCCCTCCTACTGTGTTGCCTTGTACAAATCCTGATATTAGAGTTTGTGCCTACTCTTATTGTAACTTGTTATGCTGAGTTGGATGAATATCCCTTAGGGGTTGTCTATTTCCTGAAGTGAAGTAGAGGAAGAATGGATCTGAGAGAGTGGTGACAGGATAGGGTGGGCAGTGGAGGAGTGGAGTGAGGGGAAACTAAGTATCAATAAACTGTGCTTACTCCAGGTATTTAATTTTTATGGTATGGGTTCCCCTTGCTCTTTTGATTTCTGGGCTGAAATTGTTTATTCCTATTTTTGGGGGTATGACCAACTGTTCCAGATTGATGTTTTCCTTCTAGCACCTTCTAATGAAATGGATTTGTATGCAGATATTCCTTAATTTTCATTTTATTTTTGAATGCCTTTCTCACCTATTGTGACTGAAAGTTTTGCTATTTATAGTAGTCTAGGTCAGTATCTATGGTCTCTGTAGACCATCTGATTAGGCCATTCTAGCTTAATGAATCTCCACTGGAAAATTAGCTGTTGTTTTAATTGGTCATTTCATATGTATTATTTGGTCTTTTTTTCCTTGTAGCTTTTTAATATTCTTTCTTTGTTCTGTAATTTATTATTTTGATTATGTATTATGGGGATTTCTTTTATGTTCAGTCTTTTTTGATGTTCTGCATGCCTACTGTACTTGAATAGGCATTTTCTTCTTTAGGTTAGAAAAATTAGAGTACCAGGACAGAGAAAGGGGAGGGGGAAAGATAGGTGAATGGATGAAGAAAAGAGGACTTATGGGACATGGGGGGGGGGACTGGGAAAGAGAAAAGCTTTTAGAATGTAAACAAAGAATATAGAAAATTAAAAAAAAGAAAAGAAAAATTTTCCTCTGTGATTTTGTTGGAAATATTTTATGTGCCTTTGACCTGGGTTTCCTCTGCTTTTGTTCTCCCGATTCTTCTTGGGTTATGTCTTTTGATAATGTCCCAGATTTCTGGGTATTTTTCCCTATCTTGTTGTTAGTGCCTGAGATATTTTTCTTTTATTTCTAGTACTTGTTGGTAAGGCTTACTCTGAGGTTCCTGTTCTCTTTCATAAATTTCCTATTGCCAGAATCACTCATTTTTGGTTTTCTGTTTATATTTACGTTTCCATATCTTCAACAGTTTTCTTGATTTAAATCTACTTCTTGTTTGAGTTTTGTAAGTTTCATTAATGGACTTATTCATATCCTCTTTAAGGTCCTTGATTATATTCATAATACTTGTCTTGTAATTCAGCCACATGACATTTCCCAGGGTGTAGTAGGGTTGTTGCACATACTACCATAGAGGCACCTTATCCTGGCTGTGACTGATTGTGTTTTAATGCTAGTATCTAGGCACCTGGGTTCAGGATGAGTGTAATTCTAGGTGCTGAGATCTGGTCTTGTGTTTGTTAAATGGGTTTCTTAAATGGTGTTTCTTAAGATATGGTAGTACATTTGTAACAATAAGTGGAAAATTGTTAAAAAAATACACTCGATTTTCTGTTCAGGAAAATTTCTACTGTACCCATGTACTCAATGCTCTTCCACAGTTTCTTTTCTATTAGTTTCAGTATCTCTGGTTGTATGTAGAGGTCTTTATTCCATTTGGAATTCAGCTTAGTACAACGAGCTAAGAATGGATAGATTTGCATTCTTCTGCATGCTGACCTCCAGTTGAACCAGCACCATTTGTTGAAAAGGCTATTTTCCCCCCCACTGGATATTTTTAGCACCTTTGTCATAGATCAAGTGACCATAGGTGTGTGGGTTCATTTCTGGGTCTTTAATTCTATTCCATTGATCTACCCGCCTGTCACTGTACCAATACCATGCAGTTTTTAACACTATTTCTCTGTTGTACTGCTTGAGGATTGGGATACTGATGTCCCCAGAAGTTCTTTTACTGTTGAGAATAGTTTTAGCTTTCCTGGGTTTTTTGTTATTCCAGATGAATTTGAGAATTGCTCTTTCTAATTCTGTGAATAACTGAGTTGGGATTTTAATGGGGATTGCATTGAATCTGTAGATTGCTTTTGGCAAGATAATAATTTTTACTATATTAATTCTGCCAATCCATGAGCATGGAAGATTTTTCCATTTTCTGAGGTCTTCTTCCATTTCTTTC
Organism: Apodemus sylvaticus; assembly: GCF_947179515.1. Classification (NCBI taxonomy): domain Eukaryota; kingdom Metazoa; phylum Chordata; class Mammalia; order Rodentia; family Muridae; genus Apodemus; species Apodemus sylvaticus. Next base: position 73,205,506 of record NC_067477.1, on the reverse strand, counting down.
TTCAGAGACCTGGAGTTCTTGTCGTATAGATCTTTCACTTGTTTGGTTAGAGTCACACCAAGATAACTTTATATTGTTTGTGGCTATTGTGAAGGGTGCATATTTCCCTAATTTCTTTCTCAGCATGCTTATCCTTTGAGTATAGAAAGGCTATTGATCTGCTTGAGTTGATTTTATAACCAGCCACTTAAGAAATGTTCAACGTGATTAGTCATTAGGGAAATGGAAATCAAAACAACCCTGAGATTTCACCTCACACCAGTCATAACGACTAAGATTAAAAACTCAGGAGACAGCAGGTGTTGGCGAGGATGTGGAGAAAGAGGAACACTCCTCCACTGCTGGTGGGATTGCAAGCTGCTACAACCACTTTGGAAATCAGTCTGGCGGTTCCTCAGAAAACTGGACATGACACTTCTGGAGGACCCTGCTATACCACTCCTGGGCATATACCCAGAGGATTTCCTGGCATGCAATAAGGACACATGTTCCACTATGTTCATAGCAACCTTATTTATAATAGCCAGAAGCTGGGAAGAACCCAGATGTCCCTCAATGGAGGAATGGATACAGAAAATGTGGTATATTTACACAATGGAATACTACTCAGCAATTAAAAACTATGAATTCATGAAATTCCTAGGCAAATGATTGGAACTGGAAAAGATCATCCTAAGTGAGGTAACTCATTCACCAAAGAACACACATGGATTGTAGTCACTGATAAATGGATATTAGCCCAGAAGCTCTGAATACCCAAGACACAACTCACATATCAAATCATTCCCAAGTAGAAGGAAGGAGAGGGCCCTGGTCCTGGAAAGGCTTGATGTGACATTATAGGGGAGAGAAGTGGGAGGGAATTGATTAGGGAATGGGCAGAGGGATTAGGGCTTATGGGACTTATGGGGAGGGGGGAACCGGGAACCGAGAAATCATTTCGAATATAAACTAAGAATATAGAAGATAAAAAATAATACACTTAATAAAGGTGTTTTAGATGGTTCTAAATCTATTGTATCATCTAAATCTATGGTTTAGATGATATATTAGAAAATTTCATATATGTGTATGAAATTTATATATGTATTCATATATATATATATATATATATATATATATATATGAAATTTTAGCAGTAGCAGTAGCTTCCAAACTAATCTAAAGATTAATTATAATTATTAACAGAATCATTGGTTTTTAAAATAGAAATGTAGAAGTAATTCTAAAATTCAGGTGAAACTGCAAAAGATTGAGAAAGGACAATTTGGAAAAATGTATTAGAATTCACACTTTTCAATTTAAAAAGTCACTTCAGCGATAACTAAGACATTATAATACTAAATATTCCATTGATAGATTTTTGAAAGAGAGCTGAGAGTTCACACATACAGCTATATGTCTATGATGAACTGGGTTTTTTTTTCTTTGTTTTGTTTTTTCAAGTTCTGGTTATTAAACCAAAAATTTTCACATGTTATGATATATCTCATAATCTGGATAACTTATTTTCCTCAGGGATACAGGTATATTGTCCTTTAGTAACTATACATATCCTAGGAAATTACTCTCAAGCACATGCAGACACACAGTGGACTCAGTAAAATTAAAAAAAGAAAGAGTTCACAAACTAGGGAGGGAAAATGGTAAAAAGAATGGGGAAAGAATTGAAGGATGGTAAAAAGGGGTGGATTTTATCAAATGTGTTACTATTGTGTATGAAAATCTCAATTAAACCAAAGAAGCCAAAACAAAAAAGAAGCTGAAAGGTAGACTCAAGATAAAACAGAAGTAAAGGCCATAGAAATATATACTATGAAAACATCGTACTAACAAAAAGAAACCTTGGTTGTTCTAGAATCTAGACAAAGATACCAGAGAGCACATACATTGCTCCATGCAAATTAGAAAAGAAAATGGGGAGTAGGAATGTATCAGTTGTTTTGAATGAGATATTTCCTACATGGGATCAAACATTTGAATACTTGGTCCCTAACTAGTGGTGCTGTTTGGAAAGCTTAAGAGTGCAACTTGTGGGAGAGTGTGCCTCATTGTGGTTTGGTTTCAAAAGTTTAAAGCCTCACACCATTTTCTGTTCACTCTCTACTCATTGTGTGACATGAGCTCTCAGCATCATCTGTGGCTGCCACTGCTCTTGCTCTTTATGCTTCTATCCTGCATTCTGATCCTTCTGGCATCTTAAGCAAAAATAAAGTTCTTCCTTAAGCTGCCGTCAGTCACGAGGCTTTATCATATCAGCTGAACAAAACCAAATACAGACAGTGAGTTAGTGCTGGAAAGAACCTTACTGTAATATATTTTGGAGGAATATGGAAGGCATTTTTAACGGATTGGTTAAAGGCCATTCATGTGATATTTTGAGAAAGAACATGAGTCCCTACCCATCTTCCTAAAAAGTACCTATCTAAATCATAAAATATTCACTAATTCCTTTGGCAGAAGAAATTTCAAAGCAACATAATCTTGGACCTGTGGTATGGTTGTTCTTGGTAGCATGTATGCAAGTCTACAGTAAAAAAAAGACCAGGTGGGACTAAAATACAAAACGTAGAGTTTTGAGTCAGAGAAAACATAGTTGAAGCTTAATTTTATCTCCAGTGCAAGTCCTAGAAGTGAGGCTACAAATTGGTAAGGAGATTTCCACCATTGAGGAGAGACCTGATCTACACTGGCTCAACAAGAACAAGACCCAAACCACCTGAGCTTACAACTTGTGAAATGAAAAATCCTAAGCAATTTTCTGTTCCTATGAAGCAATTGCAAACAAAAACTGCTAACCACATTAGTGGTTCACAGGGTGAGAGTCCATCTCAAGCTGGCAATTGAATTTAGCAGTAACATGTGTATGGTCTTGGATTGGAAGCATGAAGGATTCAAGAGTAATAGGGCTGTGGGTTCTTCCTTCTTTGGGTTGCTAATGTCACACAGCAGGTGTCAAAGGGTTCCTGTATACATTTCCTGACAGGGAGAAGACCAAGAGATATCACTGTGAAAAGCTGTGACAGAAAAGGATGGGTAGCAGTGTAGACCTCAAGGGTTTGAAGATGCCAGATCTCTGAGACATCTTTTGAGAAAAGCTGTATATAAGGAATAGGGCCAGCCTAAAGTGGAACTGTAGAATGCAGACAGCAAAGCTGAAGGCATAGAACCACTAAGCTCTTTGAAACTAAAGTTTCAGACTTGGGGGTATGAGGTTGCAGGATTTGGGGTTTGTCCTGTTGTGATTTCACTTTGATCTACAATTTCCTCACTCAATTTCCTCACTCTACTCCATTTCCCCCTTTTGGAATGATAATGTGCACTCTGTTCCATTATATATTCAAGAAATTTAATGTGATTTCTGAGGCGGTTACTATGTAGAGATCATCTGGTGTCTCAGAAAATACTTGAACTTTTAAACAGTGTTGATACTATGAAAATATTTGGTGATTTTTAAGTCAGTCTAAATGAATTTTGTATTATGATATGACTATAAACCTGTGAGAGCCAGGGAGCTGAATGTGGTAGTTTGAACAATAAAAAAATATTCACACAGAGAATCTGGAATTTGACCACTTGGTCCATTGTTAGAAAGGTTATGGAGAGGTGCTGCCTTGCTTGTGGAAATACATTACTGAGTTCTTGTGGGCTTTGAGAGTTTAAAGCTTCTGGAACCTTAAGCCAGAGTAAGCTCTCTTTGTTAAGCTCCCTTTCGTCATGGTTTTTTAGCACAGAAACAGACTGCAAATTAATGCAGTATTCCACACACACTTGGAAAGTAAGATACACAATTAGCACCATGAGTAAAATGTAGCAAATTTACTCACTGGCGACACATTTGAAATGAGTTGGTCCAAGTCACCTGCAGGAAAGGTTATTGTGCTTTAAATATTATACTACATATTTTAGGGCAAGTGTTTGGCTTGTACAGAAAATGGGGTTCCTCAGTTAGATAAAAGTGAGTTTATATTTGAATATATTCAGCAACTTTTAATGAATAAAACAGAATACTACACTTGAAATATTAATATATCCATAATAAAATAACATGCTGGAATTTTTCTAACATTATTTTCCATTATTTAATTAATTCACTTTACACCCCAATTATAGCTCCCCTCAGTCATACCCTACTAACCCCTTTGTCAAATTCCCCCTTTCCCTTCTCTGGAATCATATCCTGTGAACCTGGATATCAATCCACCTTGGCATCATGAGTCCCATCAGTTCTAAGCACATCATCTCTGACTGAGGATAGACAAGGTAGCAGGGCTAGGGGAAAGATAGCCAAAGGTAGGCAACAGAGTCAGAAACAACCCCCATTGCAGTTCTTAGGGGGAACCCCATAAAGACCAAGCTGCAGATCTGATATATATATATATGCATGCCTGGTCCAGACCAAACATGCTCTTTGGATGGAGAGTCAGTCTCTGTGAGCCCCCAAATGTCCAGGTGGCTAGTTAACTTTGTAGGTCTTCATGTAGCATTCTTGAACACTCCGTTGTCCTCAATCATTCCCTTAATAGTTACACAACATTCCCTGAGCTCTGATTAATGTTTCACTGTGAGTCTCTGCATGTTTCCAACCACTGATGGATGAAGCCCCTTAGGAGGACAGTTATGATAGACTCCTGTCTGCAAGCATAGCAAAGTGTTATTAATATTCTCAGGGGTGGGCTCTCTCCCATGAGAAAAGTTGGGACAGTCATTGGTTCACAATTCCCTCTATCTCTGTTCCATGTTTATCCATGCACATCTTGTAGGCAGAGCAAATTGGGTCAAAGGTTTTGTGAATGAGTTGGTCTTCCCATTACTTTACTTCAAGTCTTGGCTAGCTACAGGAGGCCATGTACTTCTTGGAGCCTCCTTGACCCTAGGTCTTGGCTCCCTGATTGATTTATCTTCTCTCTTCCAGTCTTCTCATCACAATCCCACCCTGTCTCTCCCAAAGCTTATTTCCACTCTCATTCTCCTTCTCATCTCATATCCCACACAATTCCCTTTCTCTAGATGTCTATCCTATTTCTCTTCTGAGTGAGGTACAAGCATCCTCTTTTGGACCTTCCGTGTTAGCTAGTTTCTTGGGGTCTGTGGATTGTAGCTTGGTTATCCTGCAATTTATGGCTAATATCCATGTATGACTATATACATGTGTATCTTTCTGGGTCTTGCCAAGCTCACCAAAGATGGCAGTTTCTAGTTACACCCATTTGCCTGAAAATTTCATGATGCCCTTGTTTTTAATAGCTGAGTAGTACTTCACTGTGTTGAAGTACCACATTTTATCCACTATTCAGTTGAGAGAAATCTGGTTCGTTTACTAGTTTCTGGCTGTTGCAAATAAAGCTGCTATGAACATAGTGGAACATATATCCTTACAGTATGGTAGAGGATATTTTGAATATATTCCTAGGCGTTATTATAGCTGGGTCCTATAGTAGAACTATTTCAAATTTTCTAGGAAATTACCAAACTAATTTACAAAGTGGCTATGCATCCCACCTGCAATGGGGGAGTGTTCCTCTTGCTCTAAATCCTACCAACAAATGTCACATGAGTTTTTGATCTTAGCCATTCTGATGGATATAAGATGGAATCTCAAAGTCATTTTCATTTGCATTTACCTTATGATTAAGGATGTTGAACATTTTTATAAGAGCTTCTCAACCATTAGAGACTCCTCTGATGATAATTCTCTGTTTATCTCCGTACCCTATTTTTAAATTGGATTTAAATTGGATTTTTCTGTTGTTAACTTCTGAAGATTTATATATTTTGGATATTAGCCCTTTATCAGATAAAGGGTTGGTGAAGATATTTTCACCTTTTGTAGGCTGCCATTTTGTCATAATAAAGATATTCTTTGCCTTACAGAAGCTGTTCTGTTTCATGAGGTCTCATTTATTAAGTGTTGATCTTAGTGCCTGATCTGTTGGTATTATATTCAGGAAGTTGTCTTCTAAACCAATAGATTCAATGCCATTGCTAATTTTCTCTTCTGTTAGATTGAGTGTGCCCAGTTTTGTGCTGAGGTCTTTGTTCCACTTGGACTTTAGTTTTGTGCAAGGTAATAATGCAGGATCTATTTGCATTTTTATACATAGAGATATCCACCTAGAGCAGCACCATTTGTTGAAGATACTTTCCTTTTCCTTTGGATGGAACTGACTTCTGTGTTAAAAAAAAAAAGAAAACAAATCCCCAAAATTACAGGTGTTCACAGGTGAATGTGTTTCTGTTTTTTTTTTTCCTGGCTAATTGGCTAATTTCTGGGATTTCTATTCAATTCCATTGATCACCTTGTCTGTTTTTACACCAATTCAACTTAGTTTTTATTAATATTCTTTGTAGCAAAACTTAAAATCAGTGTTGGTGATACCTCCAGAAGTTCTTCTATTGTACAGGATTGTTTTAAGTATCCTGTTTTATTTTATTTTGTTTGTTTTTCTACATGAAGTTGAGAAGTGTTCTTTCAATATCTATAAAGAATTTTGGGACAGCGGTGGCAGCGGCGGTGGTGGCAGCTGGTGCACTGGAAGGGCTATAAGCAGTAGAAACAAGAAGCCAAATCAGAACTCTGCATCCCACCAGTCAGTTACGAGAGTCTCTCCGTAGAATTCAAGGCCCATACCTAAACATAATAAAAGCAATATACAGCAAACTGGTAGCCAGCATCAATCTAAATGGAGAGAAACTTGAAGCAATCCCCCTAAAATCAGGCACTAGACAGGGCTGCCCCCTTTCTCCGTATCTTTTCAATATTGTACTTGAGGTACTAGCTCGGGAAATTAGACAACAAAAGGAGGTCAAAGGGATACAAATTGGAAAGGAAGAAGTCAAACTTTCATTATTTGCAGATGATATGATAGTCTACCTAAGTGACCCAAAAAACTCCACTAGAGAACTCCTACAGCTGTTAAACAACTTCAGCAAAGTGGCAGGTTATAAAATCAGCTCAAGCAAATCAGTAGCCTTCCTATACTCAAAGGATAAGCAGGCTGAGAAAGAAATTAGGGAAATGACCCCCTTCACAATAGCCACAAACAGTATAAAGTACCTTGGGGTGACTCTTACCAAACATGTGAAAGATCTGAATGACAAGAACTTCAAGACTCTGAAGAAGGAAATAGAGGAAGACCTCAAAAATGGAAAAACCTTCCATGGATTGGCAGGATTAATATAGTTAAAATGGCCATTTTGCCAAAAGCAATATACAGATTCAATGCAATACCCATCAAAATCCCAACTCATTTCTTCAGAGTTAGAAAGAGCAATTCTCAAATTCATCTGGAATAACAAAAAACCCAGGATAGCTAAAAGTATTCTCAAAAAGAAATTCTGGGGGAATCAGTAAACCTGACATCAAGCAATATTACAGAGCAATAGTGTTAAAAACTGCATTGTATTGGTACAGTGACAGGCAGGCAGATCAGTGGAACAGGATTGAAGATCCAGAAATGAACCCACACACCTATGGCCACTTGATCCTCGACAAAGGGGCTGAAAACATCCAATGGAAAAGAGACAGCCTTTTCAACAAATGGTGCCGGTTCAACTGGAGGTCAGCTTGCAGAAGAATGCAAATTGATCCATCCTTGTCTCCTTATACTAAGCTCAAATCCAAATGGATCAAGGACCTACACATAAAGCCAGACACTCTGAAGCTAATAGAAAAGAAACTGGGAAGACCATTGAGAACATCGGTACAGGGGGAAAGTTCCTGAACAGAACACCAATAGCATATGCTCTAAGATCAAGAATTGGCAGATGGGACCTCATAAAATTACCAAGTTTCTGTAAAGCAAAGGACACCATCAAAAGGGCAAATTGGCAACCAACAAACTGGGAAATGATCTTCACCAACCCTACATCAGATAGAGGGCTAATATCCAGTATATACAAAGAACTCAAGAAGTTAGACCACAGAAAACCAAATAACTCTATTAAAAAATGGGGTACAGAGTTAAACAAAGAATTCTCACCTGAAGAACTTCAGATGGCAGAGAAACATCTTAAAAAATGCTCAACTTCATTAGTCATCAGGGAAATGCAAATCAAAACAACCCTGAGATTTCACCTTACACCAGTCAGAATGGCTAAGATTAAAAACTCAGGAGACAGAAGGTGTTGGTGAGGATGTGGAGAAAGAGGAACACTCCTCCACTGCTGGTGGGCTTGCAAATTGGTACAACCACTCTGGAAATCAGTCTGGCGGTTCCTCAGAAAACTGGGCATGTCACTTCTGAAAGATCCTGCTATACCACTCCTGGGCATATACCCAGAGGATTATCCAGCATGTGATAAGGATATATGCTCCACTATGTTCATAGCAGCCCTATTTATAATATCTAGAAGCTGGAAAGAACCCAGGTATTTCTCAACAGAAGAATGGATGCAGAAAATGTGGTATATATACACAATGGAGTACTATTCAGCCATTAGAAACAATCAATTAATGAAATTCTTAGGCAAATGGATGGAGCTGGAGAACATCATACTAAGTGAGGTAACCCAGTCTCAAAAGATCAATCATGGTGTGCACTCACTAATAAGTGGGTATTAGCCTGGAAAACTGGAATACCCAAAACATAATCCACACATCAACTAGGTACAGGAAGAACAAAGGAGTGGCCCCTGGTTCTGGAAAGACTCAGTGTAGCAGTATAAGACAAAACCAGATCAGGGAAGTGGGAAGAGATGGGTGGGAGAACAGGGGGAGGGATGGGGGCTTATGTGACTTTCGGGGAGTGGGGACCAGAAAAGGGGAAATAATTTGAAATGTAAATAAAAAATATATCAAATAAAATTTAAAAAAAAAGAATGTTGATGGGGAATTACATTGAACCTGTATATTGTTTTCAGTGCGAAGGCCATTTTCATTATGTCAATACTGTGTATCCATGAACATGGGAGTTCTTTCCATTTTCTGATATCTTCTTCAAGTTCTTTATTTAGAAACTTGACGTCCTTGTCATATAGGTTCTTCAATTGCTTGGTTAGAGTTACAGGAAGATATTTTACATCATTATTTGTGACTATTTTGAAGGGTGATGTTTCCATATTTATTGTTTGTATAAGGAAGGACTACTGAATTCTTTGATCTACTTTTGTATCCAGCCACATTGCTAAAAGTGGTTATCAGTTTTAGAAGTTCTCTGGTAGAATTTTTGGGGGTCACTTATGTATAGTATCATATCATCTGCAGATAAAGATACTTTGACTTCTTCTTTTCTGATTTATATCCCCTTGGTCTACTTTAGTTGATTTATTGTTTTAGTACTCTTGAGTACTATATACTTGGAGTACTATACTGAATATGTATGGAGAGAGTGGACAGTGTTGTGTTGTCCCTGGTGTTAGTAGTTTCTCTTATTTAATTTGATATTGGCTATTGGTTAGTTATATATTGCCTTTATTGTGTTTAGTTATTGACCTTGTATTACTGATCTCTCCAAGATTTTAATCATAATGGGTGTTAGGTTTTATCAGAGGCTTCTTTAGCATCTAATGAAATGTTAATGTGTTTTCTTTCTTTTATTTGTTCGTATGGTGGATTACATTGATGGATTTTTATATGTTGAACAATCCTTACATTCCTGTGATAACTTCTCCTACATCATGTTGAATGATGTTTTTGATATATTTTTTGGATTTGGTTTTTGAGTATTGTATTGAATATTTTTGCATCATTGTTCTTAAGGGAAACTGGTCTGATATTCTCCCTTTTCGTAGAGTATTTGTGTGGTTATGGTATCTGTGTGACTGTGGCCTCATATAATCAGTTTGGAAAAATCAGTTTTCCCCATATTTTATGGAATAATTTGAGGAGTATTGGTGTTAGTCCTTCTTTGAAGGTCTGGTCAAAACTTGCACTAAACTCCCCAAGACATGATATTTTTTTGGTTGGAAGACTTTTGATGGCTGTTCCTTTTACCTTAGGGGATATAAGGACCGTTCAAATTGTTTACTTGACCTTGATTTAACTTTCATAAGTGGGATCCCTCAATAAAGTTGTCCATTTCATTTACATATTCCAGTTTTGTAGAGAACAGGCTTTTGAAGTAAAGCCTAATAATTCTTTGAATTTTCTCAGTGGCTTTTGTTCTGTCCCCGTTTTCATTTCTAACTTTTTAATTTGGATACTTTCTCTTTGCCATTTACTCTGTTTGGCAAGGGTTTGTCTATCTTGTTGACTTTGTCCTAAGACCTCTTCTTTAATTTATTTGTATTGTTGTACTTTTTTCAAATTGGGTGATTTCAGCACTAGTTTGATTATTTTCTGACATATATTTCCCCTAGATGTGCTTACTTCTCTTTGTTCTAGAGCTTTTACATGTGCTTTTAAATTGCTAGCATAACATTTCTCCAAAATCTTTATGAAGGTAAGATCTTTATGAACTTACCTTTTAGCACTTCTTTCATTGTGTCCTGTAAGTTTGGATATGTTGTACCTGTTGGTATTGGGTCCTCTGACTCCTGTGACATCACATAGGTGACAGCCAGCTTGACCTACATGCCTATTGCCAAGGCAACAACCACCATGTACCCAGAGTCCATTGGGCTCATCTTTACCTGCGACCATATCACCATCCATATAAAAAAGTACCTTCATTTTCATTGAATTCAATTGAAGTAGAATTTTATGATTTCTTTGATAACTTACTTGTGTCATGTGATGTTTTTCTGGAACCTGTCTTATGAGAGCATGTTTTGATGAAGCAGTCATGTGAGAGGATGTTTTTGCTGAAGCAAACATATGGGAGGATATTTTGATGAGAACAGACATGTGGTATTTTTCTGGAATCTGTGTGGAAAGTGGGCATGTGATATTTTGCTGGAGTGGATGCTTGTGAGGGCACATGCATTTGAAAAGCAAATAAGCATAACCCGACAGACAGTGGATAACACTGTGGCATTGGTTTTCCTTGCCTTTTTTGCTGATCACTGTTTGTCATGACTTCTTTTCTTATTGGATATATTATTGACTTACATTTCAAATATGTAACCCTTTCCTAATTTCCCCTCTGCAACCCTCCTATTCCTTCTCTTGCTCTGCTCCTATAAGGATGCTCTCCAACCCTCCACCCACTCCTACCTCATCACCCTGGCATTCTCCTACACGGGATCATTGAACTTTCTCAAGACCAAGGCTTCTCCTCTCATTGATGCCAGATAAGGCCATCCTCTGCTACATATGCAGCTGGAGCCATGGGTCTCTTCATGCGTACTCTTTGGTTTGTGGTTTAGTCCCTGGGAGCTCTGGGACATTGGTTGGCTGATATTGTTGCAAATCCCTTCACCTCCTTCATTCCTTTTGCTAACTAGAGTAACTCACCAAAAAACTTCTAGTGGTCTTCTGGTGGCAACTTCTTTATGCGTCTTCAGACTTGGACAGATTGAGAGAAACCTGAGGATTTTGGGTAGAGCTACAGTTGCTGATTTGTGTGGATTGAACTGCTGATATTCTCACAATGAAGATTGGAACTGCTTAAAAGAATTATTTCTAAACAGGTCCACCTCCCCCTTTTGTCAAATTAACCTTTCTTTTCCAGTACGTATGGTGGGTGGTGGGCTAGAAGGAAGATGAAAATATTTAAGAACCCTTATTAATACAGGTTGTGAAATATTTAAGCCTACATTCTATAGTCTTTTATTTCTCTCTACATTTCTTCTTCTACCCAGTGTTCATTGAGTAGAGAGTTGTTCACTTTTTATGAGTTTATAGGTTTTCTGTTGTTGAAGTACACCTTTTATTCTTGGTTGTCTTTCCTTCAGTCTCTGCTCCACTCCTTGTCTCTGTACCTCCTCCAATGAGTATTTTGTTCTCCAAAATACTCATGTGTGTATCTGCACTTTGGTCCTCCTCCTTCTTGAGCTTCATGTGGTCTATGAATTGTATCTTGGGTATTTTGAACTTTTGGGCTAATATCCACTTATCAGTAAGTGGACACATACTATATGTGTTCTTTTGTGATTGGCCAAATATGTAGCAGAGGATGGCGTTCTCAGACATCAATGGGAGGAGATACCCTTGGTCCTGTAAAGGCTCGATGCCCCAGTGTAGGAGAATGCCAGGACAGGGAAGGCATGAGTGGGTTCATGAGCAGGGGGTGGGGAGGGTGGGATAGAAGGTTTTTTGAGGGGAAAACAGAAAGGGATAGCATTTGAAAAGTAAATAAAGAAAATGTCAAATGAAACATTCAAAAAAAATCCTTGGTGATGTGATAAGATACAAGTGGCTATGAGTATTTTCTTGTATCAGGTGAGACTTGCTTTGTGACTGACTACATGTCAATTTTGGAGAACTTTCTGTGAATAACTGAGAAGAAGGTATATTCTTTTGGTTTTGGGTGAAATGTTTCATGGATATGTAGTAGGTCTATTTGATTCATAACCTCTGATAGCTTCATTATTTCTCTGTTTAGCTTTGTCTAGCTGATGTATCGATTTGTGAGAATGAGGTGTTAAAGTGTCCCATTATTAATGGTTGGGATTTGACGTGTGATTTAAGCTTTAGTAAAGTTTCTTTTATGAATGTGGGTATCCTTCCATTAAGGGATAAATTTTCAGAACCAAAATGCATCACCTTTGACAATATTCCTTTGTTAAATATGAAGTATCCTTCCCCATCTCTTTTGATTAATTTTTCTTAAAAATCTATTTTATTAGGTATTAGAAAGGTTGCATCAGTTTGCTTCTAGGGTACATTTTGATGCATACTGGAAACATACCTCAGTGTCAAAGACAAAAGCTACCTTAGAGTAAAGGGCTGGAAGACAATTCTACAAGCAAATGGTCCCAGGAAACAAGCTGGAGTTGCCATTCTAATATCAGATAAAATTGACTTTCGACTTAGTGTCATCAAAAGAAACATGGAAGGTCAATTCTTGCTGGTCAAAGGAAAAATACAACAAGAAGAACTCTCAATCCTGAACATCTATGTTCCAAATACAAGGGTGCCCTCATTCATAAAAGAAACTTTACTAAAGCTCAAAGCACACATTGCATCTAACACAATAATTGTGGGTGACTTCAACACTCCATTCTCACCAATGGACCAATCAGGAAAACAGAAACTAAACAGGGAGACAGTGAAACTAATTGATGCTTTGGAACAATTGGATTTAACATATATATATATATATATATATATATATATATATATATATATATATATATATATATAAAACTTTTCATCCCAAAGCAAAAGAATATAACTTTTTCTCAGCACCTCATGGTACCTTCTCCAAAATTGATCATATAGTTGGTCACAAGACAGACCTCAACAAATATAAGAAGATTGAAATAATCCCATGCCTCCTATCAGATCACTATGGAGTAAAAGTGGTCTTTAATAACAATAATAACAACAGAAAGCCCACATACACATGGAAACTGAACAATACTCTACTCAATGATACCTTGTTCAAGGAAGAAATAAAGAAAGAAATCAAAGATTTTTTAGAATTTAACGAAAATAAAGACACAACATACATGAATCTATGGGACACAATGAAAGCAGTACTAAGAGGAAAACTCAAAGCTTTGAGTGCCTCCAAAAAAGAAATTCAAGAGAGCGTACACTAGAAGATTAACAGAACAACTAAAAGCCCTGGAACAAAAAGAAGCTAATTCACCCAGGAGGAGAAGAAGGCAGGAAATCATCAAACTCAGGGCTGAAATCAATCAAGTAGAAACCAAGAGAACCATACAAAGATTCAACAAAACCAAAAGCTGGTTCTTTGAAAAAATCAACAAGATAGATAAACCCTTAGCCAGACTAACCAAAGGGCACAGAGAAAGCACCCAAATTAACAAAATTAGAAATGAAGAGGGAGATATTGCAACAGAAACCGAGGAAATTCAAAAAATTATCAGATCCTACTACAAAAGCATGTACTCAACACAACTGGAGAATCTGGAGGAAATGGACATTTTCTTAGACAGATACCAAATACCTAAATTAAACCAGGTTCAAATAGACCATCTAAACAGACCCATAACCCCTAAAGAAATAGAAGGGGTCATAGATAGTCTTCTGACCAAAAAAAGCACAGGACCAGATGGTTTCAGTGCAGAATTCTATCAGACTTTCTTTTTTTTTTTTATTCGATATTTTTTTATTTACATTTCAAATGATTTCCCCTTTTCTAGACACCCACTCCCCAAAAGTCCCGTAAGCCCCCTTCTCTCCCCCTGTCCTCCCACCCACCCCTTCCCACTTCCCCCTTCTGGTTTTGCTGAATACTGCTTCACTGAGTCTTTCCAGAACCAGGGGCCACTCCTCCTTTCTTCTTGTACCTCATTTGATGTGTGGATTATGTTTTGGGTATTCCAGTTTTCTAGGTTAATATCCACTTATTAGTGAGTGCATACCATGATTCACCTTTTGAGCCTGGGTTACCTCACTTAGTATAATGTTCTCTAGCTCCATCCATTTGCCTAAGAATTTCATGAATTCATTGTTTCTAATGGCTGAATAGTACTCCATTGTGTAGATATACCACATTTTTTGCATCCACTCTTCTGTTGAGGGATACCTGGGTTCTTTCCAGCATCTGGCAATTATAAATAGGGCTGCTATGAACATAGTAGAGCATGTATTCTTTCAAAGAAGACTTAACACCAATACTCTTCAAAGTATTCCCCCAAATACAAACAGAAGGAACACTACCCAACTTCTTCTACGAAGCCACTATTACGCTGATACCAAAACCACACAAAGATCCAACTAAGAAAGAGTATTTCAGGCCAATTTCCCTTATGAATATCAATCCAAAAATACTCAATAAAATTCTTGCCCACCAAATCCAAGAACACATCAAAACGATCATCCATCAGGATCAAGTAGGCTTCATCCCAGGGATGCATGGATGGTTCAATATAAGGAAATCCATCAATGCTATCCACTACATAAACAAACTCAAAGAAAAAAACCACATGATCATTTCATTAGATGCTGAAATACTATATGACAAAATTCGGCATCCTTTCATGCTAAAAGTCTTAGAATGGACAGGAATTCAAGGCCCATATCTAAACATAGTAAAAGCAATATACAGCAAACCAGTAGCTAACGTCCAACTAAACGGACAGAAACTTGAAGCAATCCCACTAAAATCAGGGACTAGACAAGGCTGCCCCTCTCTACATATCTTTTGAATATAGTTCTTGAAGTCCTAACTAGAGCATTTAGACAACATAAAGAGATCAAAGGGATACGAATTGTAAAGGAAGAAGTCAAACTATCACTATTTGCGATGATATGATAGTATACTTAAGTGACCCAAAAAGTCTACAAGAGAACTCCTACAGCTGATAAACAACTTAAGCAAAGTGGCTGGCTACAAAATCAATACAAACAAATCAGTAGCCTTTATATACTCAAAGGATAAGCAGACTGAGAAAGAAATTAGGGAAATGACACCCTTCATAATAGCCACAAATAGCATGGAATATCTTGGGGTGACTCTAACAAAACAAGTGAAAGACCTATATGACAAGAACTTCAGATCTCTGAAGAAGGAAATCGAAAAAGATCTCAGAAAATGGAAAAATCTTCCATGCTTGTGGATTGGCAGGATTAATATAGTTAAAATGGCCATCTTTCCAAAGGCAATCTACAGATTCAATGCTATCCCCATAAAAATTCCAACCCAGTTGTTCATAGAGCTGGAAAGAGCAATTCTCAAATTCATGTGGAATAACAAAAAACCCAGGATAGCTAAAACTATTTTCAACAGTAAAAGAAGTTCAGGGGGATTCAGTATCCCAGACCTCAAACTTTACTACAGAGCAATAGTGATAAAAACAGCATGGTATTGGTACAATGTCAGGCAAGCAGATCAATGGAATAGGATTGAAGACCCAGAAATGAATCAACACACCTATGGTCACTTGATCTTCAAAAAAAGGAGCTGAAAGCATCCAGTGGAAAAAAAGACAGTCTTGTCAACAAATGGTGCTGGTTCAATTGGAGGTCAGCATGTAGAAGAATGCGAATCGATCATTCTTATCTCCTTGTACTAAGCTCAACTCCAAATGGATCAAGGACTTCCACAGAAAAACTGACACACTGAAACTAATAGAAAAGAAACTGGGGAAGACCCTTGAGGACATGGGCACAGGGGAAAAGTTCCTGAACATATCACCAATAGCTTATGCTCTAAGATCAAGAATTGACAAATGGGACCTCATAAAATTACAAAGTTTCTGTAAGGCAAAGGACACTGTTAAAAGGACAAAACAGCAACCATCAAATTGGGAAAGGATATTCACCAACCCTACATCTGATAGAGGGCTAATATCCAATATATACAAAGAACCCAGGAAGTTAGACCCCAGGAAACCAAACAATCCTATTACAAAATGGGGTATATATCTAAACAAAGAATTTTCACCTGAAGAAATTCGGATTGCTGAGAGGCACCTTAAGAAGTGCTCAACATCATTAGTCATTAGGGAAATGCAAATCAAAACAACCCTGAGATTTCACCTTATACCAATCAGAATGGCTAAGGTCAAAAACTCAGAAGACAGCAGGTGTTGGCAAGGATGTGGAGAAAGAGGAACACTCCTCCACTGCTGGTGGGGCTGTAAGATGGTACAACCACTTTGGAAATCAGTCTGGCGGTTCCTCAGAAAACTGGACATGACACTTCTGGAGGGCCCTGCTATACCTCTCCTGGGCATATACCCAAAGGATTCCCCGGCATGCAATAAAGATACATGCTCCATTATGTTCATAGCAGCCTTATTTATAATGGCCAGAAGCTGGAAAGAACCCAGATGCCCCTCAAAGGAGGAATGGATACAGAAAATGTGGTATATTTGCACAATGGAATACTACTCAGCAATTAGAAACAATGAATTCACAAAGTTTTTAGGCAAATGGTTTGATCTGAAAAATATCATCCTAAGTGAGGTAACCCAGTCACAAAAGAATACACATGGAATGCAATCTCTGATAAGTGGATATTAATTAGCCCAGAAGCCCCGAATACCCAAGGCACAAATCGCATAACAAATTACTCCCATGAAGAAGTATGTAGAGGGTCCTGATCCTGGAAAGGATTGATCTAGCATTGGAGGGGAATATAAGGACAGAGAAGAAGGAGGGAGCTGATTGGAGAATGGATGGAGAGAAGGTTAATGGGACATATGGGAAGGGGGGATGCGGGAAAGGGGAAATCATTTGGAATGTAAACAAAGAATATAGAAAATTTTTAAAAAAGTAAAAAATAAAGATTGCAATTAAGGTCATCTTTTTGTGCTTTGGCTGTTTTATAATATTCAGGACTTGTAGTAGGATATTTGAGCTCTGGTGGTGACATATTGCTCTGGCTTTTGTTGATTGTGTTGTACTGGCTGTTAGCCATCTGGTTGTCTGTAGTGCTAGCTGATTGGTCCTGATGGCAACTGGTCTCCTTGGGGAAGACAGGCAGAACCTTGGACCTGACAGTGCAGCTCAGGGAGCAGCATGCTGTTCACCTCTGCTGGCATTGCCCCACATGGGAATCAGTGTTCCTGGCGGTGCCCCAGGCCTCCTTGGAACAGAAGTTGAGCAAGATGTGATGGTGCAACATGCAGCATCTCTGCTTGATTTTTTTTTTCAAAAATTAAGAGAAAATAGCTCAATTCTCTCAGTGAAATTGAAGTGTTATATACCTAGACCCTCTCTACATGTAAACATATGTATGCTCTGTAGGAGAATAAGTGAAGTTTATATTGATGAGTTTGAACTGATAAAACCACCAAGAAGTATAGGACAAAAGGAGAACAGACAATGTAAAACGTAAAGCAATGTGTGGCTTTCACGTATGGCATTTTCTCAATAATTTAATACTCAGTTAAAGTTGAATAGGTCCTCAATCAATGGAACTTGATTGATATATTCCTGTAGGAAAGTTGTTTTATTCATTGTGATCCATTTTTCCCCACATACTTGATCTCATGTCTGGCTTCACACTATCAAACTATATTTGAATTTTGGTACTCTGAATTAATGACTTAGACTTTAATGATCTAGATAAGGAAATATTCTATCATGGCTATAAGATTACCTTCTGTCTGTTTCAAGTGTGGTGAATGTTAGAGGAAGATAATGATCAAGCATCAAGAAGCCTAAGACAGGTGGCCGGTTGGGCATGAAGGAAACACTAAGTCATATATTTTTGGGGGACAAGGATCACAATGGTCTTTGTTTTCACATTTATGTTCAGATGACATGTTTTCCATAGAATTAGTTTTTCTTTTTATAAGTTTTGCCTTGTTGCCAACTCTTGATAGAAAAGCAAGTTAATACTACACCATATCATTCCATTGATAAGATATCAACAGGCCACTTCCATCTCTTTGTATTTGATAGACTCCTCCACTTTGTGATTTGCGTATGATAAAAACTGTCATTTGGAGTTGTGGGATGCCTCAGTGTATAAAGTTGCCTGGTGTAAAGCCTAATGAACAAAGTTCAAATGCCAGACCCTAAACAATGGAAAGAAAGGACCAATTATATTGCAAGTTATTCAGTGTTCTTCACACATACAACATGGAACACCTGTGTGAGCATGTACACACACACACACACACACACACACACACACACCCTCCTTACAAGTAAAAAGACCAATTTTAAAATAAATGTACAAAGAATAAAGAAACTAGGTCATTCATCTCATGAAATTTCATATTGTATAAATGCTTGCACCCAGTGATATCATTAGCATTTTCCTTGTAAATTGGCATTTGGGCTGACATTTCTTGAAGGCTGGTAAGTTGGATTTAGTGTAGCTGATTAGACTTACATTCCTGATTTTGGGCAAAATTTTAGCTTGATGAATTTTGCTTTATTTTATTTTATTTTATTTTATTTTCTCTTATTTTATTTTATTTTATTTTATAGAATAGGCCTACACTGGTCTTAAACTCTATATTTAGTCAAGGATGACCTTTAATTTCTTACCATTCTGCTGCCAACTTTCAATAGCTGAGATTGCAGGTATGTGTCACCAGGTCTGGCTTTCTTTTCCCTGTGTGTAGAAAACAGACATAGCTTATTTTAGAATAACACAGAGTACTCTCAATGTGAGAGAGGACAATGATTAAAGGCACCTTTATCATAGCTGATCCTTTTCATAAGATTAGCATGTCTTTTCTGATGGTAAGGATTATCTAGGCCTTTGCTACATAGCCTAGGCCTTAAATTTGGGATTATCTTGCCTTGGGTATATACTACCATGACTGATTTATCTGACTGTTTCTACACAGTAATTTATGATCAATGTCCAGGTATATTATTTTGTTAGGACTTAATGTGAGTGATATTTATGTTTTTTCCTGTACTTCATTGATTAGTGGTTAAATACTTTCCTGATTACCTGTGTTCTTAAATTAAGGTATATTTATTATCATCAGGATAGAGTCATAGGATATGATAGAATCACTTATTCTACATTACTTATTAATATTATCAGGGGCAAAATTAACTAATATTCCCTGCACTGGTTAATGCCGAGCACAGATGCCTGTGAGATCCCACTCCTGTGATCTAGTCATGCACTGGCTTTTCATCCCAGGAACATTAGGATTTTTGATGGCATCTCTTTGTTATTTTATTTCATAGCTAAGAATGATTGTTACTTTTCTACTAATCAAGGTTATCAAGAAGAGTAAACCTAATAGAACACACACACAATTCAGGCTATATAGAGTTGTGGAAATTAGTAGCTACTCAGACCAAGAGTCTGCTATATTTAGAGAATGATAGGCAAAAGTAGTCACGTCCAAGTGACAAGGACTGAAAGCTTCTTTGAGAATTACTGTTACTATATCCTGCTCATAGGTGAATCTCTTGTCTAGTCTAATAGGAACAAAGACTGATTATTAAAATGTTTCACCCACATCCAAGTAGACTTAACATAGTCTTCAGAAACATAATCTAAATTTTAAAAGTTGTTTTGTTTTGTTTTTTGCTTTTTGGTTTTTTTGTTTTGTTTTTGTTTTTTGGCAAGCATCATCATACTTGCCTTCAGTTCCAGCATTCAGGAAGCAGAGGTAGATGGATTTCTGCAAATCTTAGGCTAGCCTGGTTTACATATTAAGTCATAGGCCAGATACATGTAGCAACAGATTTTGCTACCTTGTTTTAAGCTTGGGGCAGACCATGCTAACAGCCCCCACCCAGATTCCCTTGGATTCATGGATACAAAACAACACACACACACACACACACACACACACACACACACATATACACACACACAAACACCACTTAATCATAAATGCCTTTGCTAACTCAATGACTGTGCACTCTTAAACCTCCCCCGACATCCTGGGCTTAATCGGATAAAGTGACCAATGGCCACTCCAACAGAAAACTCACATAGCTGGTGGTTTTCTCTCCTGCAGATACTTCCTCCTTCTTCATCCTCAGTTCTCCCAATTCTCCCTGTGTCCTCCCTTGCAACTATAAGTGTCCCTGTCCTCAGTCATTGATAGCTGGTATCTTTATGTATCGATCAAGAAACACTTGCAGAACAGGATCTTAGCATTAGAACTACCCTCTACAGATACAGATTATGTAGTAAGACCCTGTCTTTCCAAAAAATGAGGAAGAGGTTTTATATTTATTCATTCATTTTGTATTTGAGTGTGTGTCTAAATACTTGTATATCATACTAGAGAACAACTGGAGTCATATATCTTTTTTTTTTATCATGTAGGTGCAAAGGTTTACCCTGTAGGTGCATAGGTCATTAGGATTTGGGACAGGAAGTACCCTTACCTGCTAAGTCATCGAGCAGGACTTTGTTATCAAATATTCTAGCCATTACTGGAAATACTCTTATAAACTTTTTGAGATATGTACTTTACAAGTTTTGTAGGTGTCTCTCAACCCAGTCAAGAATACAAACAAGATGACCTCTCAAACCCTTGTAAGTGCTGTACTATACCAACCTACAGTGTGAATAATGAGGCTATGGTTTGTCTTTTTCCATTACAATGTGTGATTTCGTAGGAGTAGATAGCTAGAGATATGGCAGCTTGTAGTGTTCTGACTTTAGAAGTGATTTTACAATTTCAAACAGTGTGATAGTGGTGGTAACACAATAATAGAGAAGCAGAGCTAGTTCTGAGCATATGACGACTTTGCTACTATTCTGTAGTCATATCATTAGGGCACTAGAATTACTCTTAATTCTTTCTAGAAAAATAATTTGTTCAATTAATTTTCTAATCTATAGCTAATGCCTATAACCACAATACTTGGAAAGCTAAGGGAAGAGGAACATTATGAGTTTTAAGCCAACCTGGGCTAATAGTGAGACTTTGCCAAAACAAAAAAAAAAGCAAAGCAAAACAAAACTATAACAAAAAATCAACCCCCAGCAAACCAAGAAAATAGAAGGAAGAACTGGAACAGGAGAAGAAATATTTCAAAACTTTTCATTTGTTTTCTGTTCAAGGCTAACCAGACAAGTGCAAATGACAACTTTATTGTTCTTTTTGTGAAATTTCTCCACCAGAGGAAAAACAAAAGTACTAGTACTCATACAAATGGGACCTCATAAAATTACAAAGTTTCTGTAAGGCAAAGGACACCATCAAGAGGACAAATCGGCAACCAACAAATTGGGAAAAGATCTTCACCAATCCTACATCAGATAGAGGGCTAATATCCAATATATATAAAGAACTCAAGAAGTTAGATTCCAGAAAACCAAACAACCCTATTAAAAAATGGGGTACAGAGTTAAACAAAGAATTCTCACCTGAAGAACTTCGGATGGCGGAGAAGCATCTTAAAAAATGCTCAACATCATTAGTCATTAAGGAAATGCAAATCAAAACAACCCTGAGATTTCACCTTACACCAGTCAGAATGGCTAAGATTAAAAATTCAGGAGATAGCAGGTGTTGGAGAGGGTGTGGAGAAAGAGGAACACTCCTCCACTGCTGGTGGGGTTGCAAATTGGTACAACCACTCTGGAAATCAGTCTGGTGGTTCCTCCGAAAACTGGGCACCTCACTTCCAGAAGATCCTGCTATACTACTCCTGGGCATATACCCAGAGGATTCCCCACCATGTAATAAGGATACATGCTCTACTATGTTCATAGCAGCCCTATTTATAATTGCCAGGTGTTGGAAAGAACCCAGGTATCCCTCAACAGAAGAGTGGATGCAAAAAATGTGGGATATCTACACAATGGAGTACTATTCAGCCATTAGAAACAACGAATTCATGAAATTCTTAGGTAAATGGATGGAGCTAGAGAACATCACACTAAGTGAGGTAACCCAGACTCAAAAGATGAATCATGGTATGCACTCACTAATAAGTGGATATTAACCTAGAAACCTAGATTACCCAAAACATAATCCACACATCAAATGAGGTACAAGAAGAAAGGAAGAGTGGCCCCTTGTTCTGGAAAGACTCAATGAAGCAGTATTCAGCAAAACCAGAACGGGGAAGTGGGAAGGGGTGGGTGGGAGGACAGGGGGAGAGAAGGGGGCTTACGGGACTCTTTGGGAGTGGGGAAATCATTTGAAATGTAAATAAAAAATATATCGAATAAAAAAAAGATTCAAAAAAAAAAAAAAAAAAAGAAATGTGAACAAGCCAGTGGGAAAGCCCTGTGAATCATTTCTCCAATTTTGCTAATCAAAATAATATTTAGTAAGAGCCAGTGGATAGTCAAGTAGCCTTTTAAATGTTGCTACTTAAATCAAGGAAACTGACTCAGAATGCCTGTATTCTATTGAAGTGATTGGTGCTATTATATACCTGATCCATCGGAATTCACTTTTGAGGCAGTGGTACTCATATAGTATCTCCTTTTATTTTCACCAAAGTACTACAAGGCAGGAAAAGCAAAGTTATAACCTCAATTTTCAGTTGATAGTGATTGTGTTTGGTAGGGATTTGGCAAAATTTTGTGTGTGTGTGTGTTTGTGTGTGTTTGTCTTTGAACTCTAAATTTTTCAAGTTTAAAAGAAAAAGATTCTTACCAAACATGTGAAAGTTCTGTATGACAAGAACTTCAAGACTCTGAAGAAGGAAATGGAAGAAGACCTCAAAAAATGGGAAAACCTCCCATGCTCATGGATCGGTAGAATCAATATAGTTAAAATGGCCATTTTGCCAAAAGCAATATACAGATTCAATGCAATACCCATCAAAATCCCAACTCAATTCTTCACAGAGTTAGAAAGAGCAATTATCAAATTCATCTGGAACAACAAAAAACCCAGGATAGCTAAAACTATTCTCAGCAACAAAAGAAAATCTGGGGAATCAGTATCCCTGACCTCAAGCAATACTACAGAGCAATAGTGTTAAAAACTGCATGGTATTGGTACAGTGACAGGCAGGAGGATCAATGGAACAGGATTGAAGATCCAGAAATGAACCCACACACCTATGGCCACTTGATCCTCGACAAAGAGGCTGAAAACATCCAATGGAAAAAAGATAGCCTTTTCAACAAATGGTGCTGGTTCAACTGGAGGTCAGCATGCAGAAGAATGCAAATTGATCCATCCTTGTCTCCTTGTACTAAGATCAAATCCAAATGGATCAAGGACCTCCACATAAAGCCAGACACTCTGAAGCTAATAGAAAAGAAATTGGGGAAGACCCTTGAGGACATCGGTACAGGGAGAAAGTTTCTGAACAGAACACCAATAGCGTATGCTCTAAGAGCAAGAATTGACAAATGGGACCTCATAAAATTACAAAGTTTCTTTAAGGCAAAGGACACCATCAAGAGGACAAATAGGCAACCAACAAATTGGGAAAAGATCTTCACCAATCCTACATCAGATAGAGGGCTAATATCCAATATATATAAAGAACTCAAGAAGTTAGACCCCAGAAAACCAAACAACCCTATTAAAAAATGGGGTACAGAGTTAAACAAAGAATTCTCACCTGAAGAACTTCGGATGGCGGAGAAACATCTTAAAAAATGCTCAACTTCATTAGTCATTAGGGAAATGCAAATCAAAACACCCTAAGATTTCATCTTACACCAGTCAGAATGGCTAAGATTAAAAATTCAGGAGACAGCAGGTGTTGGAGAGGGTGTGGAGAAAGAGGAACACTCCTCCATTACTGGTGGGGTTGCAAATTGGTACAACCACTCTGGAAATCAGTCTGGCGGTTCCTCCGAAAACTGGGTACCTTACTTCCAGAAGATCCTGCTATACCACTCCTGGGCATATACCCAGAAGACTCCCCACCATGTAATAAGGATACATGTTCTACTATGTTCATAGCAGCCCTATTTGTAATTGCCAGATGCTGGAAAGAACCCAGGTATCCCTCAACAGAAGAGTGGATGCAAAAAATGTGGTATATCTACACAATGGAGTACTATTCAGCCATTAGAAACAATGAATTTATGAAATTCTTAGGCAAATGGATGGAGCTAGAGAATATCATACTAAGTGAGATAACCCAGACTCAAAAGGTGAATCATGGTATGCACTCACTAATAAGTGGATATTAACCTAGAAAACTGGAATACCCAAAACATAATCCACACATCAAATGAGGTACAAGAAGAAAGGAGGAGTGGCCCCTGGTTCTGGAAAGACTCAGTGAAACAGTATTCAGCAAAACCAGAACGGGGAAGTGGGAAGGGGTGGGTGGGAGGACAGGGGAAGAGAAGGGGGTTTGCGGGACTTTCGGGGAGTGGGGGGGCTAGAAAAGGGGAAATCATTTGAAATGTAAATAAATTATATCGAATAAAAAAAATCAATTAAAAAAAAAGAAAAAGAAAATGAATTATTCTTGCATAGTTGATGATGGTAATAGTCTGATGATACTTGTATGATTAAACCTATTACCTATATTATATTAAATGTGGAAGTATCAGCAATAATTCACAAATGTCTATTTTCTCCACTCATACTCAGTATTGTACTAGATGGATTATCCATAGCAGTAAGAGAAGCAAACAAATGGGATACAAATAGAAAAGGAAGAAGTCAAAGTACATTTATTGCGTGTACTAGAAACTAAATGTTTACGTTATACACAAGAATTACTTCTTCTCTTTGCCTTGGTCAAAGAGCTTCTTTCTGCAATGAGTAGTACTTAAAATAGAGACTCATATTTTGTCTCCCTGCAGAGAAAAAGTGGTATCAGTATCACCTTCTCTCAAGGTCTAAGAAACATGTAGGAAATGTAGTTTGAAAGAACTTGCATGCTGGAGGATAGAGGATGCACTATGAAAGCTCTCTCCTGAGAAAAACAATACCTTTGAACTTAGGATCTCACACTATGCTTTGAACTTCACAAGACCTGTACAAGACTGAGCCTGTCAACATTTCTACTTGAATGAGGAAAGGTTCACAAAAGTACTCCCTTCTCTGGGTACATATTGATTGTAAATTACTGCTTGTGTGGGAGAGTTATTTTTCTTTAGAGGTCAAGTTACTAGGAAGTAAATAATGACCAATTGAACAACACTGTGTACATGTGCATTTGAACAATAATTAAACTCAATGAGAATATACTGTACTTTTGTTCTGTCTTCCAGAATGTTCCTTGAGTTTTCCCTGTCCATGCACCAGTTTGGGCTGGATACCCATAGTAAGTTATTCTCTATATATTGACAAGTCCATATATTTCCTCTTTTTTTTTTTTACTTTTAGCTATGCTTTATTTATATATACACCCACTCACATGCACATATTTTTACTTTACAGTTTTGAACTTAGTTTTTGAGAATTGTATATGTAAGTACTGGAATTCCATACATCATTTTCTTTTTTTTCTTTTTTCTTTTCTTTATTCTTTGTTTACATTCCAAATGATTTTCCCTTTCCCGGTTCCCCCCTCCCCAAACGTCCCATAAGCCCTCTTCCCTCCCCCTGTTCTCTGATATACCCTCTCCTACTTCTCTGTCCTGGTACTCCCCTACAATGCTGGATCAAGCCTTTTCAGGACCAGGAAACTTTCCTTCCTTCTTCTTGGGAATCATTTGATATGTGAATTGTGTCTTGGGTACTCAGAGCTTCTGAGCTAATATCCACTTATCAGTGAGAAAAAAGAAACATACAAATAAACAAAATTCCAAGGACTGAATAGAGAATACTAGTAACTGTATAGGCATTGGACTTAAACATAGGTATGGGGGGCAGAGGAAGCCATGAACAACAGTGTAAAGAGCAAATGAAGTTCTGTGTGAATATGTAATCTTTGACATGAGCATGTTCATACCAAGAACTAATCCTTCAGTCCCTTAGGCATAACTAAGCCTTTCCCTCATGTGGTGAGGCTCAAAAGAAGGGCAAAGCTTCCTTCTGGGCTGAGTGAGGTGTCAGTAGTATGTTCAAGCACCAGTGTTTATGAAGGATTGATCAGTGTGCATACATACTTCCTCTTTCTCATGGACATAACTTGAGACTGCTGCCTACAGAGACCTTCTACCCTAATGGGTTAACCCCAAGCCCCACTCTGTACTGTGCATAATAAACATGCTGAGGCTCTGGGTTGTTGCCTTGTAGGAGCCAACCATTCCATCAGAGCGCTCATGGCCCATGTTACCCCAGCTTTACTATAAATGTGTCTGTCATTTCTTAATTCCCTGGCCTCCTTAGTCAGGTTCTGAGACCTGAACCTTATGGGAAAGAGTAAATAGGCACTGTTTCACTCCTTTTCTCAGATGAGAAAATAGAGGCAAAAACTAATCAAGTAGCTTGTATAATGTTAGTCAGAAAATAAAGATGGGCATGGGATAGTAAATTAAACACTTCTTCTTTCTTATGTTTTACCAAACTACTATTTTTTTTTTTACTATTTTCACTATTCATTTTATTTTTTGGACTGATATTTTATGTATAAGATACTAGATGATTATATATATATATATATATATATATATATATATATATATATATAATTATATGATATTCTCATAATTTGAAATAATTTGGTACCAGGAAAAGGACGAAGGTAAATATATTTAAAACAAAGAATAATTTTTCACATTAACAAATGAGAAAGAAAATCTGGTAGATATTTTGCTGGAAAAATAGGAACAAAATATTTGAAAATAGGCTGTGCCAGGCTGTGTGGTTAAATCCCAGCACTTGGGATGCAGAGGCAGGTGGATTTCTGAGTTCGAGGCCAGCCTGGTCTACAGAGTGAGTTCCAGGACAGCCAGGGCTACACAGAGAAACCCTGTCTCGAAAAAAAACCAAAAAAAAAAAAAAAAAAAAAAAAGAAGAAAAAGAAAAAAAGGAAATAGGCTGTATTTTTGCCATTAAATAGGAAAACTAAGTTTCTAATAACTGTTTATGGTAATTCATAGATTAAAATGAATCAGTGGTTCTGGGAATAGGCATTCAAGCATAATCAAACAATTGAAGAATAGCATGCCACAAATTTAATTGGAGTTTTTAAACTTCAAAGATCGCAAACTTTTGCAGCCATATTTATTAACTCATTAACTCCTAAGAAATAGTTTTACTGTTTCTAAAATAATTCTCACCTTTTGAGTCTGGGTTACCTCACTTAGTATGATATTCTCCTGGTTCTGGAAAGACTCAGTGAAACAGTATTCAGCAAAACCAGAACGGGGAAGTGGGAAGGGGTGGGTGGGAGGACAGGGGAAGAGAAGGGGGTTTGCGGGACTTTTGGGGAGTGGGGGGGCTAGAAAAGGGGAAAGCATTTGAAATGTAAATAAATTATATCGAATAAAAAATAGTATAAAAAAATAAAATA
The DNA here is from genome assembly GCF_947179515.1 of Apodemus sylvaticus. Lineage (NCBI taxonomy): Eukaryota > Metazoa > Chordata > Mammalia > Rodentia > Muridae > Apodemus > Apodemus sylvaticus. The sequence continues at coordinate 73,177,767 of NC_067477.1, read as the reverse complement.
AAATAAAATAAAAAAATAATTCTCATAGGTTTTTTTTTTCTCCAATCTTGGAATGGACCCAAGGCCTTGTATTTGCTTCAAAGAGCTCTCACATTGTGATACACAGCCAGTACTTAAACAATTCTCTCCATACATTACTGGAGTCATCTACAGATTTTTTAAAAACTCTAACTGGTCTGCCTCCAAAGTTCTATCCTTTGTCAGAGGCTTTGAAATTTATTTTGTTAAGCCAATACCCAAACTCACTTTTACTGTTTTCCTGATTGTAGTATAATTATTTTTTATATTTTGACATTTTACTGCTTTTACAATAATTTATGGAAACTTTTGAAAGACTAGACAGTTATGTAAAAGGTGGTCAATGGGAGCATTGAGCAGACAATTTCACTTGTGGAAGGTTGCTTGATTGGGCATTAATTTTATAAGCAATCAGTTAATGTACTAAGTTTTTAATGCTATGGTAAATTTTGGACACCAATATAATAAGCATAGTTAAAAATATTAAAATAATCTTAAATTTTCTTTTGCTCACATGTTCAGAATACTTTCCAAATGTTAGTTATTATTTACAAAATTTTACCATATGGGTAGAAGCTGTTGCCATCAAGGATTTTTTTCAAAAATGAAAAAAAAAAAAAAAGACTAAAGTTTCTGTAGTATTTCATTAGTAGTAGAATTTTAAAACTCTAACCTCTAGGGTATAAGATTTAATTTACTGATTTATAGTTCACTACTCTAAAACCTGTAGGGTTATACTGTGCTCAAATCATTCTCCATTGATATTTGTGCTGAATATAATATTTAAAATGTAAAATCTTAGTAAGAGTCAGGGCACAATAGGGGGGAGATTTGTCTTTATCGTGAGCTCATTTTTCCTCTCTCCCACACTTTCTTCCTACCCTTCTTTCTTTTCTGTCCTCTCCCATCCACTTCCCTCTTCTTCCCTTCCTTCACCTCACTGTTTTCCCTTGTTTTCTGGGTCTTAGAGGTAGAACCCATGACAATCTCGCCCAAGCTAAACACTTGCACTACTATTAACTTAAATATCTAGTTCAACCTTGCTAAAGTTTGACATTACTTTCTTGGAGATTCAGAGAAAAAGAAGATATCATTAAAAAAAAAAGTAAGGAGGACAGCAATGAAGAATTATATTCAGTATTGACCCTGTGAGTGCACACACACATACTGTACATGTGCCTACCTGCTTAGACTCCTCCATGCACACACACGCACACACACACACACACACACACACACACACACACATGAACTCAGAATAAAATAGATTCTATTGGTATACATATGAACCTACCATAAGGTATAAAGAAAGATTTCTTGATAAACAAAGAAAAGAAAGATGAAAAATATAGAAATGCCTTAAAACTAGATATATCACATTGCCTTCTGCTGGAGATGCTCTAGGTTTAAGGCTAGTGTTCCAGCCCTGTGTAGACTTAGAATAATAGTTGTGTTTGTTTAGCAGTTGTAGTAAAAAGCTTAAAAGTAAAAATATTTCAAAACGGAAAACCAAAGAGAATCTATGAAATAACGTAAAGAAATATTTTGTATAGTTAATATGGTGCTTTGAATGAGAATGGCCCACCATTGGCTCGTTTATTTGCATGATTAGTCCCTAGGCTTGGCAGATTTAGGAGATGTGGCCATGATGTGGTAGGCATATTCTTGTAGGATGGCATGGGATTGGGTTTTGACATCCATGCCAGGTCCACTGTCTCTCCCTCTCCCTCTCCTGCCTGTAGATCAGATTGTAAAGCTCTTAATTACTGATCTAGTGCCTTTCTTGTCTGCTTTCCACTATGAGGATCATGGACCAACCCTCAAAAACTGTAAGCAAGCCCCTAATTAAAGTTCTTTCCTCGCATTTCCCTAGTGACTAATGATGTTGAGCATTTCTTAAGGTGCTTCTCTGCTATCAAAAATTCTTTAGGTGAAAATTCTTTGTTTAGATCTGCACCCCATTTTTTAATAGGGTCATTTGGTTCCCTGGGGTCTAACTTCTTGAGTTCTTTACATATATTGTATATTAGCCCTTTATCAGATATAGGGTTGGTGAAGATCTTTTCCCAATTTGTTGGTTGCTGTTTTGTCCTTTAGACAGTGTCCTTTGCCTTACAGAAACTTTGTAATTTTATGAGGTCCCATTTGTCAATTCTTAATCTTAGAGCATAAACTATTAGTGTTCTGTTCAGAACACTGTGCCCATGTCCTCAAGGGTTTTCCCCAGTTTCTTTTCTATTAGTTTCAGTGTGTCTGGTTTTACATGGAGGTCCTTGGTCCACTTGGAGTTGAGTTTAGTACAAGGAGATAAGAATGGATCAATTCACATTCTTCTGCATGCTGACCTCCAGTTGAACCAGCACCACTTGTTGAAATTCTATCTTTTTTCCACTGGATGTTTTCTGCTCCTTTGTCAAATTTCTGAGTCTTCAATTCTATTCAATTGGTCCATTGCCTGTCACTGTGCAAATACCATGCAGTCAGAATGGCTAAGGTTAAAAACTCAGGAGACAGCATGTGTTGGCAAGGATGTAGAGAAAGAGGAACACTCCTCCACTCCTGGTGGGATTGCAAGATGGTACAACCACTTTGGAAATCAGTCTGGCGGTTCCTCAGAAAACTGGACATGACACTTCTGGGTGACCCTGCTATACCTCTCCTTGGCATATACCCAAAGGATTCCCCGGCATGCAATAAAGACACATGCTCCATTATGTTCAAAGCAGCCTTATTTATAATGACCAGAAGCTGGAAAGAACTCAGATGTCCCTCAATGGAGGAATGGATACAGAAAATGTGATATATTTACACAATGGAATACTACTCAGTAATTAAAAACAATGAATTCATGAAATTTTTAGGCAAGTGGTTGGATCTGGAAAATATCATCCTAAGTGAGGTAACTCAATCACAAAAGAATATACATGAAATGCAATCTCTGATAAGTGGATATTAATTAGCCCAGAAGCTCTGAATACCCAAGGCACAATTAGCATAACAAAAGACTCCCATGAAGAAGTAAGGAGAGGGTCCTAATCCTGGAAAGGCTTGATCTGGCATTGGAGGGGAGTACCAGGACAGAGAACAAAAGGAGGGAGGTGATTGGAGAATGTGTGGAGAGAAGAAAGTTTATGGGACCTATGGGGAGGGGGAACGGGGAAAGGGGAAATTATTTGGAATGTAAACAAAGAATATAGAAAATAAAAATATATAATAAAGAAAAGTTCTTTCCTTTTCAAGAGTTGACTTGGTCATGGTGATTCCTCAAAGCAACAGAACAGTGACTAAGAAAGCTATACAATGTATGTGTATTCTAAATTTTGTTTGAAAAGCACTAAGATAAAGATGCATAAAGCAAAATCATAAAACATACAGAAGTGACAGTAACAGTCTAGGAAATATCAGTAGTATGAACTGACTCAATAAATGTCAGGAATATAAGGAATTATGGTAGAGTAGGTAAAAAAAAAAAATTGAGACCTGGGTATAGGCTATTCCTTAACTCATTAGGAAGTGACCTTGGCTGCTTTAGTGCTTGACACGCAGAGAAGTCAGACATTGCTGCAAATTTCTTTCTCTGTTCATGCATTCAGGATGGTATCCAACCACTACAGAAGGACACTGGGAATAAGTCACATGAGCAAGGCAAGGATCTTAGAGTTCTCAAGATACTCATACCAAGGGCCATGAATCACAAAGATCATTTCTCCGAAAGGAATGATGACTGTGCCACATATTCTGCAGAAATTGGCTTGTCTCTGCCTAGCAGGGCTAGTAACACAGGATCACAGACAACAATGTATCAGTGAAGCAAAAAGTAATCATTAAACACAGTAGAACACTCAGCAGCTACCTTAATTGTTGCCTATCTTATTCTCAGATGCCATTTGAAATCTTCCCACAACTGAGCCAGCAGATGCTCTCAAGTTTCATTTTCCTTGTCAATACCATGTGACATTCTTCCTTGGACAGGTTGTCCAGGAGTTTCTACAGCTAATGCTGTTCTTATTGCTCAGCACCCTCTTCCAGTCCGTGTGATTCATTTTATGGTGAAAAATGTAGATTCGTTCTTCTGTGCTTTTCTTGATATACAAAAGTACTCAATATCACACAGTAAATTGTACTGCTCTGTATTACAGTAAGAACGCATTCTTCCCCAACCTTTCTCACTAGTCTGCTTTAGGTGCTCCATGTACTTATTAGTCAATTCTATCATCCTGCTTTTATTCCCAACTCCATTTGTCTATAACAAAAATTAATGTATACCTCAATAAAAATGTCAAGATACAAACAGGAAATGTACAAAATAAAAATGACAAATGACTAACAAGCCTAAAATATTCAGAATTACTAGTTATCAAAGATATTCAGATCAAAACAAAAAGGGCACACCATTTGAATCTATCAACTTGTCAAAGACTATTTTTAAAAGAAAATTATATTAAAAAGTATTAGTGGGAGTACATGGAGTTGGTCACTCTCTGATGATGTTGACAGAAAAGTAATATTAGGCAAAGTTTTCTGAACAGAAATTTATAATATTCAACAAAACAATACAGAAATTACCAAATGATTCTAAGTCTCTATGCCTCATTAGTGTGAACCGTATTATAAATATAAATTGAAAATATAAATTTAAAAAGGGAAAAGTATGGATTGGCTAAAAATAATTCTGGGGCCTGCAGGGTATAGCTGAGTGATAGAGAGCCTGCAGGTTTGGGGTATGTTTCAGTTGTTGACAATAATCATACTAGTGCCCACTGAAGTGTTCACTAATAATTTTAGCCACAGAAATGTTCATCATGATGTTTATTTCTCTGCTGGCTCTTGACATAGAAGACTCAAAGCTCAGAACTTGTCTCCAAATTTGGTTTGCAATACTTTATGAAACAAAGATCTAACCCTCAGAATTTTACATGTTTGGGATCAGTAGTTAAAATCACTTTTGCTCTTCCAGAGACCTATCCATTGTATCCAAATGGTGGCTTACAACCACCTGTTAGCACCAAGCCAAGGGAAACAAGTGCCTTCGTCGGAGTTCAGTAGGCACCAGAGATGTACATAGTACACAAGCATATATACAGGAAAATACTCATTCACATAAAACAATAAAATAAAAATTAAAATATAACATTAAAAATAATTAGAAGAATCTAGTCTAGAGAGATTGCTCAGTGGTTTACAGCACTGACAGATCTTCTAGGGGTCCTGAGTTCAATTCCCAGCAACCATATGATAACTTATAACCATCTGTAATGGGATCCAATGCTCTCTTCCGGTATGTCTGAAGATTAACATACAATTCTTTAAAAAAATTAGAAGAAAAAGCTAGGAGTGCAAACCTTTGATCCAAACACTGAGCTATAAAGACAACTAGAACTCTGTGAGTTCAAAGCCAGCCTGCTCTACATAGCAAGTTCTGGCTCAAGCTAGCGCCACAAAAGAACTAGTCTGAATAGAATAAGGGCCAGTTATTAAAGGTACACTGGCAGCTCTTGCACAGAAGCCAATTTGGGTTTCTGTCATCTACACAGTAGCTCACAAGCATCCTTCACTTCAGGTCCAGGGATCTGTTACCATCTTCTGACTTCTGCAGGCATCAGACACACATGTGATGCAGTACACATATACAAGGAAAACATGCATACACATAAAAAAAAAACAAATCTTTAAAATATTTAAGTAAGTAACAAACTCAGTAACTTAAAAAAATTCAAGATCCACAAAGAAAGAGAACTTCAGACCAATTTCCCTTATGAACATCGATGCAAAAATACTCAATAAAATTCTTGCCAACCGAATCCAAGAACACATCAAAACGATCATCCACCATGATCAAGTAGGCTTTATCCCGGGAATGCAGGGTTGGTTCAATATACGGAAATGCATCAATGCAATCCACTACATAAACAAACTCAAAGAAAAAAATCACAGGGTCATTTCATTGGATGCTGAAAAAGCATTTGACAAAATTCAGCATCCTTTCATGCTTAAAGTCTTGGAACGAACAGGAATTCAAGGCCCATACCTAAACATAGTAAAAGCAATATACAGCAAACTGGTAGCCAACATCAAACTAAATGGAGAGAAACTTGAAGCAATCCCACTAAAATCAGGGACTAGACAGGGCTGCCCCCTTTCTCCTTATCTTTTCAATATTGTACTTGAGGTACTAGCTCGGGCAATTTGACAACATAAGGAGGTCAAAGGGATACAAATTGGAAAGGAAGAAGTCAAACTATCATTTGCAGATGACATGATAGTCTACCTAAGTGACCCAAAAAACTCCACTTGAGAACTCCTACAGCTGTTAAACAACTTCAGCAAAGTGGCAGGTTATAAAATCAACTCAAGCAAATCAGTGGCCTTCCTATACTCAAAGGATAAGCAGGCTGAGAAAGAAATTAGGGAAATGACCCCCTTCACAATAGCCACAAGCAGTATAAAGTATCTTGGGGTGACTCTTACCAAACATGTGAAAGATCTGTATGACAAGAACTTCAAGACTCTGAAGAAGGAAATGGAACAAGACCTCAAAAAATGGGAAAACCTCCCATGCTCATGGATCTGTAGAATCAATATAGTTAAAATGACCATTTTGCCAAAAGCAATATACAGATTCAATGCAATACCCCTCAAAATCCCAACTCAATTCTTCACAGAGTTAGAAAGAGCAATTATCAAATTCATCTGGAATAACAAAAAAACCCAGGATAGCTAAAACTATTCTCAGCAACAAAATAAAGTCTGGGGGAATCAGTATCCCTTACCTCAAGCAATACTACAGAGCAATAGTGTTAAAAATTGCATGGTGTTGGTACAGTGACAGGCAGGAGGATCAATGGAACAAGATTGAAGATCCAGAAATGAACCCACATACCTATGGCCACTTGATCCTTGACAAAGAGGCTGAAAACATCCAATGGAAAAAAGATAGCCTGTTCAACAAATGGTGCTGGTTCAACTGGAGGTCAGCATGCAGAAAAATGCGAATTGATCCATCCTTGTCTCCTTGTACTAAGCTCAAATCCAAATGGATCAAGGACCTCCACATAAAGCCAGACACTCTGAAGCTAATAGAAAAGAAACTGGGTAAGACCCTTGAGGACATCGGTACAGGGAGAAAGTTTCTGAACAGAACACCAATAGCGTATGCTCTAAGATCAAGAATTGACAAATGGGGCCTCATAAAATTACAAAGTTTCTGTAAGGCAAAGGACACCATCAAGAGGACAAATTGGCAACCAACAAATTGGGAAAAGATCTTCACCAATCCTACATCAGATAGAGGGCTAATATCCAATATATATAAAGAACTCAAGAAGTTAGACTCCAGAAAACCAAACAACCCTATTAAAAAATAGAGTACAGAGTTAAACAAAGAATTTTCACCTGAAGAACTTCGGATGGCGGTGAAGCATCTTAAAAAAAATGCTCAACTTCACTAGTCATTAGGGAAATGCAAATCAAAACAACCCTGAGATTCCACCTTACACCAGTCAGAATGGCTAAGGTTAAAAATTCAGGAGTCAGCAGGTGTTGGAGAGGGTGTGGAGAAAGAGGAACACTCCTCCACTGCTGGTGGGGTTGCAAATTGGTACAACCACTCTGGAAATCAGTCTGGCAGTTCCTCTGAAAACTGGGCACCTCACTTCCAGAAGATCCTGCTATACCACTCCTGGGCATATACCCAGAGGATTCCCCACCATGTAATAAGGATACATGCTCTACTATGTTCATAGCAGCCCTATTTATAATTGCCAGATGCTGGAAAGAACCCAGGTATCCCTCAACAGAAGAGTGGAGGCAAAAAATGTGGTATATCTACACAATGGAGTACTATTCAGCCATTAGAAACAATGAATTCATGAAATTCTTAGGCAAATGGATGGAGCTAGAGAACATCATACTAAGTGAGGTAACCCTGACTCAAAAGGTGAATCATGGTATGCACTCACTAATAAGTGGATATTAACCTAGAAAACTGGAATACCCAAAACATAATCCACACATCAAATGAGGTACAAGAAGAAAGGAGGAGTGGCCCCATGTTCTGGAAAGACTCAGTGAAGCAGTATTCGGCAAAACCAGAACGGGGAAGTGGGAAGGTGTGGGTGGGAGGACAGGGCGAGAGAAGGGTGCTTGCGGGACCTTTGGGGAGTGGAGGTCTAGAAAAGGGGAAATCATTTGAAATGTAAATAAAAATATATCGAATAAAAAAAAACTTAAAAAGAAAATTCTTCCCAAGTATTTTCTCATTCTGTTCCAAATTGACTTCCATTTTTATATTCTGTATCATTTGATTACTTTTCTTGTGAAGTGTCATCCTCCTTCTCTGGTCACTTATATTACCTCCTTCTCCAGCAATGAGAAAATTTGGTATTCAACTGGCACAATACTTTAAATGACTTGATTTTGTTCATACGTTATGTAAATTGTTGCTAAGTTTTAATGTACTATTTTATTCTCTTATGTTTTGTCCAAACTGGTTTCTTGTGTGATATAAAATAAACAAATGGCTATAAGTAGTTTTAGCAATAGATTCTTCCTAACTTGATTAATTTTATCTGATGTGAGAAAAGTGAGTAATCTATCTTGCTTTATTTATTACTATTTCTTATAAAATAATGGGATAATGGTGAATATAATGAGTTTGAATTCCACTGAAAAATATACTGATTTGTATTGTACAGAACTGCATTAGTCCTAGCTTAGGTCTCAAGGACAGATGTTCATATTTCACTCAGAAGGGAAAACAACATTGTCCCTGGAGGTAGAGAGAGAGACCTGGGTAGGAGAGGTGGTGAGGAGGGAAACATATATGGCAGTCAGGTATGGGAAGTGCTGGTTGTAAGAATGGAAACTGGTCAGGAGCATCTCTGGTGACAAGCTGGAGGCTTGGGGATGGGGAAGGATAGGGTGACCCGAAGAAGATGACCTTAACTGAGATTCCTACCAGAAGGGGATATAGAGAATGAAGTGGCTATCTCTTATAGCCAGGGAGGACTTCTGGAGGCAAGAGGGGGCCATCCTTCAGTCTACCCAAAAAACTTCAACCCGAAATTAGTCTTGCCTGTAAGATGTTCAGTGATACAAATGGGTCAGAGACTAAAGGTACAGGTATCCAATGACTGCCCCAACTATGAAGACAGGAACCTAGCTTAACTGTCTCCTGAGAGGCTTCATCAAGCAGTGGATGGAAAAGATACAGAGACCCAGAGCCAAACATCAAGCAGGGTCCTGGGAGTCTTGTAGAAGATTGGAGGATAGAAGTGAGAAAGTCAGAGAGGTCAAGGACACCACCAGAAAACCCACAGAGTCAACTAACCTGGAACCATAGGGACTTACAGAGTCTGGGCCACCATCCAGGGAGCATGCAGGAACTGGACATATATCCTCTACACATTTGTAGCAAATGTGCAGCTTGGATTACATGTAGGTCCCTTAACTAGTGGAGTGGAGGCTATCTCAGTCTCTGCCATTGGATCCCATTCCCCCTATCTGGAAGGCCTGGTTGGGCCTCAGTTGGAGATGTGCTTAATCTTTCTGATATTAGATGGCCCAGGGTGCGGTGATACCCAAGGGGGCTCCAGTTCTCAGAGGAGAAAGAGAAGCAGCAACAGGGATGAAGGAAGGTATTTGTAAGAGTGGGACTACTGGGAAAAAATGAATGGGGTCTATGATCGGGATGTAAAAAGAAACAGATTAATTAGTTAATTTAAAAAAGAATTGTAGTAGTCATTTCTTAAACCAAATAGCAGATATTCTAACTAAAAAAAAATGCAATTTGTTTATCTTTGAAATATTTTCCTGAATCTACAGGACTTTGAAACACAATCATTTTTACTTTCAATTAGGACCCTTCCTCTTTTATTTATTTTCCTCTTTTAAGACTGAACTTTGCTGTGCACAGCACAACAGCACATTTCCACAGAACAAAGGAGCAAACTCCCAGAATTACACATTTTAGAGTGAATGTACTAGGAAAGGTAACATGCTTTTTGTTGATAGATCATATTAGTGGCCTATGTTTTGCTTTTAAAGGCTTATATATTAAACTCAGAAATTTGCCTTGCCTCTGAAATATGCTGTTTTTAATACTAAGTTTCTATAGTTACCTATCATTTTTTAAATGTAGCCACTGACAAGTTTCCTTTTTTGATTTGTCTGATAACTTTTCAGAGATTTGGTGTGTTTGGGGTTTTAAGATTATTTTGGATTTAGGGGTTAAAAATGAGAAATCTTTTGAACAACATACCACATGTTAGGACCTTTTCACTCTGCAGAGAGAGACATCCATTTATATGTTGTAGCTATACCTCTAAAGGAAGCCGAGAGCCCTGTTTATGACATGGCATCGAATCTAAAGTGTATGAGTAAATTGTACTTAGACAATAAGAAATGGAACATGCTTAAATGGCGTTCTAATGCTTGCCTCTGTTTTTTTTGTTTTGTTTTGTTTTGTTTTCAGTGAGGGCTTTCATTAAAGTCACTAAAGGTTAGCTTTCTCAATTGAACCAACGGTACAGTTTGCTCCCCCTTGCCATTATTAAGGCAGACTGAAAAGAACATACCCTTCAATCTATGTGTGGTAGAGATTTTACAAAGCATAAACACTGAATTCCTCCCCTTATTCGAAGAAGAAGGTCATGAGCAGGGCACTTGGGCAGATAGGAATTACAGTCAGTTGAGACACTAAACATTCTAAATGGCCTAATGCAACAATGAAGGGCTTCTTAAATTCCAAAATTTTACTGAGCACAACTACAATGGGTTTATACTGCCTTTGATAATGCTGTTTCATATAGTCCCATGTAAGGAAGCAATAGATTTCAATCACTGTGTTTATGTTTTCTGATTAATAACATCCTTTTGTCATGCTATAAATATAAATAAATCATTCTTGCTTTCATATTAATATTAACTGGGAATTGTGTGGGTAGTAATAACTGGTTATTACTAACAGCAATGAAGCTTACTTTGGGATTCTGTATTATTTTTCAATATTGCACATATGTCTGAAATTCCCCTTTTATGCAACAGACTAGCAAGCATAAGGATCTTTATGTGTTTTCTTCCCCTCCCAACCAGTGATCAAATTTATATTAGGCCAAACAAATCTCAATATATACAATATATCAGTACAATTTTTTATTAAATATTCATAGCAGATACACCAAGTAGTTAGTAAAACACCTGAATTTCAGTGAGGTATTGTTATTTACCAACAGTGAAACTAAAGTCATGCGATTACTATTGCTGTCTACATTTGATAAGCAAGTGTTTATCACCAGGCTCAATTCTCAAGCTCTTACAATATCAGAAATCATCTTTTCATTTAAATTTACAAAGTTTAGTTACTAATAAAAATAGGTAAGTGTAGATAACTTTTGAAGTAAAAATAAAAACATTGTTCGGTGAAGAGCTATGGCATAATAAGAAACAAAGGGTAGGGCAGATGCCAAGAAAAGGATATTTAGTTCTATAAAGTAAATAGAAGAGCTGGAAAGATAAATGGTGACAGACGTGTTGGTAATTAGTTCAGCACTATGGGATTCTTCAACGTCTAGACTTTCAGAGGGAGAAACTGCAAAGTAGGAAATAGGATGCCAGTAGTAGAGGTGTAGACATCTTTCTAAGATCTGAGTTAGAGGGGAAACAGGAAATGGAGCAACAATTAAGTAATCAGCTGCTGTCAAGATTATTATTTTTTGTCAAGAAGACAGTCTAGGGCAAGGTCAAAGGTAAAGACAGGGTTGAACAAACTGAAAATGGGATTTGTTTCCACAGAAGTATCTCTGAAATTTTTTCTGATAGTTGATATCGAGGCAGCAATTTATACTTTGTAAACACATGAATTCTGGAAAATAATATGTTTTAGAATCACTTGTGAATAGCTCACATGGCTACAGAGCAGTACTGAGAAAACAACACCTCTGTTATCACACTTCGGTACAAAGTCTGCTGAATAATAATATGCATTTTTGGAAATGACTAAATATATGCTTACTGAGCAGACTATTCAAAGCCATTATATACTAGTAAGCAAGTAATAAATGCTCATAAGTCCATAACTATACATTCATAAAATATACAGCTGTCACCTTTGTAGATTAAATAATCCACCTTCTCAATCATGGCTCTTTATCCAGTATCTCTAACAGCTTCAATAGATCTTTTAAAAACTTGAGTTTAGATAGAAAGAAAGTACCTTTTAAAAGTAGAAGTGGTTTAATTAATAGGTAGCCATTGTCAGAAAAAAATCACAGGACCATATACTGTTGTGGTGATATCTTCTTTTATTCCATCTAGGTATCCAAATTAATTAATCATTAAATAAAGGCTTAAGCAACAAAAGAGCACCATTTTTAGTATTCATTTAAAGTCAGAGTAATTTACTAAAATTTTTCTATTAATATGTCTAGCACAGACACAAACATGGGTAGTAGGTAATTTTCAACATTTATTGCAGGATATTTTAAATGATATCTGAGAAACTCATTTTATTATTTCATTCTATATTTTGTGAATAATTCTCATTACATGTATTTTATGGCATAAGTTAAAAGATCAAGTCACTTTTTATATTTAAAGAATTCCTTTTATTACTATAGTAGATAGCTGAACATTTCTTAGTGTTCTATATGGGGTAAAACAATTGTACACATTCCATCATCTAATCCAAAACTGTGAGTAAAAGGTGGAACCAAAGAAAACTAAAGTTGTGAGAAAGTCACATTACTGCTTAGTTTCTTAAACTGCTCATGTTGGACATTGGGTTATTGTTTTGGGTTGCTGCTTAGCAGTACATAGCTTATAGTGGCATGGATATTGTAAAATCAGCCTCTTGAGGTGATTACAGTGCATCTCCCTGCCTATCTCTAATCAGTCTTCTCTCTACCTTTGCCATGACATAATAGCTTGAGTTTGGATATTCAATCCCATGCATGAAAATTTATCAGATTGTTTATTAGCTTAGAAGTTGTTTCTGATTTGTCACAACAGCATTATTTCCAAAAAAAGTAAAGGCTAGCATTATGTAAGGGAGGATGGTTAGGCTGTAAGAAATGGCTTATTGCACACTTGTTCACCACTTACCATTTAATGAACACCAACCTCTTTTGTTACCAATAACTTCTTACTCCTAACCTCTTTCAAAGCCTCTTTTGTTTATTGTTAGACTTCTTATTCTGCATTTAAAATTGTGTAATTCTCTCTTGCTAGAACTGTTTCTTTTGATCTATGTCTTCTATATTGCCACCTTCTTCCTTCTTTCAATGTTAGCACCACTTTCTGAACAACTGTTCCTACCTGACCTCACTCATGTCTACTGAAGTCCTTTATAATCAAACCCAATGTAAAGTTCAGTCTTTATTTGACAGCTCTTCAGTAGAACCTAATGGCTGTTTCTTCAAACAGTTTTTCTGTTCCTTCATTATATTCAATCTTTCGAGTCCTTATTATTTCCTTCCTCAGTTTCTCACTTAACTTGGCTTTAATATGACTGCAATTATGAATTGCATTAATTTTGTGAAAATTACCAATTATCATAATTTAAGCTTATTTAGCCTAACATATATGACTACAAATCTCTACCTCAAGCTCAAAATTCCATCTGAGGCATAGGCTATGAATTCAACCATGAATCTATCACAAAAAAATATCAAACTAATATAAAAAGTAAAACAATTTTTATCAATTATTTTACGTATTTATTTATAGTCTGAATATTGCCCCTCTTCCTGGTCCATCCTCCATGAGTTCTTCACCCCATTTCCCCTCATCTTTGCTTCTGAGAAAGTGCTTTCCCACTCCCACCTTATACCACTAGCATCCTGCTTCCATGGGGTATCATGTCTCTACAGGATTAAGTGCATATTTTCCTATGAGGCCACACAAGGCAGTCCTCTGCTACATATGTAGTGTGGGCCACAGACCAAGTCATGTAAGCTCTTTGGTTGGTGAGTTAGTCCCTAGGAACTCTAAGGGGTCTTGGTTAATTGATACTGTTGTTCTTCCTGTGAGGTTGCTATCCCCTTCAGCTCCTTCAGTCCTTTCTCTACCTCCTCCATTTAGGTCCCTGACCTCAGTCTAATGGGTGGCTGTAAGTATCTGCATCAGTCTTAGTCAGCCACTTATCGAGCCTCACAGAGAACATGGCATCAGTAATACTGCCAAGTTTTGGTGCCTGCTTGTGGGATGGTTCCCAACCTGGGATGGTATATATTTTTTTCAAATTGTTTTATTAGATATTTTCTTTATTTACATTTCAAATGTTATCCCCTTTCCTGGTTTCCCGTCCAAAAACCCCCTATCAAATAGGAGGAGATACAGAGACAAAGTGTGGAGCAAAGACTGAAGGAAAGGCCATCCAGAGACTGCCTCACTTGGGGATTCATCCCAAATACAGTCACAAAGCCCAGGCACTATTGTGGATGCCAAGAAGTACTTGTTGACAGGGACATGATACAGCTGTCTCCTGAAAGGCTCTGCTAAAACCTGACAAACACACAGGTGAATACTCACAGCCAACCATTGTATTGAGCACAGGGTCCCCAAAATGGGATTAAGTAGGAATCCAATACTATACAATGAATAAAAGGAGCTGAAGGGGTTTGCAGCCCCATACGGGGGAACAGCAATATCATCCAACCATATCCCCCAGAGCTCCCAGGGACTAAACCAGCAACCAAAGAGTGTGCCAGTATCTTTAATCTAAATGAACTGACCAATTGTCTTGGACTAATTTGACTGAATCAATTTCTGTTTCTTCACTGAAACTAGAAACATAAATCTTAACATCTTTTATTTGCTTTTCTTCTCCATGCTTTAAGTCTAGAAGTACTATACATCATTGATTAGATGTATCAACCAGTATGATTTATAATAAAATCAAGCAAATATTCAGTGCACAGATGAAGGAGTACACATAAACCTGCTACTCAAAATCATATCCTACCTTTACTCTGGTGAGAGAAATTAAACCATTCAAAAGCAAATGGGAAGTCATCCCATGTTCATGGAGTTGGTGAATTAATATTATTAATATTCTTTTCAGATTCAGTGTGATTCTTATTAAAGTTCCAATAAAATTGTTCAGAAACATATAAAATAACCCTATAATTAATATTGAGCACAAACACACACTTCCTTAGTAGAGACAGCTGAGTTTGTGTTAGATGAACAGAGCTGGAGGCTCCACAAATTCTGGTTTCACAATGTAGAGCAGAGTTGTAGCAATCAAAATATTAGCACATATAGAGCAACAAAAGAGAATAGAAATCCCAGAAACAACCCTGACAGAGATTCTAAATATATACAAGAAGAAGCAGGGTCTTCATTAAATGATGTAAAGGAAATTGTACATCTATAGTCAGAAGAACATTAGTACCTAAGATCAATTCAAATTGGATTGGAGAACTGACATTACATGGAAAAACAAAAAACCCAGGATAGCCAGTACAAACCTGAATATTAAAAGAACATCTCAGGGAATCACCATCCCTGACCTCGAGATGTGTTAAGAGCAATAGAAACAAAAGCTTCATGGTATTGGTACAGAAGCAAACAGAGTGATCAATGGAATACAATTAGAGAACCAGAAATAAACACATACACACACACACACACACACACACATTTACACACCTATGGACACTTGATTTTTGAGTAGGAATCCAATACCATACAATGAAAAAAGAATGCATTTTTAACAAATAAATGGTGCTAGTCTAAGTAGATGTCTGCATGTAAAGGAATACGATTAGATCCATATTTATCACCTTGTACAAAACTCAAGTTCAAGTGGATCAAGGACATCGACATAAAACTGGATACACTAAATCTCAAGAAGAGAAAGTAGGAAATAGCATTGAATGCTCTGGTATAGGAGACAATTTCCTGAACAGAAAATTAATGGCTCAAGCTCTAAGATCAACAGTTGATAGATGGGACAACATGAAACTGAAAAGCTTCTATAACTCAATTGGCAGCTTACAGATTGAGAAAAGCTTACAAATTCACCCTACAATTGACAGAGAGCTAATATCAAAAATATATAAAGAACTTAAGAAGTTGGACTCTAACTAACCAAATAAAATAATTTAAAAATGGGGTGCAGAACTCAACAGAGAATTCTCAAAAGAAGAATCTTGAATGGATAAGAGGCGCCTAAAGAAATGTTCAAAGTAGTTAGTCATCAGGGAAATGGAAATCAAAATGATCCTGAGATTCCACTTTACACCAATCAAAATAGGTAAGATCAAAAACTCAGGTGACAGCACATGCCGGCAAGGATGTGGAGAAAGGAATACTCCTCTATTGCTCGTGGGACTGCAAACTTGTACAACCAGTCTGGAAATCATTTTGACAATTTCTCAGAAAATTGCAAATAGTTCTACCTGAGACCCAGATATACTGCTTCTGGGCATATACCAGAAAGATGCTCCACCATATATGCCATAAAGACACATGCTCTACTATGTTTATAGCAGTTTTATTTATAATAGCTTGAAAATGGAAACAACCCAGATGTCCCTCAACTGATAAAATAGATACAGAAAATGTTTTCATTTACACAATAGGATACTATCCAGCTATTAAAAACAAGAACATCATGAATTTTGCAGAAAAATGGATGGACCTAGAAAATATCATCCTGAGTGAGATAACTGAGACCCCCAAAGATATGCATAGTATGTACTCACTGATAAGTGGATTAGCTGTAAAGTACAGGATACTCATGATACACCCCACAGACTTGAAGAAGTTAGACAAGATGGAAGGTTCAAGTGAGGATGCTTGGACTAACAGCAAGGCCAATAGGTACAAGAAAATATGCTCAACATTAATATTGATTAGTAAAAGATATATTAAAAAGTAGAATAATAAGGTACCTTATATTTGTTGAGATTTATTTTATTAAAAAGACAATAAGAAATTCTAATGGGGATATGAAAAACTGTGGTACCTTTGCATGGTGGGTAATAAAAGCCTTTAATCCTAGAATTTGTGAAGCAGAGGTCAGTGGATATCTATTTGTTTGTTATTAGTCTGATTTATATAGTGAGCTCAAGGACAGCTGGCATTGCTACATAGTGAGACCATGACTCAAAAACAAAAATAGTAAGACACATTATACCTTCTCATGCATCACTCAGCTGCTCTAATGAAGTGATGTCTGTACTGGAACTTCCGAGAGAGTAGTAATTAATTAAAAGATGAATAATGGTCATTTTCAATAAGCAATATCAAACATGCAAAATTCCCATGGTGTTAAGACTTATAAAATCTGACCAGCCAGAGATGGGGGGTAGCTATCGGGCGTGGCGCACACCTGTAATCCCTACATTTAGGAGGTGGAAGTAGACAGAATGGGAGTTTGAGTCCAATATCAATTCCCCAACAAGCAGCCTGAATTGAACAGAAAGGCACTGCTTCAGAACAGTAAGTCAGGGAGAGGTAAAGCAATGGTCCACTGTTTGCCTGACATATAGACAATATTCTAGGTTTTTTATCTATCCCTGTAAAACTTAAAGGGATAATAAAACTTAAAAGGATGAATAGAAACCACATGGGTGATGCTGGAGGGTGATTTTAGTGAAGACAGAATACAAGATGTCAAGAGTCATTCAAAGTCAGTACTCTTTGAATCCTGAGAGTTTCTCACCTCCCAGGTCTCTGGTTCATTCTGGAGTGTCCCCTAAACCTCCTATCTCCCGAGGCTGTTTCTCTTCTTTCTTCTGGGCTTCAGTCCCTTTCCCTCACCCAATACCAGATCAGGTTCCCCCCCACACACACTTCCCCTGACTCCCCCCGCCCCCGCCTACCCCTTCCACTTTTCCTCCCAGGTCCCTCCCTCCATCCCCACTTGGGATTACTTTCTTCTCCCTCCCAAGTGGGACTGAGGCATCCTCCCTTGGGAACTTCAGTTTTTTGACCTTTTTGAGTTCTGTGTCTAACGTCCACTTATTAGTGAGTACATACCATGCATGTCCTTTTGGGTCTAGGTTACCTCACTCAGGTTTATTATTTAGTAGTTCCATTCATTTCCCTGCAAAATTCAGGATGTCCTCATTTTTAATAGCTGAGTAGTACTCTATTGTGTAAATGAACCGGAATTTCTGTCATGGGACATCTAGGTTGTTTCCAGCTTCTGGCTATGACATATAAGGGCACTATGAACATAGTGGAGCAAGATGGCGTATTTTTAAAGGTCCTTTGTCTTGACAGACAGGAGGAAGCTAGCATGGACAGAGGAGGAATATATATATATTACAAATGTCCTTCTGTCTTTATAGGATGAGGGCTAAAGTGGACAAAGATGGTATTGTACACATTACGAATGTCCTTCTGTCTTGACAGGAGGGAGCTAGGGTAAACATAGGAACAACATAGGGTAAATATTATTCTCTTACTTGGATAAGTTAAGGAAAGTAATAAGGTATATAGAAGGAACACAAACTTTGGATGTGAACAGGTTTTAAAATGGAGCCTGCAGATCTATCCTATAATTTTTTTGTAGTAATCCATGTATGTGAAATAGTGCATTAAATAGCTTCGACAATCATTAGTTTTCTTTCAGGACTTGAAAACCAGATAGCCAAAATGCTATCTCATGCAAGAAGCACATTCTTGCACAAATTTTGAAATCTACCCCCAAACTTATTATAATATTCTCATTATGTGTTGCTCAATAGCAACACTGTTATCTACCTTTATATCTTAGGGAAGAGCCCAATCTTAAGAATAAAAACAAAAGTGCACAAAACTCATCATATAGACTTAATAATTAGGTTGAGGTAAGGAGATAAGATTACACTTTGAATCAACCAGCATACATTCTTGCCCCTGGAACAATGATTTCTTTCATGTACTGCACTTCATATGGGTAACAGAATAGAACTGTGTAATGACAGCTCTAATAGTTACCAGTCAGAGAGAAATAGCAGAAGAACAAATGTTGAGACTTGAAAGTTGGAAGGATCAATAGCTAGATAGCATTTGTCATGTGAGAGCTGAAATTAGATCTTCAAAGAAATACTTCCAAAAGCAAAATAAATCAGGCCGTTTAGTATGCTCAAAAACAACTTATTTTAAGGTTTAAATCCCAACATGAAGTATATATTTCTGTCACTGCTCATCTGCTTTAAAGGATTTAGACCTCTGTTTACCCTGCAGCCCCAGTGACACAGGCTACAGACCTGCTGCTGTTTTCCTAAAGCTTGTTTTGTGAGTACAATAGAGTTCAGCTTCTATGGATTTCTTACTGTTGGATATTATTCAAATTTTTCTTCATAAATACTTGGGAAATCATATCAAACAGAGAGTACTTAAAGGCGTTTCTTGGCAAGGTAAATCTAAATCAAGGTAAAGAGTCTCTGCTCAAATACAGTTCTGGTTTTGTCTGCTTTGAAAGCTCTTTTCTACTACTTTGACCTTTCTCCTTTGTATTTTCCTCATGTACATTTATGACCTGAAGGCAGAAGTGATATCATGATCTGTACTAGATCTCAGTTAAAAGGCTAAGAAATGATGACTATGGCCTAAAGGATGACATGGCACAAAAATAATGCTCAAATATGATTGATAAAGGTATAATAAACATTGCTAGTAAGTTCTTCATAATATGCTTTTATATTTGTCACTATTTGTTATAACAATATGAATAGGCTAGGAAATGATTATTCTGTACTCCTAAATACCCACAGTTGTTTACAGGATCACACACTCATAGAGAAGGACCAAAAGTTAAAAATCTCTCTTTTCTCCATCAATGAACATTAATATTAGATAAATATATCTGCTAACTCCTTATCTACCTACATTTCTATTTAGAGATTTATTGTAAGCATCCATTTCAGTCAACAGCCATACCTAGCTGTCTGATATATGCAAAGCAGGCCCTCAACTTAGAATTCTGTTGAATTTTTCCTCATCTGGAGGTCTGCATCTTTTGGTTCCTTAAAGACTTCATCAGATTGGCAGAGTCTCAGATGAATTGTGGAAAGTAATTCTTTTTTTATGCATGATTTAATGCTTTCAATATCAATTATATCTGAGAATAATGGCAACGTTATTAGTATTTGCCTCAACATATAAAATATCATAGCCTAGCTATGTTGACACAAAACATTAGCCATCACAAGGAAGAATATCTGTAATGAACTATTTTTGTTTTCATCCCATAGGTTGCTAGGAATGAAACCTACATATGACCTGCACAGATGGTGTCATCACAGGGTGCCCCCAAGAAAACATCATTTGGGACTCAAGTCTGTGCCTGGGTTACTTACTGAAATCTACTGAACAACAGCATCTATACCAGCAAGGAGGTTATTCAACTGCAAAATCCTAGCCCAGAAAATTCGACTCTGCCTATTACCAGGCTTGCCAGGGCTTTCCTTTGCTCACTGAGAAGCTGCAATGCTCTTTCCAGAGTCTGTAAGGAAAGTAGACTCCCTGTCCATGTATTTCAGTTTTCAGCACTTTGTATTTGCATTGTGAGTTGTTATATAATCCGTGGTTGGAAGGACCCATAGCTTCTGCTGCATATGTAGCCGAGGATGGCCTTGTTGGACATCAAAGGGAGGAGATGTCATTGGTCCTGAGAAGGCTAGATGCCCCAGTATAGGGGAATGCCAAGACAGGGAAGTGGGAGTGGGTGAGTTGGTGAGCAGGGGGAGTAGGGGATGGGATACTGTGTTTTGGGAGGGGCAACCGGGAAAGGGGATAATATTGGAAATGTAAATAAAGAATCTAATACAAAAAAGAAATATAATCTAAAGGTTTTCAGCAAGGTAGAAAGAATGGGAGAGAAAGGGAAGGTTTGCTAGGGTCACATTTGCTGCAGTATGCTTGAGCTGGTGGCCATAGTTGCTCCAACCTTCCTAATGCAGTGGCCCTTTGCTAGAGTCCCTTATATTCTGGCAACCCAAAACAAAATTTTTTGTTGATGCTTTTTTCTATTGTTCTGGTGTAAATTTGCTATTGTTCTGATGATTTAAGGCAACCCCTGTAACAGAGTTGTTTGACCCTTAATCTCTTGTCTATGGCCAAGGCATCCTGAGTTTTAGCTTTCCATGTTGACTCAAAAAAACCTATTTATTTCATAAGTTACTTTGGGTCATGGTGTTTTGTCGCAGCAACAGAAAAGTAACCAGCACAACCTTAAAAAACAATCTTCCTTTGAACAGTCTCTGCATATTTTATGTCTGTGTTTGATAGGAAGACAAAATAGGCAAAAAGAACTAAAGTGAAGCCCACAGGCCTGCTTCAACTTAGGCTTCTAGCATACTTTCTACTTGGAAGAAAAGAAGACTATTGTAATACAGTTTTAGATACTTCTTTTTTCTCAACAGAAAATTGGTATTGCATTTTCTTTGGATATTACATTGAGTCTTAATGATTTGGTGATAAACCTTGACTCTGAGTTATTTTGAGGCTTGGAACCACTGCACAAAAGTACAGTGCAACATCATCACCATTAACCAAAAATGAACAAACCCTGTGCTCTGGAGCAGAGATATGTTCTCTTAAAAGAAAGCTTTAAACTTACTTTCCAATGCACATGAAATAAACAGAAAGAGAAATACTTCATTCCACAGCTCCTTTGTGTCATTCTCATGGTTCATTTCTGTGTCTCTAGAATATATTTTATTGGCATATTACATTTGCAAAATAAAGGTTTCTTTATGACATTTTCATTCATATATGCAGCATATTTCAATCATATTTATACGTCCCACTTGTGCTATCTCCCTCTTCCTTTTAAAACACTGTTCCCTGGCAAATTTTCTCCCTTCTACTTCTCTACTTTTCATTGGTTTTATTTTTGTTTTCTATTCTTAATTCTGCACATGACAAGACCCTGTCTAAGTCCTGTTTACTTCATCTACTACAATGATCTCGTAGGCTCATATTTTGTTCTATTTCAAAGTATGCAATTTTGTTCTTCTTTTAAACTTAGACCTTATGTTGGAAAAGGTTAGTCAAGAAAATGCAACAGTGTGCAAGGTAGATGGAAGAGGATACTAGAAGTCTCTAGGGACTAGAGTTTCACCCTGGTAGTAGCTGAAAGAAAGTAGAACGGCTGAAGCATATGAAGAACTAGGTTCAGTTTGGGATGGCAGAAGGTAAGCCACGCAGGCGCCAGAGTAGACACTGCCTGAGCAGCCATGGGTTTGAGTTCTCACTTTCTTTTCTTTAAATATATTTTTTCAATAATATTTTTATTCACTTTATATCTCAATCTCAGCACCCACGCCTGTCCTTCCAGTCCCACCCTTACAAATCCTTCTGCCCATTACCATTCCACTTTTCCTCTGAGAAAGGAAAGCCCTTCTTGAGCATTATCCCATTCCGGGGCATCTACTCCCAGTAGGAGTAAGCACACCCTCTCCAACTGAGGCCCAAGCAGGCATTCCATGTAGAGAAAATAGATACAATGGCAGGAAATAGAGTCAGAGACAGCACCTACTTCAGTTATTAGGGGATCCACATGAAGAACGAGCTGCACATCTGCTCCAAGTTTGGGTAGGCAGGGCACTAGATCTTGCCCACTCATGCTTTTTAGTTGGTAAATCAGTCTCTTTGAGCCTTCATGAGCCCAGGTTAGTTGATTCTATAGGTCTTCTTGTGGTGGATCCTTGACTGCTCCTTTAATTCTATCTCTGACTCTTCCACAAGACTCCCTGAGCACCTCTTGATGTTTGCCTGTGGGTCTCTACATTCTTTGCCATCCACTGCTAGATGAAGTCTTCCAGGAGACAGTCATACTAGTCTTCTATCTACAAGCATAGCAGTGTATCATTAACAGTGTCAAGGATGGGCTCTGTCCCATGGAGTGGCTCTCAAGTTGGGGAAGTCATTGGTTAGGTGTTTCCTCAGCCCCTTCTCCGTCTTTATCCCTACACATCTCTGTTGAAAGGACAAATTTTGGGTTGGAGATTTTGTGGGTGGGTTGATGTAGCCTCCCTCCACTGGAAGTTCTGCTTGGCTATAGGAGGTGGCCACTTCTGTCTCTATTATTGCTTGCTGGCATGGATCTCAGCTGGGGTCACCCCATAGACTCACCATAGCCTCCCATGTCTTGGGCTTAGGACAAAAGACTATATACAATGGGAAAAGATCTTCACCAACCCTCCTTCCAATAAAGAAAAATATACAAAAAATATAAAGAACAGAAGAACTTAGACATCAACAAACCAAATAACTCAATTAAAAAATGGGGTACAGTGTTAAATAGAGAATTCTCAGCAAAGGAATCTCAACTAGTCTAGAAACACTTAAAGCAATGTCTAATGTCCTTAGCCACGAGAAAAATGCAATTTAAAATGACTCTGAAATTTCAACTTACACCCACCAGAATGGCTTAGAACAAAAACTCAAGTGACAGCATATGGTGGTAAGGATGTAGCACAAGGGAACAACTCCTCACTGCTGGTAGGTATGCAAACTTGTACAACCTCTTTGAAAATTAAGTTGGTGGTTTCTCAGAAAATTGGGAATAGTTCTGCCTCAAAGACCCAGCTATACCACTCCTAGGCATGTACCCAAAAGTGGTCCCATCAAGGACACTTAGACAACTATGTTCATAGTAGCTCTATTTGTAATAGCCAGAACCTGTAAATTATCTAGCTATTAAAAACAAAGGCATCATGAACTTTGCAGGCAAATGGATAAGACTTGAGAATTTCATACTGAGTAAGTAATCCAGAACCAGACAGACACATGTGATATGAACTAAGTTGTAAGTGACATTAGCCATAAAGTGCAGGACAAATGTGCTACAATCCACAGACCCAAAGAAACTAGGTAATAAGGAGATCCCATGGGAGGATTAGGAATCTCACTCAGAGATAAATATTTACAACATCTAATAATTCTACCATATTTTTGTTTTTACTTACAACTACATTTTATTGAAAGAGGCAGTATGTGTATGAATTGAGAAAAAGAACCAAACTTAAAGCATATTTAAAAAAAGATTGTATCCATTTAGTTTTGAGACTAACAGTCAGCTTCCCTGTTTCTTGATTATTTATTTTGTTAATATTTTAATAGCATCAATTTTTTGCACTAAAAATCCTCAGTTCAGCGAACATATAACATAATAATTTATTATATGGTAAAACTGTGCATTATTATAAACACTATATGATTAATGCCCAATTGGGTATTTCTTTTTTAATAGTTTTCAATTAAAAACATTTAGTGAATACCATATTTGTGATATAGATGTTTGACTGCAGGTCTAATTATTATTAATATTAATATTAATATTAATATATTAGATTGCATTATTAGAAGGATATTTGAATCAAATACACAAATAGTTTAAAATGCCTTTGCCATGTTATATCAATATTACATTATATCTATTTTAAATCATTAAAGTTAAATGCAGAGGGTTTTTTGGTGTTTTTAAATATTATTTTTATTATGTCTTAATTTTTAATTTTCCTTTTTTGTTTTGTCTTGGCTTTGAGGAAGAACCTCACTGTATAAGACTGCTGGTGAAATTCACTAGGCATTAGCCTCCTAAGAATATTTCATACACATTAAAAGGAAGGTTATCTTTCATGTTCTGAGATGTAAAATACATTTTAATTAATTTTAATTAATGAATTTATTTACTTTTCATCTGGATTGAAGCTTCTCTTCCTTCTCTTCCTCCCAGGCCTTCTGTGTCACACGCTTGACCTCATCCTTCTGCCATTCCTTTCTCCTTGGGAAATCTGTAGCTGTCCATAGATATCCATAGATATCAAGCAGCCTTGGCGTATTATGATGCAGTAGGATTAGGATCCTCTATTGTGGCTAGGCAAAGCAGCCCTGATAGGAAATGGGGATGCAAAGGCAGGCAACAGAGTCAGATACAGCCCCTGCTCCTGCTGTTAAGATAATTAAAATATTTTAGTTGACTTCCAAGATTGGAAGAAATTGGTGTGGGAGGAAGGAACTTGGATGGTATTTCAAAGAAAAATGATTTTCAACATATATATATATATATATATATATATATATATATATTCTAAACTTAAAAATTTCTTCAAGAGGAGGAAATAAGGGCTCTTCAACCTGCAAATATATAAGACATGAACATTTATGCATTGGTATTGGTATAAGCTCAACTTATTATGTACAAGTATTATTCTTTCATTTATTAGGACAATATAGTGTGGTGGAAAGACATTTTACTGAGTACCTTTCTAGTGAATTGTCATGTGTGTTTCTGAAGTTCTGAGCTACAGTTCAATACAAATAATGCATTTTTATCCAATTAGTTAAGCTATACTGAGGATCATGCTGTTGTTTTGAATATATATAAAATAATAATTACAGTAACAGCTATTCTGCCATCCTAAGAGAAATTAGGGCAATGAAAATATAAAGTAAAAGTTAAAGACAAAGTCCTCATGCTATATATTTCTTTAATTATATTAAGTGATATCACAACATCTTTCAAAGCTTTGGCTATTCAATACAAGTCAAAATGAATAACAAAGGTATAGAAAATACGTATTTCCTATTTGAATTTCCAAGGAGATCAGAATTTGATATCTATAAATTACCAGACCCTGAAAACATATTATCCTTATACTTTATTAGCTTGTCACATACATAAAGGATAGCTTCCAAATCAAATATAACAAAAAGTCAGCATGGATAGACAAGATAGTGCATGCCTTTGATCAGGACCCTCAGGAGGCCCAGGCAAATGAGTGAGGAGAAAGTGTTCTGGAACGTGCTGTGGTTCTCAACCTGGGGGTCATAACCCTTTGGCAAACCTCTCTCTCCAAAGATATTTACATTACACTTTATAACAGTAGCAGAATTTCAGTCATGAAGCAGCAAGGAAAATAATTTTATGCTTGATTTCAACACAACATGAGGAGCTATATTAAATGGTTGCAGCATTAAGAAAGTTGAGAGGCATAGTGAGGTCCAAGTCAATGAAGCTACATAGGAAGGTATTTCTTTTTAAGATGTCAATAGATACTTAATGCTGCAGTTCTTATAATTTAATATTTAATGTATATATGGCTAAATATAAAATATAACAATAGGTAAGTAATATACATAGAACAGAAGCACAGACATACATATTTAAAAACTAATTTCAGTTACAAATCACTCAAAGTGTCTTAGAATATCAGTAGTCACTACCAAAAACATAGAGAAAAATCAGTAGTTTTCAGAATTAGGGTATAAAATTAATCCTGGGATGATTCCAGTACCTTTTGTTTATCCATGGGTAGATTATCTGCTTTGTGAATTATTCATGACTAATTTTGAATCTCAAAGCTGAATTGCCCCTCTGCCTGGTTAGCTCCCAAGCCCTTTCCTCCCACTACCCAGCTGGTGTGTGCCCAGGAAAGACAAACTCTTTTTAATACTAATCCAAGCAAAACACAATTAGGGAAGCAAATGTGCTGGGAAAATAACAATATCATGCATTACAAAGCCAACTATGAAATATTTTAATGCCATTTACCTTCTGAAGCTTCCAGCTACAGTTTCTATGTCGGGCTTATGTGACAGAATCGGCCAATCATATCGCAAAGAGACCTGGTATCTGTTAGAGAGAGTAATCTCATTGCTCTTCAGTTTGAACAAAGTAACAAATTTCAGTTTGTTATGCCAGAACAAGAGGCTGTAAGATTGATTCCTTCCCAGTTATTTGTAGCATCTTCCAGAAGAAACAGAACCATGTACATCCATAACTCAAAGCTAGATATCTATTTGACTATGAAAATATGAAGAGACAAAAGAACGTGATGCCTGGTTACAAAGGACCACAGAGCTGTCAGCCAAATCACAGGCTATCTCCCCTAACATGCTTGCATCTGTATCCACATGGGACCAGTCATGGGTTTACATGGTCCATCTGCAAATTAAGACATTTACATGAATGTAAGTGACTTTCTTCAGAAATTAAGGAGATACTTGAATTTGCTTATACTTCTCCATATTTACAAAAACACTAGAAAAACAAAAATATTAAAATATCCTTTGTCAGAATCTACTGAAATAACCTTGTCTTCACTGTGTCAGATAGGGAGACATTGTAGCTTGAATCCATCTGCAATATGTTGTGTGACACTAATCCTTAGGGTAGATATGAACAATTCTCTAATCACTAGATAGGGAACCAACAACTGACTAAAGTCAGGATGTCACCAAAGTCCAATGTGGTGATCAGTAAGTTTCACTGGGGTTACTTACAGGAATATGGGTGAGGACTTACTTACAGGAAGAAAAAAAAGGGCTCAAAGATGCCTGAATCACCCAAAGCCAACCTAAAGACAGGTGACAACACAATAGTAAAGGTGAAAGCATGGGGCATACTATATGACCTGCAGGCAGCTCAGCGGGTTTGATGGTGGCTTTATCACACAGCTCAGCTGTTAACGCCTGTTCCAGGCAACTTGGCTGGTCTGACAATGTCTTTTAAATTTTGTCTGCTAAGAAACTCTTGGGAAGGGAAGGCCTAGTGAATCTGGTCAGTTTCTGGGGGCTTCCTTAAATATTTGATTTTCTGGGGTCTTAGACATAAAGAGTTTCTCTGCAGGGGGTATTATTTTATCTGTGAGAAAAATGCTTCACAATAAATGTGTGTGTATAATTATTATCATTCTCTCTAATAAATAAAATTTTAACACACTTAAAAAGATCATGCTTTCTTCCAAATGTCAGAAATATTTTAGACATGATGCATCTAAATGACTCAATTACTTAAAAATTAAATACTTGAACATTCAGGTGCATAACTAAAATACAATGTACCATGTGGGTTTTATTTGCAAGAATTCAAAACTTTGAGAATTCAGGTACTTTTAAAAAATAGAGACAATATGCTTCTTGATGAAAATTCAGTTCTGAACTATATTGTATTTTTATGAATCATTAATATATTTTTTTCAATAAGATGACTACATATAGTGCTGGGTAATTGCATTAGTAAATTTAGCCTGTATTTAAATAGTAGTAATTCATTTGAATAGCTTTTTGCAAACAAAAATTATGATATCATTAATGCTCACATTTAAATTAATCTTCATTAACAAATTATTAGTTGTTACAAGTAAGTTTTATTAAATGACTCTTCATAATGCAAAGGATCTTAAATAAAGCATGTACTATATTGTTTTAGATATATTTTCCTTTGAAATAACATGCCCAAAGATTAGCATAATTTATTTTCAAGAAATTAGTGTTCTACAGAATAATAATTATTCTCATTTTGACATGTTGAACTAGCTTTATATTTACTAAAAATAATGAAGTGTTGATCAGGGTGTGACATCTTCTGAGGCTTTCTAATCACACACTTCACCAATCTAGGCCATTTCTTTGTTGACCCTATGTAAATATACTTAACTAATGAGTTATGGACTCACTCTGCACAGATATTTCCTCCATCAAATTTAACTTCTGTGTTTCATAGACACATTTTTCTTGTTCTACCACAGTCTTATTTTTGTGCTTCTTTAAGGGAACTATCAGCTAATTATATATATGTATGTATATATATATATATACATATATATATATGTATATATGTAACAGAATACCATCAAGGTTCTAGAGATATACCAGTTTTATCTACACTAATGAGAACACTGATGATATAATTGTAATTTTTAAGTGAAAATTTTATTCTGTGAGATTTCATGCAGTCTTGACCAGCACGGATGCACAGAATGTAAGATATATGAGTGACCAAAACCATCATAAATATAATACTATCTTACTTAAAAATTTGTTCATTAGTGCATGAACAGGGATAGAAATGTGAATACATTCACAAATCTAATTGGAATCAGATTGGCATGGCATTTGCATGTACATTCTAATTTGTCAACAATTAGACTCAATTGTGTACACACACTCATAAATACATTTTAACTTTATCAATCAAAATTAACCATTGCCTCAATTCATAGTGTATAATGGATGTATTCTGTGTGAGCGGCATTAATGATAAAAGAGATAACACCTAAAACAACTTTGGTTATTAATAGTTAGGAACTGTGGCTGGGGAGAAGACTCACTTTAGTTGGCGCGTAACTGATGCAACTTTTGTTTCAGAGACCAACCACCTTATTTCGTCTTCCTTAAGCACTTACAGTTGTAAGGTACACATACACATAAAATGCAATAAATTGAAAGTTAAAAACCAATGTTCATTTGTTAATGTTAACAACAGTATACTAGGACAATCAGCTAATGTTAATATCCAAGGAAACTGAATAAAGATGATAAATGAACTTTGCAGCATTTTTGCAACTTCTTTGGGCAATTAAATATCTCAAAGTGAGATAACATGATAATTGTTAGTTATGGAAATCAGACTGAGATGGAAACTTGCCCTCAAATGGTTTATTTGGGAGAGTACTTTGGAGAATCCTCAGCAACAACAGGGGGCCAGGTATTGTTGGGAGGAGGCACTGAAATGCTTTGAAATTGAAGCACAGGCTTCAACACATCTAAAATGGAGTTTCTGAACTATCGGAGCTTCTCATGTTCCAAAGATAGTAACAAGAGGTACCCTGGGGCAGGGATGCCACTGCAGAATGCACTCTTCAGTTGTGGGTGATTCTTAGCAGACACATTTGGCTTCTTGAGAAATTGATAGCTTGTTCTTAAATAAAAATTGGAACCTGTGCCACCATATCCACTGAAGCAAAGGGAGTTCTCTATTCTCATATTGCACCTCTGGTGATGAATAACTAAGCAATCGAGAGCATCTCATTAGACACAGGCAAAGCCGCTTACATTTCACTTAGTTTCTCTTGTTTCTCAACTGTAATTCACATTTCAGGACATCTCACCTTAGATATTGAATATTTGAAAATATATTTAGAAGCATGATTTTAAAAAGAAATACTCTTCTGGACCTTTAAGCTGTGTGATTGTAGATATGTACCAAAGGGCCACTGAGTTTGCCTTAGCTATTGTACGGCAATTCCTCATCTCATCAGTTTCATTAAGCAACATTATGTTGTGGTTCACAGGGGCTTGCCAGAGACAATCTCAGTCTCTAATTGAAGTAAACACCAATAACAGCTATTGATCTTGTACTACAAAGAGTAGAGTCTGACATCACTGCAGAAATGGCAAACTGGAGTTGGCAATCGTGTTCTTACATGTTGAGAACCAAAAAGACACACTTCTCTGCTATCTGACATTTGTCTCAAGCTTCTAACCTAACTGAAGTGAAGCTAAGAAGTAGAATGGAATTATGCTAACAAATCCTGTCAAAAGTCACAAATGCAGCTTCTAGAGTATTCTCCATACTTAGTCAAACCAAAAAGTAAAAGAAAATGAATTAATTAGTTGGATTTTTCTTCTTACTGGTTACTTTTATTCATCATTTAGTGTCTCTAAGTAGAGAAGGTCAATATTTGTGCCATACACATACACACATATGCATATATATGTATATATATGCACATACACACACAAACACATGCACATAAGCTGTCTTAGCTAGTGAAGCAACAATGTGGACATTTTCAAACAGTTAACATTTTTAAGGACACATAAAAATGCTTTGGTGAGTTGCATAATCATGGGAAGACAGAAATTTCATTTAAAAATCATTTGAATCCATTATGAAAATGACAGTTACAATTCTAAAATCCTGCACTTAAAATATCTGGGCAGACATATTTTGTGTGCTTGTTGCTTTATGAGATCTCACAGTATATTAGGACAAATAAGATGATACATAAGAGGCTCTGGCAAATTTCCAAGGAGTGCACTCATAAACAACCTCAAACAGGAAGGCTTCAGTACCAAGGCATGTATTTCCTTGCCATATGGTCCCAGCCTTTCAGCAAAAATGTGTTCCTTTTTCAAAACAAAACAGCAGCAGCAACAACACAGCATCTCTTCTCTGTTAATGATAGGGCAGACCTTTTTATAAATTTGGACTGGATATTTGTCATAAATACTGGTCACTGGAACAGAAGTCTTCTTACACATGTAGGAAATACTGGCTACATTCAAAGAGTCTGGAACCAGACTTGGGTATAGTTATTAACACTAACACTTTATATCCTTGCATAGTCAATTAACTTTTCTATGTCACATTTTCTTTATCATCAAAAAGGAGATACCATTTTCTGTAAGACAGAGTTCATGTGGGACCATAAAGTACATTGTATGCAGCTCTTGTTCTTATCTCTAACAATCACCTGTTCACACTTTTCCAAACAACAAATCAGTCTTATAATAGTAAACCTTCATACTGGGCAATTTGAGCCCTATATAAGGCTTATATAAGGCACTGATACTGTTGAAATTTTGAATGCTAAAATAAGTCATGTAGATATTATTTTTTTCTTTTTTTCTGTTCTGAGACATTCTCAATCAAACATTCAGTTTCTAGGAAAATATTAACATATCCTGTTAATTAACTAATGTGTTTTTCTCATGTGATATTGGTGCAGCGCAAAGGCCATCTCCTAGAGCTCTCCATACACCAATATGTCCATAGCACCATAGCAGCATTCTGCTTCACAATCTGCTTAGGAACAGAAAGGCAAAACATCCTGAGAAGAAGACAAAAGGGACAGAAAGACGTGGAAAATCAGCATCTTGGTAGTTAGAGAAAAGAGGTCTTTCAATAAAAGCTGCAAAGATGTAAAGACTGCTTCCTTCTCTTTTTAATATCCACAGTATTATCCTCCAAGTAGAGAATGAAAAAGATCAAATCATGTAAAGATCATAGAATTTGGAATATGTCTCCCTTTCAATGGCATGTATAGGTAGGTTCTTCTTGATCCTACACTGATCACTAATAGACTTCTACAGCTAAGATGCTTTCCTCCTAACTTGTATATTAACTCTAATATTTAGAAACTCTGACCATGACCAAGTTAAAGTAAGTCCATTTATGGGGGATTGGATGCAATCAGATTGACGCCATTACAGGAGGAAAGTTAGAAATAGTGTGGATTTCCAGAGTGGTTGAAGGTGAATCATGGTATGCACTCACTAATAAGTGGTTATTAACCTAGAAAACTGGAATACCCAAAACATAATCCACACATCAAATGAGATACAAGAAGAAAGGAGGAGTGGCCCCTGGTTCTGGAAAGACTCAGTGAAACAGTATTCGGCAAAACCAGAACGGGGAAGTGGGAAGGGGTGGGAGGGAGGACAGGGGAAGAGAAGGGGGCTTACAGGACTATCGGGGAGTGGGGGGGCTAGAAAAGGGGAAATCATTTGAAATGTAAATAAATTATATCGAATAAAAAAAAAAGAAATAGTGTGGATGTTTGTGCACAGGCAGAGCCCACATGAGGGCACAAGAAGTTAGCCATCAGAAAACCTTTGAAGCAGGCCTCAGCAAAAGACAAAGAAGGCATCTCTGACCTTGAACTTGTAGCCTACAGACTTATGAGAAAATACATTGTGACATTTGAGATGCAAATTTCAGGAAACAAATACAACATATTTTTTTGATTCAGCAAAGCTGAACTATTGGCCCAATAGTTACACAGTTGGCCCAATCTTGCTTATTGATGTTCAGAGCATTGCTTAATATACCTATCAACATGACCTTTAAAATATAGTTATCTTCTCCAGAAAATTCCCCAGTTGGATTAATCTTATAGCACCTGCCTTTTGTAAAAGTAATCTGCATATTTATATTACTCTAGGAATCTGTTTTGTTGAGGTTGTTGCAATTATACATGATCTAGTTATTGATCAGCCTCTGATATGAGGAAATGTTAGTCTATGGAATAATCCACCCCTGTTCTGTTAGAGGCCACTAAAAGGGGAAAACACACTTTTATCAGACACTCATGTACTCTATACCAAACTTTACATTAGTCCTTGTGTGAAAGGAAATACAAAAGAATCATAATCTTAACTGATCTCCTTAAGAAAACAAGTCTCAGTTTTAAGTTCTTAGGTAGTGATCAACAGTTACATTTGTGTTATTAAAAATCTTTTGCACATTTATCCATAATAATGTTTAATTTTGGAATAAGTGACAGTGGAAATTATATTCAAATTATCATTCTTTGTCCCCCCATCCCCCAGTTAAGTTTATTAATATCAAAGATTTCTATTCATTCTATGTAAATTTACTGAAGTCTGTTAAATCTCCTGATTGCTGACATTTTAGAGTTTTCCACACTTTTTGTCTCTCTTTTGACAAATCACACACATATCTTCAGGGACTCTTATTACAGAGCTAAGTACATTGTCTGACAAAAGTTAAAGAATTTTAATAGATAAATGACAAATTTTAACAAAGAGTTCTAGTCAGTTAATTTTGAAATCATTTACTGTATGTATGGGAAACTGGCAGAAGTGATTTGATGAGGTGCAGGTTTTCTATACTTAATAAGAGAAAATTTTCAGTCGATGTGCTCTGTAAGATAAATCTATTTAATGGATTTATTACAAAAACAAATCTCCCAATAAAAATAGCCCTTCTTGCTTTTCGTTACATTCTCTCCCCCAGGATAAGGTAAACAGTGCCATCAGTTATTTGGATCTAATTTTTCTAAAATTTAGATTGTTGCCTCAGTGTTAAGAATAAATCCAGAAAGGTCAAGTTCGGTTGGAAAAAGCTGAAGCAACTCCATTACTGTGAAATCAAGGATATCTTAGGCTACAAAAATAAACAGGTGTTACAGTTCAAATTATACACTTCTCAGTAACTACATTTGTCTTTAAATACTTGCTTCATATGCTGTGATCTGCCTGTGTTAGGGTGACGTACACATGTGAAGAGGCACGCGTGATCACTGCATGATCTGTTCCCTGCAGGTGCTGGAAAAGGTCAAACGGGGAAAATCATCATCACAAAGTGAAGTGATTTTCTTCTTTATCAGCTCCTGAAGTAAACAGGCTGATGAACATGAGCCATCACCCGCATGACATCATAGGTAATCACAGCTAAATGTTTCTATATGTCAAAGCCTGAAGAGTCACTACCAGATTGTAGCCTGATTGGTACAAAACTCAAACTGGTATTTCCTTGTTAATTAGTTAGTCAGAGATTATTTTGCAAGATTCTGGGCCCTGTGGGGGCTGGTCAAAGACAGGGAGCCCTGAGCCAAGGCTGCAGTTTGCCAGCTCAGAAAATGAGCAGGCTGTGTTGGGAGCAGAGCGGTAACATTATTGAGCATGTATCGACTAAGGAGTGAAAAAATTTTAAAAAACAAAAATTTAAAGCAGACTTTTTTTTATTTTAAGATCAGAAGTTTCATATCACATTCTTTGGAAAGAGAAGATTGCAAGCATGTGGTACTTAATCTTTGTTCATAATATATGCCCGGACGTGTTCAAGACATTTTTCAAACCCACTTTCTCACAGGCTCTCATTCCGCTGCCAGGCTCCATCTCCTGCCAGTGAAGCAGCAGAGTTTAGGATACTGTGTCCTCACAAAAGATTCACCTCCTGAGTTTTCTAACCCAAGACATTTAAGTGGGAATCTGGGCCCAATCTGCTGTACTTCAGCTTGCAGCTAAGGACTCAGAAACCCTGCTGCTACAGACCCTTTCCTGGAGGCAGCAGCCAATACTTTGGAAATTGGATATTTTTCTTTTCTTTTCTTCCTTCATTTTCTCTTTCAAGAAAAGGAATGCACAGTTTAACAGTTTCAGATGACATTTTAAAAGAGATGTAGGTACTTTCTGGGAAAGGTAAGTATTTTTATGAATTAATTATATTACAACCTCATTATATCATGTATAAAATTTATCTAAAAAAGTCAAATCAAAAGCGATAGAGGATTAAACTTCCAGTAGTTTAAGATGCTCTTCTCTAGTCACAGATTTCAGTCTTAAGAATTACTTTCCGTGTGCATATGAACCATGACAAGTTGGACATATTTTTTCTTTTTATAACAATACATGGAAGAAAATATTGGGAAATGTTAGCAGTTGAGTGGTAGGTCACTTTAAACGTCTTAAATTTGATTTCATATCAATAGCCATATTTAACTAGACTCTAAAATATAGCTAACCAAATAAGACTACAAGGACATACTTTGAACACACATTTACAAGTATTAAAGGACCCCATTTATATTTCTATAAAAATAAAACAGGGTAATCACATTTCCTCTCATGAATTTCACTGCTGCAGGAAGTAACCCATCACAGTTGATGTAGTTTCATGACCCTATCCTAACTGAAGGTTACAGCAGAGTGCTTAAGTATCACTACATGTTTTTCTCAACAATAGTCCTTTAAGTACATAGATTTTCCACCTTGAACAGCAAGCTCCACAGTTTCTCTGAGTCTAAGAGTAGCTTTCAGTAGTCTGAACTTTCCATTGATCTGAGCCATGTTTAGCTTTAATCTATCCCTGCACATGACTGGGGAAAGAGATGGTCTATCAGATTTTTTTTTCTTGAAGCTTCAAGCCTCTCTCAGAGTAAGAAAAGTTTTCAACTCCAAGAAGATCCAGGAATTAACCCTTGTTCAGGTTTCATTGTGACAGCAGAGGAAGAAGGTTCTCCCTTTCATGAAGAAAGGGGTCAAGACGTCGAGGGAAAGCTCCACAATTCAGATGAGGTTGAGCAAAACTAATGATCCGTCCTAAGTAATTCAGAGAAAGTCACAGGAAGTGGACAGCTTGGAGCAAGGATGGACTAAGACCATGGCAGGACTGGACTCAGGTTAAGAGGATAACAACGGGATATGGAGGTAAGGTAGGAGGTGATGGAGAGAGCATTCTATAAGTCAGGCAAGAAAAGAAAGGATGGGACTGCGACCCTTCAATACTGGATCACTATACCTGAGCTTTAAGAAAGCTCTCATGTTTACAAGTTGGACAGAAAGGAAAATGAGGATATTTCCAAACATACACCTTGAAATAGTATACTACTTAGTTTTATGGAAAATACACTGATAAGATCTCAAATAACAATAAATGTCATTTCCTCTAAGTAAAATTATTTTTAATTTTTTAAAATTAATTACCAACCAATTTTAATAAGATATGGTAAGCCAAGTAAAATAGAGTATTATAAATCAGAATTATATTTAAAAAAATAGTGTATAGCTAGAAATAAAGAATAATATTTGAAAAAAGGGACCAATTAAGTCAATTTCAGGAACTTCCTTCTCAATTCTTCAGAATACAAGGTATTTCACATGAACCAAAATATGTGAATTTAAACCAAACCTTCTCCAAGTGGCATGA
Organism: Apodemus sylvaticus; assembly: GCF_947179515.1. Lineage (NCBI taxonomy): Eukaryota > Metazoa > Chordata > Mammalia > Rodentia > Muridae > Apodemus > Apodemus sylvaticus. The sequence goes on along the minus strand of NC_067477.1, from coordinate 73,141,565 downwards.
TTCAGGTAGCTTTATAAAATAGTGTCTGACAAAATAGATCTGGATCCACATGAATCATAATAAACACTTAATATAAACACTGTCAATGTTTGCTTTTTACACCTTGGAAAAACATACCATACTCAAAAGCTTACTATAGTTCATTTCTTCTCTAAAGTTTTGCAATGCTGCCAAATATTACATTTTTTTCTATAGATGTAACTTAAGATGGTCATTTCTTGACAACTACATATTAAAAATACTGTACATTAGGAAAACAAATATTTCCTTATTAATGCAAAAAATCTAAAATAAAAACTTTATGCAATCATGTAGCCAATAATTTATTTAACTGGTGAAATAGAAATACTACCCTAGGTGATAAATATCAAAAGTAACTTTTTTGTTTTAATTTAATAGAAGGATAGAAAATATGACAAATATCAGAATAGTCCAAATTAATGACAAAACTGTAAATGGTTTAGTAAAATGGCGAGAACATTATGTGGGTTACTTTCTACATTGAGAAAATTAATGTCACAGTTTAACTTTTTAGTGTTATTATTGCTTCAATTCTTCTAACCCACACATTTCATATGGCCAATAATTTTCTTTTTTAATTTTCTATATTCTTTATTTACATTCCAAATGATTTTCCCTTTCCCAGTTCCCTTCTCCCCATAAGTTCCATAAGCCCTCGTCCCTCTGCCTGTTCTCCCATCAACCCCCTCCTTTTTCTCTGTCCTGGTACTTAATGGAGGAATGGATACAGAAAATGTCATATATTTACACAATGGAATACTACTCAGCAATTAAAAACAATGAATTCATGAAGTTTTTAGGCAAATGGTTGGAACTGAAAAATATCATCCTAAGTGAGGTAACCCATTGTTTTTATCCTATTCAAAACTACATCAACAATAAGGAAGAGGACTCCGTAATGTGCACTGTTTTCAATAAATATGAATGTGTAAGTTAATAAATGTAATATACACTTTCTTGTATGATATACTTGACTTACCTGCAATTACAAAGCTTGGGTCTTTCCAAGTCAGTATGGGGGTGTGGGGATTTGTAGTCACTGTCTTTAGAAGGTGAATCACAACTTTGTCTTTATTTTCTACCCACTTCTCCTCATGTATCCTCTCCCACACACCCTGTCAGTATAATCTCTGCCTCTCTTCACCAGCCCTCTGATCCTCATTCTCATGATGGGTGGATGTATGAATACAGACACTGGATAGGGCTTTGTGTGATATCAGCCTGCATAGAAAGCCGCCTTGTAGTCTCCATCCAAAAGGATAGATATTTTTGGCCCATCTACAGCATGTTTCTCCACATTTTTTAAGCTGGCTAAAACAAGAACTGTATCTCAGTCTCTTTGAGTTCACCCTCCCTCTCTGCACTCTTAACATTCCCACGTATTTTTCTTCTGCTACATGGACATTGCTGTTCATTTCTTCGAAAAATACTCATAATTGAAAAATGAGTTCCCCCAGCAAAATCTCATTCCATATGTAAAAGAGCATGTCCCTCTCACCTAGAGGTATATTTTAGAGTAAGAAATTAACAACTCAGCAGTCGATTGCCATAGCTTGCTGAGTAAGCTGGGCTCAGGTTAAAAGGGGGTTATAGGCTGCCAGCCAAAACACTGATGGCATTGCTGAATTCACAGATACAGAAACTCTATATGTCTCAAAGATTCTGTGTGGCTACCATTAATGTCACTCTTTCCTGCTCTGTCGTAGAAAGTGTCACAATTCAGTTCCCTCATGCTGATCAAAACAGATATGACTTTTAACTCCTCATCTGTTGATGTCTGTTTTAAAAAATAGTTTCAATATTAATTATAAAAATTATTGAAGATTATTATATCAGAACAAAGCTGAAACATACAGGAGCATGAATAACTTGTTCCCCATAAAAATCACTCATTAAATTCGATAGTAGATTTTTGATTCAGAAAAGTAGATTCTATCGTATTCAGCCCAATCTTTCTCTATAATCATTTTGATGACATTACATATGTATACATATGTACATTACCTAAATAAACAGTGATGGAAAATGGAAAATAATCCAAAAGATGTGTCCTTAAAACCAGAGCTTTCAAATATGACATAATAAAATGGTCAATATCAAGGCCTAAAATTACTTTATAATTTTTTATACAAATGCTTGAAACTGGTAGCAGCTTTTGAGAGCTCCATGATCTCAAGTGTGGATCTAGATGAGTGTCTGTTTTCCATAATAATTATAGCATTTATTGTCATGTGTGATCTCTGAGAGTGAAAGCCTTTGCTTTAGAAAGATGCCAAGAAGTGCTTGCTGACAGGAGCCTGATATAGCTGTCTCCTGAGAGGCTCTGCCAGATACTGACAAATGCAGAGGTGGGTGCAATCAGCCAACCATTGAACAAGGGCCCCAATGGAGGAGTTAGAGAAAGAACTGAAGGAGCTGAAGGGATTTGCTACCCCATAGGAAGAAGGACAATATCCACCAACCAGACAAATCACCAACCAAAACATACGCATGGAGAAACCCATGGCCCCAGCTACATATGCAGCAGAGGATGGCCTTGTCTGGCATGAATGGGAGGAATGGCTCTTGGGCCTGTGAAGGCTTAATGTCCCAGTGTACAGGAATGCGAGGGCAGGGAGGTAGTAGTTGGTGGGTGGATGGGGGAGCACCCTCATAGAAACGGGGAAAGAAGATTGGATAGGGGTTTCCAGAGGTAAACCGGGAAAGGGGATAAAATTTAAGATGCAAATAAATAAAATGTCAAATAAAAGGAGAAAAGAAAAGAAGAGAGGAGAGGAGAGGAGAGGAGAGGAGAGAAAGGAAAAGGAAAAGGAAAAGGAAAGGAAAGGAAAGGAAAGGAAAGGAAAGGAAAGGAAAGGAAAGGAAAGGAAAGGAAAAGAAAAGAAAAGAAAAGAAAAAAGAAATGAAAAGAGAAGAAATCTTTCAAAAAACTTTTTTCCTGGTAGCATTTTTTTCTTTAAAATGTTTTCCGTACTCTATATTTCAATCTTATTCCTTTTCTCTCCCCCAGCTCCTTCCAGATCCCCAGCACCTCCCTACTCATACAATTTTATGTTTCTTTCTTTGAATTTTCCTTGTTTTCTCCTTCCCAAAATATACTGTGGCAATAAACTATGACAGTTTTGAAAATAGGTTTTTCTTTTGGTTGGAGCTTTATAAATGTCTACCTTTTGTAACTAGAAGATAGCTATGTTTAAATGGTCTTGCATCTAAGAAAAATGTTTATCTTCATGCATTTAAAGATACCTAGGAACAGAGTTATTTTCCATTAAAAAAGATATAGTAATTGAGTAAATGAGTAAGTGAATCCACAATCACTTTTACATATCACAAAAATACCTAAATATAAATATTTAGTTTGTTTTCTTCATCATAAAATAGTTACTTTCCTCACAATGTTACATTAGCTTATTTTGTTTAATTATTAATTGACTAGCATGACAGTCAGTATGTTTAATGTATTTTATCCAAAGAAGCAGGCATCCTGTGATAGACTGTCAATCAGCATTTAGTCATACAGTATCTATTTCTATCCTTGTTCTTCTTAGCACAGAAGGGCTATTATGGTCTACATTACAACACAGCTACTTTGGATATAGATATCCTTGAGGGGCAGGATTTATTTTGAAAGATGATACTGAACATATCATTACACATCATTGAGACATTTTTCAAAAAATATGCATGCAAGTATTTCAATTAAATGGGGCAAAGGCTATTTTTTAAATTATTCATTGCAATGTTTAGCTATTCTTTCTTCTTTCTTTTCTTTCCTTTCTTCCTTCCTTTCTTTCTTTTTCTTTCTTTCATTCATTCATTCTTTCACTTACCTTAATAACACTGAAAGGACAAAATGAAGTCATGTGAATCTTTAGTAGTTGAAAATATCTTTTTTAAGCAGTCACTCATTGCTGTACTGAATTACCTCATCACCTATGAGGATTAGCTATAGTCATATATTACACATGTCAAAATTAGCACAGAAGATACACTAAAGTCCAAAGAGGAAAAATGATGGTGCAATACATTTATAAACACCTGAGAAATAAAGCTTTCCAGATGTCAATAACATACTTCTAAGTACATCAGTATATATGGAATATAACTGAAAATTAACAAGACTGATTACAGACCGCAAACACAGAAAGCAGTCCTGCAGCTGTATGCCACACTGGATGTGATTCCAGATGTGATGATAAAAATGGATACAACCTTTTAAAGCATGGGCTTTGGATATGCTATGCATGTGGCACTCATTAGCTAAGCAAATGGATGCTAATCTTCATGACAGTCAATTGCTGTGCTGCATTTCTTCTAAGTGATGATCAGCTGGTGTGACCAGATCATCAAGAGCATCCTTGCTTAATTTACAGAAGGATTATACTTTTTTCTCTGCAACTATGTTGGTTTGGAATCTACAAGAAAGTTTATATATGTATATATATAATGGAATAGCTAGAGCATTAATTTATTCTCCACAACCTTGTAGTCAATAGGTAATGCTAGGAGAGATTTACATGTGCAGAATACTGATTCTACACAACTAACTATAATTTCTAATTATTGGAACTCAGACTTAACCAAATTCCCCTAATTTGATCTCAGTGAACAATTAATAATAGGCTTAGTAAGAAAAGATTAACTATTTTAAAGGAATAGCATTTTAGACCCAGAGCATATGATATAATGTTTAGGAAGTAAATGAGATATTGTTGCAAAGGAAAATCCTGCCTCTTTTCTCCAGTGCCTCAACCTAAGTTCTCACTTCTCTTATAAAACTTCTCATTTTACCACATTTGCCTGGATTTTCATCTTACTGTCATGCGGAACTTGTGGGCTACCTTGAGTTAATTATGAAAGGCCTGATAAAATACTAGATTCCCCCAGGAAAGCAAGAGTTTGACATGCTAGACATCCTGCAGGAAGAGGCAATTCAAGTGTTTCAAAGAACTCTTGCCAGCACACATCAACTGTTCGACAGCAACTTCTGTTTTTCAGACAATTTTAGCTGGAGACAACTATTGTGCCAATATTTCAGTGTTTTCTCTTTGTGATGAGCTTAGTTGTCCCCTAAGGGTTGTAGACACCAATGAGCTTCATTTGTATTCTAATAATAACATATTTTAAGATGTAGATTGTCTCTTAGAAAAAGACAGTCACCTCTATTTTGGGGTAAAAAGCCTACAATATCGTGAGTATTTATTTGGTGAGTTTATGAAAGGAAATCACTTCTGGAGTTGTAGGTGCTGAAGAACTACTCAGTCTGCTGAAGTTTGTCTTTTGCATTTTATATTGTATGCATTAAAAACAGTTTCCAAGTATCTGACATTCTTATGGGCAAAGACATTGATAACATGTATATTAATAAATATTAAAGAAAACGCTAAAAGAGGTAGTCCTTTAACGTAATTTGTGATTAATGCAAATCCATAATTACTTGAATTCACTGAATATTTAAGGGTAACTTGGTCATAATTGACAACAATGCAAAGATAAAAGATGAATGTGCAAGCACATTTTCTTCTAAAAATTAAAAGCCCACTGAATAAATGTGATGATGCACAGTATCATGAGGACTATCGAGAGAGTTGAGGCAGGGGATTGACCCTCAGTAATATGAAATGTGAAAGAACACTTTAATGTTCACTGTGCAAAAGCATATATTAGAGAAAACATGAATAGATAGATTATTATACACTAATGATTAGCCTTTCTTGCGATGGTAATTCATTATTTGATTAAGCTTTAAGATGTAGCATTACTCAGATTTTGGACTTTTGAATTTCTTTAAGTACATCTCTTGTACTAGCCTTTAAAAAAGTTTTTACTTTGAAATGAAATTCTAGTAGGCATTTTTTGTAGATATAAAAGCCTATGACCAGAGAAATAACTAGACAAGTGTCACTTTGGATATATGACACACCCGAGTTTGAGCTGGAGTAGGATTTTGGGAAAATTATGGTAAAGATTCCAAAGGTAAATTTGCTTTTTGGTCACTGACTAGAAAATTTTACAGAACTATGCAGCAGATAGAAAAGTCTAGAACTGCATGGAACACTTGAACTTTTCTTACAGGATTAAGGAGATGGCCTTGCTGGTGTTGAGGTTTCAGAGGGAATGAGACAAACGAATGACAAGGGCAACTCTGCTCTCAGCTGTGCGTGCTTGGTTACGTAGGAAGCAAACGCTAAAGGAGCTGACAGTCAATAATAAACTATCAAGGGAATTAAGTAAAATAGACGCACAAAATGTAGTAATTAGAATCAATGTTAGGGAGAGGTTTCAAGGGTGAAATTCTGAGATAGGAGCAAGAGCTTGAGGCTTGGGTATTAGCATTGTTTTGAGCAAAATCTGATTGTGTTCAGCTTCAAAAACATACAACCAGGTAATGAATTTAGTCTCTTATCTACAGTAGTTCTCTTTTTTTTATTCGATGTATTCTTTACATTTCAAATTATTTCCCCTTTCCTGGATCCCCCCTCCCTGAAAGTCCCATAGGCCCTCTTCCCTCCCCCTGTTCCCCCATCCACCCCTTCCCACTTCCCTGTTCTGGTATTGCCCTACACTGCTGCACTGAGTCTTTCCAGAACCAAGGGACACTTTTCTTCTTCTTAGACATCATTTGATGTGTGGATTGTGTCATGGGTATTCCAATTTTCTAGGCTAATATCCACTTATTAGTGAGTGCATACCATGATTGATCTTTTGAGACTGGGTTACCTCACTTAGTATGATGTTCTCCAGCTCCACCCAATTGTTTAAGAATTTCATGAATTCATTGTTTCTATTGGTTGAATAGTACTCCATTGTGTATATATATCAGGTTTTTGTATCCATTCCTCTGTTGAGGGACATCTGAGTTCTTTCCAGCTTCTGGCTATTATAAATAGGGCTGCTATGAACATAGTCGAGCATGTATCCTTACATGCTGGGGAATCCTCTGGATATATGCCCAGGAATGGTATAGCAGGGTCCTTTAGAAGTGTTATGCCCAGTTTTCTGAGGAACCACCAGACTGATTTCCAGAGTGATTGTATCAGCTTGCATTCCCACCAGCAGTGGAGGAGTGTTCCTCTTTCTCCACATCCTTGCCAACACCTGCTGTCTCCTGAGTTTTTAATCTTAGCCATTCTGACTGGTGTGTGTTGAAATCTCAGGGTTGTTTTGATTTGGATTTCCTTCATGACTAATGATGTTGAACATTTCTTAAGGTGTTTCTCAGCCCTCCGAAGTTCTTCAGGTGAAAATTCTTTGTTTAGCTCTGTACCTTATTTTTAAAAGGATTATTTGATTTTCTGGGGTCTAACTTCTTGAGTTCTTTGTATATATTGGATATTAGCCCTCTGTCAGATGTAGGGTTGGGAAAGATCTTTTCCCAATTTGTTGGTTGCCGTTTTGCCCTTTTGATGGTGTCCTTTGCCTTACAGAAACTTCTTTCTTTCTTTCTTTTATATTTTTGGTTTTTGTGCTTGTTTCAGGATAAGACTTTACCTATTGGATGGAGACAAGGAAACAGAAAATATAAAACAACTATGGGAGAACATTATTTTTAATACTGATAAAAATTTTGTTGTGATTTCTATGCATAGGAAAATGAATGGCATATGTAAAGTAATTAATGTTAGACTACACTGAATTACTATTACTTGCAAGTGAATAAAATCAAATATGCTTATTGTAAGTTAACTAGTCCAATCTCATTTCTGAATGTTTTAGTGATAATCAATATAACTAATTTATACTTAATATAAGAATGTAGCCCCTGTATTGTCTGATTATAATTAATTCATACAAAACAAGAGATATTTTTAAACATTAATAGAAAATGTCTAAAAATAGATTTCATAGAGACATTAAAAGCTACTAGGAACTTCTAACTATTTTATCAATAAGCTGAGAATTTTTTAACATTTAATATAAGTACTTTGATATATGATAGACATAATTTCTGTAACATCTAGTTTCCAAACATGTTCTTTACAAATAATTAATATAATCAGGTCAATCACAACCAACAAAAGAAAAAACATATCTAATTTCATTATGTTTCTGCCATCTTATATATTTTCAACTTCCACTGTTATTTTTAAATTGGATATTTTCTTCATTTACATTTATCATATCATTCCCTTTCCTGGTTTTCCATCCCCCTATCCCTGAAACTCCTATCCCATCACCCTTCTCCTGCTTCTATGAGAATATTCCCCCACCTACCCATCTGCGCCTGCCTTCCATCCCTGGAATTCCCCTACATTGGGGCATCTAGCCAGCCTTCAGAGGACCAAGGGCCTCTCCTCCCCTTGATGCCAGACAATGCCATCTTCTGCTACATATGCAGCTGGGCCCATGGGTCTCTCCATTTGTACTCTTTTGATGGTGGTTTAGTCCCTGGGAGTTCTGGGTATTTTGGTTGGTTGATATTGTTGTTCTTCCTATGGGGATTAAAAGACTGTCAGCTCCTTCAGTCCTTCCTCTAACTCCTCCATTGCGGACCCTGTGCTCAGTCCTATGGTTGGCTGCAAGCATCTGCATATGTCTTGGTCAGGCTTTGTCAGAGCCTCTCAGAAGACAGCTATATCAGGCTCCTGTCAGCAAGCACGTCTTGGCATCCACAATAATTTCTGGGTTTGGTAACTGTATATGGGATGGATCCCCAGATGAGGCAGTCTCTGGATGGCCTCAGTCATCTACTCCATACTTTTGTCTCTGCATTTCCTCCCATGAGTGTCTTGTTCACTCTTCTAAGAAGGACCAAAGCATTCTCTCTTCGGTATTCCTTTTCTTTGAGCTTCATGTGGTCCGTGAATTGTATTTGGGGTAGTCTGATCTTTTGGGCTAATATCCACTTACCAGTAAGTGTGTGTTCTTTTGTGACTGGGTTACCTCACTCAGAATGATATTTTCTAATTCCATCCATTTACCTAAGAACTTCATGAAGTCATTGTTTTTAATTGCTAAGTTGTACTCCATTGTGTCAATGTACTACATTTTCTGTATCCATGCCTCTGTTGAAGGACATCTGGGTTCTTTCCAGCTTCTGACTATTATTAATAAGGCTGCTATGAACATAGTGGAGAATGTGTTCTTGTTATATGTTGTTGCAACTTTCACGTTCTTCATCACAATTTGAAATAATCAGCTGACAGAGGAAGACCCAGAGATTGTGGAGGAAGAACGAGGAGGAGGGGTACATACAGGAGGAGAAGAAGGAGGAAGTGGTCATTTTTGAAGGAAGCTATACGCAAACCCAATCTCAAGAACCCTCATTAGAAAGGATCTAGTACTTTAGTAGTTTAAATTTTGATTATTTCTTCGATAATAGATAATGTATTACCAGGGTTTTTATTTATATGAATAGATGACAAGATAGGGGCAGGAGAGAGAGAGAGAGAAATTTAAAATTACAAATTTGCATAAGCTGGCATTTTTCTCTATTTGGATCAAGACCACTTATAGTGAGCCCTATTTTTGTGTGTAGCACAGACATAACTAGACTTTTACCTGGAGCTTATATACAGTGTCTCATTTTTACATTTTTAATCTATGAATATTTATGTATCTTTATATTTAATGTATGTTTCTCTTGTGCTCTATGTGGTTTTCTTTGAAAATTGAGTCTAATGAATATGAACATTACCAGGGGTTTTTTGTTCATTTGAATCATGTTTCATTGCTGATTATTCAGGTTGAACCCAGTACTTGGCTATTGATTGCCTGTTTGTCCCAAGTGGTCTGTGTTCCTTTTACCTTCTCTTGATGTTTGATATTTCTCTCTAAAGGCCCTTTAGTCCACATGCCTATGGCACTCTTCCTTCTGTATTTCTTCAATGTGAATCTGCTAAACTCATATAATTACTTCATTTGGCCTCTTTTATGAAGAGCATAGTCCACGAACAAGATTCTACATTGATACTTTTAGACGTGATTACCATTTCAATATCCAATCACATTTATTGTAACTACTGAGAATAAGTGATTTGCCATAGTGTCATGTCTCAGAAAATGACCTCTTCATGGTATCTGTGGGAACTCATAATCTCTGGCTACTCTTAAATCTTCTTTCTGCCTTTACAGTGGACTATATTTCATTGAAGTGTGGTTTTCTTTAAATTTATCCATCTTGAGGTTAATCATCTTGACTTAATTTTCATCCCTTTTAGCCTTAAAACCATTCTCCTGTTTTGGAATTTTTTTTCTTCTATTCAGAGCTTAGATATTTATTTTTTTAAAATACTTTTTGGCACCTTGAATGTTTAATCTTTAGACATTTAAAATAAAGGAAGAATCATTGTACCATGGTTTGGGGTGGAAAAGTTTCCAGCTACCTCACAAATATGCAACCAGCTTATAATTACACATAAAAGCACCTTTAAGAATGAAAAACCAACTTCTCTCACCCGCATGTACTTCTTAGGTAGCAATTGTGCACATTCAGGATATACACAATTATATCTTACTGTCATTTCAGAAAAATTTATTCTCTAAAATGTTTTCAGCATCTGAATTTTTCATTTTATTTTTGACTGGATATTTTCTTCTTGGAACATTTCTCTTTAATCCTCTACTTCGTAATATCCTTGTAGCTATGACATTTTTAACATCTCTGAAAATTTTTTAAAAAGTGTTTTTATTAATTTTTGAAAATTTCATATGATGTATTTTTATCATATTCTCTGTTCCCCTATTTATTCATTACTGACAACTTCATCAAGCAGCAATCCACATTCATACTGGGCTCTTCTTGGATGATTTTCTTTTCTCCAGGATTGTTCTATGACTTCCTAGTCACCTAAGATATAGAAGAAAAATCACAGATCAAAGGCATAATAAAGCAAATGCCAGTTTGTTAATCCAAGTTTATTAAGCACTTTACTCATAGCAGCATGAAGATTACGTACAGGATAAGTGAAACTCACAGGTAACTTTATCACAGAAGTCCCACCCCAGAATGCGTGAAGGCTCACAAGGTCTGCATCATTGCCGTTGCCTGAATCAGCTAGAGTAAATGCCTTCCTTCCTCTTCTTCTGATTGTATAGTATCTTCATAACCTTGTGTGTGCATTGGGGATTGGCTTTCTAATCTTGTAACTTTCCAAGGAGCTCTTAATTTTCCAGCAAGTTTTGTGAGCCTCACTCCTTCACTCCACTGAAGAATATTTCAAACAGAGGAAATTATCATGTAAAAAGTGTATTTTGGCTCACTACAGTCTGTTTTTGTGGCTGTTCAATGTCATAAAACAGACCTCACACATACATGTGCTTCTATGATATATATGCACATATATATGCATATATACATCATAGAGACTGCTTTAGTGACTTCGGTGGGATAGTCAATACAAAATAATATGATTTGAAGAAAAGTCAGGACATAATATATAAAGGCTTAGATATATTCACCCATACAACACAAAAACATTGTTAGATAAGTGAAAGAAATTTAGTGATAGGATAAATAAAAATGGTAGAAAAAAATTAAAAGGTAGATAAAATTATGTTAACATGGATCTCTAACAGTAAGAAAGACTTATTTAAAGAACATATACCTTCGTCAGCATAAGATCATGGAAAATAAGTGACTAGCATAGGCATTTGACTCAGGTTAACATATATGACAAAAAGACCTAATCTAAGAATGAGCAGGACGAGATTCCCAAGATGAGTATTTACACAACCAAAGTTAGATGTGTAAGAAAAGGGTGGATTTATACTTGCCTAATAGTTTCTATTTTACTAAAAAGAAAAGAATCATTCCAATATTTCAAAACATTATGTCTATAAGAGTTTGAGGTTTAAATTACTATACACCAGTTAAACTTAAAAATCAGAGACTTTATTATCACTTCAATGATCAGTCAAATTTGGCACTTTCTCTAATTTTCATATCTGTTCTGACCTTAATGTAAGACTGGCATACTGAATTTAATTGCACCCACAATTGTTTCTTGAGTTTTGACTCATTTTTTGAGTTGAATAAGTCAAAATGTTAGAGATGGGCAGGAAGTCCTGATAAGTGAAACTTTGAAAACAAGCCTGTTTGCTAGCATGACAAATTAGAACATCAGAATTTCAGGATTGAGAGTTCTTCTTGGTGTGTTTATCCTTTGACAAGCAAGAAGTGTCCCTCAGTGTCTCTTTTAATGACTTTAGGTTGAAAGTCAATTTTATCTGGTATTAGAATGGCTACTCCGGCTTGTTTCCTGAGACCATTTGCAATGGAGGAATGGATACAGAAAATGTGGTATATATACACAATGGAGTACTATTCAGCAATTAAAAACAATGAATTCATGAATTTTTTAGGCAAATGGATGGAACTGGAAAATATCATCCTAGGCAAGGTAACACAATCAAAAAAGAATACACATGGAATGCAATCATTGATAAGTGGATATTAATTAGGCCTGAAGTTCTGAATACTGAAGATACAATTAGCATATCAAATGATTCCCATGAAGAAGGAAGAAGAGGGCCCTAATCCTGGAAAGGCTTGATCCAGCATTGTAGGGGAGTACCAGGACAGAGAAAATGGAGGGGGAAAGACAGGAGAATGAATGGAGAGAAGAGGACTTATGGAACGTATGGGGGGGGGCGGGGACTGGGAAAGGGGAAGGCTTTTAGAATGTAAAGAAAGAATATAGAAAATAAATAAAAAAATTAATAAAAAAAGAAAATCAGAATTCGCATATTTGGAAAATACATGAAAACTTATCATTAAATTTTGTGAATCTCTTCTCTTTAGTGTTTATTTCAATGAGGCAAACATGATACATCAAGTACCTCCTGATCAGAGGGAGGCCTGTGAGTTGTGTCAACATATGCATGTGTGTCCTTTTTTAAGATCATATACTTTCTAGACTCACAGTCACTGCCTATTTTCTTGTGTCTATTTTCATGATTTTGAATAATGCAATGTGGCATGTTATAAGTATATGGTTAATAACAGCATATCAACATTTCACATAATATATAAAACTAAGGATAGCAGAACAATTCATTAGTATACTTGTTTGTTGCAGATGGGATAGAAATCAGCTACCATTCACATTGGAAGAGACTGAATGGCCAAATTAAAGCCAAATGTTGTTTAAAAACTAAAATAAATTAATAGGTGTCTGCAGACAAAGAAATATATAACAAATACATTGTCTGTGTGAATATATCTATAGTTGGACATAAGATATAATGGTGTTCAGTATTTACATATGAGCACAAACTTGTAGATTTCTCTAGTGCTATTCAGGATATTTTACTAGGATCTGGCAGGAGGCAATACAAAATTATCTTTCTTGTTTTAATTTTAAATATAATGCCAAACATTTGTTCGTGCTAAACCCAAAGGTTCATTGACATGAGACTAAATTGAAGTTGACTGTCTTAATAAAACCAATATCTCTAGATTAAAATTGGAATGAATATATATAAGTATCTTCTTACAGAATATCAAAGCTCACTGAAAAACTGTTACACTATATAATTGCATAAAATAAGAATAATATCTATATCTTTATATTTTACATCATTGTGTCTTATTTTTTTTATGTCTTACCTTTAAATATTTTGTGTGGGTGTGTAATTGTGTAAGCCAGTGGCCCCAGTGTATGTGTTCAGATGAAACCGGGTAGATATGATTTTCATTGATTGATAATAAACTGAAAATCAACTTCAACCTCATACTAGGATGATTTCTCTCAATTGAGCATCGTATTTTATTGGTTATTTTATTTATTTACATTTCAAATGTTACCCCTCTCCCAGTTTCCCTTCTGCAAATCCCCTGTCCCATCACCCATCCACCTTCCTCTATGAGGGTGCTCCCCCACCCACCTACCCACTCCTGCCTCACTCCGCTAGCATTCCCCTATGTTGTGCATCTAGCCTTTACAGGACCAAGGGCCTTTCCTCTCATTGATGCCAGATAAGACAATCCTCTGCTACATATGCAGCTGGAGCCATGGGTCCCTCCATGTGTACTCTTTGGTTAGTGGTTTAGTCCTTGGGAGCCCTGGGGGGGGGGGAATTCTGGTTGGTTGATATTTGCTGTTCTATGTGGTTGCAAACCCCTTCAGCTCCTTCAGTCCTTCTCCTAAATCCTCCATTGTGGACCCTATGCCTAGTTTGATTGTTGGCTGATAACATCTTTATGTGTATTAGTCAGGCTCTGGCAGAGCCTCTCAGGAGACAGCTCTATCAGGCTCCTGTTATCAAGTACTTATTAGCATCAGCAATAGTGTCTGGGTTTGGTGGCAACATGTGGGATGGATCCCCATGTGGAACAGTCTCTAGATGGACTTCCCTTCAGTCTCTGCTCTACTCTTTGTCCATGCATTTCCTTTAGACAGATGTAATTCTGGAATAAAATTTTGAGAAGGGTGGATGGTTCCATCCTTCAACCGGGGGCCATGCCTAACCTCTGGATTATGGTCTCTATAGGTTCTCTCTCCCCTTTGTTGGGTATTTCAGCTAATGTCACTCCTGATGGGTCCTGGGAGCCTGTTGCTTTCCTGGTGTCTGGAATTTTCTGGTGGCTACCCCAAGTTCCCTATCCTTCATTGCTAGAGGGGAGATGAGCAGAGAGTCAGGAAGGTGAATAAAGGTGTGTAGCTGTGAGGGATCATCATATATTTAAGATTTATTCTTATTATCTTTAATAGTGTGGGTATAGGTATGTATGTTTTTGTGTGTGTTTGTGTGTTTTGGTGTGTGTGTGTGTGTGTGTGTGTGTGTGTGTGTATGTGTGTGTGTAGACCTGAGTTGAGTAGCTGCAATGGCCAGAGAAATTGGATCTCTCAGATCTGGAGTTACAGGTAGTTGTAAGCTGCTTGACATAGGTGCTAGGATATGCTCTGTCCTGATCTTTCTCTTCCTATTCCTGAGATTAATTATGTTGTTTTTATTAGTTATGAATGGATATATATGATACACAGTCATCTAACTTTTCAGTGTTCCCATGTTTTTATGCTTTACCACATAGGACAGAATTGACATATTCCTCCTTGGTTTTTTTTTTGAAATACTTATTTTTAGATTTGTTATGCCTATCATATAAGGTATTGTTCATGCAAGAATTATTGTATCAATTCAAAGAAGATTTTCCTTTTATCCCATTTGAAATGGATATCACAGTATGAAATCTGTGCAAATGTAAACTTCCAGAAACCAAATTCTCCTGGAGCTAACAATGTTTCCCCTGGGCATAGTGAGAAGGGTCTCAATTAACCTCCTTTTCTAGTTGTAACTAGACACAGGAAGCCCTTTAGCCACCAGCAATGGAGTTTCATTAAGGCCACTTCACTGTAAGAGCAACAAAGATCTTTCCCTCTCCCCAAAGCAAACCAGAGACTCTAGGCAGATTGCAGAATTGCCCAAACATTGTGGTCTCTGCTTTTACACAGCACAAAATTGTGTAATGGCGCCAGAGGCTCCTTAATAAGAATACAACTCCACAGAGCAACAAATAGCTGGTGGAAGGTTGTAGGGTTCCTGACTGAAGGGGAGGTTCAACTGCCATTTCAATTCTGACCCAAAGAAATTATCCAATGAATCGGCATCGATCTTTTTGGAAAATTATCCTGTTGTTCACATGGTTGAAAAGGGGATTTCAGAGAATGTCTTTATTCTTAAACCAGATTCACTATAAAAATTTTATATCCTGAACACATCAGGAGTCAAAAGACCTCAAAAAGTTGTGTCTCAGCATTTCAGTAAAACTCTACCGAATGCTTAGGGACCTCACAAGGAGGAGTCTTGTAGAAACCACAGGAATTTACCAGAAGATTCTTAGCCTTTCCCTCTCTGACAGCAAAAGTCTGTCCTACAGCAACGATAGAGAGTACTTTTTTGTTTTTCATTTATCTCTAAAATTTCATTTTTTTTGTCATGTCAGCTCCAGGGAAAGCAAAGTCTGTGTGATATTTAGCATGACTGTACTCTGAAGAACTGATAGTTTCTGAAGATCTGCATTCTTGGAACATATAATCAGGAAATCAGACAGTGCTTCACCTTTCTGAGTAGGAACAAAGGGGGAAACTGAGTGAGGAGGAGAGAGAGAGGAGCGAGAGAAAGAAAGAGGGAGGAAAAGAGAGAGATAGTAGAAGGATAGAGAAAGAAAAGAGGGAGAAAGAATATGAGAGAAAAAGGAAGAGACTATTGAGGGGAGAGAAGGGAGAAATAGAAAATGATGAAAGGAGAGAGGAAAGATAGAGAGAGAGATGGAGAGGAAGAGAGGGGGGAGAGATCACATTACATCAACTCCTTACCAAGAGAGGTTCTATTGCATATTGCAAAATATCCAGTGTCTTAGCATCCCACCTCAGGCTTTGGTACATACAAAAATTATTCCTCTTTCCCTCACCCCACCACAGGGAACCAGAAGCTAAGATAGTTTCTCACACCTTCTCCTTGCATGAGTCAGATTGCAGTGTATATTATGATTTTAAACTTAAGTAAAATTGGACAAGTAACATTATTATTATTATATACAAGACAAAATAATAGGTAACTAGATCAAGTGAAAACACAAATCTTAAGCTGAAATTCCAAATGCAGCTGAAATAGATAATGCCAATACTCTAATCCAACCTTGCATTCTCATTCGATTGCTGTCTGAAGTCTGGTCATTGATATCTGCTTCTGACTTCTAGGATCAGTCTAACAAGAGTCACTTATGCTCTAGCCTAACGT
Source organism: Apodemus sylvaticus (assembly GCF_947179515.1). Taxonomy (NCBI): domain Eukaryota; kingdom Metazoa; phylum Chordata; class Mammalia; order Rodentia; family Muridae; genus Apodemus; species Apodemus sylvaticus. The sequence continues at coordinate 73,124,861 of NC_067477.1, read as the reverse complement.
CTTATATAGAGTATTGCACTAATGAAGAAAAATATTGTTGAAATGTGTGTACACATTGATATAGTTAATCATAGTGTTGTGAAAAACTAAGTTGTAGTGAATATCCAGTTGTGTATAGATATGAAAAAACTCAGAGTCATACCCTTGTTTTAGATAAGGTATTGAGGGATCTCATATGTATGCAAGAATCAGAATGCAAAAGATGCATGTAAATCATTTCAGCAGAAGATAATTTTATTTGTGCCAATAAAAGATGTTAAATAATATAACAAAGACATCTGTAATTTAAAGCCCTTAATGTTATGCATTTTAATTTAAATAAAATTTAGCCAATAATAACAACATTCCGCTTGAGAAAGGGAAAGCTATCTGTCTTTTTTTAGGGTGTACTCAACTATAAATATGCTTTTGTGAGAGTAGCAAACCTTTGCCTTGTTTTTCAATAAGCATGGCATCTCCTTGCTTTTTTGTGTTTGATAAATCTGTGCCTGTCAATGCTCTCTTTCTGCATACCTGCCCCAGAAATATAAAATACTACTCAACAGGATTGCCGTTACTTCTTCCTTATGATTTTGGAGCAGTGGTAAGATACCATTATTTTTCATTATTTTTTAAACCCAAAAGATATTAGAAATGCACCTTCATAATAAAAGTCCTCTTTAATTTTGGATCAGATACAGTAAACAAGAGTCAAGCACATGCAGAAATAGGTAACTGAAGATTTTATGTTGCATCTCGTCGTAATGTTAACAGAGTAGTATTGCTGTAGCACATATGTTATATTCATGTCAATATGTCTCGTATGCTAAAATGATCTGCAAAAGAGCTTGCCTTCCCTGCTTACCAATGAGCCAAACAGCTGTGGGCGTTCATTGGCAAGGAGAGGAACTTAAATGCGAGAGCACAGTACCCCTGCAGCATGTGGTCAGTGATAGCCATGGGGGTTTTAATGAAGAAAAAGTCATTTACTAGAGCTAAATAATTAAAACATCTTTTCCTTTAAAGTTCATGCTACATTTTTTTTTCATTTTAAATCTTAGAGTCCAATTTTACACTAGACTGAACATATACAAACATAGCATGCAAAATATACACCAAGAAAATTATGACACAAATATTAATTCACAGAAGGAATTCTGAGGCACGCAAAGATGCTGCATCCAGGCCCGGATTCTTAAAACAATGCTAGATTTAAGACTAAACAAACAAACTCCACAATGGAGAGCTTCTGTATAGTTGAAAACCCAGCTTTCTTTTGCCATTTTTATATTTGTCCAATTTAAACAAAAGATTTTAAATGTTCTTCTTTTTGCATGGGAAATTGTTTCTTAGTACATGCTTTAGCATAAAGGGCTACAGTGGAACAGGCTGCTTAAGTCACTTTCTTCCAGGAAAGTTTGAAATTTTCTCCATCCACGTGGTTACTATTACTAGTATAGTTTATGCAATCCCTATAAAATAATCAAACATTTCACTACAATTTGTTCCATTAAAAATTTTACACTATATACTATTTTCATTATAACTTTTATTGCTGTATATAGTTTTTAGTAATCCCTTCAGAATTCCATGCATTTGTACAGTATATTTTAAGATATCCACCCCACTGTCCTAAACATTGCAAAGATAAAAAATCATTTTCCTTACAGTTTATGATGATTTTTCAGATTTCAAGCAAACTTCTGTGATATGTGTATAAAATGACATTCACATGGAAGCCATGTCATAAACATTGTTCATGCTTCTTCTGAATACTCAGGTAAATGCTGCATTATTACCTTTCGTATAAGTACTGTGCTGCTCTGTGAAGAGTGTCTTTAAAAAGTAAACCTATTTAGATATAATGCAGGGCAAGGCAGTGCCTTGGAGCTTGTGATTTAAGTAGCCATTTCTTTTTCTTTTTTTCTTTTTTGGATTTCTATAGTATAGAATTTCCTGGAAATTGAGTGTCATTGTATGCCTCTGAAGTGATGTTAAAAATAGTATTTGAAATATTTAGTTTATTTTGTTATAAATCAAACCATTCTCACTTGGAATATTTTTTCCTAAGTGCTTAATTACTATACATTTGAGAAATCATCTTGTGAAGTTTTAACAATTGATGGTAATATGATTCTAAGTGGGACTGTGCATGGTCTCATTAGCTAATGTACAGCACACAAAATTTAGATTAATTAACAATATTCACGGTATAAAAATGTACTGAGTATCATATAAGCAAAATGGACATTGAATACTAACTGATTATCAATAAATACTAAAAAATAAATATTGATAACATGATTCATGCTGGCAGATATCATTTCTTTTATATTTATGATTGATTCCAAATATGATATTATTTTTAAATATTTTGAAACATGATATGGCCATGTCATTGATAAATATTTTGTTACTTTATATTACAGTATCTTACTCAGTAAATATAACTGATAGAATACAAGTTAGCGATCCAAAAATGTACCCCAAAACCCTGCCACAAGCAGCAGTTGGGGCTTATTCTGAAATATAAATTGTTCCAATGATTGAGGAGAAAGCCCCAATGTGGAACTCATAAGAGAGCAAACAGAGCTCTCTGCACAACAGTGTGAAACATTTTAAGCACAAAGTAGCTATAATACAGCATGGCATTTATAGGTACATTAAGATAAAGCATCCAGAGCCAGGAGACTCTTTGTGTTGTCAGAGTACTCAGCAGTACATATGAGCTGTCATCCTCACCTTCAGCATCAGAATTGCCTAGTGCTTCAGAAAACATTCTGATGGAAACAATTCAGATTCACACTTAGACATGTATCAATACCAACAGATTAAGGAAATGGCATTTGTTACTCTTTAGAATTTTCGTTTCTTCCATCATTTATTATTATTATTTTTAAACGAGAGCCCATGTTCTCCATTACTTACTTTCCTTTAGACAAGACAGAGGGAAGGAAAGAATGAAGGATAAGAAGAGGGCATAGTAGTCAACAAACTCAAGAATACAAAAGAGAGGGTGGGGAAATGGCCAACTTCATAAAGTAATTGCCATCATGATGATCTGAGCTAAATCCTTGGAACCTGCATACAAATAAAGGCATCAGAGGTCTGTTATTCTAGTGCTGGTGAGGCAGAAACCAGAGGATTTCTGGGGCTTGCTGTCCAGGCAATCTAGATGAACTAGTGAGTTCTATTTAAGACACCTCTCAGAACTAATTTAGAAGTTGTTGAAGAAGACACGTGACATTTGCTCTGGCCTCCATGTGCATGCAGGCACACACACACATACACAGTTGATACACAATATTTTGGGTTCCTTGGTTTTTAAACTAGTTAATACTGTTTCTGGATTAAAAGCAAGAAACTAGATTATCCACAGTACATTTGTTGGTTTTACAATTTCTGTTTTATTGTTATTGGAATCAAATCATATTCCAATAAATACAATGGGGTATAGATTATACTTTAATGCTGTTCATCAAAGCCAGGGCACTTGGAAGACAAGTGCTTTACCACTGAGGTATACTCTATTCCAAACTGAGTAATTATTAAGTCTGCACCATGTTGCCTGTATCTTCCTTCTCTATATGACAAGGAAGACATGTAACATTCACTTCTGGCCTCAATGTTTGTGTGCATATAGGTACATGAATGTATGTGTGTGCACACAATTGCAAATGTCATACACAATTTCAACTTTTCATTGCAATATGCTTTACAAGGCTATTGAGGAACACATTGAAAACACATGCATATATATGCATATTACATATATAATTATATATGGTTAATATATTTTATCTATATTTATATATGTAATTTTACATATAAACATCTTTCACTTTTGGAATTCTCATCTAGGAACTATAAAAAATCAATATTACATTTTTGCATGGAAAGTGAGTGAAGAGTTAGGAAATGAGTGTGCTAAAGGCTTCATAAAACTGTCTCATACATTTCCTGTCTGATACATTGTGCCCAGAGGTAGCAGTCCCTGTCCTCAAGAAGCATATTGACTCTCAAAAAGAGAGACAGAAAATTTAATTCTTTACAATTCAAAATGTCATCTTCAGATCACATGTGGGCAGTATCATGGAGAATGTTAGAAATGGAATCCCACAGACATCCCAGAATTGTGAATTTAGAGCATAAATTTTGACTAAACCTAGGTGATCTGTACATTTAAGATTAATAAACAGCATAGTAATTTGAATTCAGTAGAATTGTTGTTATAATGCACAGAGAAGCAAGAGACAGATAATTTAGAAAGGCAGCTGTAAAGTCTATAAAGTTCTTGGTATGTGTGCGATGCCCACTTCAGAAAAGAAGTTATACGGTGTTCTCTCCTGCCATATGGGTTCAAGGAACCTTAGTTTCATCCAGATTAGTACAAAGCACTTTTAACCACTGAGCCGTTTTCTGCTCCCCAAAAAGTGTTTCAAAGAAATGCTTGCCTTAAAATGTCTTTGGTTTTCATATCATTGAGAATAGTAATATTAATACTGTGAAGTCACTATAGAAAAAGTTTGATTGTATGTAGTAATACTAAACAGAAGTTTCTTTTTCTGTCTCCTCATATAGTTTGCTGAGTTCCTCCAGGCTGGCTGCCAAGAACAGGCATGTCAAGTTCAGCGATTCTTCACCTATGAAGAAACAAATAACATTGAGGCCATTCTGTTCTAGGATCATATGCTGTATCAGAATTAAATAGAGCCGTGTACCTGATGATGATCGTTTGTAAACTGATGCATTGAAAATGATTTTTATGGTTTTGCAAAGCTTCACATATCAATAAGATCACAGCAATTGTTTTGATGGGCTTGTGTGCATCATCTTTGAACAAAGTCTCTTGTTTCTTTCTATTGTTTTGTTTGTCTGGGGCATGGACTATGACAAGGATGTTAAGCTGTACAACAACTGGGCATTTTCTCTGCCATGCTTTGCCCTTACATCTTATATCTGTGTCCCAGAGTATTATCTGTTTCACATAAAGAATGTATAAATGAAGTCTTCCAAATCATTTTCCAGAATGTGGCTTGACATGTGTATAAACGGGACAGAGGTTCATGTGAAAGGCTGACAAAGTGATTTCCATATCAACCTTATCACTCCACAGATGAAACATGAATGGAAATCTGAAGCCAAAACCTGTACTTTGCAGAAAGCATACAGGTATAGAAATAGCAATTTATTTTAGTTCTTGTTACCATTACCACTACAGAGTCTTATACTTACTTGGAGCATATTCCAAAATGTAAATATACTTTGTGATATAGTAATAGCAGCAACTTGAAGATGAGTTAGCATTATGACAAGTAATCACAAAATATTGCTAGAAATTGATATGGTTATTTTATTTATGATTATTTGAATTAACTAGGCATACTAATTTGCACGTCTTTTTTTAAATTTAAACATCAGTAGTCAGATCCAATTACAGTTCAATTATAATTCATTGCCATGGTTTATAGTTTATATCTATTCAATTTTCTTACTGGAGTAAAAATATTCAAAGGAAAACACTTGGCCATAAAATCCAATTTATAAGTAGAGAAGATAAAACACATTTTTATATACCATGAATGAATAATATATATATAAAGTATTCAATGTTTTTTACCTCCCAACGGATTTCAAGTATCTTGGGTATCAATCAATGCTGGATTTTCTATGTGCAGGTCTATTATGGGGAAACCTTTGTGGGACTATTCCAAAGAGTAGCTTTGTTGGTTGGTTGTTTTGTTTGCATATGATTAGTGTATAACTAGACAATTCAATAACTTTCCTAAACAATCTTCTGAACATATCAGAATAAAGTAATTATACTTAAAATATCTTTACTTATATTTAGCTAGGAAGTGATGTTTCCTCAACCAAGGTCTACTTACTGGTGCATAAAACACTAAAAATGTTTTTAGAAGGCCAGGTAGATTGACTGGTGGTGCACCATTTTAATACCAGCATTGAAGAGGGAGAAGCAGTTGGATCTCTGTGATTTCCAGAGCAGCCTGGTCTTTTCAGTGAGTGCCGGCCCACCCAGGGATCCACAGTGCGACCTTCTCTCATAAACCAAAACCAAAACCAAAACCAAAACCAAAACCAAAACCAAAACCAAAACCAAAAGGTCTACAGAGAAGACAATTTAATGAGTGAATTAACCGATCCTGTGAGAGAGCAGCACAGGATAGGGACTGGAAAAATGCAGGTTTGTTCCATTGAAAATTGACTAACTCTGTGAAGCAGGCCAGTCAAAGGAGTCACTGATAAGACAGAATCCCAGGGTCATGAGTGTCTTTTGGTGACTGTACCACCAAAGCTCTATATCAGGTGGGCAGCTGGAATCATAGAACAAGGCACTTTTAAAAAGGGACTGGCTTGCCTGCTCTGCTGCCCACCATTGCTTGAATTCACTTGCCACTGTCTGATGCAAATTTTGCCTCTGAAACCAATCTTCAGGTTTTAGAAGGTTGCATGTTGGCAATTAGGTCTAGAAAAAAAAAATCTTGGATTTTTATGAACACAGTGTAAAACATCAGCTTTAAAGGCAGTTTTCTGTCATAAAGACAGGAAAGTGCACATTGATCTCAAGCTTAGCCTTTCTGAGAAACGTCACACCTGCATTTTTCACTCATCAGAAAGGGCAGTGACGAGCAAAAGAAATCATAGCATAAAGAGAATTATATTAATCAAAGCAATTTCTGGTGAAAGCAGGCATGGAAATCTTGAAGCAAATGATAGAAAGAAAGCTATACTCTTCAAGACACTGAACTGGAGACAAAGCTTCAGATGATAACTATATGATTTCACAAAGGTACCTCAAATTGCACAGGAAAATCTTTCTTTACAGTAATGTTTCAGGCTATTTAAAACAGAATCTCAGTCGAAGAACTGAACAAAGATGCTAGGATTGGACACAGAAGACAGTTGAATTTGGCTGTTATCCACACAAGAATAGAAGCCAAAATTATGCTGACTAAAAATGGAGCCAAGCGATGTCATATAGATTTGAAAACCATGTTGTGCCAAGGAAGATGCTAATGTTTTTCAATTCTCAGGTTTAGCAAGGATCCTAGTTGTTTGATTTCTTACTCTAGTTTATGTATACTAAACATTTCTGCATCTTTACAAAGCCCTAGTTTCTTACTTCTTTTATTGCTTTCTTCATTTTCCTTCCTTCCTTCCTTCCTTCCTTCCTCCTTCCTTCCTCCTTCCTTTCCTCTTTCTTTTTACCTTCCCTTGTTCTTTTCTTCCTTCCCATTCTCCTTCCTTACCTACCTACCTGCCTACTTTCTTTCCATTTCTTTATTTCCTTTGTTCTGTTCTGTCTAAACTAGATTGGACAGTTTGATCTACATTGCAAACTTAGGATCCTATTTTATATAACTATTAACCTACCTATAATGTTATTTATCAGAAAGTATAATTTATCAGAGAGTATAAACTCATTTTCATAATGGTATTTTCATAGTATTTGACACTCATTCAAAACTAGCCACTGAATCATTCACAACGTAAAAGTACTTTGCTAAAGGAAAAATGTTCATGTAAAAATTTCTACTTTCTGCTTTCTCTTGCAACTGAATTAAATATCAATACTTAGGTTATGATGATGATTAGAAAAAGAAGACAGAGAAATACTTGCAATATCACAACACTGGAGCATGTAAACCTGCTCAAATGCTCATGTGTTAGCATTCTAAACCTCTTAAAGGCCATTATAATATTTGCAATATTCAAGTAACAAATCACACTTGTCTAAAAAAAGTGAATCTTCCTGAAACTGTTTAATAGTTGCCACTCTTTGCATTGTAAGCCTGTGGAAGAGCTAAAATAATCAAATCACTCACAATGTGAACCTCATAAAGATAAATAACACTCAGGTGTTATCCTATGTGTGTGGAGTATGTGCGTGAAATACTTACTGTAGATGGCTGTTGTTAACATGATACAAAACGACTCAATTAGTATCACTAAACATTCACATTACATGATATACTTGTAAGAATAATAATGGTATGTGGCAACGTATTTTATAAGTATTATAAAATAATACACATGTGAAATATTAATATAATTAGCTCTTTTGTTGCCTAAAATCACTCAAAAAGAAAAATGTTCAATTCTATTATTTCTTTTCAATAGTTCTAGTAACAGAAAAATCTAAAACATGCTTTCTTAAAATACATGCTTAAGACTTCTCTTCTTCCTCAGCACCTTGTTCTTACTATGGCTTCCGTGTTATGATTTTATAGTGGCTTCTTGTTTCATCTTGTTTTTGTTATTGCTGTTAGGTTTTTGTTTCTTTGTTTATTTTTTTGAGAGTTGGATATATCATCATTAGGTTGTTTATTTGATATCCCTCAGATTTGTTCAATATGAATAGTCATAGCTAAACAATTTCCTTTTAGGACTGCCTTGGCTGTATGTCAGAGGTTTCAGTAGGTTGCATTCTCATTTTTATTTGATTCAAAGAAATCTTAAATTTACTCTCTGATGTCTTGAATAACCCACTATTCATCCAAAAAAAGTATTGTTTACCCTGTAATTGTTTTCTCTTAAGTTTCTGTAGCTTTTTTTCTATTTTTCATTTTTATTATATTATGATCTGATAACACTCAAGAAAATACATTTGTTTTTATTTTCTGAGACTTGGTTTATGTTCTATATTATCAACTTTAGAAAGGTCTCTGTGTGCCTTTAAAAAACTGTGTATTTTCTACGTTGGGTAGAAAATTCTGTACATCTTAAGCCAATTTGACTAGTGGTGTATTTTTGTTCTGAACTGTCTTGGTTTATGTTAGCTTGAAAAATTTATCTAAGTATGAAGTCCCACCTGTTTTGTCAGGACCAAATGGCAGTTTACACCCCTTAGTGTTTCCTCTATGAAACCGAGGAATACCATAGTTGACGGAAAAACACTCGCAACTGCTTTATCTTCTTGAGAACTTGATCTCTTTATTAATATGAGCTTAATTAACAAATATTAATTTTATTATTTAATATTAATCATTCTTAGTTTGGGTTTGGGGAATCCATTATCAGACATAGCCATGTCTGCTGATCTACTGTTCCTATTTGCTTGGTAATTTGCCTTTTATCTTTTATATAATGAGTGTATTTGATATCTTTGCAAGCTAATGTGTTTCTTGGAGATGACATACAGATGGTTTTGTTATATAATCTTTCTTATTAGTCATATTCATGATTGTCATTAGTTGATGTAATTTATATTTAAGGTTATAAAAGAAAAGTGTTTGATGCTTCCTTTGAATTTGTTAGATGATGCTCAATTGTTAGTATTCCTTTTTTATCCCATATTTAGTTTGGGAGCTTGCTTATGTGACAGATATGGATAGTTTCATATACTTATACACAGCTTACTGTGATAGATATGGATAGTTAGTTCCTGGACCTTGTTTGTCCATCTAATTCTTTCATACAGCATACATTTTGTGTAATCTTGAAAGAGAGATATCTTTCTTACACCTCCAAATGTTTCATTTGATTTTCTGTAGTGCTAGCTTGATGCTTGGTTGTTATGAATTCCTCTAATTTGTATTTATATGGAAATATTCTCATTTCTCTATCAATATTGAAAGATAACTTTACGGAATATGACATTTTTGGTTCCCATTTGTTTACTTTCAGAGTTTGAAATCTTCTATGACCTACAATTTTTGATTTTATGCTAGTCGTTTTTCTTGAGCAGAGTTTAGAATTCATTCTTTACTTTGTATTTATAATATCTTGATTACAATGGATCCTACTTTTATTTTTGCTAGTTCTTTGAAATTTTCATATACTTATACATTGTTTCTTAATCTTATGCAGTTCTTATGATCTTCTCTAACTCCCTCCAAGATTCCCATCACATTTTTCTCAAAAATCTATTCTTATTTTTATATTTACTTATTTATTTATGATTTACTTATTTATTTATTTATTTATTTATTTATTTACTTATTGGTTTTAACACATGGTGTCCATTTAATGCTGCTAGCATGTGCACAAGTGTGGGATAATCCACCAAGACATGGAGAATCAACTGGGACATGGGAAATCTACCACTGGCCATTCTCCTGAAAGAAAAGTGAATCTTCTTCCTTAGTAACCACCAATTGGTAATAGCTTTTTTGTTGCAAGATATTGATCACACTATGAACATTGAAATTGTGTTATTGAGTGGGAAAACATATTTCTTGTTATGGTATGGCTTACTTGTAGCACATACCTTTAATACTAGAGCTTTTTGTTTATTGTAAACAGAATTACATAAAGTCAACCACAGGCTATAAGATAAGGCAAGAACACAGTTGACAGGGAATGAACATAGAGTTCATTGTATAGAGTGGAGGAGAGAATCAAGATGAACTGGATGCAAAGGAAGTAGATATTGACAGGAGGGACATTCAATTTGAGTTTTTGTTTCTGTTTTTTGTTTTTTTAAAATATGGAGTAGAGAAGAAGAAGAAGTTTTTTTCCTTTGGGGATGTTGGCTGAGGAGGAAGGTCACCTGGGTACTTTCTATCTCTGAGATAGCAGCCTTCACGCCAGCATTTGACTCCTAAGTCTTCACTGGTAAAAATCAAATGTTTGAGATTTTGTTAAAACAACACCCATAGCTGGAATAGGGCTTTTGGAACCATTCCTCCTTCTATGCTGGAATTTTTAACTGGCTTGATATTATGATGGTATGTGTAAATAACTACAGTTGTAGTGAGTTTTTGTGTGCAATAGCCATGTCATGTCCAGAGGACAGAATTTCAAAGCACTCTCCATCTTCCCATGTTTACATTCTTTTTTTATTGGATACATTATTTATTTACATTTCAGATGTTTTCCCTTTTCCTAGTTTCCCCTTTAGAAACCCCCTCTCCCATTTCCCCTCGCACTGCTTCTCTGGGTGCTCCCCTATCCATCCACTTCAGCTTCAATGCCCGGGCATTCCTCTGCACTGAAGTGTCAGCCTTTCACATGAACAAGGAGCTCTCTTACCACTGATGCCAAACAGGGCCATCCACTGCTACATATGCTGATGGAGCCATGGGTCCCTCCATGTGCACTCTTTGGTTGGTGGTTTAGTCCCTGAGAGCTCTATGGGGGTCTGGTTGGTTGATATTGTTGTTCTTCTTATGGGGTTACAAACCCCTTCAGCTCCTTCAGTCCTTTCTCTAACTTCTCCATTGGGGACCTTGTGCTTACTCCAATGGCTGGCTGAGAGCATCTTCCTCTGTACTTGTCAGGCAATGGCAGAGCCTCTCAAGAGATACCTATATCAGGCGCCTGTCAGCAGGCACTTCTTGGGATTCTCAATAGTGTCTGGGTTTGGTGTCTGTATATAGGATGGATCCCCAAGAGGGGTATCTCAGGATGGCTTTTCCTTCAGTCTCTGTTCCACACTTTGTCCCCATATTTCCTTTAGACAGGAGCAATTCGAGTTAAAATTTTGGAGAGAAGTGGGTGGCTCCCTACCCCAACCTTGGGCATTGGTCTAACCTCTGGATATGGTCTCTACAGGTTCTTCCTCCTCTTTGTTGGGCATTTTAGCTTATCTCATTCCTGTTCGGTCCTGGGATCCTCTTGCTTTCCTGGTACCTGGGAGTTGCTGGTGGCTACCACCTGTTCCCATTCCCCATTGCTACACATCTCTGTTCACACTTCTGAACTTCTGTATATCATCTCCATGTCCTCCCATTCCTGATCCTGTCCCCCCTTTTCTCCCTTCCCGTCCTCTGTTCCTGCCAAGTACCTCCAAACCTCTACCTCCCATGGGTATTTTTTTCTCCCATCTAAAAAGGACTGAAGCATCCATGCTTTGGTGTTCCTTCTTCTTGAGCTTCATGTAATCAGTGAATTGTATCTTGGATATTCTGATCTTTTGGGCTAACATCCACTTATCAGTGAGTACATTCCATGTGTTCCTTTGTGACTGGGTTACCTCACACAGGATGTTTTCTAGTTCCATCCATTTGCCTAAGAATTTCATAAAGTCATTGTTTTTAATAGCAGAGTAGGACTCCATTGTGGGAATGTACCACGTGTTTTGTATCCATTCCTCTGTTGAGGGACATCTGGGTTCCTTCCAGCTTCTGGCTATTATAAGTAAGACTGCTATGAACATAGTGGAACGTGTGTTCTTGTTATATGTTGGAGCATCTTTGGGATATATACCCAGGAGGGATATAGCTGGGTCCTCAGGTCAAATTTTCTGAGTATCTGCCAGACTGATTTTCACAGTAATTATACCACATTGCAATCCCACCAACAACAGAGGAGTGTTTTTTTTTCCCTCCACATCCTTGCCAGTATCTGCTGTCATCTGAGTTTTTTATCTTAACTAATCTGACTGGTGTAAGGTGGAATTTCAGGATTATTTTGATTTGCATTTCCCTGATGACTAAGGATGTCAAACATTTCTTTAGGTGCTCAGCCATTCAATATTCCTCATTTGAGAATTCTTTGTTTAGCTCTGTACTTCATTTTTAGTAGGGCTGTTTGGTACTCTGGCTTCTAACTTCTTGAGTTCTCTGTATATATTGGATATTAACTCTCTGTTTGATGTAGAATTGGTAAAGGTCCTTTCCCAATCTGTTGGTTGCCTCTTTGTCCTATTGACAGTGTTCTTTATCTTACATAAGATTTGCAATTTTATGAGGTCCCATTTGTCTATTGTTGATCTTAGAGCATAAGCCATTGATGTTCTGTTCCTATGCCCATGCCCATTATTTTGAGGTTCTTCCCTAATTTCTCTTCTATTAGTTTCAGTGTGTCTGGTTTTATGTCAAGGTCTTTGATCCACTTGGACTTAAGCTTTGTATGAGGAGATGAGAATGGACCAATTTGCATTCTTCTACATGCTGATCTCCAATTGAACCAGCACCATTTATTAAAAATGCAGTCTTTTTTTTTTACCCCATAGGATGCTTTTAGCTCCTTTGTCAAAGATTAAGTGATCATTTCTGGGTCTTCAATTCTATTCCACTGATCTACCTGCCTGTCTCTGTACCAATAGCCTGCAGATTTATTTTTTTTTAATCTTGATTGTTCTGTAATACAGGTTGAGGTCACAGATGGTGATTCCCCCAGAAGTTCTTTTGTTCTTTTGTTATCGAGTATAGTTTTCCCCATCCTGGGTTTTTTGTTATTCCAAATGTATTTGCAAGTTGGTTTTTCTGACTCTATGATGGATTGAGTTGGAATTTTGATGGGGATTGCATTGAATCTGTATATTGCTTTTGGCAAGATGGCCATTTTTACTATATTAATCCTGCCAACACATGAGAATGGGATAAGTTTTCATCTTCTGAGATCTTTGATTTCTTTTTTCAGAGACCTGAAGTACTTGTCATACAGATCTTTTACTTGTTTGGTTAGAGTCACAGCAAGTTATTTCATATTATTTGTGACTATTGTGAAGGGTGTCGTTTCCCTAATTTCTTTCTCAGCCTGTTTATCCTTTGAGTATAGGAAGGCTACTGATTTGTTGGAGTTAATTTTATATCCAGCCACTTTGCTGAAGTTGTCAGCTGTAGGAGTTCTCTGGTGGAATATTTGGAGTCACTTAAGTTTACTATCATATTATCTGCAAATAGTAATACTTTGACTTCTTCCTTTCCAATTTGTGTCTCTTTGACCTCCTTTTGTTGTTTAATTGCTCTGGCTAGGACTTTGAGGACTTTATAGAATACATAGAGAGAGAGTAGGCAACCTTGTCTAGTCCCTGATTTTAGTGGGTGTCTTAGTTAGGGTTTTACAGCTGTGAACAGACACCAACAGCATATACTTGTCTTACATGTTCAGAGGTTCAGTCCATTATCATTAAGGTAGGAACATCTAGGCAGGCATGGTACAGGCAGAGCTCAGAAGGATCTGAAGGCTGCTAGTGGAAGACTTCCACGCAGCTAGGGTAAGTGTCTTAAACCCAAGCTCACAGTGACACATCTACTCCAACAAGGCCACACCTCTTAATAGGGCCACTCCCTAGGCCAAGCATAAATAAACCACAGTGCTATTACTTCAATTTTCTCTCCATTTAGTTTGATATTGACTACTGGTTTATCATATATTTCTTTTACTATGTTGAGGTATAGGCCTTGAATTTCTGATTTTCCAAGACTTTTAACATGAAGGGGTATTTAATTTTTTCAAATGTTTTTCAACATCTAATGAGATGATCATGTGGTTTTTTTCTTTGGGTTTGTTTATATAGTGGATGACACTGATGGATTTGCATATATTAAACTATCCCAGCATCCCTAGAATGAAGCCTACATGATCATGGTGAATTATCATTTTGAAGTGTTCTTGGATTCAGTTTGTGATAATTTTATTGAGTATTTTTGCACTGATATTCACAAGGGAAATTGGTCTAAAGTTCTCTTTCTTTGTTGGGTCTTTGTGTGGTGGTTTAGGTGTAAGCATAATTGTGGCTTCATAGAATGAGTTGGATAGTGTTCCTTCCATTTCTGTTTCATGCAATAGTTTGAAGATTATTGGTATTGGGCCTTCTTTGAAGGTCTGATAGAATTTGGTATGAAAACCATCTGGTCTTGGCTTTGTTTTTTTCCCCCCTGGTTGGGAGACTTTTAATGACTGCTGCTATTTCTTTAGGGGTTATGGGTTATGGGACTGTTTAGATTGTTTGTCTGAGCCTGATTTAACTTTGATACCTGGTATCTATCTTGAAAATTGTCCATTTCATCCAGATTTTTCAGTTGTGTTGTGTATAGGCTTTTGTAGTCTGATCTGGTCAATTTGGAGTATCCTCGGTTTCTGTTGTTATATTCTCTCTCTCTCTCTCTCTCTCTCTCTCTCTCTCTCTCTCTCTCTCTCTCTCCACATATATACACACACACACACGCACATACACACACACATATATATTGGGGGATTGAGTCTATTGATGTATTGAGGTTAAGAGAGATGTTAAGGAAAAGTGATTGTTGTTTCCTATTATTTTTGTTGTTGGAGGTTAAATTATGTTTGTGTGGTTATCTTCTTTTAGGTTTGTTTAAAGATTATTTTCTTGCCTTTTCTAAGGTGTAGTTTCCCTCCTTGTGTTGAAATTTTAGATCTATTATCCTTTGTAGGGCTGGATTTGTGTTTGTGATATTTTGTAAATTTGGTTTTGTCATGAATTATCTTGGTTTCTCCATCTATGTTAATGGAGAGTTTTGCTGGGTATAGTAACCTGGGCTGGCATTTGTGTTCTCTTAGATTCTGTATGACATCTGTCCAGGATCTTCTGGCTTTTATGGTCTCTGTTGAGAAGTCTTGTGTAATTTTGATAGGTCGTCCCTTATATGTTGCTTGACCTATTTCCCTTACTACTTTTAATATTCTTTCTTCGTTTTGTGCATTTGGTGTTTTGATTATTGTCTAATGGGAGAAATTCCTTTTCTGGTCCACTCTATTTGGAGTTCTGTAGGTTTCTTGTATGTTCATGGACATCCCTTTTTTTAGGTTAGGGAAGTTTTCTTCTATAATTTTCTCAAAGATATTTACTGGCCCTTTATGTCAGGAATCTTCACTCTCTTCTATATCTATTATCCTTAGTTTTGGTGTTCTCATTGTTTCCTGGATTTCCTGAATGTTTTTGGTTAGGAGCTATTTGCACTTTGTATTTTCTTTATTTGTTGTGTCAATGTTTTCTATGGTATCTTCTGCACCCGAGATTCTCTTTTCTTTCTATTATATTCTGTTGGTGATGCTTGCATCTATGACTCCTGATCTCTTTCCTAGGTTTTCAGTCTCTAGGGTTGTCTCTCTTTGTGATTTCTTTATTGTTTCTATTTCAAGTTTTAGATCCTGGATGGTTTTGTTCAATTCCTTTACCTGTTTGATTGTTTTTTCCTATAATTCTTTAAGGAAGTTTTGTATTTCCTCTTTAAGGGCTTTTTCTTGTTTACCTGTGTTCTCCTGTATTTTTTAAGGGAGTTATTTATGTCCTTCTTAAAGTCCTATATCATCATCATGACATATGACTTTAAATGTGAATCTTGCTTTTTCCAGTGTATTGGGGTATTCAGAACTTGCCCTGGTAGGAAAACTGGGTTACTGTTGCTTAGGTTCTTGAGCTTGCCTCTTGCCATCTGGTTATCTTTGGTGCTAGTTGGTCTTGCTGTCTCAGACTGGAACTTATCCCTCCTGTGAGCTTGTGATGGTAAATGTGTCAGCACTCCTAGGAGACCAGTTCTTTCTGGATGGGATTTGGGTGTGAAGAGCTGTGTTGCATGGTTAGCTCTGGGGTGCAGTCGCTCAGTGGTTCCTGTGCCTGTGGACTCCTTGTGGGTCTCTTTATAGTCAGTTTTGGAGCAATAGTGGTGGTCTCACTTGTGAATTTAGGAATGATAGCACTCCTGGGAGACCAGCTCACTCAGGGTAGGATTTAGGTGAGATCTGTGACACAGCCCTAGTTCCAGGGCATAGATGGGGATCTGAAGGTTTTACATTCTTTCTACCCTCATGTTTCACCATCACTTTTGAGTCTTTACATGAAGTATGATATTTATTTTCCATATATAGTCAGCATTCATAGTCACTTATTAAACACATTGAACAGCAAGCTATTTCTGAATTAGCTACCCACTGTATGAGAATCTTCTCTGATCAAGGTTCATAGTAAAATAAATCAATGGATATACACAGAGATATTTAGAAGTCGGTCTGACAATTTGATCACTTAGAAAACCAACCTCAATAGGTTCTTCGACATGGCCTATGTATGATTATCATAGCTGTGGATTTGAACTTGTTTACAGAACCAGGCATGAGAGCAAGTTTGTTACTCCTCAGATGTTTTGCCACTATTGCAAGAGTGGTCATGTCTTTACTGGGAGACTGATATTATTTTTTTTTCAGTTTCCTTCGATATAATTTATTTACATTTCAAATGATTTCCCCTTTTCTAGCCCCCCCCCCACTCCCGTAAGTCCCGTAAGCCCCCTTCTCTTCCCCTGTCCTCCCTCCCACCCCTTCCCAGTTCCCCGTTCTGGTTTTGCCAAATACTGTTTCACTGAGTCTTTCCAGAACCAGGGACCACTCCTGCTTTCTTCTTGTATCTCATTTGATGTGTGGATTATGTTTTGGGTATTCCAGTTTTCTAGGTGAGACTGATATTATAGCATACAGGCTACAATTCTGGATAAGATCATTGATGTCTCTCTTTTCTTCCAGTAGTCTACATAACACTTTCCAGTATTAGTGTAGGTAGCCAGGAAACTCTCCCTGGCCTGTTCATATCTGATTTATTTGTGTTCTGAACAAAAGTGTGTGTCATCTTCACCAACAGTCTTACCATCTAGTTATGATGGACAACCATTAGCAATGCAATAACTATATTGAATGGGGCTTCTCTAGCCAATAACAAATAACCAAACCCTGTGCCTGGCACAGAGATTTTCATTTAGTAAGTCATTTTTTTTGGCAGCAGCACTGTTCACTAATGTTGAGTACTTCTGCTAAAGCTCCTTTAAAATACATTTTAAGTTACTTTACAAATTAATAGTATT
Organism: Apodemus sylvaticus; assembly: GCF_947179515.1. Classification (NCBI taxonomy): domain Eukaryota; kingdom Metazoa; phylum Chordata; class Mammalia; order Rodentia; family Muridae; genus Apodemus; species Apodemus sylvaticus. The sequence continues at coordinate 73,107,372 of NC_067477.1, read as the reverse complement.
TAAAAAGCCTTCTTCAAGTTGCAGGATCATTTTTCAAGTAGCTTCTTCGTACAAACTTCATTTTTGGTTAAGCCTTAACCTGGCACCTAATTTCACCATCCAAGTCACTCCATTATCTGCTTAAACATATTTATTCACCTTATTACTCACATCTTCTTTTATTTTACCTATATTCTACTATCTTTGCTCCTGAAGTTCCTTCCCCTGCTAATAGATCTTTTTTTATTTTCCTAGGGTCTACATGTAATGCTATACACCTAAAACAAAATATTTACGTGTGAGGAGCCTCATATGGGAGAACATATAATTGTCTTTTAGGACCTTGTTATGGTTTGAATATGCTCAACCCAGAGAGTGGCAGTATTAGAAAGTGTGGCCCTGTAGGAATAAGTCTGACCTTGTTGGAGTAGGTGTGTTACTGTGGGTGTGTTCTTTAAAACCCTCATTTTAGCTGCCTGGAAGCCAGTATTTTGCTAGCAGTCTTCAGATGAAGATATAGAACTTTCAGGTTCTTCTGAACCATGCCTGCTTGGATTCTGCCATGTTTCCTCCTTGTCCACAATGGACTGAACATTTGAACCTGTAAGCCAGCCCCAATTAAATGTTGTCCTTATAAGAGTTGCCTTGGTCACGGTGTCTGTTCACAGACTTAAAATCCTAACTAAGAAAGAAGTTGATACCAGGGACTGGGGTATTTCTGTGATAAGCCTGACATTGCTTTTGTTTAGAAGAATGTGGATGTAGAATTTGGGAATTTGGATTTGGAAAGCAGTGGAATGAGTTAAGTAGGCCTTAATGGGCCATCCTCATAGGAATAAGAAAGACTTTGTTTTTGAGGGTGATTTGAACTGTGCAAGCATGTTTCTAGAGGTTTCAGCAGAGAAGACTTTTAGTATAAGGCCAAGAGACTGTTCTTGTAATATTTTAGAGAAGAATGTGGCAGCTTTTTGCTATTGTCCAAAGGATCTGCCTGAGGCTAAATCAAAGAGACTCATTAATTTCACTGGCAAAAGAAGTCTAAGAAATGTTCATCACAGACTTTGTTCTCTGGTTAAGTCTTTTGAAGAGAATGTTAAAAAAGTATAGCAAGCAAAGAAAGAAAAATATAAAAATATGGTTCAAGTATTAAAGGGGCAACAAGATGTGAAATGGAGCTCAATCCTCTGTTCAGGAATATTAAATTGAATTAACAGAGTAGTGACCTTGTGGAAAGTCACCTTCTAGCTGCATTTGGGCCCAGGCATGGTAGAACAATCCTTTAATACCTGGAGGCAATGACAAACAGATCTCTTGAGTTCAAGGCCAGTCTAGAACAGAGCAAATTCAAGGTGAAGAAAAACTTAAATCCAGGCTTGGTGGATCACACCTTTAATTCCAGTGCTTAGGAGACAGGCATACAGATCTCTAACTTCAAAAGAAAGTCTACAGAGCAAGTTCTAGTACAACCAAGCTTAGGCAGTGAAAAAGTTGGAAAACAGAAAGCTGGTGATGATGTAATAGAATGAAGCAGGGCAGACATGTTCCCAGCAAGCAGCAAAACTTGGTAGTTTTGGTCATATGGCTCTGATTTTAGAGTCCAGAATAGAAGGGACTACTGGGACAATTGATGTTGGTTAGCTGAAGCTGAGAATTTAGTGTTGATTAAGAAGAGACCAGCATTACTAGGGTGAAATCTTCTGAGAAGTGTTTTCTGAGAGCACAAAGAAGTTGTGTTCCAGAGATAGACAAGGTTGTACCTCAAGCTGCATTTGAACATGGTAATTGCAAGAGTCACCCAGGTGGTACTGGTTTTGGAAACAACAAGAAGAAATGAAGAACAGCTGAGGCTTGACAATGTGAGAGGCTATAGACAGCCATTGGTGAGCATGAAGCATCAGTGGCAGTTGGCTCAGGACTGAAGAGATCATCGAAAGGAGTTGAGGCTTGGCACCATGAAAAGGCTCTATGAAAGGCTATTGGTGAAGCCTAGTTGCAGCAGAAGATCCCAATGTATTGGGGATGCCCCTACCATGTGATGATCATCAAGAACAGCAGCAGCAGTGGTGTAGATCAACATGACCTTAGAGTGCTGCAGAGAGCAGAGCTAGAGAAGTGAAACCACCCTTTGGAGGAGCCCAGAAGATTATGTGTGGGTTCCAGACACTGAAACAAGAAGCTGTAACACTGAAGTGGCCTTGGAGACCCCAAGACTTTCAAGATGCCAGAGTCTTGGTCTATCTGGTGAGGAGCTCTGCTAGCAGGGAGTAGAACCAGCCCAGGAAAAAGTAATTTGCTGCAGTCAACAAAGATGAGAAAGGAGTTGGAGATCTAAAGACTGCTTTGACATCAAACAGGGAGATGCAGAGTTTAGAGTTTGTTCAGCTGGTTTCCTAGCTTGATTTGAGGATTACAGTTAAGTGATTAGATGAATCTCAGAAGAGACTTTGAACTTTGGACATTTAACATTGTTGAGACAGCTATAGACCATAGGGACTTTCATAGTTGGACTCAATGTATTTTGCATTATGCTATGTATGCTCAGTATGGTCCCCATAGACTCATGTGTTTGAACAAGCCTATGGGGGCCAGGGAATGGAATGTTATGTTTAGTATATGCTCTGCCCAGGGAGTGGCACTATTAGAAAGTATGACCCTGTTGGGGTAGATCGAGCTTTGTTGGAATAGATATGCCACTGTGGGTGTGGCCTTTAAGGTACTCATTTAGCTGCCTGGAAGCCAGTATTCTGCTCCCAGCATTCAGATGAAGATGTAGAACTCTCAGCATCTCCTGCACCATTCCTGCCTGGATGCTCCCAAGTTTCTGCCTTCATGATACTGGACTAAACATTTGAACCTATGAGCCAGTCTCAATTAAATGCTGTCCTTATAAGAGTTGCCTCAGTCATGTTGTCTGTTCACAGCAATAAAACTGTAACTAAGGACAGACCTGCTGGCTTTACTCAGTGTAATTCTCTCCATTTCTAATCAGCCACTTACTTTATTTTTCTTTTATTGTCATATCTATGCACAGTTCAATGTTTGTTATGTTTCGGTATCTTCTTCACTTTCTATGTTTAGAGAATTTTCTCCTATAGCCTCATTTATAGGCTATGTGTTTCTTTTGATTTTGTTGTTGTTCTGTTTTCCACAGCATGGATTCTCAGGTTTGGCCTGCTGAATGTATGCCAGAGTTCTTGACAGTGTCATTCATATTCTTTAATTCCTCCACCTTATATGTGTGTTAATATTATCATCTCCACTATGTCCTCTTTATATACAATGTATTCTTCTGCTTGGTCTTGTCTGTTAATGATGCTTTCTGAAATAGTTTTATTTAATTGACTGAATTTTTTTTCATATCAAGTGTGCTTGGTTATTTTTTAGTAGTTCAATTACCTTGTTGAATTTTTCTTAGATATTGCATTGTTCCTCAGATATTTAAGCTATCTATGGGAATTTTCAATTTCATTATAGAATAGTTGGTTAGTTGAGAATAATTGATGGGTTTTGCACATATTTCTTTGTTGCATATATATTTTTTAAGATTTTGCTTCAGTTTTGATTTCCTCTTTTCTTAGTTTTCTAAGGGAATTGTTTACATGAAGTTAAGATACCAGGACTGCTGAAACTTGTTGTTAGCTGTCAAATGGAATCACTAAAGTGATCCTGTATTAATTACTAGGAGATAACACCATGACAAGCTCTTAGATTTTATGAATTCTAGTCAAGAGTCAAGAGTCCAAACACCAGACCCACTGGAGTCTATATATACCAGCTGATTAAAATCACAGTATAAAATGCCTCTGAGACCATAGGAGTTTATATTCTGGGGCTATGAATGTCAGAGGCCCTCTTCCACAGGAGGTGGAGGTGGAGTCTGAGCCCTGTTCATATAGTAATCTTTGGTCCTGCTAGAGGTTGATATACTTTTAAAGAAGTCAAAATAACTTTCATTAATTGACTCTCCAATGTAGAAACCTGATATTTACTCCCCAAAATATTACCTACCTGAGTTTTACACAACTCAAATCTGATGAATTTATTCTGGATTGTTAAAACAACATGTCAGAAGCTCTATGACATATAAATACTAGACTTAACTCACACATTTCTGAAAATGAATAGTTCCAGATCAAAACACCGGTACATTTGGTATCTTGTATATTAGACTTCCTACCCTATACATGGCACCTTTTCAGTGCAAACACATATAGATGGAGAGCCAAGTGTGTTCTCTTATGCCTCTTTATTATGAGTACTGATACTTTGTTTCTTATTACCATCCTCATAATCTAAAGCCTCAGCAGTTATAAGGACCTCTACTTAGCTTGGTATTTCAATATATAAGTTTTCAGTGGCACATTGTGTTGAAACTAAAAAACTGGCCCATAATAACATTGTTTTTTTTTTATTCGATATAATTTATTTACATTTCAAATGATTTCCCTTTTCTAGCCCCCCCACTCCCCGAAAGTCCCGTAAGCCCCCTTCTCTTCCCCTGTCCTCCCACCCACCCCTTCCCACTTCCCCGTTCTGGTTTTGCTGAATACTGTTTCACTGAGTCTTTCCAGAACCAGGGGCCACTCCTCCTTTCTTCTTGTACCTCATTTGATGTGTGGATTATGTTTTGGGTATTCCAGTTTTCTAGGTTAATATCCACTTATTAGTGAGTGCATACCATGATTCACCTTTTGAGTCTGGGTTACCTCACTTAATATGATATTCTCTAGCTCCATCCATTTGCCTAAGAATTTCATGAATTCATTGTTTCTAATGGCTGAATAGTACTCCATTGTGTAGGTATACCACATATTTGGCATCCACTCTTCTGTTGAGGGATACCTGGGTTCTTTCCAGCATCTGGCAATTATAAATAGGGCTGCTATGAACATAGTAGAACATGTATCCTTATTACATGGTGGGGAGTCTTCTGGGTATATGCCCAGGAGTGGTATAGCAGGATCTTCTGGAAGTGAGGTGCCCAGTTTTCGGAGGAACCGCCAGACTGATTTCCAGAGTGGTTGGACCAATTTGCAATCCCACCAGCAGTGGAGGAGTGTTCCTCTTTCTCCACACCCTCTCCAACACCTGCTGTCTCCTGAATTTTTAATCTTAGCCATTCTGACTGGTGTAAGATGAAATCTTAGGGTTGTTTTGATTTGCATTTCCCTAATGACTAATGAAGTTGAGCATTTTTTAAGATGCTTCCCCGCCATCCGAAGTTCTTCAGGTGAGAATTCTTTGTTTAACTCTGTACCCCATTTTTTAATAGGGTTGTTTGGTTTTCTGGAGTCTAACTTCTTGAGTTCTTTATATATATTGGATATTAGCCCTCTATCTGATGTAGGATTGGTGAATATCTTTTCCCAATTTGTTGGTTGCCGATTTTTCCTCTTGATGGTGTCCTTTGCCTTACAGAAACTTTGCAATTTTATGAGATCCCATTTGTCAATTCTTGCTCTTAGAGCATACGCTATTGGTGTTCTGTTCAGAAACTTTCTCCCTGTACCGATGTCCTCAAGGGTCCTCCCCAGTTTCTTTTCTATTAGCTTCAGAGTGTCTGGCTTTATGTGGAGGTCCTTGATCCATTTGGATTTGAGCTTAGTACAAGGAGACAAGGATGGATCAATTCGCATTCTTCTGCATGCTGACCTCCAGTTGAACCAGCACCATTTGTTGAAAAGGCTATCTTTTTTCCATTGGATGTTTTCAGCCTCTTTGTCGAGGATCAAGTGGCCATAGGTGTGTGGGTTCATTTCTGGATCTTCAATCCTGTTCCATTGATCCTCCTGCCTGTCACTGTACCAATACCAGGCAGTTTTTAACACTATTGCTCTGTAGTATTGCTTGAGATCAGGGATACTGATTCCCCCAGATTTTCTTTTGTTGCTGAGAATAGTTTTAGCTATCCTGGGTTTTTTTGTTGTTCCAGATGAATTTGATAATTGCTCTTTCTAACTCTGTGAAGAATTGAGTTGGGATTTTGATGGGTATTGCATTGAATCTGTATATTGCTTTTGGCAAAATGGCCATTTTAACTATATTGATTCTACCGATCCATGAGCATGGGAGGTTTTCCCATTTTTTGAGGTCTTCTTCCATTTCCTTCTTCAGAGTCTTGAAGTTCTTGTCATACAGATCTTTCACATGTTTGGTAAGAGTCACCCCAAGATACTTTATACTGTTTGTGGCTATTGTGAAGGGGGTCATTTCCCTAATTTCTTTCTCAGCCTGCTTATCCTTTCAGTATAGGAAGGCCACTGATTTGCTTGAGTTGATTTTATAGCCTGCCACTTTGCTGAAGTTGTTTATCAACTGTAGGAGCTCTCTAGTGGAGTTCTTTGGGTCACTTAGGTAGACGATCATGTCATCTGCAAATAATGATAGTTTGACTTTTTCCTTTCCAATTTGTATCCCTTTGACCTCCTTATGCTGTCAAATTGCCCGAGCTAGTACCTCAAGTACAATATTGAAAAGATAAGGAGAAAGGGGGCAGCCTTGTCTGGTCCCTGATTTCAGTGGGATTGCTTCAAGTTTCTCTCTATTTAGTTTGATGCTGGCTACCGGTTTGCTGTATATTGCTTTTACTATGTTTAGGTATGGGCCTTGAATTCCTGTTCTCTCCAAGACTTTAAGCATGAAAGGATGCTGAATTTTGTCAAATGATTTTTCAGCATCCAATGAAATGACCATGTGGTTTTGTTCTTTGAGTTTGTTTATGTAGTGGATTGTATTGATGGATTTCCGTATATTGAACCAACCCTGCATTCCCGGGATAAAGCCTACTTGATCATGGTGGATGATCGTTTTGATGTGTTCTTGGATTCGGTTGGCAAGAATTTTATTGAGTATTTTTGCATCGATGTTCATAAGGGAAATTGGTCTGAAGTTCTCTTTCTTTGTTGGATATTTTTGTGGCTTTGGTGTCAGCGTAATTGTGGCTTCGTAGAAGGAATTGGGTAGTGTTCCTTCTGTTTCTATTTTGTGGAATAGTTTGAAGAGTATTGGTGTTAACTCTTCTTTGAAGGTCTGGTAGAATTCTGCACTGAAGCCATCTGGTCCTGTGCTTTTTTTGGTTGGAAGACTTTCTATGACTCCTTCTATTTCTTTAGGCATTATGGGACTGTTTAGATGGTCTAGTTGGTCCTGATTTAATTTTGGTATTTGGTATCTGTTAAGGAAATTGTCCATTTCCTCCAGATTCTCCAGTTGTGTTGAGTACAGGCTCTTGTAGTAGGATCTGATGATTTTTTGGATTTCCTCAGTTTCCGTTGTTATATCTCCCTTTTCATTTCTAAGTTTGTTAATTTGGATACTTTCTCTGTGCCCTTTGGTCAGCCTGGCTAAGGGTTTATCTATCTTGTTGATTTTCTCAAAGAACCAGCTCCTGGTTTTGTTGATTTTTTGTATGGTTCTCTTTGTTTCTACTTGATTGATTTCGGCCCTGAGTTTGATGATTTCCTGCCATCTACTCCTCCTGGGTGAAATAGCTTCTTTTTGTTCTAGGGCTTTCAGGTGTGTCATTAAGCTGGTAATGTATACTCTCTCCATTTTCTTTTTGGAGGCACTCAGGGCTATGAGTTTTCCTCTTAGCACTGCTTTCATTGTGTCCCATTGATTTGGGTATGTTGTGTTTTCATTTTCATTGTGTTCTAAAAAGTCTTTAATTTCTTTCTTTATTTCTTCCTTGACCAAGGTATCATTGAGTAGAGTATTGTTCAGTTTCCACGTGTATGTGGGTTTTCTGTTGTTTCTGTTGCTATTGAAGACCACTTTTACTCCATAGTGATCAGATAGGAGGCATGGGATTAGTTCGATCTTCTTATATTTGTTGAGGTCTGTCTTGTGACCAATTATATAGTCGATTTTGGAGAAGGTACCATGAGGTGCTGAGAAAAAGGTATATTCTTTTGTTTTAGGATAGAATGTTCTATATATATCTGTTAAATCTAATTGGTCCAAAGCTTCAATTAGTTTCATTGTGTCCCTGTTTAGTTTCTGTTTTCCTGATCGGTCCATTGAGGAAAGTGCAGTGTTGAAGTCACCCACAATTATTGTGTTAGGTGCAATGTGTGCTTTTAGTTTTAATAAAGTTTCTTTTATGAAAGAGGGTGCCCTTGCATTTGGGGCATAGATGTTCATGATTGACAGTTCTTCTTTTTGTATTTTTCCTTTGACCAGCAAGAAGTGTCCCTCAGGGTCTCTTTTGATGACTTTGGGTTGAAAGTCAATTTTATCTGATATTACCATATTAACATTGTTAAGAAGGATGATATAAAATTCCCCCAAATCCCTAGATTCTTTGGCCACCTATTTATCCCTTTTGTACTCCCAAATTTCATAACATCATTGAAAAGGTCTGCATCCTTGTGCATCTTCTCTTCTAACTCTCATTGTTGCAGCTCCCATTATGATAATTCTGGGGCTTAGTCAACAACAACCATACCATAAGCAGGCTTTGAACATGGACTTGACTTTCTGCTGCCCCAATGTGAATGACATGCTCTCCCCTCTCCCTCCCTTCCCCCTTACTTCAGGCCTCAGTATCCCTCACATCTCCCATACCATCTCCTCTTGGAGGAGGTCACTTGCATGTTCTCCTGTTACAATACTGTCCTTTCAGGCTGCAAGATCAAATATCAGTCTTCTAGAGGTTAGGCAGATATGAATAGGGATGGGTGAGAATGATAATTTTGTCAGGAAAAAAATAAGAGTTTAACTAAAGATTGACAAAGAGGAAAATGCAGAAAGCATTCAAGATGAGTAACAGCCAGACTAAGGACTTATAGGACATGAGAAAACGAATATAGAGAGCCATGACAAATGTTTAGGGACCATAATGGAGGGCTTAAAAAATAGGTGATAGGGAGTGAGCTCAGTACTCTAGGTTAGGGTTTTGCAGAAATATTTTATGTCTACCTATCCTAATATCCTGAAACTCAGTGAATTATCTTTCATATAGGTGAAATTCATTAGTTAGGTTGGTAGTTGAGGGAATCCGTGTGCTCATATATTCTATATTGCTTTTAGTATTTCTTGTGAGAATAAAACCCTTAGTCCCAGTATTATGTTCAGTGTAGTAGTAGTAATATAGTATGGTGGCTTATTTAAGTTCTAGGAATCTTCAGATATGTGTGATAATTTCTATGGCTATAAACAGAAGAGAAAAATGGCAATAAAATATACAATTTATATTTTCTAACATAATTCCTTAGATTGCGTTTTCAAAAAATCAGATCCTATAGCATAGTGATGTAAATAAACCACAGAAGCAAGAGGATGCAGTGGAAAAGAAAGGCAGAGCAAAGAGTAAAAGTAATGCAGGACTTGGTAGTTAGAGAAGGCATAGAAGATGCAGTATAGCTCGAGGCACTCTGAATGTCTGTAGCAAACATTGCTCAATGTTGTCCCAGAATGAAGAAGACGGTTGACAAACTTACTGCTATGGTTTAGATATGATGTGCTTTTTCCTTTTTTTAAAAATTTATTTTCTATATTCTTTGTTTACATTCCAAATGATTTTACCTTTCCTGGTTCTCCCCTGAGGCATCAAGCCTTCTCAGGACCAAGGGTCTCTCCTCCATTTGATGTCCAGCAAGGCCATCTTCTACTACATATGCATCTGGAGCCATGGTTCTCTCCATTTGTATTCTTTAGTTGGTGGTTTAGTCCCTGGGAGCTCTTGCGGTACTGGTTGGTTCATATTGTTTTTCCCTTAATTGGGGCTGGCTTAGAGGTTTAGAGGTTCTGCCCATTTTCATCATGGCTAGAGGCATGGCAACATCCAGGTAAACAAGGTGCTGGAAGAACTGAGAGTGTTACATCTTGTTCCAAAGGCAAATAGGAGAAGACTAGCTCCAGGCAGCTGAAAGGAGGGTCTCAACACTCACCCTCAGTGTTATACACTTCTTTGAATAAGGTCATACTTACTCTAACAAAACTATACTCTAGAAGTACCACTCCATGGGCCAAGAATATTCAAATCACCACAGACATTCAGGGGTCCATGTATCAACTTGACTTCTAGTAGAGCAGGGGTATTCTGCTAGAGTTGTTGGTTGGGATATAAACCTGATGGGAGGGTTGTTGCTGGGGACAGCTTGGTAGGCTCTAACCAGTGCTGGTGGCTGGTGGGTTGTGTCTTACCTGGGGTTCCTAGTACTGATGTGACCTCCAGTAGAGCTGGAGTCTTCTTGGGAAATGTGATTGGGATATCAACAGTGGGGTCCTATTTAGAAACTTCTTCTCCACTCTTCTCTCCTGTAGGGTTCTGCCTATATTTTCTCCTTGCAGTTTCAGTGTTTCGGGTCACATTTAGACCTTAAATATATCTGGAGTTAGTTCTTGTACCAAATGATAGATATAGACCTATTTCCATTCTTTTACACATGAACATCAAATTTTCCTAGCACCATTTATTAAAGATGCTTTCTGTTCTCCAGTATATCTTTTTGAAACTTGGTCAAATATTAAATAGCGATAGTTATATGTATTTATGTATGGATGTTTGATTCTTTTTCTATTGTTCTACATGTCTTTTTTTTTTGTGCTAGAGCCATCATGCTCTCATTATTATGACTCTGTAATATAGATGAAGATGTGGGGTGGTAATGCTCCACTTTTTTCCTTTGGTTCAGGGTTGTTTCTCCTATTTGATGTCTTTTACAGATATGTATGAAATTTAGGCTAGAGTTGTTGTTGTTGTTGTTGTTGTTTTAGTTTGTTGAAGAATGAGGTGGTGATTTTGATCAGCATTGCATTCATTCTATAAATATCTTCTGGAGCCAGAAAAGGGGAAATCATTTGAAATGTAAATAAAAAATATATCGAATAAAAAAACACGAAGGGTCATTTTCTTGATAATTCTACCAATCGCTAGCATGGAACATCTTTCCATTTTCAGTGTCTTTATCTTTATCTTCACAGGTATAAAGTTTATAATATAGAGATATTTGTTTCCTTGCTTAAGATTATGTGACATTAGCTTGGTGGTATTTTGTTGTTGTTGTTGTTGTTGTTGTTGTTGTTGTTGTTTTAATTGTGTGTTTTTCTTTCTTTTTTGGTTTTGTTCATGGTATCTTTCTCTGTATATATATATATTGTTAGTGTATAGAAGAGCTACTGATTTGTACAAGTTAACTTTGTCTTCTGTCCCATTGTTTATTGTTTCTAAAAGTTTTCTGATAGAATTTTGGGGCTGTGTAATGTATAGAATCATCTCATCTTAAAAGAGGGACAGTTTGACTTTCTCTATTAATATTCCTTTAGTTTCTTTCTCTTGACTATTGTTTTAGGTAGTTCTTTAAGCACAGTATTTAAAAAGATTTGGGATAGAAAGCCTCGTGATAGTCTCAACTTTATTGGGACTGCTTCAAATTTATTCTCTGTTTAGGATTATACTGGCTGTGGGTTTCTTATACATACCTTTTATTATTTGAAGTATTTTTCCTGTATTCTCTAGCACCTTTACCATGAAGTCATGTTGGATTTTGTCCAAGGTTTTTCTCTGAAGATAATGTGATGTTTATGGGATTTAGTCTTTAATGATGTGTGTATGCATATTTTTGATTTGCATATGTTGAACCATCCTCACATTTCAAGGGATAACACCAATTTGATCATAATGAATAATATTTTTGTATATCTGAATTGTGTTTGCAAGTATTTGATTGAGCATTTTTGAATGTACATTCATCAGGGATACTGGCCAGTAGTTTTTTTGTTTTGTTCTGTTTTGTTTTGTCTTTATGTAATTTTGGTATTAGAAAGATACTGGCATTGTAGGAGTTTTGGAAAGTTTATGAAGCGTTGGCTGTAGATATTCGTTTTGTTTCTATTGTTTAAAAAATGTATGAAGGATTGGTTGTAGATATTATTTAAAAGTCTGGGAGAATTCAGCTGTGAATCCATCTGGCCATGGAATTTTCTACTTAGAAGGCTTTTTATTCTATTTCAATCTCTTCATTTTTTATGTGTCTGTTTAGGTTGTTGATTTTTGTCTTGGTTTAATTTTGGTAGTTTAGATGAATCTAGAAAACCACTTCTTTTAGATTTTCCAACTCAATGAAGTACAGGCTGCAAAAGTATTTCTTTTCAATATTCTGATTTTCTTAGATGTATATGGTAATGTTTCTTGTTCATTTATGATTGTGTTAACATGAAATAGTCTCTTTGTTTCTTTCTATTAGTTAGGTCAAGAGTCTGAGAGTCTTATTTATCTTTCAAAGAACCACTCCTAGATTCATTGATTCTTTGTATCCTTTTATATGATTCATTAAAATCTGCTTGGAATTTTATTTTTTCATAACTGTTGGCTGGGTTTAGATTTTGTTTGTTCTCATTCTTTCAAATTTTGAGGTACATCATTACATAATTTATTTGTGCTTTATTCTGTTTTTTTTAATGCAAGCACTTAGAGCTATGCATTTCTGTCCCTTATAGAACTGATTTAAATATGTCCAAGAAGTTTTATTGTGCTTTACATTCATTTTTTAATTCTGAAGATTTTGTTTTCTTTTATTTCACATATTCATCTTTCTCTAAAGAATTGGTTAATCTCCATGAATTTAAACATTTACTTAAGATTTGTTTGCTATCAGTTTTATGTATCATTGCACTATGGTTGTGTAGACCACATTAATTTATTCCAATCATTATGAATTTGTAAGATATTTGTCCTGGGATGTGATGTAATTTAGAGAGTCTTTTATGTGCTTTTGAGTAGAATGTGTAGATTTCATTGTCATTTAAAATTGTTATTAACATGGGAGTCTATTGTAATCCTTGGGTTGATTTTGTGTTGTTTGAATCTCAGTAGTACTTGTGTGTTAGTAATTATGGCTTCTTATTTGTTTTTTTCTTCTTCTTCTTCTTCTTCTTCTTCTTCTTCTTCTTCTTCTTCTTCTTCTTCTTCTTCTTCTTTTTGGAGTCTCTTTGGTATTCTCAATCTTCTATTCAACTTTAAATACTACTTTCTACATTTTCATTAGGTTTTATTTGTGGGTTATAAATTTTTAGGCTTTTTACAGCCTAGAAAGTTTTTCTTTCTTCTTTAAAAATGGTGGATAGTTTTTCTGGATATATTCATCTAGGTCTAGGATAGCCATCAGGGTCATTTAGAATTGAATTGAAGGTAGAAGGAAGTGAATCTCTGTTGCCTATGAACTCTACATTGTGAGTAGAGTATATATATATATATAAAAGAAAGGGCTACAAAGGGAGACCCTATCTCTTAATAGAGTAATAACCTAACCAACTAAAGCAACAACAAAAAAGTAAATGTTCAGATCTTTCTCCACACTGCTGACTATGGCCTAGACCTTCCTTTGGATGTGACCTTGTACTTGGGTCCATATTTTCTAATGTTGGATAGTATAAGAAACTGTTTGATATCCATATTGACAACCACCCTGGAGGCACTACAAATGTTCTCCATAGTCACACATGTTGTAACTGATACATATTCAGGGATTCTAGAAATCAGTATGTTGCCAAATTAAAAAAAAAAAACAAAAAACAAAACATGTAGTGTAGTGTACAGTTTCCTTTGAAATCCAGGCATTTCCCTGAGGGAATTCTGATACTAGGACACATGTGTGCGGATGCTTGCAAAGCTGAGATAAACGGCCAAACATTATAAAAAGTGTCTGGTGTTAAACAGAAATAAAAGTCTTAACCTTTTAACCAGTAAGTAGCAGTGTAGTTGTAGAATCCACAGTGATAACATCTGTATAAATGTCAGCAGAATGGTCCTTATCACCTAGAATGTTTAGTATAACTGAGAACTTTAAAGGGAACATGAAATGCTAAGGAGATTTTTAAAAATGTGGTATTTCAAAGGGGATTGAAATTTGAATTGTTGAAGATGCCCTGAAATTGATTCAATGTCCTGAAAGGCAAGTTAAACTGTGTCCAAAGAAAAATTGAATTAACTTTCAAAACCAATGAATGTTATATTTAAAAGAAGACTGTCTTTTGTGGATTTCTGATTACACATGTATTACACATGTAACAAAGTGCTACAAAAATTGTACAAAGTTCTCATTTTTTTATTTTTCATTGGATATTTTCTTTATTTACATTTCAAATGTCATTCCCTTTCACAGTCCCCCCCCCAGAAATCCCCTATCTCATCCCCCATCCCCATACTTCTGTGAGGGTGTTCCATCACCCACCCACTCTTGCCTCCCTACCCTGGAATTCCTCTCTACTGCAAAACTGAGCCTTCACAGGACCAAGGGCCTCTCTTCTCATTGATGTCCAACAAGGGCATTCTCTGCTACGTATGTGGCTGGAGCCATGGGCCCCTCCCTGTGTACTTATTGGTTAGTGGTTTAGTCCCTGGCAACTGAGGGTCTGGTTGGATGATATTATTATTCTTTCTATGGGGTTGCAAACCCTTTCAGCTCCTTCGGTCCTTTCACTAACTCCTCCATTGGTTACCCTATTGGGAACTCCGTGCTCAGACCAATGATTGGCTGTGAGTATCCACCTCTGTATTTCTCAGGCTCTGGCAGAGACTCTCAGGAGACAGCTATAAACGGCTCCTGTCAGCATGCATTCCTTGGCATCCACAATAGTGTCTGGGTTTGATGTCAGTATATGGGATGGATCCTCAGGTGGGTCAGTCTTTGCCTTTTCTTCCGTCTCTGCTCCATACTTCATCTCTGTATTTGCTTCATGAGTATTTTGTTCCTTTTTCTAAGAAGGACCAAAGCGCCCACTTTGGTCTTTCTTCTTCTTGAACTTCATGTGGTCTGTGAATTGTATCTTGGGTATTCCAAACTTTTGGGCTAATATCCCCTTATCAGTGAGTGCATACCATGTGTGGTCTTTTGTAATTGAGTTACCTCACTGCGGAAGATATTTTCTAGTTGCATTCATTTGCCTAAGAATTTCATGAATTCATTGGTTTTAATAGCTGAGTAGTACTCCATTGTGTAAATGTACCACATTTCTGTATCCATTTCTCTCTTAAAGGAATCTGAGTTCTTTCCAGCTTTTGACTATTTTAAATAAGGCTGCTATGAACATAGTGGAGTCTTGTTATATGTTGGAGAATCTTTTGGGTATATGCCCAGGAGTGGTATACCTGGGTCCTCAGGTAATACCATGTCAAATTTTCTGATGAACCACCAGATTGATTTCCAGAGTGGTTGTACCAGCTTGCAATGCAACTTACAATAGAAGAGTATTCCTCTTTCTCCACATCCCTGCCAGCATATACTGCCGTCTGAGTTTTTGATTTTAGCCATTCTGACTAGTGTGAGGTAAAATTTCAGGACTGTTTTGATTTGCTGATCAAATCTGATGACTAAGGATGTTGAATGTTTCTTTCTTTTTATTTTCTCATACATCCATTTTATGCGCAAAATGCTTAAAAAGATTGTGTGTTTTGTATACTATGTTCAAAGGCAGAAAAATTAATATAAAATAACTTTAGGCTATGTGCACAAGGGCGAATCAAACAAATCAAATGTATACAAGCCTGTGGCAGTCACTGCCTACATCCTTTTGTTTGTTTGTTTGTTTGTTTTATTTGATATATTTTTTTATTTACATTTCAAATGACTTCCCCTTTTCTTGTCCCCCACTCCCCCCGAAAGTCACATAAGCCCCCTTCCCTCCCCTGGTTCTCCCATCCACCCCTTCACACTTCCCTGTTTTGGTTTTGCCCTATATTGCTACCCTGAGTCTTTCCAGAAACAGGGACCACTCTTCTGTTTTTCTTGTACCTCATTTGATGTGTGGATTATGTTTTGGGTATTCCAATTTTCTAGGCTAATATCCACTTATTAGTGAGTACATACCATGATTGATCTTTTGATACTGGGTTACCTCACTTAGTATGATGTTCTCCAGCTTCATCCATTTGTCTAAGAATTTCATGAATTCATTGTTTCTAATGGCTGAATAGTACTCCATTGTGTATATATACCACATTTTTTGCATCTATTCTTCCGTTGAGGGATTCTGAATGTCCTTATTATTGTAGAATGCTCTGTGTATGAAAGCAATTCCAGGATTCCTCACTGCGGTGCTGTAAAGAAGCAAAAAGAGCCAGAGAAGAAAATGTCCAATCCACTCAACCAATAAAATTGTAACTATATGCTGACCTCCAATTTGAGCCAGCACCATTTGTTGAAAAGGCTATCTTTTTTCCACTGGATGTTTTCAGCTCCTTTGTCAAAGATCAAGTGACCATAGGTGTGTGTATTTGTTTCTGGGTCTTCAATATTATTCCACTGGTCCACTTGCCTGTCACTGTGCCAATACCATGCAGTTTTTAACACCATTGCTTTGTAGTATTGCTTGACGTCTGGGATACTGATTCTCCCAGAAGTTCTTTTACTGTTGAGAATAGTTTTAGCTATCCTGGGTTTTTTGTTATTCCAGATGAATTTCAGAGTTGCTTTTTATAACTCTTTGAAGAACTGAGTTGGGAATTTGATGGGGATTGTGTTGAATCTGTAGATTTCTTTTAGCAAGATGGCCATTTTAACCGTATTAATCCTGCTGATCCACGAGCATGGGAGATTTTTCCAGTTTCTGAGGTCTTCTTTGATTTCCTTCTTCAGAGACCTGACGTTCTTGTCATATAGATCTTTCACTTGTTTGGTTAGAGTCACACCAAGATACTTTATATTGTTTGTGGCTATTGTGAAGGGTGTCATTTCCCTAACTTCTTTCTCAGCCTGCTTATCCTTTGAGTATAGGAAGGCAACTGATTTGCTTGAGTTGATTTTATAACCAGCCACTTTGCTGAAGTTGTTTATCAGCTGTAGAAGATCTCTGGTGGAGGTTTTCCAGTCACTTAAGTAGATTATCATGTCATCTAAAAATAGTGATAATTTTACTTCTTCCTTTTCAATTTGTATCCTTTTGGCCTCCTTATGTTGTCTAATTGCTCTAGCTATAACTTCAAGTACTATATTGAAAAGATATGGAGAGAGAGGACAGCCTTGTCTAGGCCCTGATTTTAGTGGGATTGCTTCAAGTTTCTCTCCATTTAGTTTGATGTTGACTACCAGTTTGCTGTATATTACCTTAACTATGTTTAAGTATGGGCCTTGAATTCCAGTTCTTTCCAAGACTTTTAGCATGAAAGGATGCTGAATTTTGTCAAATGCTTTTTCAGCATCCAATTAAATGACCATGTGGGTTTTTTTTTCTTTGTGTTTGTTTATGTAGTGGATTGAATTGATGGATTTCCTTATATTGAACCATCCTTGCATCGCTTGGATGAAGCCTACTAGATCATGGTGGATGATCGTTTTGATGTGTTCTTGGATTCTGTTGGCAAGAATTTTATTAAGTATTTGTGCATCGATATTCATAAGGGAAATTGGCCTGATGTTGTCTTTCTTTGTGGATCTTTGTGTGGTTTTGGTATCAGCATAATTGTGGCTTCATAGAACGAATTGGGTAGTGTTTCTTCTGTTTCTATTTCGTGGAATACTTTGAAGAGTATTGGTTTTAGGTCTTCTATGAAGGTCTGATAGAATTCTGCACTGAAGCCATCTGGTCCCGTGCTTTTTTTTTTTCATTGGGAGACTTTCTATGACCCCTTTATTTCTTTGGGGGTTATGGGACTGCTTAGATGATCTATTTGATCCTGATTTAGTTTTGGTGTCTGATATCTTTCTAGGAATCTGTCCATTTCCTCCAGATTCTCCAATTGTGTTGAGTATAGGCTTTTGTAGTAGGATCTAATGAATTTTTGAATTTCCTCAGTTTCTGTTGTTATATCTCCCTTTTCATTTCTAATTTTGTTAATCTGGATACTGTCTTTGTGCCCTTTGGTTAGTCTGGCTAAGGGTTTACCTATCTTGTTGATTTTCTCAAAGAACCAGATCCTGGTTTTGTTGATTCTTTGTATGGTTCTCTGTTTCTTCTTGATTGATTTAAACCATGAGTTTGATGATTTCCTGCCTTCTACTCCTCCTGGATGAAATAGCTTCTTTTTGTTCCAGGGCTTTCAGGTGTTTCGTTAAGCTGCTAGTATATGTTCTCTCCATTTTCTTTTTGGAGGCACTCCAAAAGGGGCTATGACTTTTCCTCTTAGCACTGCTTTCATTGTGTCCCATAGATTTGGGTATGTTGTGTCTTCATTTTCATTAAATTCTAAAAAGACTTTGATTTCTTTCTTTCTTTCTTCCTTGACCAAGGTATCAAGTAAAATATTGTTCATTTTCCACATGAATGTGAGCTTTCTGTTGTTTTGCTGTTATTGAAGACCATATTTACACCAAAGTGATCTGACAAGAGGCATGGGATTATTTTGATCTTTTTATATTTGTTGCAGTCTGTATTGTGACCAATTATATGGTTGATTTTGGAGACGGTAAAATGAGGTGTTGAGAAAAACGTATATTCTTTTGCTTTAGGTTAAAATGTTCTATATATATCTGGTAAATCTAATTGGTCCAAAGCTTAAATTTGTTTCACTGTGTCCATGTTCACTTTCTGTTTTCCTGATCAGTCCATTGAGGAAAGTGCAGTGTGGAAGTCACCCACAATTATTGTGTTAGGTGCAATGTGTGCGTTGAGCTTTAGCAAAGTTTATTTTATGAATGAGGGTGCCCTTGCATTTGGAGCATAGATGTTCAGGATTGAGAGTTCTTCTTGGTGTATTTTTCCTTTGACCATCAAGAAGTGTCTCTCAGAGTCTCTTTTGATGACTTTGGGCTGAAAGTCAATTTTATATGATATTAGAATGGCTACTCCAGCTTGTTTCCTGAGACCATTTGATGGTAAAATTGTCTTCCAGCCTTTTACTCTAAGGTAGTGTTTGTCTTTGACACTGAGGTGTGTTTCCTGTATGCAGTAAAATGTAGGGTCCTGTTTACATATCCAGTCTGTTAGTCTATGCCTTTTTATTGGGTAATTGAGCCCATTGATGTTAAGAGATATTAAGGAACAGTGATTATTACTTCCTGTCATTTTTGATGTTATTTTTTAAAATTTGATTTGTTATCTTCTTTTGGGTTTGATGAAAGAAGGTTACTATCTTGCTTTTTCAAGGGTGAAGTTTCCCTCCTTGTATTGGTGTTTTCCTCCTATTATCCTCTGTAGGGCTGGGTTTGTGGAAAGATATAGGGTAAACTTGGGTTTGTCATGGAATATCTTAATTTCTCCATCTATGGTGATTGAGAGTTTTTGCTGGGTATAGTAGTTTTGGCTGGCATTTGTGTTCTCTTAGAGTCTGCATGAGCTCTGCCCAGGATCTTCTAGCTTTTATAGTCTCAGGTGAGAAGTCTGGTGTGATTCTGATAGGTCTTCCTTTATATGTTACTTGGCCTTTTTCTCTTACTGCCTTTAATATTCTTTCTTTGTTTAGTACATTTGGGGTTTTGATTATTATGTGATGGGAGGTAGTTCTGTTCTGGTCCAGTCTGTTTGGAGTTCTGTAGGCTTCTTGTATGTTCATGGGCATCTCTCTCTTTAGGTTAGGGAAGTTTTCTTCCATAATTTTATTGAAGATATTTGCTGGCCTTTTAAGTTGTAAATCTTCACTCTCATCAATGCCTATAATACTTAGGTTTGATCTTCTCATTGTGTATTGGATTTCCTGGATGTTTTGGTTTTCAAGGTTTTTGCATTTTGCATTTTCTTTAACTGTTGAGTCCATGGTTTCTATGGTATCTTCAGCATCTTAGATTCTTTCTTCTATCTTTTGTATTCTGTTGTTGATATTTGCATCTATGGCCCCTGATTTCTTCCCAAGGTTTTCTATCTCCAAAGTTGTTTCCCTTTGAGATTTCTTAGTTGTTTCTACTTCTGATTTTAGATCCTGGATGGTTTTGCTTAGCTCCTTCACTTGATTGTTTGTGTTTTCCTGTAATTCTTCAAGAGATTTTTGTGTTTTCTCTCTCATGACCTCAGCCTGTTGACCAAAGTTCTCCTGTATTTCTTTAAGTGATTTTTGCATTTCCTCCTTATTGGCTTCTGTATTCTCCTGAATTTCTTTTAATAATCTTTGTGTTTCCCTTGTAAGGGCTTCTAACTTTTGATCCATTTTTTCCTGAATTTCTTTAAGGGTTTTCTTTGTGTCCTTCATGTGTTCCTGTTACAGCATCATGACCAGTGATTTTAAATCCAAATCTTCTTTTTCTGGTGTGTTGGAAGATCCAGGATATGTTGTTAATGGAGAATTGGGTTCAGATGCTGCCATATTGCCTTGATTTCTGTTAGTAATGTTCCTGTGTTTGCCTTTTGCCATCTAGTTCTCACTGGTGTTAGTTCGTCTTATAGTCAATGCTGGACTCACCAGTGCAAGCTGCCTTTTCCCAGTTGGCCTCTGTTTGCACAGCTGGCCTCCTGCACTGCCTGTAGATGGGGTGCTGTGGCCCAAGCTCTTCCAGATCAAGAGGTGGAGACCAGAGGTCTCCCACCTGAGGCCTCAGGACTGGACCCTCTGCTCTTCAGGGCCGGACTTACCAGAGCATGCTGCCTCCTCCCTGACAGCCTCTGGGTGCACAGCTGGCCTCCTGTAGTGCCTGGAGACTGGGTGCTGTGGCCCAAGGTGTTCCCAATCCCAAAGCATAGACTGGAAGCCTCCCATCAGAGGCCTAAGGACTGCTCCTCTGCTCTACAGGGCCAGACTCACCAGAGCATGCTGCTTCCTCCCAGCCAGCCTCCCGTTGCACAGCTGTCCTCTTGCACGGCCTGGAGATGGGAAGCCGTGGCCCAGGCTGTTTGGGATCCCAAAGCGGAGACTGGAAGGCTCCTACCAGAGGCCCCAGGACTGGATCTTCTGCAAGGCCAGACTCTGATTTTTCCATTTTCTGATCTTCTTCGATTTCCTTCTTCAGAGACCTGAAATTCTTCTCATATAGATCTTTTATTTATTTGGTTAGAGTCACACCAAGATACTTTATATTGTTTGTGGCTATTGTGAAGGATGTCATTTCCCTTACTTCTTTCTCAGCCTGCTTATCCTTTGAGTATAGGAAGGCAACTGATTTGCTTGAGTTGATTTTGTAACCAACCAATTTGCTGAAGTTGTATGGAGGAATGGATACAGAAAATGTGGTATATTTACACAATGGAATACTACTCAGTAATTAAAAACAATCAATTCATAAAATTTTAAGGCAAAGGGTTGGAACTGGAAAATATATACTAAGTGAGGTAACCCAATCACAAAAGAATACACATGGAATGCAATCACTGATAAGTGGATATTAATTAGCCCAGAAGCTCTGAATACTCGACACAATTAGCATATCAAATGAGTCCCATGAAAAGGAAGGAGAGGGCCCAGATCCTGGAAAGGCTTGATCCTGCATTTTTATGGGGGAGTACCAGGACAGAGAAAAGGGGGGGCATGATTGGAGAAGGGGTGGAGAGAAGAGGGCTTATGGGACATATTGGGAGGGGGAACCAGGAAAGTGGAAATCATTCGGAATGTAAACAAAGAATATAGAAAATAAAAAAATGTAACTATAGGGAAGTGCTTTAAAAGTCTTCATCATGTAGATAATATTGTCATGGAATTACACTTTGTGAGATACACCTGTCACTACATTCCAATAAAAACTAGGTCTTTCTTTTTAGAGCCATTTTTCCTACTTTAGTTGCAAGAATTCTACAACAAATTAATGATAAATAGACATAAACATAAGTGAAATCATATTCACACAAATATGTACTGACAAGTGTATATATATATATATATATATTAAATATAGAATCACTCTGTTTTGACTTTACAAAATATTAAAATTTATTTTCTCAAAATGTATGAAACAAATTGTTCTGATTAAGTAAATGCTATATTTGGCATAACAGATTCATTACATGTTATGTGTGATATATCCAACTTAAAGACTGTGAGTATGATAAACAAATACAATTTACTCACATTCCCATATCCTTTTTAGAGTGGTTAACAATATCCTGGAATGATTTTCATAAAACTTAAGACATTTGAATAATATTTGAAAATTTTAACTATTTTAAAGTTACCCAATAGTTTAAAAAAGTGACATGGTGAGATTTGCAGAATTATGGATACAACCAGAAACAAAAATCACCCTGTGTGAGGTAAATCAGACGCAGAAAGATGAACATGGTATGTACTCACTTATCCATGAATATTAGCTGTAACATAAATGATATCTTGCTATAATCCACAGACCCAGAAAGGCTAAGCAACAGAGAGGGATCTAGACAGGAATGCATGAATCTCCTTGGGGAGAAAAAAATGAAATAAAAATTTTGGGTGGATTGGGGCAGTTGGGGGATGGGAGGGATGATGTTGGGGAAGAGGAATGGAGAAAGAAAGTATGAACTTCGGAGAAATGCCTGGAATTGGAGATAATTTAGGATGGAATGTAGAAAATTTGTGCAGTGTAAACTCTTAAATCTACAAGGGTGACCTTACAAAGGACTTCTAGCAAAGGAGAAATATCAAATCTGATGTGACTAAGACACCCACCCAGCCACAAAACCCTCCACCCACAATCTGTCCTACCGACAAGTTGTGGGGGGACAATGGTAGCAAAGAACTCATGGGAGTGATTAACCAATGACTGATTTGAGACCCAAGCTTTGTGTGTGTGTGTGTGTGTGTGTGTGTGTGTGTGTGTGTGTGAGAGAGAGAGAGAGAGAGAGAGAGAGAGAGAGAGAGAGAGCGAGAGACAGAGACAGAGACAGAGAGCCTCTGCCAGGAACTGGTGACTGGACAGTCCAGAGACCAAAGGTAGAAGCAAACCTGACTGGGAAACAAAATGTCAATGACTCCTAATGGTATTCTGTTGCACTCATAGATCTGTGCCTAGCTCAATCATCTTCAGAGAGGTTTACACTAGCAGTTAATGGTAGCAGATACCCCACAGTGAATCTTTAGGCTGAGAGAGCCAAAATTGGAGGTATTCTTAAGGTTTCCTCCCCTAGGAGCTCAGGAAAGGAAATTGTAAGAATCAGAGTAGTCAAAGCCAACAGGAGAGCACAGCCAGCTGATTCGTCTGTCGATGAGCCTTCATGGGTTTGTGCTAGGTCTCTGCCAATATGTTATCTTTGTTGGCTTAGTGATCCATCTAGCTGGCCCAATAACATATTTTAAGAAGATGAGGAATTAAATAAAATACAATTAGCAATGTATGAAAAACATGAAATCTACTATATTGACCATTTTCCAAATAAGAAAATCAAGTTCTGGTTGTTTCAAGTAATAAGACAATATCAAGAAACACAAAGCTAAGAACTGGAGAAATTCTTAACCAACCAGGACTGACTGAAAAGATGTTTATCTTTGTTTTGGAGGGGGTATTAATGAATAATTTTTAAGATTTTTGTGGTTATTTTTATTTCCTATTTTTCAATTTTATATGAGTGTTTATACAATTTCTACCCCACACACTCCACATTCAACTCCTCCCATATTTCCCAACTACTTCACCTCAACTTCATGACTGTTTTAGGGTTTTGACCTCACTGTGAACCCTGAGACTGTATACTGGAAAATCCTTTTTCTAGTCATGGTGTGGCTTATCCCTAGAATACATTTTAATCCAAGAGATTTCTGTTTATTATGAACAAGATTGAATAAGGTCAACTATAGGTAAAGAGGGAGAGCAAGCAATCAGTTGATAGGGGATGAACATGGGAAGAAACAGTGTGTGAATAAGTCAGGAGGATGGATAGAGAGACTCACAGTAAAGTAGAAAGTAGAAGAGTACTCACAGAAGTAGAAAGGAGGAACATTCTGTTGGAAGGGTTTTGAAGACAGTATGGAAAAGGCAAACTATTTTATTTTGTTCTGGGAACTTAGTAGAGGAGGAAGGTCAGCTGGGTGCTTTCTCTGCATTTCTGGGCTAGAAGGCTTTTTACCAGAGTCTGGCTCCTGAATCCTCATTTGTTAAAATCAAACATTTGGGATTTTATCTTTAAAAGGACAATGACGACCTCTTGATCCTGCTCATATGTATGTATAGTTATGGATGATCACTTGTGATCTTTTTTGGCCATATTGTTCAGATTTTAGGGGTGCATTTCCCTATCAGATATGCAAGACAACATCTTGTAGCAGACTCCCTGGTCCCTTGGTTCTTACATGGTTTCTGTTGTCTTTTCCATATTTTTCCTGCATACTTGTGTATAAGTGTTGTCTTGTAGAAGTATAAAAGAGGGACGGGGAACCCACAGTCAGGTGTTATTTCTATTTTGTTCAGTGGTAGATTTCTGTAATTGTCTGCAATCTGCCACAAAAACATCTTCATTAAGGAGTAGTGGTAGTACTATATGTTTCTGTGAAAATAAGGATAGGTAGTAAGGATATAGTTGGGAATTATACTAGTCTATAAAGGTAGAAGTAACTAGATCTCTTACAAGGTCCATGATCTCATCAGCTAACAGTGGCTAAGTTAAGAACACCAGGCAAGAATTCCTTACATTAAGCAAAGTTTATTTCCAATTAGATACCTGCTGGTTATCCAGGAAATGCAAGTTCTACTATTTCCCTCTTGAGGTTATCTTGCCACACTGGTCATTGTGGTTCATAGCCTTTACATTGCAGAAAGACTTTTATCTTCTCTCATTCCATCATCAAACACTTTAAGTTCTTATTATATGAAAGTTTAAATAAGCATAAATTAACATAAATACCTGTCTTAGATTAAACTCTATTGCTGTGAAGAAACACCATTGCCAAGGCAACTCTTATAAGGACAACATTTAGTTGGGCCAGTCTTGCAGGTTCAGAGGATCAGTCCACTATCATCATAGCTAAAAGCATGGTAGCATCTAGGCAGATATGATGCTGGAGTAGCTGTGAGTTCTCTGGATTTTCCAAAGGGAAAATGGAGAAGACTATGTTTCATGCTGCTATGAAGAGAATGTCAAAGCCCATCCCCACAGTGACACACCTCTTCCAACAAGGCTATGTCTCCTAATAGTGCCATTCCCTGGGCCCAAGCATATTCAAACCACCACAATTCCTATGGCTGTTTCAAACATTGTCATTGTGTTTTGTTCTGCCTGCATCTCTTTCTGTCAATATGCCTCTCCTGTGGGCTTTCTTTTCATTTTGGTGACCATTTTATTTGTTGTACAGAAACTTTTCAGTTTGGGAAGTTCCACTTGTCTTATTGGCCTTGATTCTTGAGTAAGTTGTGTTCTAGTCAGAAATCTTTTTCCTTCAACTAAACTTTGTAATACACTTCTATGTTTTCTTCTAACCATTTCAGCATTTTATATTTGCTATTAATGTCTAAATATAACATTTACAATGGTAAAAATAATTTTTAAAAATTAAAAATGTTTTATTGTTTGTGGATTTCCTTTTTATTTTTGAGACAGAGTCTTGCAATGAAACCTGACTGCTGTTTCTTCTTCTTCTTCTTCTTCTTCTTCTTCTTCTTCTTCTTCTTCTTCTTCTTCTTCTTCTTCTTCTTCTTCTTCTTCTTCTTCTTCTTCTTCTTCTTCTCTCTCCTCCTCTCCTCCTCCTCCTCTTCCTCCTCCTCCTTCTTCGTGTCCTCCTCCTCCTTCTCCTCCTCCTTCTTCTTCAGTATTAATTGTTTCTGAAATGAGACAGTTCAGACATTTTGCCTTCCCACTGTGAATATATCAAGATTCAATCCAGTATTGCAAAAATAGTATTTACATTTGCTTTTTATCTCTGTTAAAAAGACCACGACCAAGAGCAACTCAAAGGGGAAAGAGTTTATCTCATATTACGGCTTACTCTCCATCATAGAAGGAAACTGGGTATGCAGCTCAAGAATGGAACCTAGAATCAGGACTAGATTCAGAGACCATGGATGAATATGACATATTAGACTTCTATCCTTGGTTTGTTTAGTTTGCTTTGCTATATACTCGACACCACCTGCTTAGATATGTCACTGCTCATGACAGCAGGTCACTCCTACATCAGTTATTAATCAAGAAAATGTCCTACAGACTTAAACACAGGTAATGCAATAGAGGCAATGCTTCAATTATATTCTCCTCTACCCAGATGGCTTTAGCTTGTCTCAAGTTGCCAAAAAGCTACCAAGCAGACATGCCAATCAAATGATGGTAGCATGAGACAGGATTTGAATGCAGGCAAGTTGGCATTTATAAATGCTGTGCTACAATCCTTCTGCTGCTAGTTGGTTTTGCCAATGACTAGAACTATGTATGAAATAATTATATTAGTCAGTATAACTAAATATCCAAATGAACAACTTAGAGGAAAAGTTATTTATTTTAGTTTACAGTTTCAGACATTTTAATCAATGATTGTAGGAAGGACTTGGCAGAGCAGTATAGCTCACCCAAGAGCAAAGAGGAAACAGGGAGAAAGCAGCAATGTCTCCTTGACAACTTGTTTTATCAATGTCTCCAGACCAATGGTCCTCAACCTTCTTAAACCTTTCTAAGAGTTTAATACAGTTCCTCATATTGTGGTGACTCCCACTCATAAAATTACTTGTCACTTCATAACTATAATTTTGCTACTATTATGAATTGTGTTTGACAACCTCTATGAAATGGTCATTCAATCCCCCAAAGCATCAAATGTTGAGAACATCTATTCCAGGCTAAGAAATGCATACACCCACAATAAGGATGGAGTTTTCTTCCTCAGTTACACAAATAGAAGTGTGCTTTGAAAATATTTCAGTCCTTTCTCAAACCAAAAAACTGACAGTATAATTAACCATCAGAAGTTCACGTTAACTCCCAAGCATCTGGTCCACACAGATCTATGTAACAACAAAAAACACACGGATTCCAGCTTCAAGAATCCCCAAAGTCTTAACAATGCTAACATTATTGCAAAGTTCAAGTTTTCTGTAATTCAAGGCAGACTTTTAAGCAGTGAGGTTATGTGCAAAAAAGGGAGAGGAGACACATATTCTTGGTACTGCATAGTTAACATTCTCCTAAAAATGAGGAATGGGGGTATAGATACAAGAATTATGATAGATAAAACACATAAAATCATATCTTAATGGTAGCATAAAGGCATATTCTGGTGGGATTTCAGCCTTAGAGGTCTGAGGCAGACGTCTCCTTTTGGTCCATTGTAACTCACATGAATCTTTTTCTAAACAGATTCTCATTGCCTGTGCCATTATCAGCATAGCTTCCAGATTCCTGGCATCTTCATCTTCTTGAAGGTTTTATTGCATCTTCAACTTCTGCTTCATTGTTTCCCAGCTCATCTTCCCAGGGATGCCTGCAGAATCTGCCTCTGTGCCTCATTGCTGGGACTCTAGATTTCTACTTTCTTTGAAATCTAGATGGAAGCCTATACAACCTCATCTCTCTTGCATTTTCAGGCCTGAAACGCCACCATTGCATAGATGTCTCCAGGTTAAGCAGTGGCAAGACCTCTGAACCACAGCTATAGAAAATTTCAATGCTTGGATGGATGAACATGGGCAAACACTTGCCTAGAGGATGCTGTGTGGACAAGGAATCCCAAAGATCTCTTCTCAAAGCAGTTTTTTCCACATAAGGTAAAACCCTTACCTTCTTGTTTTAAATCAAAGGACAGGTCTGGCTATATCCTGAGAGACCATTAAGACATCACTCTCATAGCCACACTGCTAAGCACTTGCCTTCTTTTAACTTGCTCTAATCATCTTAGCCATCATTACACTTTCCTCAGCCCCAACCCTTACATGTATTTATTTTCTTGGAAAACTGCAAAGAGTTCAAGATTTTCTGCTCTGACTTCTTACCTAAGTCTCACTATAAACTTGACAAAAAAGAGATGCCAAACTACTGGCACAGGGTGGGGTGTCTTGAAATTTCTTCAGTCCATTTGACTAGCACCTCACTTTTAAATTGAACCTTCTATAAATTCTTAGGGCCGACAGTTGGTTTTGACAAAATATAATATCACTGTTCCTGTCTGAGTCATTTATTGATCAGTCTGAGCATTATTCAACCATCTCTCAAAACAGTTTTGAAAACTTCCAAACTACCTGTTTGGAACCATCTTGGCTCTCTTCTGAGTAATAATTGTCTTATGTTATTTAGCTATTTGTTTCTGTGACTAAGTAGCTAAAAAATCCAACCTACAGGATGAAAATGAAAGTCATGGTTCATTCCAGCAGGGAGAACTGGGCAGGGCAGAGCAGCTCTAATGGTGACTACCATCAGAGAGATAAGAACAGAACATATCTGTATCTGCTGCCTTTTTCCTATCTTCCTTTCTAATTTTATTTAGGAGCCACCCCTATCACATTCGGAGTTGTTCCTCTTTAGTTAATCATTCCTGGACATAAAAGTCTCAGACAAACCCACAGGAACATTTACTAATCTCCTATATCTTCAAGTCTGATCAAGTTACAATCAAGATCATCCTTACAGATTGGTAAATATTTTTCACATTGTTGTTTAAGATTAAAATTGTGAGCATTCCCTACCTTGAAACATCCTAGATCTTTTCATTCACAGTGTGGTGATAATAAACCAATGCAGATCAATGAGAATAGTTAATTATATAACCCCTTTTCCATTAAAATAAGGTTCTCATACAGCACAATAATGCTATAAAGAGATCCACCTTATGTCATTTTTTCAAGTTTAAAAAGATTTTAATGAAGATACATATTTTTATCACTTGAGGAGTGACTTTAAGTGGTTCAGCATTAAGTAATAGAAAGTCTAAGTTATAATTATTACATTAATTGACTGAGTAGGTATGTTATTATAATTGCAATGGTTTTTAAAAAACAGTTTATTTTCTAATTAGGAAGCTATTTCTATAAAATAATTAGTTATATTGTGTTATCCCACAAACTTGTTTAAGATAATTTATACATAGTTAATGAAAGCTTACTTTAACATGAAATATTGTGAATAGCACATACAATTTAAATTTATCATTTTATTTTAGTTACCTTTATATATATATATATATATATATATATATATATATATATATATATATATATATGATACAGACTGAGAGGCATTTACAATTCTTAAGCTCTTTAAAAAAAACTCAATCAAATATAGTATAATGATGCCCTTGGATAATTATAATGAAGTAATAACTGACCTTCACTGTGTACTAAACTGTGACATCTTGAATTCGGTTGCCAATATAAACTACAATTACCAAATCACTTGGTGGTTTAGAAAATCAAACCATATTCTCTCCAGCTATTCTTCTGGCTTGGCATTACCTTCTAAATTCCAAGCTTACCCAGGTCTGCCGTGGTGAAGCAACTGCCTACATTTATTGACAAGCAAATATTTTCTGATCTGTTGCCACAAAGAAAGGATCACCCAAACTGAGAGGCCAGATTAAAAATGGAAATCCTGTCAAATGTCCAATTCTCAGCATGACTTATTATTACGTATTGTCATTTTCTGTACCACAGTGTTAAGTCTTGTTAATTTTAGCACATTTAAAAGAATTCTAAATCATGGGTTTAAAACTAATGGTGCTGAACAGACATTTATTTATCCTGCAAAGAGGACCAATAAACAATTTTGTGTTTTCAAATGCCAATTTTGAAGTTTAAAAGTCAAAGAATGTATTGCTAATTTTAAGTAAAATGGGTTACTTTAAGTAGACACAAAACCAAATATACACTTGCTGAAAAACATTTCTACAGGATCCATCTATAAAAAGAAAGAACAGAAAACAGTTAGCTCTAGGTCTGTAGTTAGTACTTCAAAGCCAGGTTCATGGGGAGGATGAGAATTAAAGCATCTGATTGTCTGTTTGGCCTGTTTCCTTGGGTCTGATACAAAATGATTAGTTACAATTGGTTGTTGAAGGGTCTCCTTGACTCTCCAGGCGCCATGGCCTCATCTACTTGTTTACTCTTACATTTCTTATTTTCAGTATTCATTTCAGTCATTAAGCCACTGAGGTTAAAATTAAACATAGTTAACATTGATTCCCTAAAATGGAGTTCTCAGAAAGTTGAGAATTTACCAAGTCAGGCACATTTCAGTCTATGTAAGGAAAGCTTTAATTTACAATCACTGTGAAACCCCATGATACACTAAAATAGTACATTGTCAAAAGTTCCAAACTATTGGGAAAAAAATGAGAATGTGCTGATATTTCTAATTTTAGTCAATCCCTCTCTGATCGTCCTGTAGCACCTTTCTTCCAAGGAGATCAGGGTGCTTTATATTTAGAAAGAAAAAAAACCTGCAAAGCAGAGTGAAAATTCTCCCTGATTTATATTGATGAGAACATGATGTTGAAGACGAGACAAAGAGCTAAGAAAAGAGGAAGTCTGGACAGTAGAAGTCCACCAGTAAAGGACCCGACAACCTTCCCATCTTAACTATTTCTTTGCTGTCCTATATTTCCCCAAATTAACCCAAAGTGAAGCACACAGAATCTACCCAGGGCATACCTCCCTCATGGTTGAGTTCTCAAGATGTCTTTACTTAGCCTGACCATTTCTATCACTCCACACTATTTCTATGGCTTAGTGTTTAATTTCCCTAGAGGAAGTATATGTATCTAGGATTGTCTGAAAAGAGTTTTTTTTTTTCCCCCACACAAGACTTAGTGTCTGATGTGAGGATGAAGAACTCTGTGGATACTTGGTTGCTATTACCAAAATCTTCAAAATGTTTTTTGACACCAAAAACTTTTTTTTTTTGAAACAAACAAGTCTCATTGAGAGTTATCGAATGTTAAAATGTATAGAAATATACACTTTAAAATGTCTATCTCACACCTGTATTACCCTGGCAAGTTATTTAACATCAACTTGTGGTTTTTTCTCTTTCAATGGTTCCTTCTTCATATATCTTTTTGAATGTAATAATGTGGAATTTAAAATAATTCAATCAATTTATTTGCCTGATACAGAAAAAAACCTTTTTCCTGTTTTTGTTATATCTAATACCACAGAAAGAAATATCTGTTTTTATGTTGTGTTGAAAAGATCCATGCTCTGATTTCAGGTTCTCAGCTCAGCCGTGGGTACATGGCTGTACCATCGGACATTTTGCAAAGTGTTTGGACACAGACAAGCATTCGCAGGCATTAATCTGATACAGTAAAAGGAGAAAACCTATTCAGCTAAAACTATCATGGCTACTGCACTTTTGATTTGTTCAACACTGGCTTAAAAATAAAGATGAGCCAATAAAGGTGACTAGAATATTTGAGGCACTGGGGATCATTCCCCAGTGCTGTGAGAGGGAGGTGATGGAAAGAAAGAGTGGGAACGAGAAATGGAGAAGGGAAAATTGGTATAGTAAAGTTTTTATCTCCATCTTCTCATTGATTTCTGCAAGGGCAGGGATGTAAAGTAGTATTTCATCTGAATATTAAAATAATCTAAAGCTGTAGTATACTTGGAAAGTTATCAGCATCTCTGAAAAATATTTAGAGGAAATTCTAGGCATTAAATATTAAGATTTCTATCAATTTGATATTATAAAACTCTTAGGAATCTCCCCTCATGGATGAAAAACAATGGTGAATTCTTAAGTATATTCTATGCACAACCCAGACAGTAAAAAATAAATGGGAGGTATTATGATGTGAAGTTTGGTTCCACATTTGTCTATACCAATCTACCATCAAAGTGATTTGAGGCAATAGACCATCTAGCATGTATAGGAAAACTTGTCTTCAATTTCTAGCAAGCACAGAAGATTTCATCTTTTAGCTCCTCACTGTAAGTAATAAAGAAATGCATATATATATATATATATATATATATAATCAAGATTACGTTTCTGTCGTTCAAGGTATTTAATTTGTTCAAACAGGTACACGACACTATTGATATCCAGGTATCCAGTCACCTTTAGTAAGTCTTTTGTTAGTATTATTTTTAAATATATGCTTTCTGTTAGAAAAATCAATACTTGTTACCATTTAAATTTAATCAAGTGATCAGATTTAAAGCCTCAATGCTTTTCTCTCTCTCTTACTCCCATCTTCATTTATATATGAAGATTCATATATAATCTCAAAGACCTTTTCATGATTAAGCGAACCTTCTGCATCCTCTGAAGACTACTGACAGTCTGTCTGGCTGAGCTCCATCATGCAAAGTCAGCACATGGAGACAATGCATTTTGCTTCATTGATTGGAAAGTGACACCACTTTGCTTGGTTCACAGAGACCCAGGCATAGTCAGTCCAGCTATGGCATGCAGGTGAACATAACAATGAACATCACTGGATATGTTGTTTTTAAAGCAGTAAAGCTACTAAACAAAAATAAGAAAAAATATTTCATATGCATAGTAATTTCAAAGTAGTGATTACGTTTTTATTCTGTTGAGCCTAACAACTAATACTTAATTATTTATTCATTTATATATAAAGTCAGCATACAGTAGTGTTGGTCAATCATGGAGACAAATACTGGGGTATCTGAATTATATGCTAGTAGGAAAGAATTCCTAAGCATAAATATCTTTGGGATAGATGACTGATACTGCAACATTCATACAGGCTAATTTTGCTCAATATTTTGTTTGTTTTTTGAGAGAGGGTCTTGTATGTTGCCTTGACTGGCCTCAATCATACAATCCTCTTACTTTAGCCTGCCAAGTACTAGGATTACAGGTACATGACATTACAATCAACTTGATTCTGAATCCAATATGCAAATATATAGGATTTAGATAATATCCTATGCCCTCTTGTAATTTCAAGATAACATAAATTTGAAAGTGATGAATTTTCCATTAAGTTTCTATATAATAACCAAATTTTATATGGAGAATGCATTGCATTAATGAGTGAGTCTCACCAGATTCAACACAGTGATATTAAATGAGATAAAGAAAGAGAAGCCTAGAGCCTATGAAAGAGATGCTTTGCACATGTGTTAAATGATTTTATAATTAAATGGCTACTTGCAAACTCTAGATAAAAGATGTATGGAAAAAAGTTGATGTTGTTTGTTTTACTTTAATGTTACTGGCTTCATATGTAATTTACATTTTCTTTTTTTAAAAAACAAACAAACAACCTTCACATGTCACTTACTTCTGAGTACCAACAACTAAGTATCTGTGGGCATCCCAATACTGATACTGTCTCAGGAACCATCTAAGTTCTCAGTTGACTTACAGATCTTTCTTCTTCCTCTCTCTGAAAATTCATATGATTAACCAGTCCCCTTTTGAACTCTCTTTCTTTGGCTTTCAAGTCATTATTTTCCAAAGTTACTGCCCTACAGCTGTGGTAAGTTTTCTTGATATCCCCTGTTGCCTTCTTCTCCTTATCATCTCCTTCAAATGCTGATTCATGGTTTTTGAGTTTCCTGATACCAACCTTCTTTGTACACTAAGCAGTTTCACTTACTTCCATGTTATTTTAAAAACTGCTTTTCTTGTGCCAGAACTGCAAAACTAAAACCAAACCCTCCTATCTGTTGATGCCTGTAAGAAAAAAAAA
The DNA here is from genome assembly GCF_947179515.1 of Apodemus sylvaticus. Classification (NCBI taxonomy): domain Eukaryota; kingdom Metazoa; phylum Chordata; class Mammalia; order Rodentia; family Muridae; genus Apodemus; species Apodemus sylvaticus. The sequence continues at coordinate 73,074,044 of NC_067477.1, read as the reverse complement.
GAAAAGAAAAGAATGATTTGCTTGAAAAATACACTTATACTTTAATTAAAAAAAAGAATACTAGGGGTAGAGATATTTAATAAGCAGGAAGGATAAGGAGCATAGATTTTATACTGTTTGATTATGGAGATCCAGGGAAATGTTGACAAGTCCTGGAGGTGGTTAAAATTGTAACCATCAGGTATAAGGGATTAGGCTGAGTGTTAGATTAAGAGCTAATTAAACACTGAGTCAGTAGTATTCAAAATACAGAAAGAACTCAATAAACTAGATATAAAGAAAACCCAATCAATTAAATTTAAGGGGTATACATCTAAACAGAATTCTCAATAAAGGAGACTCAAATAGTTGAATAACACTTAAAGAAATGTTCAACATCCTAATCTGTCAGGAAAATGAAAATAAAAACTACTAAGAGATTTCACCTCACACCTGTCAGAATGACTAAGATCAAATCCCCAAGTGAGTGCTGGTGTGGATATTGATTAAGGGGAACACTCATACATTGCTGGTGGGAGTACAAATGTCTACAGCCACCATGAAAATATATGTGGCAGTTTCTCAGGAACATGGGAATTGATCTACCTCAAAATCCAGCTACACCATTCTTTGGCATATACCAAAAGAATGCTTCAACCTACCACAAGGACATTTGCTCAATCATATTCATTATTGCTGTATTCATAATATCCTGAAACATTGTTATTTATAACATTGGATACCCATCAACAAAGAATGAACAAAGAAAATGTGGTACATTTACACACTGAAGTATTACTCGGCTGTTATAAACATGGCATCATGAAATTTGTAGGCAAATGGATGGAGATAGGAAAAAAACAATCCAGAGCAACATTATTCAGACTTAGAAACTCAAAAAACATGGCTTTAATCAATAAATAAATGATAACCAATTTACAATCTGTAGGCTCAGAGAAGGTAGACATAGAAGAAGAATCTAGTAGGACATGTGGATCTACTTGTGAGGGAGAAATAGAATAGATTTTATGGATAGACTGGAACCAGGGTTAGGAGGGGATGAGAAAGAATGGATCAGGTGGAAAGGGGGCAGGGAGATGGGATAGAGGCAGGGAATGTGGGGAGAGACAGATAGAATAAGGGCTTTGGAAATGCTTTATAAAATCTTTGTACAGTGTAAACTTCCTGTAATACATGAAGGCAAACCTACTGAAGTTCCAAATAAAAACAGAGACAGAAGAACTATTGATCATCTCTTGTCATCAAATGAAGCTTCTAGTGCCAGGACTATATTTCATCCAACTGAGTTTTTGGGCAAAGGGTCTCATGAAAATTCCCAAATAACCCAGTGGTTCCTACAATGATTGATTTATCTTCACAAGCACTCAGCAACTGCCCACTGCTGAAGACAACATTCCCCCAATCCATTGAACATTGAGCTGTTGAGCTACATGGAACCTTTGCCCCATCATCTAGTGTCCTTGGTGCAGAAAAGGAACTGGGCAGGCTACCAAAAAAGAAATGTGAACACAAACCAGACACAAAACCTTTAGTCTACAATCTGTTCTGCCTACAAGAAAAATGCTAGGGTAATCATGCCACAAAACTTGGGGAAGTAACCAACCAATGTCTGAAAGACATAAGACCAACTTTATTAGATGTAACACATACCCAAAATTGTGTGGGTGACAAATACCCTGAAACCAGATAGTCCAGAGGCCTAGGCTAACAGTGAATATTACTGTTTGTTTTTGTTGTTATGGTTGCTGGTTTGTGTTTAAAGTAATAAAAAAATAACTCTTAATGATATTCTACTATACTCATAGATCTGTTCCTTATTCAGTCACCATCAAAGCTTTCTCCTGCAGTATATAGGATCAAACACAGAGATCCACAGCCAGATATTATGGAAGGAAAGAGACATTAAAATATGCAACCCTTGATGACATGTCTCCATTAAATCCCTCCCATTAGAGCTCAAGGAACTCCATAGAAGAGATGAAAAGAGTGTAATATTAAGGAGGATGGAAGGCTCCAGGACAGTAATGCCCTCTAAATCAGCTGAGCAAAACTCATATAAACTCACAGTGACTGGGGGAGCAGTCTCTATCAGGTCCTGTGCATACATATGATAACTTTGAGTTTAGTATTTTTATGGGACCCCTGAATGTGTGAATGAGTGGGTTTCTGACTCTAATGCTCTTGGGGCTCTTTTCCTTCTGTTAGTTTGTCTTGTCCAAATTTGATATGATGGTTTTTGTTTTATCTTATTGTATTTTATTTTGTTAAAAGATAAGTAAGAAATACAGTATAAAAACAGAGTCAGTAGATCAGACATAACAGTGTAAAGAGAGGGAGGAACTTTATAAAGTATGTGAGAGGAATTCAAGAAATTGAATAGACTTGGTGAGCTTTGAGTGATAAAACTCATCTGAGAACATATTTCATCATTTAATTGTGATCATCAATACAGGAGAAAAATTTTGTCATCTCTCTCAGGATAAAGTAAAGAAACACAATGAATTTTATAAAGAGAAAGTCTATTTTATGAACTGGTAAAAAAAAAAAAAAAGAACAAATAAATCAGAAAGCTAAATCAGCAAAGTAACCCTGTGAGCCCAGGGAAAAAAATGAATCTAGCATTATTTGGGACAGCCATTTTCTTAATTGAAATATAAGTTGTAGATGGAGGAGCAGATCATGACAATCACATGATGCATAAGGAACTTTACCAGAAATTGTATATGCCATAAACAGTTGCTAAGAAAAGAAGGATCATTAATGGTATAGATCATTTTAAGTCATCCAGGTAGCTCTTGTCATGCAGCTTTTGTGGGTAGTAACCTGCACTGAGGTATCATCACTTTGGTTTTGTAGCTGCCTTCGAGTCTTTTTCTCATAGAGGTAATCCCAGCAAAATTACTGATTCCCTAAATGAACCCAGATAAAGCCATTTCTTTCATTTCTCATCAGTATATGGAGTGATACTAGTTTTCACAGTATATAATAGTTGAAAGCTCCCTTCCCTAACTACTTTACAATATTGTAATTATCTCCATTTTGCAAGAGCTTACAATAAGCCAGGCATTACAACTGACACTTAAGCCTCTGCTTCTAGACACCAGGTTCATAACTATCCCACTGCATATTAGTCATAAATTAGAGAATACCCAAACTATACTTCTCAGAACACCCCCCCAAAGAAAACACTAAACAATAAGGAAGGCACAAGCAAGGATGTTTAAATCTCACTTAGAAGGGGGAATAAAATAGTCATAGGAGATAGCTGTAGGGAGGGAATTGGGTGGGAAAGAGGATTGGGAGGGAAATGTGGCAGAGTTTGGGATCAGGTGTGTGGAGAGACAGGAAAGAGGGCCAGAGAGCTAGAAGAATAAATGGAAATCTGCAGCTGGTGGGGGTGGTGTGTGGAGGGCATCTCTAGAATATGCCAGAGACCTGGCATGGTCACCCAGGAATCAATGGGAGTGACCTTAACTGAGACTCACAGCAATGAGGATATGGAACTTGAAGAGGCCACCTCCTGTAACTAGGCAGAACCCTAGTTGAGCAATAGGGATACCAATTTACCCATAGAACTTTCCACCCCAAATTTATTTTGTCTATAAGAAATACAGGGATGGGGGATGGAGCAGAGACTGATGGAATTACAAAGGAATAACTGGCCTAACTTGAGACCCATCCCCAGGGCAAGCACCAATAGCTAACACCATTATTGACACTTTGTTATGCTTGTAAGAAAGATCCTAGCATAACTGTCCTTTGAGAGGCTTAGTCCAGCAGTTGACTGAAACATATACAGAGAATCACAGCCAAACATTCAGATGGAAATTGGACGCTCTTATGGATTAAGGGCTAAAAGGGGGATAGTAACTTGACAAGACAATAAACAGAGTGAAGTAACCTGAATTCTTGGGGCTCTCAGAGACTGAACCACCAACCAAAGAGCATACATTAGCTGATCTAGACACCCTGCACATATATAGCAAATCCACTGTTCAGTCTTCATGTGGGTCTCCCAACAACTGGAGTTGGGATACTCCTAAAGTTTTTATTTGTCTGTGAAAAATGTTCCCCTAACATATTAGGTTCTAGTAGAAGTGAATAAACCTAGCCAACCAGAGGCTTAATGTGCCAGGGCAGGAGGGATACTGAAGGGGACTCTACCTTCCAAGAGGAGAAGGAAATGGGGAATGCGAGGAATGACTGTATGAGGGGAGGATCAGGTAGGGGGCAGCAAGCAGGATATAAATAAATAAATAAATAAATAAATAAATAAATAAATAAATAAATAAATAAATAAATAAATAAATAATACCACTGCACTATTTCTCATGCAGTTGTATTAAATCCAGGAGAGAAACAAGTTGAATCAGCATGAAAGTGATTCAGTATAAAACACCAACAAAGGCTGGATTCCTGTGAAACACTACCACAATATATACAAGAGTTGAAAGAGTTCAGGAGGAAAATAGAGAATGATAAGCTACAGCAATCCAGAGTAATATCACAGAAAGAAACACATAGCTTTCAAAGGAGCCAATAGTATCCCCAAACTTACGTAATATAGATTTATAACCATGTACAGCCTAGAGTAGGTTCAGAATGAAGTAGTACAGCATGAAAGATCTTCACCTGAGTGTTCTTTAAGCATATCAAAGTCATATAGCCTCTAGACATTGTACAAGGAATCCCTGTACTTTGGACCAGCACTTCCAACTTTAACTATTGCCATTTATGTATGGACTTATTGTTTTATTGTGACTACCTTGTGTCTTGTGGGATGTCTAATAACAATCCTGGCATGTATTCAATATATGCTAAGACCAATATTCCTTATATCTATATTTGCATATGACTTTCTCCTCTTCCCATAGTTGGAATACCCATAGGTGGAAACTTAATTCAACAATACAGTTTAAAGCTAGAACTTTTGGAAAGTGATTAGGACTCAGAAAGAGCCTTCATAGTTAATCCTTGGTAACTTTGTATACTGGTTTAATATACTATTTTCCACAGGCTAAAGACTTCAACACTTGGTGCCCAAATAGCAGTTCTAGTTTTGAAAGTTTTGAAATATTTAGGAGGTACTTTAGTTTTAGGATTTCTGTTGCTGTGAAGAGACACCATGACCACAGCAACTCTTATAAAGAAAAACATATCATTGGGTCTGGCTTACAGTTCAGAAGTTTAATCCATTTCATAACAACAGAAAGCATAGTAGCATACAGGCAGACATGGTGTGGAGATGAAGCTGAGAGTTCTATATCTTGATCTGAAGGCAACAGGAAGATAACTGGCTTGAGCTTCTGAGGCCAACAAAGCTATGTTTCCTACAAGGCCACAACATCTAGTAGTGTTACATCCTATGGGTCTAAAGGAGCCATTTTTTTTTTTAAACCAGCACAGGAAATGAGATGGACCTAATGGCTGGAGGCATTATGTCACTGGGATTAGATCCTTGGGTATTATTCTAAATCACTTGTTATTTTGTTTCCATTTTCCAAGCCATGATGTTAGCAGCTTCTCCCATGGACTTCTGTCACCAAGACATTCTGCCCTATAACAGACAGAACCCTTGAAATATGAGCCTAACTAGACCTTTCCTTTTGTAAGCTATTTATAAAAGGCATTTTGCCACATTGACATAAAAGCAAGTAATACTGTTTGTAAGAAAGAGCAGAACAACCAAGACACATTCAACAGGAGCTCCTGCTTATCACTTGATATCTTCTGCTGACTAGGAATGTTGATGGAAGGAAAGCCTGCACCAGCTACAAAGGCCTTGACCTCGGACTAGTTCTATAAGCTATACAATATTCTTTTCTTTGAAACTTACCTGTGTCATTGGCATTAGTAGCAACAGATAACAGATTAATACATCTTTCCTAAATGCCTGTCAATATTGTCAAATATCTCCAGTTGAGAACCATTTGTCCAGGATCATTGAATTAACTTTTCCTAAAAATATTATATTTTAACACTCTTCCTTTGAGTATCCCTCCCTATTTTTCTACTAAAGGCTCTCTTTCTGTTTCTTTACCTGTAACCAGGCTGACTGTTACCCTGCCTATAGAACGTTTTTATGCCAGTAGGGTACATACTACATTTATTTCACAAATTGGATTAGTATTATTTCTGTGAATTTGCTTCCATTACCAGACCTTTGTAATTTCCCCAAGATTTGACAAGCATAAGTTGTTTAATAACATTTGCTTAAATAAATAAGTGAAAGAGGAAAAAATCCAAACATAATATTATCATTTTCTGTTACATTTCTCCAGTTAGATACTATCTTTGAAAGCCAAAAAGTATTTCTGACTGGTTCTTGAACTATTTATTTTTTAGAATAGAGTTTACATTTTATAACAACTTATCAGTTCCTGAGCCAATATTAATAACTGACCTCAACTATTTATCTTAACAGCTTTCAATATTATCAGTTATTTTACTATTTTAGAAAAGATTACTATTTTGAAGAATTTCTAGTGAAAATATATGCAGATTTTCACATAATATTTCAGTATCCTAAGAATTTGATAATGTTCTTTATTAACATATGAACTATTATCAAGAGAAAACCATTTCAACCAATTAACCTTTATATATTTTAGTTAGGATGATTAATAAAGCCATTATCACATTGCATTTGAGGAAATAAAGCACAATATATTTTTATTAGAAAATTCTCAACAGTCCTGAGGATGACAATCCATGGGCCGTTCTCTGTGTGTGTTCTCTTCATGCAAAGGTGTTGGGATATAGTTGTGAGAGGGAAGCCTGATGGGTTAGACTTCAGTTCTGTAAAACACATTGAGGAGATGCATATATATATATATATATATATATATATATATATATATATATATATATATATATGTATATATATAAAACTGCCCTAGGATCCATTAAGACAATTAAGATCAAATAAAAATCTGAGAATTCCAAGTGTTTGTGTGTGTGTGTGTGTGTGTGTGTGTGTGCGTGTGTAAGCATATGCAATTCAGCATTGTTTATTTAAAAGACACTTAACTTCATCATCTGCCTTTGTAGATTTATACTTGTAAACATAACCTATCAATAGGGCATGGATGCAGTACTAGGGACTTGCTGGTAAATAATTCTCATAATACAGACAAACAAACAAACAAAACACAACAAGAAAACGAACAAAAAATGTTAAATAAAGTTGACCCTACAATGAGAAACAGGAATTGTCTAATGAAGCTGGCATGCTCTTCATGGAATGCAGACTGAGGTCAATACCTTGACCTTTACATAAGCCTGAAAAATGAAGTTATCTTTCAAATTAGCAAAGTATTTAAAGATCAAAATGTTATGGGTATGGATAAAAGAATCTTAGGAAAGTCATTTTAAGAGATCAATTGGATATTATGAATTTAAACTAATCTAAAATTTCTTGCAGTTATTTAGAATAGTAAGAGGAAAATAGTTTTTTTTCCCAGAGACACTAATCATAAATCTATGGGTTCTTCATGAAATGATGGTTATAACAACAATAAAATAGTCAAACATTAGTAACAGTCAACATTATAATGTTCTCTTTTTTTATTGATATATTTATTTACAATTCAAATGATTTCCCCTTTTCTGGACGCCCACTCCCCGAAAGTCCCATCAGTCCTCTTCCCTCCCCCTGTTTTCCCACCCAACCCTTCCCACTTCCCTGTTCTGGTTTTGCCCTATACCGCTTCACTGAGTCTTTCCAGAACAAGGGGCCACTCCTCCCGTTCTTCATGTACCTCATTTGATGTGTGGATTATGTTTTGGGTATTCCAGTTTTCTAGATTAATATCCACTTATCAGTGAGTGCATACCATGATTGATCTTTTGAGTCTGGGTTACCTCACTTAGTATGATGTTCTCTAGCTCCATCCATTTGCCTAAGAATTTCATGAATTCATTGTTTCTAATGGCTGAATAGTACTCCATTGTGTAGATATACCACATTTTTTGCATCCACTCTTCTGTTGAGGGATACCTGGGTTCTTTCCAACTTCTGGCAATTATAAATAGGGCTGCTATGAACATAGTGGAACATGTATCCTTATTACATGCTGGGGAATCTTTTGGGTATATGCCCAGGAGTGGTACAGCAGGATCTTCTGGAATCAGTCTGGCGGTTCCTCCAAAAACTGGGCACCTCACTTCCAGAAGATCCTGCTATAATGTTCTCTAGGAGTCTTCTCCATCCCACTAGTTCTGGGCTCTTTCCCTTTGATACAGTCTGCTTCAAAGTGGACAGAGTAGATCTTTAGCCATTTGAACTAGAACAAAGCATTAGTTATAGGGATGGAACCATGTAAACACACTGAATATAATTTTTCAGAGGACATGAACTGATATAAAAAATAATATTTATATATACAAAGATAAATATGATTAAAGTCAGCTTGAATTGAGTTAAAAACTACAGGAGTCAATGGAGAAACTCAATGACTCTTTCATATACGAAAAAGGGCAAGAAACTGGCAGTTGCTTAGTCCCAATCTGGTGCCAAAAGCTAAACCGTTCCTGTAGAACCACTGGTCCTAGGCAATGATGGAAGCCTGGATAAACTGGTGCTGGTATCAGTGAAAGCAGAATCATCACTGTTGTCATCATCATCATCAGCAGCAGCAGCAGCAGCAGCAGCAGCTCCAGCTCAGCAGCAAGAAGGAGGGCAGATGACGTTCCTTCTGCCATGCTCCTTCGGTATGTCTTCTTGCATCAACAAGGCAATCAGGACTCCTTGCGTGATATTCTTTACTCAGTCAGGTGACGCTAATTTGAAGAAAGATGACATTAAATGGGTGATTTGCACCCACCTAAGAAGCATCTAGCAGAAAACAAGAAAAAAACATTAAAGGGAAGCAATGTATAAAATGCAATCGAAATGACACTCTCTGTTTGAGTGGAGAAATCTGTTTTACCATGGAGAAATCTCACACTATCCTTTCTTTAAGACTTTGTCTAATTTCCCTTTACCTTAAATAATTAGCAACGGTTTACATTTGGCTAACTCTATCAAGTGAACTTACATAAGCTTTATTGAATCTTTAAATTCTAAACAAATAGACATTATTATCTCCCTTTTAGAAATGAAAGAATTAAGACAGATCTCTTAGGAACTGTGATACACAGCAGATGGAGTCCTCTCCCTAAAGCTTGTTCGGGGTCATTCCCCTTACTGTACACTTTCCATCACTAGATAACTAGATATGATAAAAAGCAAGCAGAGATATAAAAACTCACTAGATGTAGAAGGCTCTTTCTCCTTCTTTTACTGTAGTTGGGGAGGGTTCATAGAAGAAACATCTAGAGGGAAAACAGCTTGAGAACAGCAAGGAATGTTCAACACAAGAGAATTTGAACTTGATTTATTTTCTTTACTGCTTTTTGTGTAAGCTTTCTTTTTTATTTTATTATTGTTTATTTTTTATTTTTTTATTTTTTTTCAAATGTCAGGAAGATATCTGAAAGATAATTCAGAATGCTTGGAGTTTTATTTTTTTAATATTTTTATTTTCTATATTCTTTGTTTACATTCCAAATTATTTCCCCTTCCCCAGATCCCCCCTCCCCATAAGTCCCATAAACCTTCTTCTCTCCACCCATTCTCCAATCACCTCCCTCCTTTTTCTCTGTCCTTATATTCCCTTCCAATGCTAGATCAATCCTTTCCAGGATCAGGACCCTCTCCATATTTCTTCATGGGAGTCATTTGTTATACAATTTGTGCCTTGGGTATTCAGGGCTTCTGGGCTAATTAATATCCACTTATCAGAGATTGCATTCCATGTGTATTCTTTTGTGATTGGGTTACCTCACTAAGCTTTCTAAAGACAAGGCACATGTGCTACCAGTGTGTGTTTTTCACAGGTGGTAATGGCAAGATGAAGGACGCATTGGGTAAGAAAAAGCTGCTGAGTAATGCATGCACAGGATCAGATCTTAGGACAGTGCAGTATGTGCAACAGCAGAGGGTGGGTGTCAGAGAAACTTCAGATCGTGTATCCAAGACTTCGGGCTACTTCATAAATGGAAAAGCTAGAAGATGTATGACTGGTTTGTTGGAACAACAAGACATTTTGGCATAATAGAAATGACTATGACAGGATACCTTGAAGGTAAGAAAATTATATGGCAGAACTGGGGAAATCCCAGGAGCCTGGATCACATTTTATAAGTAGAATTTTAGCATTGTTGCCTACTCAGAGGTAACATTAGAATCTATAGCAGTGACATTAACTCTAGCCTAAAGATTAATAACAGATAGAGATGAAGTGGTTGTAAACTATTTCTTCAGCACCAAATTTATTGAAATTTATGGATACAAAGTGTTTAAATCCAATCCTAAATTTATTACTGGTTTTAAATTTTCTTTCTTGGCACATAGCCTTAGACTTGGGGTCTTCAGAAGAATGAGACGCCCAATGGGAAACGGAAGCTGCTCAGAACTGAGGTGGGAAAACCTGTTTTCTGATCCTGAATGAATCTTTTTTCCTTTGTTGGCTGAGAGTCTTGAAAAACAGTGAAGAACATTCATTTTTCTACTTACTCTTGTTACTTTGCCAGGAGTAGCACAGGGGTCCCTTTAGTGAGTGAGACTGAGGGGCACTAAAATGGCTGGAAGTCATTGAAAATAGTAGCAGGTTTATTTGAGCAAAATCCGCAGGGTGGTATAATATACATTTTTAAAAATGCATTTTCATTAAAATTAAAAATGAGCTTCCAAACAAACTCTGGAAAGGGTTCCAAATACAGCTTTACAAACCCCAAATGAAATCAATAGAAAGAAACCAGCCAAGCAGCAAGTTGAGAAAACACCAATTAGAGTTTTTGACAAACAGAGAAGCTCACTGTGGGAGACAGTTTTTAAATCAGAGAAGAGAAATTTGGGCTTTTTTCCTCCACCTCAGCACTGCTCTCCCTGGAACTGAAATTTATGGGATTCAGAACGCACCCCAGGAAGAAACCACAAATAAGCGGGTACTCTCGGCATTATATCAGAGCAGATGAAAGCAAATATTATTCTGATAGCTTTTCATTTTGCCCGCCAAGGAGCCTTGCATTATTATCCGTGACCAGAGATTTTAATAGTCAAACTACCACACATTTGTCAAACATTCAATTTCTGCCTGGTTACCTCAGGCCTCTCTAGCCAAAGAATTTTTGAAATAAAGTATAGTCAGTCTATTAGCCTGTTGCATGTTCTTTGTAAATCATCACATGGTGAGCCAGAACAGGTTAGGTTTTCTTAGGTTCGCCTTCTAATCATGCAGCAGCATGCCTAGGCACTCCTTCATATGGGCCTATACCTGGAAGGATCCCAGTTTGCGTTTTATTTCTTTACTTCTGCCTGGCTTGCCTTAGAAATTCCTTGGCCCACTTCACATTAGAACTATCCTGCCTTGTTCTTATACCTCTGAAATGAGCTGTATGTTTCTTCCAAGATGAGGTAATATGGATCGCCATAGAAAACTACTGTCAGAGCTCTGATTCAGGGCTTTATTTTCTGTTCCAATTAAAAAATAGATCATTTAATATTAGAATAGTCTCAAATCTTGAAGAATAATAATTCATAGACTGCCTTTCTTATTAGATTATTTATACTTCTTGAGATAAGTACTTAAGCTCCTATGCATATGTAAATATATGCAGATATTTTTACCGAACTGCTAAAGCTTTGAGGAGTTCATTTTAGATTTTAAGTAATTATATTTAGGAGGAAACATCTTTCTTGTCAATTATGTTCTCAATTACATGCTCCAGACCAAAGCTCATAATCCTTGGTGATACCATATGCTGAGACTATATAATATTTATATATATATTACACAAAGTCCTATAGTCTAAGAATGAAGTTTCCAAGCTGAATATAAAATACTTTCACTTTTCTTCTCTCTGAAGGGACCATCCTCTGTCACAGGCACTATCTTTCTTTCCTTAATAGTTCTCCTTGTTTCTGTCCTTGATCTTATGTCTGTTCTCAAAAGAACACAGAGAAACAGCAGATCGCGTCCATCTCTCAAACTTCCTAATGCCCCTCCAAAATCTTTATATCATTAACCACATCCAGAGACTCTGTGTCCTCTCTGCCACACCATCCACCAACTCTCCCTTTGGTTAGCTGGCTCTATCAGCCCCGAGTCCTTACTTCCTGCTTTTGTAGCACCCCAAGGCTCTCCTACTAAAGTGAATGCTCTTAAATCCTGATTTCATATCTGGCAGTTAGTAGATACAAATGCTCAACAAAGTATCAACTGTTCAATTACATATAGAGCTGTACATTATAATCTTGATTTCTAATAAATGAATGAAATATGTTTCTGTTAATAAACATGTTTCTGTTAATAAAAATGTTATATTATGTTTATATAAATAAACATGTATTTTATGTTTATAAATATGTTTATGTTAATAAAATGTTACTAAATTTTTATTTGAAATCATGAGAAAATAGTTCTTTTCTATTCATTATTTGTCTTATTTACTTATTTAATTACTGTGAGATACATTCAAGGAAATATAAATAAGTTTAAGAATAGTGTTCTGGTTACTTATAAACAATGAGCACTTTCCTTCTCTTGAACATTTGAAGTGTAGAGAGACTAAATGTGTCTCTGAAACAATGAGAAATTGATAGTTAGTAAATGTAATGATGCAGTCACGAACAATAACAAGCCAGAGTACAATTCAGCAAAATTGTAACTACTGAATACTAGAATATGAACAGAATACATTCAAATTATCTTATTGGAGTATACTTAAACTTTGACACAATGATACAAAAGCCTCCTGGGAGGAAAAACAGTTAGGCCATGTCCAAGAATCTAAGACTTTTGTTCTATTTCGTCCTATAAAGAGAACCTTCCCTAGCACTGTGTTCTGAGTAGTCTAGACCACAAAGGCCATGTGTGAGCAAGAGGCCATGAACAGCAAAACTAACAAAAGTTTAGGTCTGTGTACCACAGGTAAAGTACACAAGGAAGAAAACAATATGGATGCTCTCCGATTTTGAGAGACATCACAGGTTGTCATAGTGAGAACCCAGAGTACAGTGTACAACTGAAAAGCTAATCTGTGAACCAAAAGCAAAGGTCCAATAGTAGGAAAGCAGGAAAGTGATCAACACAACATCTTGCTAGTTCTAAGCCACTGACTGGATAGGATTACCCCTTGAAATCAGTTGCAACTGAGTCAGTGACCAAATGTCAACAGAGAGCAAATAGGAAGCATCCTTGTTTCTGCTTATGTATTTATTTATTTAAAGCCAGGTCAACTTTTGTGCTTGAGTTAAGTTTCTATGGAAATTCTTACTCCATGCTGTTATGAAAAGGCAACTCTCTTTCAACAGGCTTTGGATCCTAGTCCAGGCTCCAGACTGTCTCAAAATCTAAACAGAATCTTAAAATCTGTTCCTGCCTCAACCAGAACTTGCTGTATTTTCTTTGCCTCCTGCCACCACTCAGTTGGATGGACACCAAGTATAGAAAATTTCAGCCGAAAAGGAACATTTTAAGGGAGTTATGAGGCAGATTCAATTATAAATAGGATCATCTGTGAAATAATGTTATTATCGTATACTTTGCACACAACTTTAACAATGAGAGTGTGAGCTCTCTATGCAAATGGAGTTGGTTTGAAAGCCAGTTTTGTCACTCAGCCATTTTAACAGTGCCTTTATTTTACTATCTGTAAAATGGAGAAAATAATCAGCACACATCCCAGAGCTACTGAAATAATGTGATAATTTACATACACTGCTATGTGTAATGTCTTGCTTTTAACTAATGCCCAATAAATCAGTCATAATTATTGTCATAGTGATTTCAAATAATAGTTGCATTTAAAATGTGTTTCAACAGCAGACTAAAACCAGTGGTTACCACTAACTCTACTGTATAAGAACCTTGCCCTCGCCTACCCACTCAAAGGGGAAAGCCACACATGAAAGTGGAAATGATGGCTACTTTAGTAAGAATGTTCAGAGAAATGGGCAAAAATGAGATATTTGTTATTGAACTCCAGTTTCACAGTAAGAAGATGCTACTAACAGAAGTTGATTTAAAAAACACATTTTGATCGCTTAAAATGCAAATTATTGATGATTCATCATATTGTCACAAAGTAGGCCAACGTCCTGATGTAGAAATAGATGGTTTATTTACAGAATCCATTGACATAATACATAGGTCATTCCCTTCCTTCCCTTCCCTCTGTCAATAGATTTAGAAGTGACAGTGCTTTCTTGTCTAAAGAAAAAAAAAAGATAATTTCCTTCTGATCATAGAGATGATGAAATAAAAATTAAAATAGAGTGCTCTTCCAACAGGGATTCAGATTTCCATTACACCTCCCCCCATCCACTCAAATTAAAGTTTGAAAAGCAGAGCTCAGAAATAAACTGACACACTCTGTGCTCCCTCCATTTCCAGCAAGGAAGCACCAATTTGATTCCTACCATAACAATTTTTGCTGTTGCCAATGCATCTTTTTTTTTTAAAACACAGCTTCTCAAGTGATAGAAATCATCCCATCACTTTGTTTCATAAAATTGACACCCAGGGGAAATGCAAACTGTAATCAGAATTCCAGTAAAACTGCTCTCCCAAACCCTGCGAGGTATTCCAGAAGCCTCCTTTCCTCATAGGCTAATGTCAAGCCCCAACTTCTTGTTCTTTTCTCCTTCATCTCCCAGGCTGTAATATCACTTGGCTTTCCTCAGCACAGGACTTGGTGTTTTCTGAAAGTGTTACTCCTCCGTCGGATTTGACTGTGGAGTAATTTGAATGCAGTGACAAAGAAAAAAAAAGAAACTGTTGAAATTATTTCACACGGAGAGCAATAAACATATGGAATAAATTACTACTAAAGATGATTCAGAGAGTTTCAGAAACACCTGGATTTGTTTCTGGGGGCTGTAGATTGGTGACCTGAGTGAGAAGGCTGGGGTGAGGCAAAAATGCAGGGAGCAGTAGGAAGTTTGGACCTCCAGCAGAGTGGCACCTCCTGCAATTATGGGGAGCAGCACAGAGACACTAGTCTATTTAAGGCAAGGTTCTCAAACATGCTGGGGGCTAGGCAGACAAACTCACAGGAGCTCCCTTGCTAGCAGTGGAAATGTGTGTGTGTGTGGTTGGGGAGGGGTTGAGAGTAAGTAGCCTCTGGCATTGTCAAACCAAAAGAAGGAAAATTCTCAATATCAACAGAGTAGGTCTGAGTGTGCAGAAATTATATTCAACAATGGCAGGAGGTCTGGCAGAGATCTAACATTTGATCCACAAAGCTGACCTCTTTGACATCTGTACGGTCTACTCTCAAGAAAACTTCTGTATCTTCAGCAGAGGTCTGAGAGCCTTGCAAGCCACACCCATCACTATGCAGGCATGACAAAGGGCCCTCCTTTTCTGAGGCATCTCTGTTGATATCTGTTGAGTCTCCCTCTGAGGGCGCTAACCCAGGCACCACTTTATCATATGTTATTCATTGTCAGCTGGGCACTTCATAGAATGCCAAAGTCCTGGCACGTGATTGGTACTTTTAAACTTTGTTTTCTCTCACTTTATTCAAGAAAGGACTTGAAATACTTGTAAACATGACCTCTAACTTTATTGAGCTTTAGCCTGTGCCAGGCACCATTCCAATTGTGCTGCATGTCTTAAAATGTTTAATCCTTTTGACAGTACTGGGATCCATAAGTTTGTGGTTTAGGTACTAACATTATCTCTATTGTGCAAGTGAGGACATGGCTATAGGGAGATGTCTGGCCAGCTTGATTAAGGTAAGCCAGCTCATGAAGGGCTAGGGTAGCCTGAAACTGATCTCAGCAAGCTAGCTTCAACCAAAGCAGTCCAGTCTTGACTCTAACTCAGTGCCTAACAGCAAAGAAAGAAATATACAGATTGAGAAAACGTCAGTCAAGGTTACAAAATGGAGCTATGTAATTAAAAATGCATGTTATAAGCATATACAATTTGCTGTGTCTGGGGGACTTTAATAATCTATAAACTTGATTTCTTGAATAATTCAATTCTTAGACAAAAAAAAAACAAATGGATTTACTCATGGATATGCTATACAGCAGAACTTGTTTCTCCTGTGAAGTTCCTAGAGGACAATGTTTATTAAATCATCTCTCCAGTCCTCTGAACTGGTAGTCTGACCAAGTGGCAGGGATAAGAAGCCAGGAAAGCAGATACCAGACAGCACACATGTCTTGTGAAAATGTACATGACTCTCTAAAATGGTGTATGCTGGCTTTATACCTATAAGTGGACTGCACACATCCATCCACTCAATTTAGAACCTGTGTATCCACTGTATATCAAGGGTGGCCCTCGGACCCAAGACCCAGGGATGAGCAAACAGGGAAGAGGCTTTTCCCTTAGGAGGCATACTTAGGTGTTGGGTGATAGGACAAGTGGTGGACAAGACTAAGTGGTGATAAAAGATATCAATGAAAACCAGACAGATGGAGAGTGTAAAGACTAACCCAGAGTAAAGAAGCCTCTCTCTCAAAAAAACAAAGTGAGGAGTCACCTCTCAGAGGAGGGGCAACGAAACAGAAAAGAATCGGTCTGAGATCCCTCTCTTCCTTTCTCTAGCTATTGTAAACTCAAACTTTAGAAGAAATGTGATCACTGCTTGTGTAATATCGGGTCAGTGAGACTAAATATTTTCATATGATTTATTTCTTTCCCATGAGAAGCTCCTTAATTTCAACTAACTACAAAATTTCCCTTGGAAGTCTGAATGTAAGCAAATAGGAGAAATGAGACAAGTTTCTCACACACCAATCTGACAGTGTTCTGTGGAGCAGGTGATTAATGTAGTCTAATATAAACCTGGAGCTTATTCTAGGACCAGGAAAAGAAAATAATTAGACAAAAGAATTAGAAATCTTAGGGGTTGACCCAGCAGGTTTTCAAATAAGATTTCTTAGAGCCTGTTCCCTGAGCAAGAAGCTAATTGCACTTTTACACTTGGAAACTGTGACATTTCATCCTGTATCATAGGGTATTAAATTCAACTCACAAAATGTTTTGGAGCTCTGAGACCTTGAGTTTATCAAACCCATCAACAGAGAATATACACCAGAGTCGACCAACAAGAGCAGATGAAACTATGTTAATTTATCAATGCTTGTACTTGAGGCAGCTGGTTCAGTCTAAGTCTGCTTTACAGGAGAATCTGCTTCCTTTCCTTCTACCTTAAATTCTATATTCCTACACATAGTTATCTTCTTTCTAACACTCTTCACTGTAACTATAGAAATTTCTTCTCTATTTTGAGTTTGTTACTGTCATGTATCAAATCAATTTTAACACACTGAAATGTTATTAAGTCTTGTTATCATCTTCCCTGTATCTCCTAAGCTGTGTTTCTCTTGAAACCACATTGTATGTGGGTGGGGATGCTGTTGTCAGGTGTTCAAACTTTAACCTAGTATCCTTTTGATAATGACAAGCTTCCCCCTTGTCAATGCGAATTGCAAGCAGAATGCTTTAAAATGTAAGAAAAGTATAGTAACCTAATTTCTTTATCATGAATTCTGTCCTATGGGATTTTGTCATCAGAAGGATTCAATTCATAAGTATTAAAATGGTCTGAGATAAATAGTACAAATGAAATAGAAAGCATAGAAAGAGAATGTATTCAAGGCTGACAACCTGAACTAAATCTGAAGGGATTAGGTGTGTGCTATATCTCTCCTAAAATACATACTAAAACTTTGATTCTTCCTTTTCAAAGTTAGAATGTGTGCTTAATTTAAAGTCTCTGTTTCAACATCCACATTGCTACTATGTACAGGCGGGATAGCATGACAAATTATGTGTTGGAGCCATGTAATTTCACACAGACCTCCAGACCCCAGCAAAAGGAAGACCCTAGAGCTTTGTGGGTACTGGGATCCCATGCTATGCAAAGCTTTCTTCTTTCCTTATTTATGAAGCTGGGCATATGTTCTATTGCTCTTGTTCTTAGATTTCCAAACAAACACAATATCCTGTCTGTTATTTGAAATGAAGGAAAAATTGAAGGTGCTCTCAGACTCACTAAAAACTTTTGGTTGTTTTTCTTTTTTGTAGCACACTATATTCTTTATTTCACAACACTCCCCCACCACTTCTTGGGGTTAAAGGGCAGGGTACTATATTTGAGAAACAGGTAAATTATGAAACATAAAGCACATTAATTTATGGACTAAATCTTGTCAAATGTTCTTTTAGCCAAAACAACACTGCAAAAACTACTACATAGTGTAAAAGTGTTATCTATATATGCCTCAAAGACTGTGCTCTCAGAGTGAAATTATTTGTGAAATAAAAGTTACATCGGGTTCTTTTAGGGAAATAAATAAAAGATAAATTTCAGGTTACACATCAAGAAAACTGAACCAGGAGACCAAAATCAAACTTTCACATCAGATTTCATTTGACATGATTTCAAAACAAACTAAGTTCAGTAAACCTGTTGGCAGAGAAGTATCATTTGTCAAGTGATTAACAGGGACACAATCTGTAATTATGAATTGCTGAAAGCAGGCCTCTAATGAGAGGATGACTCACGTTTTAGGGGTGAAGGGGGAGGGGTCTCTCAGAAACTGTGATTTCATTTACACAACTCTAAATAGCTAATGGCAGGTAACTCTTGCCAACTACACAGCCAACTCTTTCAAGCTCATTAACAGAACTCCATGGTCTCACTGAAGGGTAAACCATATGGAGGTGTCAGTAAGAACCAGAGATGAGAGACTGTAATGCATGTTCTGTCCTCTATGAGTCAATCAGATGGGCATTGATTTGAGCCTTTGTTTATCTGACATGACCTGTTCTGAAGTAAGAAGAGGAAATATGCTTTTAGAGGTTAAAAGGGTTTTTTATTCCTCCACACTGCCTTAAAATGCACTGTTTAATTATTAACCATAATTATTTCACTCTTGTTTCTCCAGTTTTCCATATTTTTATCACATTTTGGTTCTGGAAAAACAATTGAATAATAGCATTATGCCCATAGTAATCCATTGTTTGCTTTGAGCTTTGTTCTCAGGGGTTGTTAAATTGCTATCCATGATTTCCCTGGTGATTGAAAACTTGCACCTCTAAGGTCACTTTAACTCTTTAGTCGCATGAATCTTGAAAGTGCTTGAGAAAACAGAATGTGTGGCAACTACAGAGGGCGCACCTTTAAAGCAAATGGGGGTGCTGATTAATGGAGATCTTCCAGTCTGGATATCAAGTACACATTTATGCAATTGAAATTCTCACTGGCTATCCTGATGTGGCAGAGGTATTTGGAGAAATTAGAAAGCCTCCTAAATTTGATGACTGCTATTTAAGAAACAGGTTTCTATTCTATTTATTTTCTCAATCCTTTCTGCAGAGATAAGTTGGATCACTTTTGCTGAGAGTTTGTGATTTCTCCTTGATTCATTCAATGAGTATTTATTGGTCACATTTGTCAAAATAAATGTGGACCAGGCACATTTCGTCAAGGTATTAATGGAATGGCTTCAGATAAGTTAGACAGTGTCACTGTGCTTTTGAAGCTCACCCTTGATAGACTGCTTAGGCCAAGAGTAGCATGCTGCAAGCAGTGAGTAATGGCAGAAAATCTATTTACTTGGCTACCACGGGATGAGAGAGGTTGTGATATATCAACTAGGGATAAATTAGAGCTTGAGAATGAAGGGAAGACTTCAGATTAATGAAAAAGCATGATCATAGGCCTAGAAGGTAGTGGACAAAATAGTTTTAGAGGTAAAATAATTTAGAATAAAGTAGAGTTGAAAAGGGAATGGATGAAGAGAATCCAAGTGGGATATTTATTATTTAATTCAGAGATCCCAATAGTAAAGTCTCTCTCTCTCTCTCTCTCTCTCTCTCTCTCTCTCTCTCTCTCTCTCTCTCTCTCTCTCTCTCTGTGTGTGTGTGTGTGTGTGTGTGTGTGTGTATCTCATGCTGGGATCAGGAGCAACATCTAGATATCACTATGGACAGCAGCTGAAATCATGAAGATATTTGCCATTCTGAGTAATGTGGGCTGCAACAAGATACAAGTCCTGAAAGGAGGCATTAAGAAGGCAGAGGCAGACACAAAGAGCATCGTCAGAGAAGATGGACCACCATGACTATACAATAGTGAGTTGTCTTGAATGCCAGTGGAAGTTTTCACAAAGACTCATAGGAACAGAAGTTCATGGAAAGTGAGTTTTTGAACAACTGTAAATGAAAGTAGATATCCAGCCTCCTGCTCATCTTGAACTCTGCATAATACAAAGATGGGATATGTAAGACTGTGTACTACTCTTCTGCATGTTCCCAACACCAGCACCTGGTAAGATGTCAGCACCTTCCTGAGTAGATAACTGGGTCATTTATTCTGCAATTATGCAAAGCATCATCTCAGGCATTGGGTAGACTCTCTGTGGATGTTCTGGTCCTTAGTCCTTACCCTGTCCCATTAAGGGTCCTGTTTAACTTTTTTGCCTTAGGATGAATGTGGTGAAAATGTGTCCACTGGACCCACCTGAATTTACAGCAATTCTGGCATTGTATAGTGCTTGTGTATTCATGCACAAATCAATTGCAAGCTCAAGCCAGATCAAATACCAGCATGGAGAGAGAAGGTAGGCCGGAAGTCCCACCCACCGTCATTAGTAATTGATAGTTGCTGCAAGGAGACTAAGAGTCAGTTTCCTTTAACAGTGGTGCCCCTAGTAAGTTGATCATATTGCAGTGGTATATTAAAGTACAAATTGAACTTAATGTATAAAAGAT
Organism: Apodemus sylvaticus; assembly: GCF_947179515.1. Lineage (NCBI taxonomy): Eukaryota > Metazoa > Chordata > Mammalia > Rodentia > Muridae > Apodemus > Apodemus sylvaticus. Next base: position 73,053,261 of record NC_067477.1, on the reverse strand, counting down.
GAACAACAATTTCTAAAAAGAGGTGGTTATGGAAGGGTAGATCAGCAAAGAAAGGTGAATATGATCCAAATTCATTGATTTTTTAAAAAAATCTAACATATATGTATATATAATTATTTATTTGAAATATATTACATAATGTATATGTATATGGACAGAGAGAGGGAGAGATTGACTAATATGTGTTTATAAGAGATGAAGAGTCAGCTCTTTATTCCCTTCCTTTTGAAATGCCCTGTGGTATAGTGCTTGTCTAACATTTATGAGGCTATAGTATCCATGACCAGCACTGCAAAGAGGAAACATCAAGCCCCCAAATCCTTATGTTACATTGTCATTTTATTCTATATAATTATACATGTGATATTATACAGTAACTGAATATTTATACTGAAGTACCTGCCTGAATTTTGTTATACACATTCATCTAGTTTTCAATAAATCAGTTTAAATATTAGGTAACTATATTTGTATGTTATCGATTACAAGAATATACATGATGATTTAAAGGACTAAATTTGCAAATATGCAAGATCCTTAACATTTAGTTTTAGATAGAATTAATTAAGCAATGACTGATAGAAACATTTTTACTTTGAGATATATAGATACACCAGTTCTACTTCCAGGATTCCTAACCTATATAAAATAAGATTTAAAATGTATTTCTCATAATTTTTTATTAGCTTCATATGGAAAACTAAAGTAACATACTTACTTGTACATCAAGGAGCGAATTATGAGGAAGGACAATGTTTTGTAACAGAAAAGGCCATGATTTGAATCTGGATATCTACGCATCCATCATCTTTCCAGCTTACTGATTACTGATTTAAAATGTAACCTATTATTTAATAGCCCAGTACCAGAGTGTAGTCCCTTATCCTAGAGATAGACCTGTCCAACAGGAATGTTAAATCTCTATCCAGGTCAGAAAATTAATTTTCCCCACCGGTTTCAACATACCCCTTCTAAAGAGGTAACCCTAAAATTTAGGAATCAAACCAGGGAACAGAGTTATTAAACACTCATGGCTTTTCTGGCCTTCAGCCAGGAGACGACCAAGGGCATTGTCAGATCTGCAGAAGACACTGAGGCACCTATCTTGAAACATGAGTGTTCTGTTTTTGTCTCCAGGTCTCTTCGGTACTTTTTGCAGAGTGATGCTGTTTTTTTGTTTCACCAAAATTGTCTTTCTACCAGTAGTTTGTTCTTAAGCTACTGAGTAATACAATAGGGTATGGTGTACATGGATCTTTACATAGGCGCTGTTTTATGAACATTGGGATTGGGGTGTTTTTTTTTTTTTTTTTTTTTTTTTTAGTTTGAGGATTTCTTAAACAAATCTGACAACCATTCTTGAATCATTTTTTGTAGATGCACTATTTTTATTTAATTAGAATTATGCACAAGATTGTAAATATTTTGAAGTAAAGAGGAGCCATGTGTTTAACTTGTTAAATATCCATTCCCAATAGGACTGCCTTGTCTGGCCTCAAAGGGAGAGGATGTGCCTAATGTAGCAGAGACTTGATGCACAAGAGTGGGAAATACCCAATGGGGAACCGTCTTCTCAGAGGAGAACAGGGCTTGGGAGGAACTCTGTGAAGGGTGACTGAGAGGGAGGCAATGTTTGTAATATATATATATATATATATATATATATATATATATATACACACATACATACACACACATACAAACATATATATGTATATAGGTATGTATATATATGTATGTATGTATTATACATACATATATATACTTGTATACATTATATTTATAATATTTATACAAGATATATATATATATATATACACCAGTTCTACTTCCAGGATTCCTAACCTATATAAAATAAGATTTAAATATCTTTATATATATATAATATTTATATATATATAAAGAAAAGTAAATTTTAGAAAGCACTGCTTATCATTTTCTGTCTTTACAATAATGACTGAGCAGCCTGGTTGTCTAGTTATGCTCATTTACATTGACAATAAATATTTACTGCCCTTTTCCCTCTACTCTCCATACCTTTTCCACAACTTCTTCCTTCTTGTCTTTTCTCTCCCACCTTTTCCCTCCCTCTTTTTTTCCCCCCAGATTTGAAGTTTTACATAATCTCCACATAGGCAACAATTGCAGGCAGTTTTTCATGTGCTTTCTGTATCTATATCTTATCTAATATCTAAATCTATATCTGTATCTATATCTATATCTATATCTATATCTATATCTATATCTATATCTATATCTATATCTATATCTATATCTATCTATCTATCTATATATTCATCAAGAAAGTGTGTGTTCCAAAATTTTATTGTTCTCAACAGATAGTTTCTTTTTATTATTAGACTGTGGGATTTCTTATGAGCTATGTATAGGGTTTCATTTGGTACGTGTTCTATTAATATTTCTCTAAGAATATAATTTCCTTTCCTTAAATCATGAACAGAAATATGACTCAAAACTCTAGTGTATTTTCCTTGTATATTCTATCTAGAGACATATTCATTGACCAACCTAGTAGGTAAATATATTTTAGTTTTGCTGCACCTATATTTTCTGGTTGTTGTATAATTGATGTGCAGTCTTCCATATAGTTTCACTATATTTGTCTCTAGTATTCATCAAGTTCTTTGATGTTTAAAAACTTAGTTTACATGTTTTTGATCTCTTTATTTAAGAATAGACATTTCTCACTACTAAGAATATCAATTTTCATTCTGGAAAATAGTTTACTCAAACAGTAGAGAAGAGAATCTATTAGAAATGTAAGGCTTAATTTTCAATAATAGGCTAAATGTCCTTAGATAATCATGCACAGTGCAGACATGTATATTAATTCTCTGAAATTAATGTAATACATTATTTTTATTTACCTTTCACTTGGCAAAACTTTCAGTTTTAACATATACCAAAACACTGTGGAAATTGCAAGTATAAACAATTAAAAGCATTGTAAGATTTAAATAAGGATATACATATTATGCGGAACCGCGTAAATCATGCTGAATGGAATTGCATTAGAGTTACTGAAATAAAGTTGTAAATGCAACATGACTCGATTTTAACATTATTTGTGAATGAAACAAACCAAAATAAATGTTTTCCTAAAATAATCTTAGATGTTTTGCTTTTAATAATGTTTCCGTTTTAAAACAAAACATATGGGCAGGTAGAAATTTTCAAATAAAAAGCAGAAACCCTGTGTGGTCTTATTATAGGCTCAAGAGTATGTCAAGCTTAAGCTGAAATGTCTATATAAAACCTGAAACTTGTCCAGTTCTTTAAATGCTTGATTTCCAAAGATCATTTAACACAAGTAGTTAAAGAGTCAATTAATAATGTTTTGTGTTTCTTTAATGTTTGCCTTTGCAATTTATACACATAGGGATGACTGGGCCCTCAAGAGAATTGTCTATCTGACTACAAAATAGGGGAAAGATCATAGATGGATGCAAACAAAACACTTTGTAACCAGTAAGCTGAGCTGCCCTATCAGTAGGCTCCTTTACATTATCTATTCTATACAGACTGACAGCAATTACCATCAGACTGTGCTGGTTAGTTTTTGTCAACAAGGCACAAAACCTAATGTTTGTCTTTGGGAAGAGAGAATCTCAACAGATGGTCTTATAGACAAATTGGTGTCTTTTCTTAATTAATAGCTGATGTTGTAGATCCCAGACCATGAGGATGGTGTCATCCCTATGTGCATTGTCCTGGGTGGTATAAGGAAGCAGAATGGGCATGAGAACTCCAGTAAGTAGTAGTCATCTATGATCTTCCTTTCAATCCCTGCCTCCAGACTCCTGCGTTGATTTCTTGCCTGAGTTCCCTGCTTGATGAACTGTGATGGAGAAGTATAAGGTAAATAAATACTTTCTTCCTCAATTCACTTTTGTTCAAGACACTTATCACAGAAATAGAGACCAAATTTGGACACAATCTTAAACAGAAAAACATCTCCTTCCAGTGAACAGAGGCTCCCTTCAGCTCCTACAGTTCTTGTCCTAACTTCTTCATTGGGGCCCCTGTGCTAAGTTGACTGCATGCGTCTGCATCTGTATTGATCCAGCTCAGGGAGAGCCCAGAACCCCCAAAGCTCCCAGGGACTAAACCATGAACCAGAGAGTACACAGGGAGTTACCCATGGCTTCAGCTGCATATGTAGCAAAGTATTGCCTTATCTGGCATCAATGGGAGGAGAGGTCCTTGGTCCTGTGGAGGTTTGATGATTCAGGATAGATGAATGCTAGGGTGCTGAGGCAGGAGTGGGTGGGCAGGTAAGGGAGCACCCTCAGTGATTCAGATGGAGAGAGGAGGAGATAAGGGGCTAGTGGGGGAGAAACTGGGAAGGGGGTAACATTTGAAATGTAAATAAATAAAATTACTCTCCCCAAAAAGTAATAAAGGAGGCTTGAGAATTGAGTCCTAAACAAGATATATTTATATTCCTTTAAGGTTCAGAGAACATTGCAGAAGAGAAGGTGGGAAAAGAAGATGGAGCTGAAAGTAGGGGGAGCTCTCTGGAAAGGACCAGCTAGGAGCACACAGGGCGTTAAGATCAGTGGAGCAGCTGCGAAGGAAGTCTTCCTGCTACCATTTGCCCAGGGAAATTCCACAGCCTTCTATGCATAGCCCGCCAGGAGAGGGTGATCTCCCAGCAGTGCTTTCACTTTTGAACTCAGAGAAGTAAGGACACAGTCTTACAGGCCTGCAGGAGGAACAAACTCCAGCTAGAGACACCAACAATACCAACTAGCACCAGAGATAACCAGATGGAGAAATGAAAGCACAAGAACCCTGCCAACAGAAACCAAGGACACATGGCAACATCAGAACCCAGATCTCCGGAGCACTACCGCAAGTCCCGCATATCCCGGAAAAGCAAGAGTTGGATTTAAAATTGTATCTCATGATGCTGATAGAGGGCTTCAAGAAAGACTTAAATAACTTCCTTAAAGAAATATAGAAGAACATCGGTCAGCAGGTAAAAGCTTATTTTTTTAATTTTTTTTTCTTTTTTTTTATATTTTTATTTTCTATATTCTTTGTTTACATTCCAAAAGCTTTCCCCTTTCCCAGTTCCCCCCCTCCCCATATGTCCCATAAGTCCCCTTCTCTCATTCGCCTATCTTTCCCTCTCCCTTTTCTCTGTCCTGGTACTCCCCTACAATGCTGGATCAAGCCTTTCCAGGATTAGGTCCCTCTTCTTCCTTCTTCATTGGAATCATTTGATATGCTAATTGTATCTTCAGTATTCAGAGTTTCAGGGCTAATTAATATCCACTTATCAATGACTGCATTCCATGTGTATTCTTTTGTGATTGCGTTACCTCGCGTAGGATGATATTTTCCAGTTCTAACCATTTGCCTAAAAAATTCATGAATTCATTGTTTTTAATTGCTGAATAGTACTCCATTGTGTATATATACCACATTTCCTGTATCCATTCCTCCACTGAGGGATATCTGGGTTCTTTCCAGCTTCTGGCTATTATAAATAAGGCTGCTATGAACATAGTGGAGCATGTGTCCTTATTGCATGCTGGGGAATCCTCTGGGTATATGCCCAGGAGAGGTACAGCAGGGTCCTCCAGAAGTGTCATGTCCAGTTTTCTTAGGAACCGCCAGACTGATTTCCATAGTGGTTGTACCATCTTACAATCCCACCAGCAGTGAAGGAGTGTTCCTCTTTCTCCACATCTTCGCCAACACATGCTGTCTCCTGAGTTTTTAACCTTAGCCATTCTGACTGGTGTGAGGTGAAATCTCAGGGTTGTTTTGATTTACATTTCCCTAATGACTAATGATGTTGAGCATTTCTTAAGATGCTTCTCAGACATTTGAATTTCTTCAGGTGAAAATGATTTGTTTAGGTCTGTATCCCATTTTTTAATAGTGTTATTTGGTTCCCTGGGGTCTAACTTCTTGAGTTCTTTGTATATATTGGATATTAGCCCTCTATTGGATGTAGGGTTGGTGAAGATCTTTTCCCAATTTGTTGGTTGCCATTTTGTCCTTTTGACAGTGACCTTTGCCTTACAGAAACTTTGTAATTTTATGAGATCCCATTTGTCAATTCTTGATCTTAGAGCATAAGCTATTGGTGTTCTGTTCAGGAACTTTTCCCCTGTGCTCATGTTCTCAAGGGTTTTTTCCAGTTTCTTTTCCATTAGTTTCAGTGTGTCTGGTTTTATGTGGAGGTCCTTGATCCACTCGGAGTTGAGCTTAGTACAAGGAGATAAGAATGGATCAGCAAAACTCTCAATCACCATAGATGGAGAAACCAAGATATTCCATGACAAAACCAAGGTAAAAGCTATTAAAGAGGAAATGCAAAAATCCCTTAAAGAAATACAGGAGAACATGTGTCAACAGGCAGAAGCCCTTGAAGAAGAAACACAAAAATCCCTTACAGAATTACAGGAAAACATAAACAATCAAGTGAAGGAACTAAACAAAACCATCCGGTATCTAAAAGTGGAAGTAGAAACAATAAAGAAATCACAAAGTGAGACCTCTCTGGAGATAGAAAACCTTGGAAAGAATTCAGGAGTTATAGATGCAAGCATCAACAACAGAATACAAGAGATAGAAGAAAGAACCTCTGGTGCTGAAGATAGCATAGAAAACGTTGACTCAACAGTCAAAGAAAATGCAAAATGCATAAAGCTGGTAGCCCAATACATCCAGGAACTCCAGGACATAATGAGAAGAACAAACCTAAGGATTATAAATAAAGAAGAGAGTGAGGGTTTACATCTTAAAGGCCCAGTAAATATCTTCAACAAATTGTAGAAGAAAACTTCCCTAACCTAGAGAGATGCCCATGAACATACAAGTAGCCTTTAGAATGCCAAACAGACTGGATCAGAACAGAAACTCCTCCTGGCACATAATAATCAAAACACCAAATGCATTAAAGAAAGAAAGAATATTACAAGCAGGGAAAAAGGGCAAGTAACTTATAAAGGCAGACCTATCAGAATTACACCAGACTTTTCACCAGAGATGATGAAAGCTAGAAGATGCTGGGCAGACCTCATACAGACCCTAAGAGAACACAAATTCCAGCCCAGGCTACTATACCCAGCAAAACTCTCAATCATTATAGATGGAGAAACCAAGATATTCCATGATAAAACCAAATTTATGCAATATCTGCCCACAAATCCAGCCCTACAAAGGATAATTGATGGAAAACACAAGGAGGGAAATTACACCCTAGAAAAAGCAAGAAAGTAATCTTCTTCCAACAAACCCCAAAGAAGATACCCACACAAACATAAAAATAACATCAAAAATAACAGGAAGAAACACTCACTATTCCTTAATATCTCTTAACAACAATGGACTCAATTCCCCAATAAAAAGACGTAGACTAACAAAATATTTTTCATGTAAATCTTCAATTTTATCAGAATTGAAGTTGTAATTCCCCTTTTAATTAATTTAGTAATGTTTTATGTCTACCATTTTATCTGCATTATTTTTCATAATAATCTTCAATTTTAATATTTCATTCAATATATTTCCTCTATTTTATCAAAAATGTTTTCAATGTAAGTCTTTGAAATGTTCAATGTAAGTCTTTATCACAAATGTTTCTAATTCAACCTTCAATTAATTTAGAAAGAGTTTTTATATCTACCATTTTATATGTAAAATTTTCCATGAAATAATCAATTTTAATGTATTTGTCTATATATTTCTTGAATTTTACCAGAACTATTTTCCTTGTAAATCTTTTATTTTATATGAAAATGTTTGTAATTCCAACTTCAATAAACTTAGAATTATCTTTATGCCTGTCATTTTATCTGTACAATTTCCATTATAATCTTTAATTTTAACATGTTTTTCTATATATTTCTTCAATTTTATCAGAAATATTTTCCATGTAAATCTTCAACTTTATCAGAAAGTGTTTATAAATCCACTTTCAATCAACTTAGGAATACTTTTATGCCTACCATTATTATATCTATATAAAATTTTCTATGATAATCTTCAATTCTGACATGTTTTCTACACTTTTCTACAATTTTACCAGAAATATTTTTCACGTAAATCTTCAATTCTATAATAAATGTTTTTATTCCATTTTTCAATTAATTTAGCAATGTTTTACATGTCTACCACTTTACTCTTTAATTTTCCATGAAAATTGTCAATTTTAATGTGTTTTTCTATATATCTCTTCTATTTTATCTGAAATATTTTCCATGTAAATCTTTAATTTTATCATAAAGTGTTTTTACTTCCCTTTTCAATAATTAAAAAAAAGAAATAAAGAAATAAAGCAGGGAGAAGGGCGGTGAAATGCCATCTCATAAGGCAAACACGAACATGATGATGATGAACTCCTGGCATCTGTGCTTGCGGGCACTGGGCCCACATGTACAGAGTCTGTCCAGCATTCAGCTTTGGAGGAGAAAAGGACTCCTGGGTTCTGTCACTCACTGTTGATCTATGAGAAACTATCAGATTCTCTGAAATATGGAGACAAAATATCCCTGTCTATGTACTGATGGGTAGGGGGATAAAGAAAGCAACAGTGGTTTGAATAAAAATGTTCCCCCATAGGCTCAACTATTTGAACACTTGATTCTAGTTGGTGACAGTGTTTGAGGATATTTATGCTGTGCCAGTTTACAGGGGGATGTATATCACTAGGGATGGCCTTTGAATTCTCTCTCTCTCTCTCTCTCTCTCTCTCTCTGCTTTGTGCTTGCGTTTGAAGATGTGAGCTCTCAGTTTTCTGTTTCTGACAACGTACCTGAAAATACTGCTGTGTCCGTCTGCTATTTTATCACTGTAAAACTGTATGCTCAGATCCTTCTGTCTTTAAGTTGCCTTCATCATGGTGTTTTATTATGAAAATGTAAGAGTAACTAATATGAAAGCTGATAAAGGTTTCAATCCATGGAAAGTCTGAATAACTTACATATTTCTGGAATTGAATACATTGAATGAGGTCAGCTGACCCAATAGTGATCTACTACCTGTCATGATCAGGAACCCTGAACAATCACCAATCCTGAGATCTGAACTACAAAATAGCCATTGGGAACTATCCAGTCGTCCTAATCTAATTGACTGCCCACTTGGTACAAGCTACAAGTTGCAGGCCACATATGACTCTTTTAACTCAAATCTAATAATGGTATTCAGCACTTCTAAAAATATCATAATTGTAGAACCTAATTATGGAGATTTTTATTTATATCTGCATATTTTTAGGATATGTAGATCAAATAACAGTTCAATATACTATTAGTAATCAAAAGTCTTATATGTGAAAAATAAATCCTATCCTGATTTGAAATCTTCATATGAGAAAAGAAATAAAATTACCTCATGTGTATCACTATTGATACTGACACACATGAAAAAATTAGGTATTGAATATAAGAAAAGATCTTGCCTCAGCAAATTATATCAACCTCAAACCATGGCTTGGTATGGGTCTGTGGGGAGGAGGCCTGGCCAGGTTTCAGAGTTCTGGGGAAGAGGTGAAAGTAGGCAGGGAAGTCACTTCTGCCACATTATTGCCCTGTGCTGAGTCATGTGTCTGGTGGGCCCATGAAAGTCTGCCTAGCCAGGGAGGATTTCAGAGGAGCTGCTGGTGGTGTTTAGGAGAGCAGGTTTCTCCCCAAGTGTTAGAGCTCTTATGACTGAAGCTCTCAGATGATGGCGTAGTTCTCACAAACCTTAATTCGCTGGATAGGATTTATATATAGTTTTAGGGGTGATACAGGTTTTGACAGGAGGTATTTCTCATTGACTGCAACTGAGAGCTAGGGGAAACCTTATTTACATGGGGGAAGGCTTGATGCTGCTCCTATGTGACTGATAGCCACACATGTCTCCTGCAGGGGGAGGTATGGAGGCTGTAACTGTGACGGGCCACGGGGTCCAGGGGAGCATGACTGAACTCCGTGGAAGCCCATCCTACTGGGTCACGGCCTTCAACCTGGAACCAGGTTACTTGTACACAGCTCACTTCCCTACAGCTTGGGTTTTCAAACCTGTTACCAAAGCCATACTGATCATCACCATGGAACATTTTGTTGATTCTAAAAGATTTTATTTCAATCATGGCTCCATATTTATCACCATACTATATCCATCAGCTCATACAGGAACAGTTGTAGAATATTTAACTGTAAATTCTACACCTGAATTTAACCAAACTCTTAAAAGTTATGAGTCTTCCCACATAATGACTGAATATGACCTTTGGCTTCATTATAGTTACATATTTTGAGCTATTTTGAATGAGCTGATGATTTCTGAACACAATGAATATGTGGACTGTGCTTCCAGCCAGCCCTGTATAGTTGGGGTTGGACCTCATCAGCTCTTGATCCACATGACATTCCAGAAATATTGTGCATTTCTCCTTGCAGAGCAGCTGTCCCGTATCTCATTTCAAACATCATTGCATACATTCCCATTTCCGATTCCAGTTGAAAATATGCTTCTGTGTTTTTATACTATTTAATTGTACATGTATTATTCACCATTTATATTCATTTTCTAAGGTGCATTAAAATAATTTGGATTTAATATTCAATATCAAATAATGTTGTTCTGTTTTCAGTAACACTATGCAGAGTATAATCATTAGCCACTGGACTACATCCAAGTTTTCTTTCAGTTTTAACATAAATCATCTAAAAACAACCCAGATTATTCCAAACTATATCATAAAACATTGCTTCATTAAGATTTAATAAGTATCTGTGGAGTAACAAAGGACTGTCAATAATATTTTATTGTCATGTATACATAAATATGGCATTGGTTCACATTCAGCAGTATATCAAAATAGTTTACAGAAACAAAGCAAAATATTTTAAAAAAATTTATTGAGCTGTGGAAAGTGTGACACCTGTAACTACAGAAGTAGATTTGAATGTATATATATATATATATATATATATATATATGTATATATATATGTATATATATATAATCAAAGGCAAGAGGCAAGAGGCATCCAGATAACCATTATTTGTCCCTGGTATTTATTGATCTAATATGGCCTGTCAACATCCTTCTTTGAACAAATACAATATAGAAATTGTATGTGAATCTTTGTTAAGGGTATAGAGATAGAGGGCTAGTGATATTGGTTTGAAAATATAAAATATGATAGTTACAACTTAGTAACATGAATTCATGAAAATACATTTAGAATGGTGTCTGAAAGACAGAAATTTTCCCTTAGAAGAAGAGACACGAACTTAGCAATAATAAATTCCATAAAAGTTTTGATGTTTGATACATTCTGAGTGACAGGTGTCCAGAAAACACACTTTCTACAGTAGAGACTCTCTTTATTTAAAACTTTTGTTCACATATTAAGTTTTGATAAAATATGACCACTACAATTAATTCTTATTATAGTTGCAAATGCAGTGGCAAGATGTATAATGATCTATTAAATATTTTCAGAAACTCAGTAATGAAGTGATACATGAACAAGGTATTATTTACATTGTTAATCTCTCACAGTTCTTCACATTTGAATAACTAAATAATGATACGGTTTGCCATATGTTTCCATTTAATGAAGCCTTGTATTGATACTTAAATGCTTCATTAAGTCTCAAGCTGCCAAAATAAGTAGTTTTTCTCTTGTCATAAATGTGACATGGTTTAACTAAAAAGTCTTGTCATTTTAAAAATTAAGAACACTTTTATTCCACACGTGTATAAGCAACATTTCTCTCAATATTTCAGGTTTAGACAAATTATTTTTTAGGAATCTGACATAGTAGTTTGGGATTTTTTGTGCACAATTTTCTTGTCAGTAGAAGGTTGTATGAGTTGTTATAACTATCATTTCATCATAAACTAAACAAAGTTTATATGTAATTTTCAAAATCTTCTTGGAGTGACATCTGTTTCATTAATAATAATAATAAGCTTAAAAGTCCTAGACTATGCTGTAAACATCAAATAAAAAACTGTAATTTCAGCAAAATCATATTTTTAAGACATCGTTACCTTAAAAATGACAAGCTCAGAAAATGATGAGTTTAGATTCACTGGAAGAACCCATGTGGTTTGGAATATTGACATCTAAATTTGCCTTTTAGCATACCTAGTAAAATACCTCAAATTGTCTTTTGGCACAATGACCTTTATGTGCATGATATAGACAATGGAGTTGATGCTTATTTTGAATAAAACAGGAGATTGATATCTTATTATTTCATAGATTATATTTGAGAGAATTAAGTTCAAGTATGAATAAATAAAGAGTTCAAGGTTAATTCATCAAATATATAAAAGTTGACAAAATATATTAATACTTTCAAAAACTAGGTTTATAGAAGGAATGAGAAAGTTTATTTTAATATCAAGTCTTTAATACAGGTTTTCAAGCATATGGCAAATATGAGTAATTATTATAAATATATAGAAGTAGTATAAATAGCCAAGAACCCCAAATATCAATTATTTATTTCTCAAGGAGAATTCATGAAACTTACTTGAACTGCCCCCAATCTTCTTTCAAAGATATTGAACTACATATTTGATTTAAGTTATACTAAGATAGTATATTCTTTTTTTGTGTGTTCATGTATTTATAACCACAAATAGTCTACTACTATTTGACTATAGTCTATCTACTGATATGGCAATATAAAATCAAGTAACATTCCTATATAATAAATCTGTGTTTGTTTATAACAAATTTAGTGTAAGACAATAGAATACACAAAGGTTTCTGGCTGAATGGTTTACCTAAATATTTTAAAATTCAAGCATCAGACCAAACAAAAAACATTATAAGTAAAATATTTGAGCAAACAATATAAATTTGTTTGAATTTGAGCGTTCTTGCATTTTTATTAGCCCTTGTCATAAATGCTCCCTTTAAAAACAAACACTGACAATTTTATAACACAATCCTAAATCCAATTCCTTAAAGTATATCATAATGTAATATGATCTAATATATTCTGTAGTTTCTTAAGGTTTACCTCCTTTCAATTTCTTCTTGTTGCTTATCACCCATTCTAAAATTGCCTATATTTTAAATGTATGTTTTGTCTGTTACTTTATTTTCTGTTATGACAAAATGCCATGACCAAAACAACCCAAGGGAGTGTTTGTTCTTGGCTCCAACTTTAAGGTTACAGTCCATCAGTCAAAGGAACTAAAGGTGGTAGGGCTTGAAACAGCTTGTCACATTCATTGCATCTGAATCCAGGATGAAGAGAGCATGTATGCTGGGGCTCAACTAGTGTCTGCTTTTGAAGTTCAGGGCCCACACCAGAGAACAGTGTTGGTGATTTCAAAGTGAATTTTATCACTTTAGTCAACTCCAAGATAATCTATTACATGTATATTCAGAGGCTAAGCTGATCTCAGTAATCCCTCAGAGGAGTTTTCAGAGACTGTTCTAGATGATACTAGATCCTGCGAAACTCATAATAATCTTATTAAAACAGCACACAATTTTATGTTCCTTCAGTTTTTTCTCTTTCTATGCCAAGGGATTTAACATTAACTTTTAGAAAATAAAAAAAAAATTGTATTATCATCAATGTACTTCTCAGTAAGAATCATGTAAAGATCTCATACATGTTCTGCTCCTCAATTATTTAATACTGCATCACAACCAGTCTTATTGATGTTATTTCATTTGTAGAAATTTGAAGGTTGGAAAACACAAACCACTAGATATTGACTTAGAGCTGTCTTTAAAGTTGTCTGAATGTGGTTTAAAAGCTACTGCCCCATACTTATTTGTTTAGCATGTAGAGAGTGTCTTAGGATCCTGTTCAGGTGATGAAGAAGCACTATTGTGAAGACTTGGTGACTCAATATATGTCCTGCTCAGCAGAGCCAAAATTCTTTTTCACCATTAATTTGTTTATTTAGTAACTTTATAGCCTGATCACAGCCTCTCCCTCTTCTTCTACCAATCCCACCCTTATACTCACTCCTCCACTCCCACCTGTCTTTCTCTAAGGAAAAGGACACCCACCCACTCTGGTACATCAAGTCACTTCAGGACTAAGCACATCCTCTGCCACTGAGGCCAGATAAGGCAGCCCATCTCTGAGAAAAAGATCCAGAGGCCTATAACAGAGTCAGACAAAGGTCCCTGCTCCAATTGCTAGAGGACCTGTATGAAGAACCAGCTGCACCTCTTCTATATATGTTTAAGGGGACTAGGTCAAGCCCATACATAGTCTTTGGTTCATGGTTTATTCTCTGTGAGCTACATGGTCCCAGGCTAGTTTATTCTGTAGGTCTTCTCCTAGTGTCCTTAACCACTCTGGCTCCACACCTTCCCTCCCCACCAACCTCCACTCTACCATAGGACTCTCCATGATCTGCCCATTGTTTGGCTGTGGGGCTCTGCATCATTTTCCATCGCCTAATGAATGAAGCCTCTTAGCAGACAGTTATACTAGGCTCCTCTCTGCAAGTATAACAGAATATCATTCATAGTGTCAAGGTTGGCTTTCTCCCATGGGATGGGGCTCATGTTGGAGCACTCATTGGTTGGTCATTTTCTCAATCTCTGCTCTATCTTTACTCTCGTACTTCGTGCAGGTAAAATTCATACCTAGAGCACTGCAGATGTGAGAATCTGAGCCCTTGCTCTACTAGAGCCTTGCTTACTGATTAAGGCTCCTTGTGATCACAACACTGCCAGGGACATGTATTCACTTGATGTGTTGTTCAGTGCCTACAAAAGGAGATGCCTGATGCTAGACCAGTTCTTAAGAGGACGTTAAATAAGACGTGCTCCAGATACAGAAGTGAATAAGGAGTAATGTTGACTTCATCTAAATTGACTTTATTCCATATGTTGGTCTGGCTAACAAAATGATAAAATTCACAAAGTCATACTATTCAAGTCAACACAATTAGCATATTGTCTTCTTTTAGCATAAAATATAGAAAATTGAATTGTAAACAGAAGAAGTATAGACCATTCACATGTGATGGAACATTTCTCTTGTGTCAGTAGATGACACATAACAGGTAACTCTTCTAGTATCATTTCTCTTGTGGACATTAAAATCATGTGATAACACAGTACTTTTTCTGATACTTCTTATTGGATTGTCTTCTCTTTATTTTCACTGAATAGTTTAATTTCTTACTTTTCATTTGTAAAATTTTTCAATCTAATGTAAGCTAGAGGTTTAATGCTAGCTGCTTACATGTGAAACAAGCTTATCTCGGCTTATCCAGATGCATACACATAGAATCCAAATGAAAAACTATTATAAGATAATGCAGTTCTAAGCCACAAAAAGAGATTGCCTCACACCAAATAGAGTAGCTATTATCACAAAGAACACAAGAGCTTGAAAGGATGTGAGGTAAAGAACACTTTCACATTTTTGGTGGGAAATAAGTTAGTATAGTTATTATGGAAATCAGTGTGTAATTATTAAAAAACAAATAGAACATTTGTATGAGACACCAACTGTACTAGTTGACAGATATTCAAAGAAGTAAAATTAGTACCTCAAGGAAAGGCCTATAAACCTATGCTTACAGGGGTACTGCTCACGTAGCCAAGAAATAAAAGAACTAAAGTGTCTATTTACTGTTTAATGGATATTAAAAGGATTATGTTTGTACACATTCAATGGCCTAAAGTAAATGAAATAAGCCAGGTACAGAAAGACAGATATTTTTTAATCTCATTCATATGTGAAACTTAAAAGTGGTCCCCAGATACTGAGGAATACAGGCATTAGGAGGGGTGGAAATGGTTTGATCAATGAATACATTGCATTGAGTTAGAATTTAGGAATTCTGGTGTGTTCCTACAAAGAAGGATGACTATGAAAAATAATAATGAATTATAGAGTTCAAAAAGTTAGATTTCAGTTTTCTTATAAAGAAATGATAAATGGAAGCAGTACACAGATAGTTAATTTAATCATTAAAGAATATATGCATGTATATAATCACATACAGCATAATATGTATATTTTATGGTTTCTACATACAAGGAAAATGAAATGCATATAATTTACAGAATTCCTCTTAATTTAAAAATATATCACTTATAATTTTGAGTTAAGCTTTAGAAAACCAGTTTATAGAAAGTTAACTTCATTGTCCATTTTGCCACAGTTAATGAATGACAGATCTCAATCAAAATTCAGAATTTTCTGAATTTAAGTCCATTTAGTAGAATGTGGAACAACCATACTACCACAAACTTTAGATGTACCTCACATGTTCTGACGGAGACAAAGGCATCCTCTGCCATATGTTATTTTAACCTAGTGCTCTGAGTTAGCCATATTTCATGTATTAGTTTAATAGTTTAAATTACATCTTCATTATTTTATCATTTCAGTGAAATTCTCCAATATAAATTTCAAGCACTAACAATTATCTTTTCCAATATTACCAAATATTTATTTAATAATGCTTTAGAATGGAAGACTTTAAGGAATTTCAGTAATTGGGCAAAAAGAAAGGAGTGCAATTAAGAAACTTCAAATTTATTTTTGTTAATCTCTTCTTTGTGCTTTGAGTTTAGCAATGAATTTTAAAGAAGAGATCAGAAATGGATAATTAACTATTCTCCATTTTCTTGATTCTGTGGTTTAAAAATATGGTCTCAGCAACACAAATATTAATTAGATGCTAATTAATTATTTCACCCATGAAACATTTACAAAACAAATATGCAAATCTTTATAAACCACGTTGCACTCTGGTGATGATTAGACTAATATTTTATTCAGAAGCAATTCTGATAAATGCATAAGAGTGTGACCTAAGCTAACATAGTAAGAATTTAAAACTTTTTATTCTTTCTCCCTATCTCATAATGAGAATAGCCTTTGAAGCTTTATATTTAAATTACATTTATGTTTTACTGTTTCATTTAGTTTTTGAGATTACAGTTTCCAATTTGATCTAGATCAATGGTTCACATTTTTGGTTCATGAATTCCTTAGAGAATATAATAAAAGCTGAAAATCACTCAACAGTAAAGAAAATGCATTATTCATGTAAAGAATGTCTACATAACATTAATTGCTCAAAAGCATCTTGAAACTCATACTTAGATTGTGGATAACTGTTATATAAGTGGAAAGCAAGAAATAAGATTTTGGTCCTATATGAATATTAATGAGTATGCAATAGTCAACATTTTTTCTTAGGAAAAACTCTAATCATTCAAATGACTTTTAAGGTACTGTCCAACTCTGAGAAAATAAATTTGCTCCCCCATTTCCTACAAGTCTCCCTTCCCACAGTCCTCCTCCATACCTCTACCTTTCTTCTCTGAGAAACTGGAATTAGTGATTGCTTTGTGAAGGTCCAAGCCATTTTGGGTGGTGCCATCCCTGAGCTGTTAATGATGGGTTTTATAAGAAAGAGGTTGTTTTAGGTGAGATTCTCACTTGTGCCTTCCTACTTTTTTTTTTGTGCTTTAAAACTTAAGTTTATTAATCACTATGCTAGCATGCTGTTCAGTGCAGGACACCCACAGTCTTCCAATTGCTATTGCATCTGGGTATAATGCCTCTGGTTTTGCACTCAGCTGATGCTACTGTAAAGATGTCAAATTACTTTCCTTTTTATGTAAGGGGGCAACTTCCTCTCTTAACTTCATACATTGCTATTTTTGTTATTTTGTGCCTTCCTTCTTATTTAGCTTCTTTGGATCTGTGAAACATAGGATGGTTATCTTCTATTGCCTGGCTAATGTCCACTTATTAGTAAGTACATACTATGTATGCCCTTTTGGGACTGTTTGATCACTCAGGATGATATTCTCAAGTTCCATCCACTTGCCTGAAAAATTCATGATTTCTTTGTTTATAAAAGCTGAACAGTATTCCAATGTGTTGATGTACCACATTTTCTTTATCCATTTTTTAGTTGAGGAACATTTATGTTTCCAGTTTCTGGTTATTATGAATAAAGTTGCTATGAATACAGTTGAGCAAGTGTCTTTGTGGGATGGTGGAGCATCTTTTGTGTATATGCCCAGGAGTGGCATAGCTGAGTCTTGAGGTAGAACTAGTCCCAGTTTTCTGGAAAACTGCCAAATTGATTTCAAAAGTGATTGTACAGGTTGGCACTTCCCTCAGCAGTGGAGGAGTGTCCCTGTGCTCATCAGCATGTGCTATCACTTGAGATTTTTTAATAAAATTTTAATGGATATTTTATTTATTTACATTCCAAATGTTATCCCCTTTCTTGGTTTCTTCTCTGCAACTCCCACTATCCCATCTCCCCTCCCCCTGCTTCTATGAGGGTACTCACAGACGCACCCACCAGCTCCTGACTCATTGTCCTAACATTCCCCTACACCAGGGCATCAAGCCTTCACAGGACCAAGGGTCTCGCTTCCCATTCATTGCAGATAAGGTTGTAGCCATTATGAAAGGTATAAGATGTAATCTCAGTGTTGTTTTACTTTGCATTTACCTGATGACTAAGCTCTTTGAATATTTCTTTAAGTGCTCCTAGGCCGTTTGAGATTCTTCTGTTGAGAATTCTCTCTTTAACTCTGTGCCCCATTTTTAATTGTTAGTAGGGTTGTTGGTATGAAAATAAAATAATTATAAAAAGGTAGATGGAGGGAGGGAATTGAGTGGGATAGGGGATTTGGAATGGAATGGGGGAGGTTCATGTCCAGGTGTTGGAAGAGACAGGAGATATGGACAGATGACCATGTAAATGAATAGAAATCTTCAATTGATGGGAGTGAGAAGGTGGGGAGGCATCTCCAAGATGTGACAGAGGCCTGGCGAAAGGGAGGCACCCAAGAATCAATGTGGGTGACCTTAGCTGTGACACATAGCTTTGGGGATATGGAACCTAAAGAGGCCATCTCCTGTAGCCAGGCAGAAACCCTAGTGGAATGATAGGGACACCAAACTACCTACAAAACTTTCAACCCCAAATTTGATGTCTATAAGGCATACAGGAATTGGAGATGGAGCAGAGACTGAGGGAATGGCCATCCACTCACTGGCCCAACTTGAGACCATCTCATGGGCAAGCACTAATTCCTGAAACTGTGTTTGCAGACAGTAGTCTAGCATGGCTATCCTCTGAAGAGCACCTAACAGCTGAATCGGATAGATATAGATACCCACAGCCAAACAATGGATGGAGTTTGGGGAGTCTTATGGAAGAATAGGGGTAAGGATTGTGGGCCCCAAAGGCAATTAGAATAGAAAGACTAACAGAGTCAACTAACCTGAAATCTTTGGGCTTTCAGAGACTGAAACACCAACCAAAGAACATATATAGTCTAGACCTAGACCTTCCAGCCTATATGTATCAGATATGCAGTTTGTTCTTACTGTGGGTCCTTAACAAATGGAACCAGGCTATCCCAAAAGCTGTTACATGTCTGTTATGTGTTCTTCTAGCTGGGCTGCCTTGTCTGGACTCATTGTGAAAAGACTTGATGTGCTAGGGTGGGAGGATACTCAGGAGGCCCCACCCTTTCAGACGGGATGGGAGGGAGGGGAGGGCAGTGAACATGATGGGAGGGGCTCACAGGAGGGGGCAGAAAACATGATGGGAAGGACTCACAGAGAGGGGGCAGTAAACATGATGTAAAGTAAATAAATGAAAAATAATAATTAAATAAAGTAAAACAAAGCACATATATAATAAAGAAAGCAGGCTGCCTAACCCACTTGGGAGAAAGCTAGTAAGAAACACCCTTCCTTGGTCTCTGCATCTAGCTCTGCTTGAGTTCTTGACCTGACTTCCTTCAATGATGGACTATGATGTGGAAATATAAGCCAAATAAACTATCTCTTCCCCAGTTTCCATTTGGTCATGGGGTTTCATCACCTTTTCCTGATTAGGACAAGGGGGTAGCTACTTGCATATAGAAGTGAGAGCATGAAGAAGCATTCCGTATTTACGGAAACTCCAAATAAATGTAACAGAATAGAGAAATCTGAACTGGGCAACATGAAGGAAGTAACAGACGTATTTATATGCCCAATTGTTAACCATTGAACCATTCAAGAGAGACTTTACTACAAATAGATTTAAACTAATTCCGGGTCTGTGACAGGCACTCAACTAGATACCTTTGACTTAAGCTTAATCCACTATTCCAGACTGGTAAAGGAACCAAAATCCTTTCCCCCTGGAGCATTGTTAATATTGTCTTAAAAAGAGACAAACTAAAGCTGACAGAGATTAAGTCAATTGCTAGAGGTTTGTTGAAAGCTCATTATAGAGAATGGAAGGAGTAGAGATACACATGTGTAAAATTTAGCTTGAAAGTGCTGTTAAGATATTCAAATATGTCTAATCACCTACAAGATGTCATATGTGTGATGTATCTTTTCAAACCACTTTGCCTTTTTCTGTTTAAAAGATAATATTCCTCTTTTGCAGATGAATACATAACAAACTAGTCATCAGAAAGACACATACTGCCATCTCAGATTGGTACAAATAGTGGCACTGATTTTAGGAAGCACTTAAAATCTTTGTTTTTCACTATCAATTTTTCTGCTAGAAACAATTAAAGAATGTATTGTCCAACTCCTCTAACATTGAAGCAGTAATAGCAGCAGCAGCAGCATGGCTGTGCGAGTGTTTCAAGACCTTCAGAATTAAAGTGGTGATCATAATCCCAAAGTCCTCAGGACATCAAGGCAAAACTCTTGTGCTTTGTCTTGTGGTTGCTTCCATTTTCTTCTATTATTAGGGAAACACTCTGCTCCTGATTCCTATCATAAGTCCATCTTAAATTTTATTTTACATTTAATGTGCATGTGGATATATGTGATTGAATGAGTGTATGTGCATGTGCACATGTGTGTGTCTGTGTAGATGTGTGTGAGTATTTATATGAGTGTGTGTGTATGTGAGTATGTGTGAGATTGTATGTGTATGTGTTGCATGATTGGGTATGTGAATGTATGAATGTATGTGTGCACGTATGTGTAAGAGTATATATATGTGTGAGTGCATATGTGTGTGTGTGAGTTTTTGTATGTGTATGAGTGTTTATAAGAGTGAATGTGTGATTCTGCCGATCCATGAGCATGGGAGGTTTTCCCATTTTTTGAGGTCTTCTTCCATTTCCTTCTTCAGAGTCTTGAAGTTCTTGTCATACAGATCTTTCACATGTTTGGTAAGAGTCACCCCAAGGTACTTTATACTGTTTGTGGCTATTGTGAAGGGGGTCATTTCCCTAATTTCTTTCTCAGCCTGCTTATCCTTTGAGTATAGGAAGGCTACTGATTTGTTTGAGTTGATTTTACAACCTGCCACTTTGCTGAAGTTGTTTATCAGCTGTAGGAGCTCTCTAGGGGAGTTTTTTGGGTCACTTAGGTAGACTATCATGTCATCTGCAAATAATAATAGTTTGACTTCTTCCTTTCCAATTTGTATCCCTTTGACCTCCTTATGTTGTCGAATTGCCCGAGCTAATACCTCAAGTACAATATTGAAAAGATAAGGAGAAAGGGGGCAGCCTTGTCTGGTGCCTGATTTCAGTGGGATTGCTTCAAGTTTCTCTCCATTTAGTTTGATGCTGGCTACCGGTTTGCTGTATATTGCTTTTACTATGTTTAGGTATGGGCCTTGAATTCCTGTTCTCTCCAAGACTTTAAGCATGAAGGGATGCTGAATTTTGTCAAATGCTTTTTCAGCATCCAATGAAATGACCATGTGATTTTTTTTCTTTGAGTTTGTTTATGTAGTGGATTGCATTGATGCATTTTCGTATATTGAACCAACCCTGCATTCCCGGGATAAAGCCTACTTGATCATGGTGGATGATCGTTTTGATGTGTTCTTGGATTCGGTTGGCAAGAATTTTATTGAGTATTTTTGCATCGATGTTCATAAGGGAAATTGGTCTGAAGTTCTCTTTCATTGTTGGATCTTTGTGTGGCTTTGGTATCAGCGTAATTGTGGCTTCGTAGAAGGAATTGGGTAGTGTTCCTTCTGTTTCTATTTTGTGGAATAGTTTGAAGAGTATTGGTGTTAACTCTTCTTTGAAGGTCTGGTAGAATTCTGCACTGAAACCATCTGGTCCTGTGCTTTTTTTGGTTGGAAGACTTTCTATGACTCCTTCTATTTCTTTAGGCTTTATGGGACTGTTCAGATGGTCTAGTTGGTCCTGATTTAATTTTGGTATTTGGTATCTGTCAAGGAAATTGTCCATTTCCCCCAGATTCTCCAGTTGTGTTGAGTACAGGCTCTTGTAGTAGGATCTGATGATTTTTTGGATTTCCTCAGTTTCCGTTGTTATGTCTCCCTTTTCATTTCTAAGTTTGTTAATTTGGATACTTTCTCTGTGCCCTTTGGTCAGTCTGGCTAAGGGTTTATCTATCTTGTTGATTTTCTCAACAGATTCAATGCAATACCCATCAAAATCCCAACTCAATTCTTCACAGAGTTAGAAAGAGCAATTATCAAATTCATCTGGAACAACAAAAAACCCAGGATAGCTAAAACTATTCTCAGCAACAAAAGAAAATCTGGGGGAATCAGTATCCCTGATCTCAAGCAATACTACAGAGCAATAGTGTTAAAAACTGCATGGTATTGGTACAGTGACAGGCAGGAGGATCAATGGAACAGGATTGAAGATCCAGAAATGAACCCACACACCTATGGCCACTTGATCCTCGACAAAGAGGCTGAAAACATCCAATGGAAAAAAGATAGCCTTTTCAACAAATGGTGCTGGTTCAACTGGAGGTCAGCATGCAGAAGAATGCGAATTGATCCATCCTTGTCTCCTTGCACTAAGCTCAAATCCAAATGGATCAAGGACCTCCACATAAAGCCAGACACTCTGAAGCTAATAGAAAAGAAACTGGGGAAGACCCTTGAGGACATCGGTACAGGGAGAAAGTTTCTGAACAGAACACCAATAGCGTATGCTCTAAGAGCAAGAATTGACAAATGGGACCTCATAAGGTTACAGAGTTTCTGTAAGGCAAAGGACACCATCAAGAGGACAGATCGGCAACCAACAAATTGGGAAAAGATCTTCACCAATCCTACATCAGATAGAGGGCTAATATCCAATATTTATAAAGAACTCAAGAAGTTAGACTCCAGAAAACCGAACAACCCTATTAAAAAATGGGGTACAGAGTTAAACAAAGAATTCTCACCTGAAGAACTTCGGATGGCGGAGAAGCATCTTAAAAAATGCTCAACTTCATTAGTCATTAGGGAAATGCAAATCAAAACAACCCTAAGATTTCATCTTACACCAGTCAGAATGGCTAAGATTAAAAATTCAGGAGACAGCAGGTGTTGGAGAGGGTGCGGAGAAAGAGGAACACTCCTCCACTGCTGGTGGGGTTGCAAATTGGTACAACCACTCTGGAAAGCAGTCTGGCGGTTCCTACGAAAACTGGGCACCTCACTTCCAGTAGATCCTGCTATACCACTCCTTGGCATATACCCAGAGGATTCCCCACCATGTAATAAGGATACATGCTCTACTATGTTCATAGCAGCCCTATTTATAATTGCCAGATGCTGGAAAGAACCCAGGTATCCCTCAACAGAAGAGTGGATGCAAAAAATGTGGTATATCTACACAATGGAGTACTATTCAGCCATTAGAAACAATGAATTCATGAAATTCTTAGGCAAATGGATGGAGCTAGAGAACATCATACTAAGTGAGGTAACCCAGACTCAAAAGGTGAATCATGGTATGCACTCATTAATAAGTGGTTATTAACCTAGAAAACTGGAATACCCAAAACATAATCCACACATCAAATGAGATACAAGAAGAAAGCAGGAGTGGTCCCTGGTTCTGGAAAGACTCAGTGAAACAGTATTTCGCAAAACCAGACCGGGGAACTGGGAAGGGGTGGGAGGGAGGACAGGGGAAGAGAAGGGGGCTTACAGGACTTTCGGGGAGTGGGGGGGGGCTAGAAAAGGGGAAATCATTTGAAATGTAAATAAATTATATCGAATAAAAAAAAACAATAAAAAAAAGAGTGAATGTGTGTGTGAATGTCTGTGTGTAGGTGAGTGTGAGTATGTGTGAGAATGTTTGTATGTGTGAGTGTGTGTGCATGTGAGCAATAGTTCAGATTTCCATGAATCCGTTTCAATCTACTTCTGTTTCTTAAACAATTTGATTAAAGTATCTTAACTGACTATACTCTTGTATTTTCAAATTAAGCTTATTAGACAGATTCCATGGACATATCCACAATACACCTTAAAAGGTGAACTTCTGAGTGAGTTAGTTACTTCCCAAATCTAGACTGAACCGCAATGGAAATAAAATGATACTAACCAGCCATCCCAGGAAAGCACATATCTTTGTTTAAAATCCAAACAAAATACCGACAACATAGCTGAAACTATTGTAAGTGCAGAGATCGTTTTATATTCTAGCAGACTGGTAGTCTCGTTAGCTTACATTCTATTTAAAATTTTAAAAACACAAATAATGCATCACACAAGTTTAGTTTCATATTTTGTTCTTTTTCTCTCTGTGTATATGTATTTATGTGTGCACATTTGTTTATAAATATTTAAACTTTAGCCAATTTTCTAAAAATATCTTCTCTAAAATTGTCTGTCCCTACTTAAAACCAATTATGCCTAGATTGAAGTGACTTTTCTGATTTCCTTAGCTACTGGAAAGTTTGAATTCTGTTGTGTACATTAAGCTTCAGAGCAGCATATATCATAATTACAATTGAATGCTGTCATCTTTGTCACTCATATTTTGATTTAAAAGCACTCTTTTAGCTTTCCCACTTCCAAAATTTACCTCAATATGTTTTAGCTTCATTATAAAACTCTTCTGCCATCATGCATGACCACTCTGTTCAGGCCTTAACTGTGTTCAACTCAATTTAACTATCCTTGTTAACACTCCTTTGCCTTGGAAAGTTGTTTCCAGAATGTGTATAGATGCACTGTGCTTGCTGTGCATGTAGAAAGTCAGTCTCTCATAAAGTAATACATGTACCATCCATTTTGACTCATCTCTTCTCTATTTGTTGTGTATGCATTCATTTGAAAAGTTTCAGATTTCTTACTTCCCTGTGAATATTAAAATATTTCTGTAACATACACTGAAAACCCAGTTAATAAAATTTACTTAAAGGTAATTAAGGATGAGAATCAGCAGATTCACAAGGGGCCTAGAAATCAGTAACTAAAAAACAGGCAAAGGTGATAGCACAGTCTTAGACACATTATATAATTTGGAACTCTGCTAGACTCCTGACAACTTGTCCACCAAAAATTTCTCTTTTGGGCAAGACAAACAGAAACAGACATGTGCTTTCCTTTCAGTTGATAAGATCTACTAAATAAATTTCAGATCAGACTCTAAAGCATAATCTTGCCCTTTCTTTTTATTAGTGCTGTTTCACTTTCTAGTTAAAAACTCATTCAGTAATGCTAAGTTTTACTTCAAAAATGACTATAAAGTGTCATGTGTTACAAAATGCCATGTGTTGCTACACATAACAATACTCATCAATGTTTTCTTCACAGTTTTATTTTTTGAGGGGAGGGGGAAATTCCTACAATTTGTTTTTTCATGTTCACCCCAATAAGTCTCATAAATGAAACAAACGCATATGGCAAGAGGAGTGCTCCATACCAAAAGAAAAATTGCAGACATTTGAACAATTTGTACAACATCAATTGGCAGTTCAACATAAAGAACAATTTACCATCCCATGGAATTCCCCTCCCCAGTGTAACTTGTCAAAAAGAAACAAAAAATTTCAACTTCAAAATGCTGCCATCTACTACTTAGATTATTCAAAACTGTTCTCTTAAGACTACATCATCAATTTTCTTTTTAAATATTATCAAATTCCTTAGAAAGAGAAAGTAATACGATAACACTGGGAGGAAGAATTGTAGAACATGGTGAACATAATTATTTGACTTAGATTTATTTTTTAATTAGAAATTATCTTTATTTATATTTCAAAGACTATCCCCTTTCCTCCTTTCCCCTCCAAGAACACCCTATCCCTTCCCCCTCCTCCTGCTCTTCAACTCACCCATTCCCACTTCTCTGACCAGGCATTCTCTTATCCTGGGGCAATGAGCCTTCATAGGTTCAAGGGCCTGTCCTCCCTTTGACATCCAACCTGGCCATCTTCTGCTACCCATGTGGCTGGAGCCATAGGCCCTTCCAAGTGTACTCTTTGGTTAGTGGTTAAGGATCTGGGAGCTCTGGGGGTACTAGTTGGTTCATACTGTTGTTCCTTCTATGGGGCTATAACCCCTTCAGCAACTTGGGTCCTTTCTCTAGCTCCTCCTTTGGGGATCCTGTGCTCAGTCCAATGGGTGGCTGAAAGCATCCTCATCTCTATTGGTCAGGCACTGGCAGGACCTCTCTGGAAACAGCTATATCAGGCTCCCATCAGCAAGGACGTGTTGGCATCTACAATAGTGGCTGGGTTTGGTAACAGTATGTGGGATGGATCTCCAGGTGGGGCAGTTTCTAGATGGTCTTTCCTTCAGTCTCTGCTCCACACTTTTTCTCTGTATTTCCTCTCATGGGTATTTTGTTCCCTATCTAAGAACTAAAGTATCCACATTTTGCTCTTCCTTCTTAAGCTTTATGTGGTCTGTGAATTATATCTTGGGTATTCCAAGCTTCTAGGGTAATATCCACTTATCAGGGAGTACATACTATGTGTGTTATTTTGTGATTGTATTACCTCATTAAAGATGATATTTTCTAGTTCCATCCATTTGCCAAAAACCATCATGAATTCATTGTTTTTAATAGCTGTGTATAAATGTACCACATTTTCTATATCCATTCCTCTGTTGAGGGACATCTGGGTTCGTTCCAGCTTCTGGATATTATAAATAAGACTGTTATGAACATAATGGAGCATGTGTCCTTATTACATATTGGAGCATCTTTTGGGTATATGCCCAGGAGTGGTATAGCTAGGTCCTCAGGTAGTACTATGTCCAAATTTCTGAGCAACAGACAGATTTCCAGAGTGGTTTTACCAGCTTGCAATCCTGAAGGCAATGGAGGAGTGTTCATCTTTCTCCACATCCTCTCCAGCATCTGCTGCCCCCTGAGTTTTTTAATGTTAGCCATTTTGACTGGTGCAAGGCTGAATCTCAAGATTGTTTTGATTTGCATTTCCCTGATGACTAAAGATGTTGAACATTTGAAAACAATAAAAGGACTTCTGGCAGAATCACCATCCCTGACCTCAAGCTGAATTGCAGAGCAATCATAATAAAAACTGCATGGTATTGGTACAGTGACAGGCAGCTAGATCGACAGAATAGACTTAAAGACCCAGAAATGTTTTCAGCCCCTTTATCAAGGATCAAGTGGCCATAGGTGTGTGGGTTCCAATCCTGTTCCATTGATCTGCCTGCCTGTGACTGTACCAATACCATGCAGTTTTTAACACTATTGCTCTGTAGTATTGCTTGAGGTCAGGGATACTGATTCCCCCAGAATTTCTTTTGTTGCTGAGAACAGTTTTAGCTATCCTGGGTTTTTTGTTATTCCAGATGAATTTGAGAATTGCTCTTTCTAACTCTGTGAAAAATTGAGTTGGGATTTTGATGTGTATTGCATTGAATCTGTATATTGCTTTTGGCAAAATGACCATTTTAACTATATTGATTCTACCAATCCATGAGCCTGGGAGGTTTTCCAATTTTTTGAGGTCTTCTTCCATTTCCTTCTTCAGAGTCTTGAAGTTCTTGTCATACAGATCTGAACCCAAACACCTATGGTCACTTGATCTTTGACAAAGGGGCTAAAACCATCCAGTGCATAAAAAGATATTTCAACAAATGTTGCTGGTTCAACTGGTGGTCAGCATGTAGAAGAATCCAATCTATCCATTCTTATCCCCTTGTACAAAGCTCAAGTCCAAGTGGACGGAGGACCTCAACATAAAACCAGATACACTGAAACTAATAGAAAAGAAAGTGGGGAAGACCCTAGCACACAAGGGCACAGGGGAAATTTTCCTGAACAGAACACCTATAGCTTAGGTTCTAAGATAAAGAATTGACAAATGGGACCTCATAAAATTGCAAAGGTTTTGTAAGGCAAAGGACACTGTCAATAGGACAAAAAAGACGATCAACAGATTGGAAAAGAACTTTACCAATCCTACATCTGATAGAGGACTAATATCCAATATATACAAAGAACTCAAGAAGTTAGACTACAGAGAACCAAATAGCCTTATTAAAAATCATAAAATTGCAAAGGTTTTGTAAGGCAAAGGACACTGTCAATAGGACAAAAAGACGATCAACAGATTGGAAAAGAACTTTACCAATCCTACATCTGATAGAGGACTAATATCCAATATATACAAAGAACTCAAGAAGTTAGACTACAGAGAACCAAATAGCCTTATTAAAAATGGGATACAGAGCAAAACAAATTCTCAACTGAGTAATACTGAATGGTTGACCTAGATTCTTCTTGTCTCTTTTTAGCTGTTCTTATGAAGCCAGCTGTAGATGAGACCTATGTTCCCATAGTAGCTGTGTGAATCTTCTAGGAAGCAAAGGGAAAGGCTCCCTCATATGACTAGTCAATGCTTCCTTGTTGAAAAATAGCTAAAGATATGTAAATGTACAGTGATGTAGAAGGAGATTCCAGTATGTGGGCACTTTTTGTTTGTTTCTTTGTTGGTTGGTTGGTTGGTTGGTTGGTTGGTTGGTTGGTTTTTGGTGACATTGTTCCATATTTACAAGTCATTTTCTTGAAGGGGAAAATAAAAAAAAAAACAGAAAATAGTTGTATGCAAAACTGTTTAGAGACGTGCAATGGAGAGACAATCTAAATGGAATGTGGACAGAAGTGTACATGTGTAGTGTTTTGATTATTATCACCAAGAAGATGAAATAAGAAAGATACAATTCACAGAATTACTGAGAATGTTCCATGTATAAGAATTTTAACTCAGCAACATGGATGCTCTGGCAAGGGATCACATCCAAAAATACGATACAATAGGAATACAGATATTCCCTGGATCACAGTATGATGTCTCTGGAATACACACTTGCCAAAAATACAAATCTTTAATTATAAACAGTGTAGATAAAGTTAGTTTGTAGAAGGAAGCAACCAGTACCTGCAGAGCTCCCAGGCACTAAACGAATAACCAAAGAGTTGGCCCCGGGAAGGCTTGATGCCCCAGCATAGGAGAATACCTAGACAGGGAAGTGGGTGTGGGTGGGTTGGTGAGCAGGGGTAGGGGGGATAGGATAGGGCATTTTCAGAAGGGAAACCAGAAAAGGGCATAACAGTTGAAATGTAAAGAAATAAAATATCTAATAAAAAAGAAATTAAAAAAATAAATGTCACTTCTTATTGAAGGGCAAAACAAATCATAAATCAGAGAAAGTTTTTTCAGAGTAAATCAGGGAATCCAACTCTCATGTGAATAGACAGAAAAGACAAAGCATGGGAAACGGTGAGGAAGAGGTAGAAGGAGACGAAAAGGAAGGGAGGGCAATTCAGTGAGAGCACTTTAGTTCTGTTGAGTTCATGTAGATATTTTAGTTGAATTTGGTTCATGTAGTCAATGCAGTTAATGCAGTTCAGTTCAGGGAATTCAAATGCAGTTTTTTCCCAGCAAAAACAATTCAGTGAGAAGCCAAGAGAAGCGAGTTTCAATCAATCAGTTTGGAGAGAAGTTTTGAACCAGAACAACTGAGTTGAAGTAGCCAACCAGAATACAGAAAGAACTGGAAAGGGTGAACTTATTCAGCAGCAATCCTCTGAGACAATAATTACATTTGGCATATAACAGCTGCATTTATCAGTTGGTACACCTGGGAAACAGAGAGAAGAGAGCTCTCCCAGTCATCCCAAGGAGACTTTTAGGGCCCCAGGAACATGCAGGTTACATCCTTCCCCAGCCAGTCCCTTACATGTCAGGTCCACCTGGGACACAGCCAGCAGAGGAGAGCATCCTATTCCCTGAGATCCATTGTAAGATCCTGCTGACATTAGGAACACTTGGGATAACCAGATAGCTAAAGGACAGCATGAGAACAAAATAGACAAGAGTCAGGATAATATGACATCACCAGAGCCCATCTATCTTGCTTCAATAAGCTCTGGATATCCTAACACAGCCTAAGCACAAGAAGATAATCCTAAGTCCAATATACATTATAAATACATTAGAGGCCTTTAAAGCGGAAATAAATATATCTCTTAAAAAATAGAGGAAAATACAATCAAACATGTGAAACAATAAATAAAAATGAAAGAACTGAAAGTGGAAATAGAAACAATAAAGAAAATACAAACTGAAGAAATCCTGGAGGTGGAAAACCTAGGAAAGAGAATGAGAATTACAGATGTGAGCAACACCAGCAGAATACAATGAATAGAAGAGAACATCTCAGGCTTAGAAGTTACAATTAAAGAAATCAATACATTGATTAAAAATAATGCTAAATCTAAAAAGTGCCTGGAACAAAACATCCAAGAAGTCTGGGACACTATAAAACAACTAAGCCTAGTAATAATAAGAATAGAGGAAGTTTCTAAGATCCAGGTCCCAAGAAATATTTTCAACAAAATCATAGAAGAATTTCAACCTAAAGAAAGATATGTCTATATCCATATAAGAAGATTGAAGAAAATAAAATTCTCGCACCCACCACATAATAATTAAAACACTAAATGTACAGAACAAAGAAAGTATCTTAAAAACTGCAAGGCAAAAGGCCAAGTGATATAAAGACAAAGCAAACAGAATTACACCTGCCTTCTCAACAGAGACTCAAAAAGCAAGAAGGGCCCAGGAAGACTGTGTTACAGACTCTAAGAGATCACAGATGTCAGCCTAGACTGCTATAACCAGCAAAACTTTTAGTCACCATAGATGGAGAAAACAAGACGTTCTATAACAAACCAAATTTAAACTATATTTATCCAAAAATATATTGCTACATACAATAGTAGGAGGAAAACTCCAACCCAAGGAGGTGAAGTACACACAAGACAATACAGGGAATAAATTACCTCACACTAGCAAAGCAAAGTAAGTTAAACACACACACAACCTACCACCACCAACATTAAATTAACCAGTTCTACACATTAATATCTCTCAACATCAATGAACTCAATTCTTTAATAAAAGACAGGCTAACAGAATGGGTGTAAAAACAGTATTCTTTATTCTGATACATACTAAAAACTTACCTCAACAACAAAGGTAGACATAACCTCAGAGTAAAGGGATAGAAACAGTGTTTTCCAAGCAAATGGACTTAGGAAGCAAGCTGATTAACCATTCTACTGTCAAATACAATAGACTCTCAACCAAATGTAAACAAAAGAGATGGAGAAGGATACTGCATACTCATCAAAAAGAAAAAAAATACACCAAGATGAGTCGCTATTCTGAACATCTATGTCCTAATGCCAGGTCACCCACATTTACTTTGTTTAAGATTTATTTATTTATTATATGTAAGTACACTGTAGCTGTCTTCAGATACCAGAAGAGGGCATCCTATCTCTTTAAGGATGGTTGTGAGCCACCATGTGGGTGTTGGGACTTGAACTCATGACCTTTGGAAGAGCAGTCAGTGCTCTTACCTGCTGAGCCATCTCTCCAGCCTGTCACCCACATTTATAAAAGAAACATAGCTAAAGCTTAAATTACACATTGAACACTGTATGTTAATCATGGGAGGCTACATTCCACATTCACCAAAGTGAGTTTCTTTTTTGCACAGGTCATCAAAAAAGAAACTAAACAGAAAAATAATGAAATTAGCATAGGTTATGAATCAAGTACCTAACATATCTATGGAACATTTTTACCCAAACACAAAATAATAGACCTTCTTCTCAGTAACTCTTGGATCCTTCTCTAAAATTGACCATATAGTCAGTCAGTCACAAAGCAAACCTCAACAGTTACAAAAAAATTAAAGACAGAAAAGGAAAGAAATAACTCCTTGTATTTCATCAGACCACCATGGATCAAAGCTGGAAATTAACAACAGAAATAATAGCATGCCTATAAAGTCATGAAAACTGAACAGTTCTCTACTAAATGACCACTGGGTCAAGGACAAAAGAAAGAAAGAAATTAAATGGCTTTCTGCAATTCATTGAAAGTGAGGGCATACCCAACACACCCAAACTTATGGGACATAATGACAGCAATGCTAAGAAGTAAAGTTGATAGCATTAAGTGCCTTCATAAAGAAACTAGAAAGATACCATATTAGTAACTTAAAAGCACACCTGATACCTATTGAAGAAAAAGAAGTATGCACACTTAAGAGGAGTAGATGGCATAAAATAACCAAACTCAGGTCTTAAATTAATAAATTAGAAACAAGAGAACAGTACAGAAAAAGAGGCACCACCAAGAACTAGTTCTTTGGGGAAATTAAGACAAATCGTCAGCCAAAATAAGTAAACGACAGAGAGATAGTATCCAATCAACACAATCAGACATGACAAAAGACCCTGAGGAAATCTAAAGAATCATTAGGTCTTATTTCAAAAGTTTGTACTCCACAAAATTGGAAAATCTAAATGAAATGGATGATTTTCTTGAAAGATCACTTACCAAAATCAAGATCAGGTTTAAAAAAATGACTATGGACACAAAGACTTCTACAAAACTTTCAAAGAAGTGCTAATACCAACACTTCTTATACTTCTATTCCACAAAAAAGGAACAGAAGGAACATTGCCCAGATTATCCTATGAGGCCACAGTCAGCCTGATACCTATACTATACAAAAACTCAAAAAAAGATAGAAAAAAATTTCAGACCAATTTCCTTTATGAGCGTACATAAAAATACTCAGTAAAATACTTTAAAACCAAAACAAAGAACAATCAGAAACATCATCTGCCATGAAAAAGTAGCTTCATCCCAGCGACATAGGAATGGTTCAGTGCAAGAAAATCTAACAATGTAGTCGACCATATAAACAAACTGAAAAAAAAAAACCCCACATGATCATCTCATTAGATGATTAAAAAGCCTTTGAAAAACCCAATACTCCTTCATGTTGAAAGTCTTAGATCAGGGACATAAGGCCCATTGCTAAACATAATAAAGACAATATATAGCAAGTCAATAGCCAACATGAAATTAAGTGGAGAAAAATTTAAAGCAATTTGACTAAAGCCAGGGACAAGATAATGCTGCCTATTCTCTCCATATTTATTCAACATAGTATGTGAAGTGCTAGCTACAGCAGTAAGACAGAAAAGGACATCAAGGAGATACAAATTAGAAAAGAAGTTGAAAGTATCACTATTTGCAGATGATATGATAGTATGCATAAGTGGCTCCCAGATTTCTGGCAAAGAATTCCTATCCTAATAAACATCTTCAGTAAAGAACCCCTATACTGATAAACCCCTTCAGCAATACAAAATTGACATAAAAAGAAAAAATAGTAGCTCTTCTTTATGCAGTTGATCAATGGGAGAGTAGTTGGGGAAAATACCCTTTTAATAGTCACAAATAATATAAAATATCTTGGTGAAACTCTAAACAAGCAAATGAAAGATATGCATGACACGAACTGAGAAAGAAACTGAGAAAGATATCAGAAGATAGAAAGAAATCTCATGCTCATGGATTGGTAGGATTAACATAGTAAAAATGGTCACCTTACTAAATGTCATCTACAGATTCAATGCAATTCCCATCAAAATTCCAACTCAATTGTCTCCAGACCTTGAAAGAGCAATTCTCAACTTCATATGGGAAAACAAAAATCTCAGGATAGCTAAAACAATCCTGTGCAATTAAAGAACTTCTGGAGGAACCACCATCCCTGATTTCAAGCAGAACAACAGATCAATAGAAATAAAAACCACATGGCATAAAAACATCTATGTTGATCAACGTAATCTAATAGAAGCTGAGCAATAAACCTGCCCACCTATGGATTTTTAATTTTTGACAAACAAGCAAAACTATACAATGAAAAAAAATAACAACAAATGTCTTCAACAAATGGTGCTAGTCCAATTGAATATCTGTATATAGAAGAATGGAGATAGATGTCACCCAACATAAAGCTCATGTCCAAGTGGATTAAGACATCAACCTAAAACTGAACACACTAAATCTAATTGTAGAGAAGATAGTAAACTGCCTTGAACACATTGGCACAGAATACAACTTCCTGAATAGAACAATAGCTCAGGGATTAAAATCAATCATTAATAAACGGGACTTCCTGAAACTGTGTTATCTAACCATTCATGCTATAGATAACAGAATAGAAGAGAGGAAAAGAACTGCAAACCGATGCTTTTGCTTCCTTTCAGTCTATTCTCGAATATTACAGGGACATGATTTTAGTGAACAGCACACAAAGACAAAGACCATAAATAATGTTGAAATGATATTATGTAAAATCTAATTGAAATAGTAAGAATGTAATACAAATGCAAGTGCTGATGTCAAACTATAACTCTAGTCGTATTTTAGAGAGTCTCTATATTACAAATATTCTTAAAACTCCTTCCTCTTTGCATAAATGATAAGAAATAGCCACTCTCTTATTTCTTTCCTTTTTCTATTTTTTGCATCTTTATTTATTGATATATTTTTTATTTACATTTCAAATGATTTCCCGTTTTCTGGGTCCCCACTCCCCACAAGTCCCATAAGCCCTCTTCCCTCCCACTGTTCCTCCATCTACCCCTTCCCACTTCCCTGTTCTGGAATTCCCCTATACTATTGCACTGAGTCTTTCCAGAACCAGGACACACTACTCCATTCTTTTTGGACATCATTTAATTTGTGGATTATGTCTTGGGTATTCAAAGTTTCTAGGCTAATATCCACTTATCAGTGAGTGCATACCATGATTGGTCTTTTGAGACTGGGTTACCTCACTTAGTATGATGTTCTCCAGCTCCATCCATTTGTCTAAGAATTTGATGAATTCATTGTTTCTAATGGCTGAATAGTACTCCATTGTGTAACTATACCACATTTTTTCTTTTCTATATTCTGTGTTTACATTCCAAATGATTTCCCCTTTCCCGGATCCCCCACTCCCCATATATCCCATAAAATTTCTCTCCCTCCGTTCTCCAATCACCTCCCTCCTTTTTTTATCTGTCCTTATATTCCCCTCAAATGCTAGATCAATCCTTTCCAGGATCAGGACCTTCTCCATACTTCTTCATGGGAGTCATTTATTATGCGATTTGTGCCTTGGGTATTCAGGGCTTCTGGGCTAATTAATATCTACTTATCAGAGATTGCATTCCATGTGTACTCTTTTGTGACTGGGTTACCTCACTTAGGATGATATTTTCCAGATCAAACCATTTGCCTAAAAATTTTGTGAATTCATTGTTTCTAATTGCTGAGTAGTATTCCATTGTGTAAATATACCACATTTTCTGTATCCATTCCTCCTTTGAGGGGCATCTGGGTTCTTTCCAGCTTCTGGCTATTATAAATAAGGCTGCTATGAACATAATGAAGCATGTGTCTTTATTGCATGCCAGGGAATCCTTTGGGTATATGCCCAGGAGAGGTATAGCGGGGTCCTCTGGAAGTGTCATGTCCAGTTTTCTGAGGAACCGCCAGACTGATTTCCAAAGTGGTTGTACAATCTTACAGCCCACCAGCAGTGGAGGAGTGTTCCTCTTTCTCCACATCATCGCCAACACCTGCTGTCTCCTGAGTTTTTGACCTTAGCCATTCTGACTGGTGTAAGGTGAAATCTCAGGGTTGTTTTGATTTGCATTTCCCTAATGACTAATGATGTTGAGCACTTCTTAAGGTGCCTCTAGGTCATCCGAATTTCTTCAGGTGAAAATTCTTTGTTTAGATCTGTGCCCCATTTTTTAATAGGGTTATTTGGTTCCCTGGGGATTATACCACATGTTTTGTATCCATTCCTCCGTTGAAGGACACCTAGGTTCTTTCCAGCCTCTGGCTACTACAAATAGGGCTGCTATGAACATAGTGGAGCATGTGTCCTTATTGCATGCTCTGGATATATGCCCAGGAGTGGTATAACAGGGTCCTCAGGAAGTGTCATGCCCAGTTTTCTGAGGAACCACCAGACTGATTTCCAAAGTGGTTGCATCATCTTGTAAACCCACTAGCAGTGGAGGAGTGTTCCTCTTTCTCCACATCCAGGCCAACACCTGCTGTCTCCTGAGTTTGTGACCTTAGCCATTCTGACTGGTGTGAGGTGAAATCTCAGGGTTGTTTTGATTTGCATTTCCCTAATGATTAATGATGTTGAACATTTCTTAAGGTGTTTCTCAGCTCTCCGAAGTTCTTCATGTGAAAATTCTTTGTTTAGCTCCGTACCCCATTTTTAATGGGATTATTTGGTTCTCTGGCTTCTACTTTCTTGAGTTCTTTGTATATATTAGATATTAGCCCTCTGTCAGATTTAGGGTTGGTGAAGATCCTTTTCCAATCTGTTGGTTGATGTTTTGTCCTTTTGACAGTGTCCTTTGCCTTACAGAAACTTTGTAGTTTTATGAGGTCCCATATTTCAATTCTTGATCTTAGAACATAAGCTATTAGTGTTCTATTCAGGAACTTTTCCCCTGTGCCCATGACCTCCAGGGTCTTCCCCAGTTACTTTTCAGTTTGTTTCAGTGTGTCAGGTTTTATGTGGAGGTCCTTGATCCATTTGGAGTTGAGCTTAGTACAAGGAGATAAGAATGGATCAATTCACATTCTTCTGCATGCTGACCTCCAATTGAACCAGCACCATTTGTTGAAAAGACTATCTTTTATCCACTGGATGCTTTCAGCTCCTTTGTCGAAGACCAAGTGACCATAGGTGTGTTGGTTCATTTCTGGGTTTTCAATCCTATTCCATTGATCTGCTTGCCTGCTATTGTACCAATACCATGCAGTTTTTATCACTATTGCTCTGTAGTAAAGTTTAAAGTCTGGGATACTGAATCCCCCTGAAGTTCTTTTACTGTTGAGAATAGTTTTAGCTATCCTGGGTTTTTTGTTATTCCAGATGAACTTGAGAATTGCTCTTTCTAGCTCTATAAAGAACTGGGTTGGGATTTTTTGGGGATAGCATTGAATCTGTAGATTGCCTTTGGCAAGATGGCCATTTTAACTATATTAATCCTGCCAATCCACAAGCATGGAAGATTTTTCCATTTTCTGAGATCTCCTTCGATTTCTTTCTTCAGAGAGATCTGAAGTTCTTGTCATATAGGTCTTTCACTTGTTTGGTTAGAGTCACCCCAAGATACTTTATGCTGTTTGTAGCTATTGTGAAGGGAGTCATTCCCTAATTTCTTTCTTAGTCTGCTTATCCTTTGAATATATAAAGGCTACTGATTTGCTTGTGTTGCTTTTGTAGCCAGCCACTTTGCTGAAGTTGGATCAGCTGTAGGAGTTCTCTAGTAGAGTTTTTAGGGTCACTTAAGTATACGATCATATCATCTGCAAATAGTGATAATTTGATTCTTACTTTCCAATTTGTATCCCTTTGCCTTTCTTATGTTGTCTAATTGCTCGAGTTACGACTTCAAGTACAATATTGAAAAGATATGGAGAGAGGAGGGCAGCCTTGTCTAGTCCCTGATTTTAGTGAGATTGCTTCAAGTTTCTCTCCATTTAGTTTGATGTTGGCTACCGATTTGCTGTATATTGCTTTTACTATGTTTAGATATGGGCCTTGAATTCCTGTTCTTTCCAAGACTTTTAGCATGAAAGGATGCTGAATTTTGTCAAATGCTTTTTCAGCATCTAATGAAATGATCGTGTGGTTTTTTTCTTTGAGTTTGTTTATGTAGTGGATAGCATTGATGGATTTCCTTATATTGAACCATCCCTGCATCCCTGGAATAAAGCCTACTTGATCATGGTGGATGATCACTTTGATGTGTTTTTGGATTCGGTGGGCAAGAATTTTATTGAGTATTTTTCCATCGATAGTCATAAGGGAAATTGGCCTGAAATTCTCTTTCTTAGTTGGATCTTTGTGTGGTTTAGGTATCAGCATAATTGTGGCATCGAAGAAGGAGTTAAGTAGTGTTCCTTCTGTTTCTATTTGGTGGAAAAGTTTGAAGAGTATTGGTGTTAGGTCTTCCTTGAAGGTCTGATAGAATTCTGTACTGAAACCATCTGGTCCTGTGCTTTTTTTGGTCGGAAGCCTATCTATGACCCCTTCTGTTTCTTTAGGGGTTATGGGTCTGTTTAGATGGTCTATTTGATCCTGGTTTAATTTTGGTAATTGGTATCTGTCTAAGAAAATGTCCATTTCCTCGAGATTCTCCAATTGTGTTGAGTACAGCTTTTTGTGGTATGATCTGATGATTTTTTGAATTTCCTCAGTTTCTGTTGTAATAGCTCCGTTTTCATTCCTAATTTTGTTAATTTGGATACTTTCTCTGTGCCCTTTGGTCAGTCTGGCTAAGGGTTTATCTATCTTGTTGATTTTTTCAAAGAACCAGCTTTTGGTCCTCTTGATTCTTTCTATGGTTCTCTTGGTTTCTACTTGATTGTTTTCAGCCCTGAGTTTGATGATTTCCTGTCTTCTCCTCCTGGGTGAATTAGCTTCTTCTTCTTCCAGGGCTTTCAGTTGTTCTGTTAATCTTCTAGTGTATGCTCTATCGAATTTCTTTTTGGAGGCACTCAAAGATATGAGTTTCCCTCTTTGCACTGCTTTCATTGTGTCCCATAGATTTGTGTATGCTGTGCCTTCATTTTCATTAAATTCTAAGAAATCTTTGCTTTCTTTCTTTATTTCTTCCTTGACCAAGGTATCATTGAGTAGAGTATTGTTCAGTTTCCATGTGTATGTGGGCTTTCTGTTGTTTTTACTGTTATTAAAGACCACTTTTACTCCATAGTGATCTGATAGAAGGCATGGGATTATTTCAATCTTCTTATATTTGTTGAGGTCTGTCTTGTGACCAACTATATGATCTATTTTGGAGAAGGTACCATGAGGTGCTGAGAAAAAGGTATATTCTTTTGCTTTGGGATGAAAAGGTCTATATATCTGTTAACTCCAATTGGTCCAAAGCTTCAATTAGTTTCACTGTCTCCCTGTTTAGTTTCTGTTTTCCTGATCGGTCCATTGGTGAGAGTGGAGTGTTGAAGTCACCCACAATTATTGTGTTAGGAGCAATGTGTACTTTGAGCTTTAGTAAAGTTTCTTTTATGAATGAGGGCGCCCTTGTATTTGGGGCATAAATGTTCAGGATTGAGAGTTCTTCTTGTTGGATTTTTCCTTTGACCAGCAAGTAGTGACCTTCCATGTCTCTTTTGATGACATTAGGTTGAAAGTCAATTTTATCTGAAATTAGAATGGCAGCTCTTGCTTGTTTCCTGAGACCATTTGCTTGTAGAATTGTCTTCCAGCCTTTTACTCTAAGGTAGTTTTTGTCTTTGACACTGAGGTGTGTTTCCTGTATGCAGCAAAATGTAAGGTCCTGTTTCCTTATCCAGTCTGTTAGTCTATGTCTTTTTATTGGGGAATTGAGTCCATAGATGTTAAGAGATATCAAGGAGTAGCGGTTATTGCTTCCCATCATTTTTTATTTTAATTTTATATTTGTGTTGTTATCTTCTTTGGGTTTGATGAAAAAAAGCTTAATATCCTGCTTTTTCCAGGGTATAGTTTCCCTCGTAACAGTGTTTTCCCCCTATTATCCTTTGTAGGGCTGGGTTTGTAGAAAGATATTGTGTAAATTTGGTTTTGTCATGGAATATCTTGGTTTCTCCATCTATAGTAATTGAGAGTTTCGCTGGGTATAGTAGTCTTGGCTGGCATTTGTGTTCTCTTAGAGTCTGCATGAGCTCCGCCCAGGATCTTCTAGCTTTCATGGTCTCTGGTGAGAAATCTGGTGAAATTCTGATAGGTCTTCCTTTATATGTTACTTGCCCTTTTTCTCTTACTGCCCTAAGTATTCTTTCTTTGTTTAGTACATTTGGGGCTTTGATTATTATGTGACGGGAGGTATTTCTGTTCTGGTCCAGTCTTATTGGAGTTCTGTAGGCTTCTTGTATATTCATGGGCATCTCTCTCTTTAGGTTAGGGAAGTTTTCTTCCATAATTTTGTTTAAGATATTTGCTGGGCCTTTAAGTTGTAAATCTTCACTCTCATCAATGCCTATAATTTGTAGATTTGGTCTTCTCATTGTGTCCTGGATTTCCTGAATGTTTTGGTTTACAGGCTTTTTGCATTTTGAATTTTCTTTAACTGTTGAATCCATGGTTTCTATGATATCTTTGGCATCTGATATTCTTTCTTCTATCTCTTGTATTCTGTTGTTGATATTTGCGTCTATGGTCCCTGATTTCTTCCCAAGGTTTTCTATCTCCAAAGTTGTCTCTCTTTGTGTTTTCTTAGTTATTTCTACTTCTGTTTTTAGATTCTGGAAGTTTTTGCTCAGTTCTGTCATTTGCTTGTTTGTGTTTTTATCTAATTCTTTATAGATTTTTGTGTTTCCTCTTTCATGACTTCTTACTGTTGATCAAAGTTCTCCTGTATTTCTTTAAGTGATATTTTGTGTTTCCTCCTTTTTGGCTTTTGTATTCTCCTGAATTTCTTTCAATGATTTTTGTGTTTCTCTTGTAAGGGCTTCTAATTTTTGATCCATTTTTTTCCTGAATTTCTTTATGTATGTCCTGCATGTGTTCCTGTACCAGCATCATGACCAGTGATTTTAAATCCAAATCTTGTTTTTCTGATGTGTTGGAGTATCCAGGACTTGCTATTGTTGGAGAATTGGGTTCAGATGTTGCCATAATGCCTTGGTTTCTGTATCGTTCCTATGTTTGCCTTTAGCTATCTAGTTCTCCCTGGTGTTAGGTAGTCTTATTGTCACTGGCTGGTGCTTCAACCTACTGTGGATCTTTAAGGTTATCTCTGCAACACTGGATGAGTGGGTTTCCTCTGGCACAGATTACTGATATGCTGCCTTCCTCTTTCGTGCTTTTAGAGCCCTTCTCAGTCTTGCTTCAAGAAATGTTATACTTAGGTTGTCAAGGTCACTCAGGTGTTCTCTGTCTGCTCTATTATGGAGCGAAGATGTTGTGGTGGGGGCCACTCCCTCTGTTGATTCTCACAGAGGACACAGGTCCAGCAATGGACTGGCTTGCAGTTGAACTGCCTATGTGCTCAGTTCCTGAGTGCAGGCAGACCCCTGGCAGTTTGCACCACCAGAAATCTAAAGCTCGGGGTGATACAGTACCTAGTGACCCTTTTCTGTCCTGGCAGGCAGTGAGTATGGCTGTGGGGCTTCTCTCCTTCCACGGCTCACTGGGCAAGACACGGCCCCCACGCCTGGTGGGCTGGCAGACAAACCGCTTATGTGCTCAGTTCCTGAGTGCAGGCAGACCCCTTGCGGTTTGCACCACCAGAGATCTAAAGATCAGGGTGATACAGTACCTAGTGATCCTTTTCTGTCCCAGTAGGCAGCAAATATGGCCCCCTTTTCTATTTTTTTAATGCTCAGAGACAAAGTGATAGTGAGCAATAATTTCAACACATAAGGAGACCCATTCCTCAAAATATTCAAGGGAGGAAATACAGAGACAAAGTGTGGAGCAGAGACTGAAGAAAAGGCTATCCAGAGACTTTCTCACCTGGGGATCCATCCCATATTACAGACACCAAAGCCAGACACTACAGCAAAGTCTAAGAAGTGTTTGCTGACAGAAGCCTGATATAGCTGCCTCCTGAGAGGCTGAGAAATACAGAAGCAGATGCTCTCAGCCAACCTTTGCACTAAGCATGGGAACTCCAATGGATGAGTTAGAGAAAGGACTGAACGAGCTGAAGGAGTTTGCAACTCATAGAAAAAACAACAATATCAACCAACCAGAGCTCCCAGAGCTACCAGGTACTAAACCACTAACCAAAGAGTACACATGGAGGAACCCATTTCTCCAACCGTACATGTAGCAGAGAATGGCTTTGTGGGCCATCAATGGCAGGAGAGGCCCTTGGCCCTATGAAAGTGCAATGCCCCAGTGTAGGGTAATGCAAGGGAAGGGAGACAGGAGTGGGTACGTGGATGGGTTGGTGGGGGAGCACCCTCATAGAAGCAGGGGGATGGATGATTGGATACGGAGTTTCCAGAGGGGAAATCGGGAAAGGGGATAACTTTGGAAATGTAAATAAATAAAATATCCAATGAAAAAGGGGGTAAGGGTGACACGTTCCTGGGTATTTATTTATTTATTATTTTCTTCATTCTTTTACTACTTTAATAAAACACATTTATGGTCCATTTTTGACTTTTGAAAACAGTATTTGATATCCTCTCATGCTTATATGGCTCAATAATAACTCAACTAATTATTTGACTATAGTATCAAAATTTAAAAGCGATTCTACTGTGAGAGCAAGATATATCCTCACATCTGTGCTATAAGAGAGGGACAGGGATCTTTTCATTCAATGTAGAGAACTTAAGACAGTTTAAGGAATCAATACAATTTTGTCCATATAAATATTCTGATTATATTTGGCATTAAAATATAGCTTTAGAGCCCGTTCTATGGAAATACAGAGTGCATACTTTTCACTACAAGAAGGCAAAGGTACAATGATCCTTTTCAGAATAAATTCTGTAAACCCTAAGAGCCCATTATAGGCAAAAGCATGAGATATGATGACTGTAATCCAATGTATCAACTATAATAATTATCCTATACATTCCTGTCTGGCAAGAATTTAAACCTAACTCTGGACTCTCAGTGCTTCAAATTCTATTGTTTGGTAAAGAGGGAAAAAAGTTCAGAAAATATACCTCATCAATAAAAGAAAGAGGACTAACCACAGGATCATGCTATATATATTGAAGTGTGAAGCAATTAAAAGTTTATATTATGTTGCATATCAGTTACATTCATATACATCGTGATCTTCCAAACAGATTTTGTTAACATTTAAAATTATAATGTGATACATAGCCATACATATAACAAACAAACTTTGTATCATACCTACCCAACACGTACCAATGCATAAGCATACAAGCAATATCCTGAGCCAATATGCTTCATGTAGTAGAAATGGTCACTTAGAAAAAGATGGTTAAAATTATACAAATTTAAGAGACTTCCCTTGTTTTTACTTTTACATTAAGAAAGTACATATTCTATTTAATAGACCTTCAGTTTTTTTAAATTGGAACAATATGTCAATTATTGCTTAAGTTGGAAGACGGTTATTTCTCCTTTAAATTGATATGTGATTTAATATAATTCCAAAATAAAGCAGTAAAAACATTTTCTTGTTTTATATTTGGATTGTTTTTTGCTTGAAAGTTAAAGATATCTGGGGCTGGCACTTACTGCCAAGCCTGAAAAACCTGATTTTTCCACATGATAGGAAGAGAGAGCAGACTTCCACAAGATGTTCTTTGGCTCAACACACGTGCTGTGGCATGGGTAAGGCCTTCTTCCTGGCTGTACAAAATAAATAAAAATTTGTTTTCAGAAGAGGTTTATAAATTCTTTACACTAGCCCTTGACTCCTGCTTTCAATTTTCTTTTTAAACTTCAGACTCTCAAACTTCACATTGCCTGGTGAGGGACCATCATTTGATGCTTTGTTATTCCCTGGGACTCTTCTACCATTCAGTGCAATTTTTCAACTGTAACCCTGTAAAAATCAAAAAGCAAGTTATATATCTTCAATATATAATGGAACTGAATATGCATTACTATTCTAAAATCTAGGAAAGGGAGCACGGTGTATAAATACTAGACCAAATTCAAACTGAAAACAAGCAGGGCAAACACTCTATTCTGTAATTCTGCACCAAAACTTGAAAGGTCTTAGCCAGCTCTGAACTTCCAGCATAGCTAACTGAAACACAATTTCTGTCTTGAGCCACTTTCACACACTATGCACAGATCTCTGTGATAGATTATGGATCTGGCATCTCTAACACAAGCCACACTTCATTTGCAGAGATTCATTCAATGGTCTTTTCAGATGGACAGGCAGGCACTCTTCTGCCACAATCCTGCCCTTAGTAGCCTATCTTAACCATGAGGAAGACTCAGCCACCACTTTACATCACCGCCATATTTCATATCTCTAAAGCTAGGTTCACATGACAGCATTGCCAGATTCTAATGTCTGATTCTATGGAACCTTGCCCCACTTATATTTACATTTCCATAAGCTTTGTGATATTTTTCTTTGTTAATGTTTTCCTTTGTTGAATGAGCTTTTCTTTGCTTTAGGAGATTTCTCAAGCATTTCCTTGTTACAAGTTGGAATCTTTACTGGGTGGGAGCTTGTCCTGCAGGGCCACTCCCTTTATTTTATTGCTTTTTAAAGACTTTCCTTAAATTTCTCTTTTATTTTGTGTACAAGAGTTATCTCCATCCTCACACTCCTTGGTCTTTTAGTTTTCACACCATGTATTTTGTAATTTTTAAACTGTACTTGCACATTTTCATTATCAATTAAGCGTTACCTACTATGTAAGAGTAGTAACAAACAGATACACAGCATAGTCACTATTAAGCTTTTTTTGAAATCTCTGTTATTGAAATTACTCACAAACATTTCAACTTAG
Organism: Apodemus sylvaticus; assembly: GCF_947179515.1. Classification (NCBI taxonomy): domain Eukaryota; kingdom Metazoa; phylum Chordata; class Mammalia; order Rodentia; family Muridae; genus Apodemus; species Apodemus sylvaticus. The sequence goes on along the minus strand of NC_067477.1, from coordinate 73,008,694 downwards.
CCCCAGGCAGATTGGTAAGACAAGAACATAAAATGGCCATAGGCTTTGCTAAAATGATATATTTGAACACAGGAATAATATTAGTAAGAAAGAATAATGGAGATCTGGAGGCTCTCCCAGGTCATGCTGTAGGTCTAGCAGCACAACAGAAATGAGATAGAGCTATAATGGTTTTAGCTGACAAGATAGGGGAAATGGTACAGGACAAGGTCCTGAGGAAAAAACCAGACTGCATTACAGCATTTGAGATTCTGTGAGGCTTTGCACTTCCCTTGGGATTGGAGTGGGTTTGTATGCAGACAGTCCATCACTCAAGAAAAGACTGTGGGCTCAAAACGTCAATTAAAAGAAAAAAATATTTCCCATTTAAAAAAAATCACTGAAAAGTTGCTGCTCTGATTTCTGGAATACAGAAATATAAAATCAGATTGTTGAACACAGGTGATGATTATTGTTTGGCCTTTGTCTTCATCCACGTGGGGATTGGCTCATCTCTCTAATGATGAATGAAACAATATTTGTGGTAGAAAGCAAACATGAATAGTTAGAGGAATAAATTGACTGCTTTCCAAATAAACATTATAGATGCAACATTGAATATTATGTTCATATACTCATACCAAAAATATTGAAGTTCTTTTTTCAGTTTAACAATGTGGTTTATAAAAGCAAATGGCAAACTTGAATTTGTGGCTAGATTCAAGGCAAGGTAACTCCTTTCCAAGAGCGGTGTTCACTGTGAGAATTGTATGATTGGGAAGCAGATCTATTGTGAGGCATGAATGTAAAGACAAGATGACAGAAATAGCTTCAGGAATTCCTTGAAAATATGGTCTCACAATATTAAAATGAAGTTTACAGGGACAATGGTTTTCTATTGCTTCACTAGACATTCCCATTTCTGCTATATCTTCCCTTCAGAAATCTACCAGCATATTCAGTGACATATTAAGACCAGTTATTGTAATTAGTTCTATATCTATATTTGTACTTATAACTACATATCTGTTTTCTCTTTCATCATCTCTTAGCTACAAGCATCAACTAAAGAGAGCTTCTTTGAAAGCTACTAAGCCGCTGTTTCCAAGAGGGGGCTCTTCACCTTTCCATAAGATATAGCATTTAGCCACATGGTCTTTTAAAATTGAAGTAGAACTTTCATTTAATGTGAATTTAAATGTTTCTCTCTATGAAATACTTCAATTACCATGTGATTTTCTTCCCTCTGAAATTTTTTTAGTTCATTGGAAGAGTCAAAATAAAAAGACCTAAAGTTCACGTGATAGGGAGCAGAGTGATCTGACCTCAGAATAATGTTTCCTTTCTTAGCTATTCCACTCCCTTCCCTAAGTCTCTCATGGTGACATCTAATCCACTAGTGTAAAGATGGTTTCCTTTGACCGTGCTTTCTTGGGTCAGTGTTTTTCAAGTTCTCAAATAGGTAAGTATTCTCCTGGTTCTAGAGCTTATATATGAATAAGCAAGCTCTTCTCAGAATACTCTAAAACTATTTAAAATTTTGTGTATGCCTTATGGTATTTCTGGTTTCCTTTCACACTTCAAACTGAGAATAAAACAGCTTTTCTGTATTAAGCCATAGCATGATTTGGCATTTATATGTAGTAGGAGACTGTGGAACACTACCTGCTTCAAGCTGGGATTCCTAGGAGTTTTCTGGATTTGACAAAGCTCAGCCTGGGAAAGTAGATAACAACTTTAAGAATGGTTTGCTCTATGAAGGCTAAGGTTTATTTGTTGGCTTTTACTCTTCACCCAAGAATGGTAACTATTCTCAGATCACTACTGTCTCAATCTCCAGAATACACTCTATAAGCATTTCTTACATTGCCTAAAATATTTATCATCTTTCCCTTAACACGATGAAGCATTACTTTGCTAAATATTTATTGATAGATTTATTTTGAGCTTTACTATTCTATTATTGCCAAAGAAGTTCTGTTTTGAACAGTACTGTATTTATTGGCTTTGATTAGGAAAGTGAAGAAAGAAAATGTTAACAAATACAGTTTGAAAAACATGTTCTTTGTTGCAGACACTGTGCACTATTAAACAGATATTGGATGCAGTGCAGGAGATTTTTTTATTATTATTATCCTACACATTTGATTGAATAAGTAGAATTTGGACAAAAGGTAAACATTTCCCTAAACTGCAAATGCTAGAGAATAGAATGACTTCTCTAAATGTTAAATTTGTTTAATTATTTTGTAGACAGTTATACAAGCACATTCAACAACAAATTAGAGTCATTCATTGAATTGTATAGTCAACCACGGGAGGTCAAATTATATCTTTCATAATTAGTTTGTATTCATAGGTTATTGCTTCCAAAGATCACTTACTTGGTTTCAAAACATAACACACCATTACAGGTACAAGATTACTGAGAAAACACGGCATTAAAATATTTAGTTTCACCAGTTCATGAGAAGGCAAATGGGTTTCTTTTTATTTTATTTTTGTTTTGTTGTTTAAAAATATTTTCTCAAATTAAGCTAAAAATATTTATGATTCTTTGGTGAGTGCACTTACTATGTAAGACATTTCATTAGTGTCTGTGATCTTCACATCTTTGCTTTATCCAATTGTTGTTACACAAGATGTAACAAAGAGAAATTCTTATTTTGTGTGTAATATGCATTGAATTTCTTGAAAATTCAGTTTAAGAATGTTGCTGAAGCTGATAGCGTTGAAATCTTAGAAGAAAATGATTAGAAACTGATATAAGAAAAACTAGCTAGTCTGGCTAATAAATTAGGATAAAATAACTAGATGTGTCCGTGCATAACAGAAAGAACTCAGTCTCCTAACATTTGAGAAAAACTTGAGCTCATTTATTACTAAATGACGGGTGTGCAGTTTCCCATTTGTTTCAAATGTCTGTTGGTTGTATCATTTTTTCGCTGTGAGATTACATACATAATGATTTTAGAAACACGGCTTTAATAATCTCCAACATTTTCTGTATCATATCTTGTAATCTTAAAAAGGAAAAATAGAGGTAAAGTCTACAGAAGTGTTTTTGCTACCACACTATGAAATCTGCCCCACTTGCTTGTGAAAAGGCTCCTGTAGAACCCTCTCTTGCCATCAAGAATCCAAATTAGCAACAGCTTGCAATGATAATCAGTTCATTTCAGTGTACTCAAAATGGGCTCATTATTATTAATTTTTGCCAACTCCCAAGCAATTCATGAACCATTTTTAGATTTTCAAAAAGCAGTTCATGAATCAGACAAAAAAATTTAAAAGGAATCCATCCCACAATGAGATGATGACTCAGAGCCCTCTGCGGTAGCTATGTCAACTGCCGAGCATCTGAAATCTGATGAGGATGGGGCTGACGGAGAAAGGGCCATGATGAGCAGGAAACAATGTGTTGAATTTACATGTTAAAACTTCTTGTTGGCTTTGGCAATTTTGCTGAGGATTATTGAGAAATATATAACATCTGGATGTGGGGGAGAGGATCCACAAAAATGAAGACATTTATATTGGTCTACAAGACTATAAATGGAAAAGAAAGTAGTTTTTTAACACAGCTGTTTCCAATTTTGTTAACATTTTAGGCCAAATTCATTTGGGGGGGAAAAGAGAAATAAGATCAAACCCTTATGTTTGAAATCTCCTCTACATGTCTGACTTAGCTTACATTTGCTAAAGATGTGCTTGGCTCAAGCTAACATGGCTGGAGGATTGACCAGAAAAGTTATTTCTAACCTCTTTGAAATACACATCAATGCCAGCCACTTAGCTAATAGATTTATGGGAAATGAAACTACTAGATCCTAGGAACTGTCTTAAGTTGCAGTATGGAATACATCTTTCACATCTTAGAAGCTCTAGCAGACTCTCAATAGAGTAGATTTTTTTCTTCAATGAATGAATTAAACTTCACTAATTCTTCTGTACACTATTTTCTATTTCTATAAAACAGTGATTGCTCAAGAAGACCAAGAAAATGTAAATAATTATACTTTCTGTATTTTTCAAAGGAACACTGATTAAGTAATGTGAAATAAATATTTGTATACACACACACACACACACACACATGTATATATATATATATTATACATAAAATTCAGATGTAGAGACAGACATTTAAATTGATGTCCCATTGGGTTAAATTTTATTGTTTTACTTTTCCTAGTTTTGTCAAGTCTCTCTTCTTCTCTCTCATTTCTTCATCCTTTTCATTTCCTTTGACTTTTTCAGACAAAATCTCTCAATCACATTTTTGTCTTACACAAAGAACAAAATGAATTAAAAGCCTCAAAACCTAGATGACACCACTATTGTTAGTCTTCTGCAGAGTCCTCAAGTTATTATGGATCTGAGTAAAATCAGAACAGCATTGCTGTAAAATGTTCTGTTAGCTTGTTGATGCGTTTTGGCTAGAGATGACTCTTAAATATTGATGACAATTACAATTTGCTTCCTATGCTTTATTTTCAGAACTCAAGATTTGGTAAAGGTTTGAACATATCAGCATCAGAGAGATTTGCTATTTCTCCCTGACATAAGTAAAGTCTGGGACAGCAAGATGTTTTAAAGATCATCAGCAATATGATCAATACAGATTGCCAAAATCAATTCTGAAGTCTGACTTTGCCTACTGTGAGCAGTTGTCACAAAGTTCTCTTTGAAAACTGGCAAGCCATGATAAGGATTCTGTGAACAGACATGTATCAATAGAAAATATTCCCTCTTTAGACTTAGAAATCTTCTTTGCCTTTTGAACAGCAAATAGATATTCAGTAAAGGAATGCTGATGAGCTTTTTGGTTAGTGGAGCAGAGGAAGGTCTGTTAGATCTTGCAGCGGCTTGTATGTCTTAGGATATTAAGTTTTGTTGTACACCCGTCAGTGCATAAGTCACATCCTAATTCAGAAGCAAGATTGTCACTGGGTGTTTCAATGGGCTTCCACAAGTATATAACCTTGGCTTTAAAGGTTAGTTTTACCAATTTAAAGAGCTGTAAAGTCAGATAACTTTGTAAATTTCTTGCTCTGCCCACTGCCATGGATCAGGATTCTGGGATCCATGGCTTCTATAAATGCCATCTTGCCAAAAACAACATACAGATTCAAGGCAATCCCCATCAAAATTTCAACTCAGTTCTTCATAGGGGTACAAAGAGCAATTCTCAAATTCATCAGAAATGACAAAAAACCCAGGATAGCTAAAACTATTCTCAACAGTAAAAGAACTTCTGGGGGAATCAGTATCCCGGACCTCAAGAAGTACTACAGAGCAATAGTGTTAAAAACTGCACGGTATTGGTACAGTGACAATCAGGTGGATCAATGGAATAGGATTGAAGAAATGAACCCACACACCTATGATCACTTGATCTTCGACAAAGGAGCTGAAATCATCCAGTGGAAAAAAGATAGTCTTTTCAACAAATGGTGCTGGTTCAATTGGGTGTCAACATGCAGAAGAATGTGAATTGATCCATTCTTATCTCCTTGTACTAAGCTCAACTCCAAGTGGATCAAGAACCTCCACATAAAGCCAGACACACTGAAACTAATAGAAGAGAAACTGGGGAAGACTCTTGAGGACATGGGCACAGGGCAAAAGTTCCTGAACAGAACACCAATAGCTTTTGCTCTAAGATCAAGAATTGACAAATGGGACCTCATAAAACTACAAAGTTTCTGTAAGACAAAGGACACCTTCAAAAGGACAAACTGGCAACCAACAAATTGGGAAAAGATCTTCATTAACCCTACATCCAACAGAGGGATAATATCCAATATATACAAAGAACTCAAGAAGTTAGGTCCCAGAAAACCAAATAACCCTATTAAAAATAGGGTGCAGAACTAAACAAAGAATTTTCACCTGAAGAACTTCAGATGGCTAAGAAGCACCTTAAGAAACGTACAACATCATTAGTCATTAGGGAAATGAAAATCAAAACAACCATGAGATTTCACCTCACACCAGTCAGAATGGCTAAGATTAAAACTCAGGAAACAGCAGGTGATGGCAAGGATGTGGAGAAAGAGGAACACTCCTCCACTCCTGGTGGGATTGCAATCTAGTACCATCACTCTGGAAAGCAGTCTGGCAGTTCCTCAGAAAACTGGGCATGACACTTCCAGAGGACCCTGCTATACCACTCCTGGGCATATTCCCAGAGGATTCTCCAGCATGTAATAAGGATACATGCTCCACTATGTTCATAACACCCCTATTTATAATAGCCAGAAGCTAGAAAGAATTCAGATGTCCCTCAACAAAGGAATGGATTCAAAAAAATGTGGCATATATAAACAATGGAGTATTATTCAGCCATTAGAAACAGTGAATTCATGAAATTCTTAGACAAATGGATGGAGATGGAGAACATCATCCTAAGTGAGGTAACCCAGTCTCAAAAGAACACTCCTGGTATGCACTCACTTATAAGCAGATATTAGCCTAGAAGCTTGGAATACCCAAAACACAATCCACATATCAAATGATGTCCAAGAAGAAGGAAGGAGTGGCCACTGGTTCTGGAAAGGCTCAGTGCAGCAGTGGAGGGGAAAACTAGAACAGGGAAGTAGGAAGGGGTGGATGGGAGAACATGGGGAGGGAAGAGTACTTATGGGACTTTTGGGGAGGGAGGATTCAAGGAAAGGGAAAATCATTTGAAATATAAATAAAGAATATATCGAATAAAAAACAGAAAAGGCTTTCTGACTTTAAGACATGGAACATTAACAGAAAAGGCTTTCTGACTTTAAGACATGGAACATTAATAACATAAAACAGTACTCAACACTTATGATCTTATATTAAAGTTTCAGGAGAAAGAAAATAAAGCATTTCAAGTATAAGGAGGTACAAAAATTAATTCAAAAATATCCAATAACAACCTTACAATAGTGGGAATATTGTATTATCATGCTCATAGAGGAGTGATTATCTTCAAATATTTTCTAATTTTTCTGCATCAATTTGATCAACATGTCAGTATAAAGTACTATCACCATCCTAGCCAAATTACAGCATGATTACTCTGTATTGGGGTGTGTCCTGTGGATTTGCATAGCTTCACCTTTGTATTATACCTATAAGCAGAGATTAGTATACACTCTCCATCACCTCAAGTAATGTCAGCTCTATATGACTCCTGTAACTTTTCTATTACTGTGATAAAACACCGTGGAACTTATGCAACTTGTGGAAGAGAGAGTGTTTGAGCTTGCAGAGGGTTAGAGTCCCTGGTAGCCGGGGGAGCATGCCAGTATCTGGCAGGCATAGCAGCTCAAATATCAAGTTTAATACTTACATTTTGACCTTCAATTATTAAGCAAATACTGTACTGGGAATAGGATAAGGCTTTCAGCTTTCAAAGCCTATCACTAGTAGAATACTTCTTATAGCAATGACATACCTTCAAAACCTACCTAAACTGAGTCATCAACAGGGGAACAAGTACTCAAATGTCCAAAATGAGTTACATTTCTTAATTCAAATTATCACAACTCAAGAAATTGTCAAATGTTCTCTAGGAGGGTGAAAACACTCTCTAGGAATTATTGCTCTGAAATCCAGTCCTATCAATAATTTGAGTCAATGGTTTGATATGTGATGGAACATGTATATATCAACATGGAAAGAACATCACAGTACAGAGGAGAAAACTGGCTTTATAAAGTCATTGTTGGACTTTATCAGTCTACATAATGGGTACTAAAACCCCATACTTCATTCTTAAAGAAGTCCCTTTTTACCCAACCCTCTGTGCTTCTTAACTTCCTGATTGATCATTTCATATCCCTTTCAGCTCCCTGTTGCCTTTATTCCTGCAAGCAGACACAACCATGTCCATTACATGAAAAACATGATAAAGAATGATAGTAAGAGAGTCAAAAAATTTAAGAAAGGTGAATGAATCACATACCACAGATATAAGAAAGTGTAAGGCAGATAAGACAAAAGATGAAGAAACGAAGACATCAAACGGGAACTCAGGAGCACTTCTGGAATATAGAGTCTATATCAACACTGGGGACTTTTATGCGGGGTTTGAATTCTGCATTGATCCGGGTCTTTCTGATACTCTTTTCCTCTCCTTAAGTTTTGATAGCACCTGACCTTTGAAGGCACAGTAGAGTTCTCATGTTGTTTTTATATTTTATAGCATTTATGATCACAGCAATTTTATACTCAAATAGTTTTTCCCATTTGCAGTTGGACAGGAAGAGTAATAGATAGGCCAGATAAACAAGCTCTGTCCACAATTTTTCATGTTGCCCATATTTATGCACCTCTCACCATAAGGAGATGAAAATTGTACTCTAGTCCCTTTGCTCTCAATTTTGGCTAATTCTGTGAAGATTAGATTCTATCAGGAACTCAAAGACCTCTTTACTTGGATTCAGAATAACTTTAGCCTTCATTTCTATTCATAGGACTCTATACCAATTACAATGGAATGGCAAGCAATATTGCAGTAGGAAATATTCCATGCAGCCATTATAAATAGATATGGAGAAGCAGCAATAACTAATATAACATTAACTGGATATAGTAAAATAAAAATACAATATAGTAAACAGTCTACCTGAAACAAATTATTTACTTAGTAAATTCAAGTGGTAGCAATGTTTCTCCTAGATTATAAGACGACACGTTGAATTTCTCAGTTCTTATTTTTTATATGTAAAGAATAAGTATGACAAAATTAAATGAATTCAATAAAACAGGGTTGAAGAATAATCCTGAGTTTATAATGAAGCTTTTAGAAGTGCATCTATATGCTTTTAACTATGAGCTCAGTCATAGGACAATCTATTAAGGGTCACACTACTGATGAAAGCACAATCTCCTTTTCCCTGAAACTATCAACTCTCAGTAGCTCCTCAGATATAAGGAAATCTTGAGTCTCTTCCTCCTCCATTATGAAATGCTGAGCACATGAGTTTGTCTGGATCTTGCATAGGCAATTGTAGCTTCATGAGATTGGAAGTGAAGAAGTGTGGTCAAGTCCAGACAAGACTGTTCACTTGAAGTCCTCTGTGACTTCTGGCTCATACATCTTTTTGCTCCAATTCCCACAATGGTCTCTCAGCTTGGAAAAGGTGGTATGATGAATTTTTTATTAAATATTTTAAAACAATTTCAAACCTGTGTATTGGGTGATCATTTTACTCCAACTCCCCAACCCCTCTTATTCTTCCACCATCTCTTTTATTTCAGTGTGTCTATTGCAGTTAAATTTGCTTTTGGAGAGAATCATACTCCAGTAAAGACATTAAGATTTCTCAAATGAAAAGTATATTTATCTCCATGACAGTTTTTGAAAATAGTATGGAAAAAGCAGTCACTATTTAATACTTTGTTATAAAAATACTTTGCTATGGAATAAAATGACATTGTGCACAAAAGATTTTTAAGAATGAATTTATTAATCCCCAGGTAGCATAAAATATCTTGTAAACATTATACTTTCTTTTGTTTGGAAAAACAACAAAAGTTTCATGAAGGGACAAAGGAATAACTTTTAAATTTGTTTCATGTTGGCTAAAATAAACTAGGTATATCCTTATTTGAATTTTCAAAACTAAACAAAGACTCTGTCTTTAATTTTATTGTAAACAACACATTTAATAATTCCAAGGAATGTTTATTGCTATTTATTCTTATGTTCAGGAAAAAAAGTTGTCATGGAAACTACGAAATCCTATAGTGTGGGAGCCACTTCAGTGATCACATTTTAAATAAAGATAGGAGTAATATTTTATTTGAGTTTTTGCACTAAATGTTTTGGAATTCCTTTAAACTTACACTGATGATATACATATATATATACATAAATATATTACATATTTTGACTCTTTGTTTCTTGACATTAACAATACCTTTAACTTCTGCATTTCAGATATATTTCAAAGCATAATCATTTGTATTAAATCTGAGACTTGTAAAATTGGAATCAACATCTGAGCTTTCTGAATGATTTATACTTGACATCTATTTTGGAAATACATAATTTGACATGAACTTCCATTTTGAAAACAAAAATTATAGGAAATCATTCTTCATAACTTTCTTTTAAGAGAAATATGAACATTAAAAAGTATTTTACAGGGGAAATAGACCAAGATATTGCTTAAACTTTCTTGATACATTCTCTATATTCTCTAGAATGTGTCTCTCTAGTGACACATTCAGGGAAAAGTCCGTTGAAGAGACAACCTAATTGGAATATGAAAGTGGAACATAAAACCTCAGCTCTTTTTCCACCAAATAGTATAAATTATTATTTTGGAAAATCTTGGGACAAGGAACCAATGTCCCGGGTAGCCAGTGTAGCTAGGGGTGAAGGAAAGGAAGAAGAATACTTTCTTGTCTTGCCTACTTTACAACTTCAAGAAAGAAAGCAAGAAGAGACAAATCTGTTTGACATTCTTACCAGGTAAATAAATGGAAAGTATCCTTCAGGTACTGAGAAGGATTTTGTGTAAAAGTAGCATAACTGAGATTGTTGTATAAGCTTGTTATCCCCTGTTTAGTTGATATCCTTAGGAGGCCGGCTCTTTTCTGAAAAGGAGATGGGAGGAGCAAAGGGAGAGGAAACTGTGCTCAAGATGTAATGTACAAGAGAAGAATAAAAAACAAAAACAAACAAAAAATGTAACCTCAAAACATAGACAGAACCGCATGCCAAAGTAAGAATAGAGAACTGGTTCTTAAAAGTTCATAGATTGATTTTTAAATTAGATATATTCTTTCTTTTTTTATTTATAATTTTTATTTTCAATATTCTTTGTTTACATTCAAAATGATCTTCCATTTCTCGGTTTCCCCCTCCCCATAAGTTCCCTAAGCCCTCTTTCCTCCTCCCATTCTCCTATCCACCCCTCCTACTTCTCTGTCCTGGCATTCCTCTACAATGCTGGAACAAGCATTTTCAGGACCAGGGACCTCTCTTTTCTCCATCTTGGGAGTCATGTGATATGTGATTTGTGTCTTGGGTATTGAGAGTTTCTGAGCTAATATCCACTTATCCATGACTGTATTCCATGTGTATTATTTTGTGATTGGGTTACCTCACTTAGCATGATATTTTCCATGTCCAACCATTTGCCTAAGAATTTCATGAATTCATTGTTTTTTAATTGCTGAGTAGTATTCCATTGTATAAATATACCACATTTTCTGTATCCATTCCTCCATTGAGGAACAGATGAGGGTTTTTTCCCGCTTCTGGCTATTATAATTAGGGCTGCTATGAACATAGTGGAACATGTGTCCTTATTGTATGCTGGGGAATCCTCTGGGTATATGCTCAGAAGAGTTATTGCAGGGTCCTCTGGAAGTGTTATGCCCAGTTTTCTGAGAAACAGCCAGACTGATTTCCAAAGTGGTTGTACCAACTTGCATTCCCACCAGCAGTGGAGGAGCGTAAAAGACCCTTGAGGACATGGGCACAGGGGAAAATTTCCTGAATAGAACACCAATAGCTTATGCTCTAAGATCAAGAATCAACAAATGGGACCTCATAAAATTGCAAAGATTTATAAGGAAAAGGAAACTGTCAAGAGGACAAAACAGCAACGAACAAATTAGGAAAGGATCTGCACCAACCCTACATCCGATAGAGGGCTAATATCCAATACATACAAAGTACTAAAGAAGTTAGACTCCAGAGAGCCAAATAACACTTTTAAAAAAAAAAATGGGGTACAGAGCCAAACAAAGCATTTTGACCTGAAGATCTTTGAATGGCTGAGAAGCATCTTAGAAAATGTTCAACATCATTATTTATTAGGGAAATACGAATCAAAACAACACTGAGATTTCACCTTACACACATCAGAATGGCTAAGATTAAAAACTCAGGAGACAGTAGGGGTTGGCAAGGCTATATTCTTCCTTTACAGTAATTTTTTTATTATATATTTTTTATTTGATATATTTTTTATTTACATTTCAAATGATTTCCCCGTTTCTAGCCCCCCACTCCCCGAAAGTCCCATAAGCCCCCTTCTCTCCCCCTGTCCTCCCACCCACCCCTTCCCACTTCCCTGTTCTGGTTTTGCTGAACACTGCTTCACTGAGTCTTTCCAGAATAAGGGGCCACTCCTCATTCTTCTTGTACCTCATTTGATGTGTGGATTATGTTTTGGGTATTCCAGTTTTCTAGGTTAATATCCACTTATTAGTGAGTGCATACCATGATTCACCTTTTGAGTCAGGGTTACCTCACTTAGTATGATGTTCTCTAGCTCCATCCATTTGCCTAAGAATTTCATGAATTCATTGTTTCTTTTTTTTATTCGATATAATTTATTTACATTTCAAATGATTTCCCCTTTTCTAGCCCCCCACTCCCCGAAATTCCTGTAAGCCCCCTTCTCTTCCCCTGTCCTCCCACCCACCCCTTCCCACTTCCCTGTTCTGGTTTTGTCGAATACTGCTTCACTGAGTCTTTCCAGAACCAGGGGCCACTCCTCCTTTCTTCTTGTATCTCATTTGATGTGTGGATTATGTTTTGGGTATTCCAGTTTTCTAGGTTAATATCCACTTATTAGTGAGTGCATACCCTGATTCACCTTTTGAGTCTGGGTTACCTCACGTAGTATGATGTTCTCTAGCTCCATCCATTTGCCTAAGAATTTCATGAATTCATTGTTTCTAATGGCTGAATCGTACTCCATTGTGTAGATATACCACATTTTTTGCTTCCACTCTTCTGTTGAGGGATACCTGGGTTCTTTCCAGCATCTGGCAATTATAAATAGGGCTACTATGAACATAGTAGAGCATGTATCCTTATTACATGGTGGGGAATCCTCTGGGTATATGCCCAGGAGTGGTATAGCAGGATCTTCTAGAAGTGAGGTGCCCAGTTTTCGGAGGAACCGCCAGATGAATTCATTGTTTCTAATGGCTGAATAGTACCCCATTGTGTAGATATACCACGTTTTTTGCATCCACTCTTCTGTTGAGGGATACCTGGGTTCTTTCCAGCATCTGGCAATTATAAATAGGGCTGCTATGAACATAGTAGAGCATGTATCCTTATTACATGGTGGGGAATCCTCTGGGTATATGCCCAGGAATGGTATAGCAGGATGTTCTGGAAGTGAGGTGCCCAGTTTTCAGAGGAACCGCCAGACTGATTTCCAGAGTGGTTGTACCAATTTGCAACCCCACCAGCAGTGGAGGAGTGTTCCTCTTTCTCCACACCCTCTCCAACACCTGCTGTCTCCTGAATTTTTAATCTTAGCCATTCTGACTGGTGTAAGGTGAAATCTCAGGGTTGTTTTGATTTGCATTTCCCTAATGACTAATGAAGTTGAGCATTTTTTAAGATGCTTCTCCACCATCCACAGTTCTTCAGGTGAGAATTCTTTGTTTAACTCTGTACCCCATTTTTTAATAGGGTTGTTTGGTTTTCTGGAGTCTAACTTCTTGAGTTCTTTATATATATTGGATATTAGCCATCTATCTGATGTAGGATTGGTGAAGATCTTTTCCCAATTTGTTGGTTGCCGATTTGTCCTCTTGATGGTGTCCTTTGCCTTACAGAAACTTTGTAATTTTATGAGGTCCCATTTGTCAATACTTGATCTTAGAGCATACGCTATTGGTGTTCTGTTGAGAAACTTTCTCCCTGTACCGATGTCCTCAAGGGTCTTCCCCAGTTTCTGTTCTATTAGCTTCAGAGTGTCTGGCTTTATGTGGAGGTCCTTGATCCATTTGGATTTGAGCTTAGTACAAGGAGACAAGGATGGAACAATTTGCATGCTGACCTCCAGTTGAACCAGCACCATTTGTTGAAAAGGCTATCTTTGTTCCATTGGATGTTTTCAGCCTCTTTGTCGAGGATCAAGTGGCCATAGGTGTGTGGGTTCATTTCTGGATCTTCAATCCTGTTCCATTGATCCTCCTGGCTGTCACTGTACCAAAACCATGCAGTTTTTAACATTATTGCTCTGTAGTATTGCTTGAGGTCAGGGATACTGATTCCCCCAGACTTTCTTTTGTTGCTGAGAATAGTTTTAGCTATCCTGGGAGTTTTGATATTCCAGATGAATTTGATAATTGCTCTTTCTAACTCTGTGAAGAATTGAGTTGGGATTTTGATGGGTATTGCATTGAATCTGTATATTGCTTTTGGCAAAATGGCCATTTTAACTATATTGATTCTACCGATCCATGAGCATGGGAGGTTTTCCCATTTTTTGAGGTCTTCTTCCATTTCCTTCTTCAGGGTCTTGAATTTCTTGTCATACAGATCTTTCACATGTTTGGTAAGAGTCAACCCAAGATACTTTATACTGTTTGTGGCTATTGTGAATGGAGTCATTTCCCTAATTTCTTTCTCAGCCTGCTTATCCTTTGAGTATAGGAAGGCAACTGATTTGCTTGAGTTGATTTTATAACCTGCCACTTTGCTGAAGTTGTTTATCAGCTGTAGGAGTTCTCTAGGGGAGTTTTTTTGGGTCACATAAGTAGACTATCATGTCATCTGCAAATAATGATAGTTTGACTTCTTCCTTTCCAATTTGTATCCCTTTGACCTCCTTATGTTGTCGAATTGCCCAAGCTAGTACCTCAAGTACAATATTGAAAAGATAAGGAGAAAGGGGGCAGCCCTGTCTAGTCCCTAATTTTAGTGGGATTGCTTCAAGTTTCTCTCCATTTAGTTTGATGCTGGCTACTGGTTTGCTGTATATTGCTTTTACTATGTTTAGGTATGGGCCTTGAATTCCTGTTCTTTCCAAGACTTTTAGCATGAAAGGATGCTGAATTTTGTCAAATGCTTTTTAAGCATCCAATGAAATGACCATGTGGTTTTTTTCTTTGAGTTTGTTTATGTAGTGGATTGCATTGATGGATTTCCGTATATTGAACCAACCATGCATTCCCGTGATAAAGCCTACTTGATCATGGGGGATGATCGTTTTGATGTGTTCTTTGATTCGGTTGACAAGAATTTTGTTGAGTATTTTTGCATCGATGTTCATAAGGGAAATTGGTCTGACGTTCTCTTTCTTTGTTGGATCTTTGTGTGGTTTTGGTATCAGCATAATTATGGCTTTGTAGAAGGAATTGGGTAGTGTTCCTTCTGTTTCTATTTTGTGGAATAGTTTGAAGAGTATTGGTGTTAATTCTTCTTTGAAAGTCTGATAGAATTCTGCACTGAATCCATCTGGTCCTGTGCTTTTTTTGGTTGGAAGACTTTCTATGACTCCTATTTCTTTAGGTGTTATTGGACTATTTAGATGATCTTTTTGGTCCTGATTTAATTTTGGTATTTGGTATCTGTCAAGGAAATTGTCCATTTCCTCCAGATTCTCCAGTTGTGTTGAGTACAGGCTCTTGTAGTAGGATCTGATGATTTTTTTGGATTTCCTCAGTTTCCATTGTTATATCTCCCTTTTCATTTCTCAGTTTGTTAATTTGGATACTTTCTCTGTGCCCTTTGGTCAGTCCGGCTAAAGGTTTATCTATCTTGTTGATTTTCTCAAAGAACCAGCTCCAGGTTTTGTTGATTCTTTGTATGGTTCTCTTTGTGTCTACTTGATTGATTTCAGCCCTGAGTTTGATGATTTCCTGCCTTCTACTCCTCCTGGGTGAAATAGCTTCTTTTTGTTCCAGGGCTTTCAGGTGTGTCATTAAGCTGGTAATGTATGCTCTCTCCAATTTCTTTTTGGAGGCACTCAGGGCTATGAGTTTTCCTCTTAGCACTGCTTTCATTGTGTCCCATAGATTTGGGTATGTTGTGTCTTCATTTTCATTGTGTTCTAACAAGTCTTTAATTTCTTTCTTTATTTCTTCCTTGACCAAGGTATCATTGAGTAGAATATTGTTCATTTTCCATGTGTATGTGGGTTTTCTATTGTTTTTGTAGCTATTGAATATCACTTTTACTCCATAGTGATCTGATAGGAGGCATGGGATTAGTTTGATCTTCTTATATTTGTTGAGGTCTGTCTTGTGACCAATTATATGGTCAATTTTGGAGAAGGAACCATGAGGTGATGAGAAAAAGGTATATTCTTTTGCTTTAGGATAGAATGTTATATATATATATATATATATATATATATATATATATATATATATATATATATAATCTTTTAAATCTAATTGGTCTAAAGCTTCAATTAGTTTCATTGTGTACCTGTTTAGTTTCTGTTTTCCTGATCAGTCCATTGAGGAAAGTGCAGTGTTAAAGCCACCCACAATTATTGTGTTAGGTGCAATGTGTGCTTTGAGCTTTAATAAAGTTTCTTTTACGAAAGAGGGTGCCCTTGCATTTGGAGCATAGATGTTAAGGATTGAGAGTTCTTCTTGTTGTATTTTTCCTTTGACCAGCAAGAAGTGTCCCTCAGAGTCTCTTTTGATGACTTTGGGTTGAAAGTCAATTTTATCTGACATTAAAATGGCTACTCCAGCTTGTTTCCTGAGACCATTTGCTTATAAAATTGTCTTCCAGCCTTTTACTCTAAGGTATGTTTGTCTTTGACCCTGAGGTGTGTTTCCTGTAAGCAGCAAAATGTAGGGTACTGTTTACGTATTCAGTCAGTTAGTCTATGTCTTTTTACTGGGGCATCGAGTCCATTGATGTTAAGAGATATTAAGGAATAGTGATTGTTATTTCCTGTCATTTTTTACATTATTTTTTAAATTTGATTGGTTAACTTCTTTTGGGTTTGATGAAAGGTTACTATCTTGCTTTTTCCAGGGTGAAGTTTCCCTCCTTGTATTGGTGTTTTCCTCCTATTATCCTTTGTAAGGCTGGGTTTGTGGATAGATATTGGGTAAACTTGGTTTTGTCATGGAATATCTTAGTTTCTCCATCTATGGGGATTGATAGTTTTGCTGGATATAGTAGGTTTGGCTGGCATTTGTATTCTCTTAGAGTCTGCATGAGATCTGCCCAGGATCTTCTATCCTTCATAGTCTCAGGTGAAAAGTCTGCTGTGATTCTGATACGTCTTCCTTTATATGTTACTTGGCGTTTATCTCTTACTGCCTTTAATATTCTTTCTTTGTTTAGTACATTTGGTGTTTTGATTATTATGTGACGGGAAGTATTTCTGTTCTGGTCCAGTCTGTTTGGAGTTCTGTAGGCTTCTTGTATATTCATGGGCATCTCTCTCTTTAGGTTAGGGAAGTTTTCTTCCATAATTTTATTGAAAATATTGACTGGCCCTTTAAGTTGTAAATCTTCACTCTCATCTATGCCTATAATACTTAGGTTTGGTTTTCTCATTGTGTCCTGGATTTCCTGGATATTTTGGCTTACAAGCTTTTTGCATTTTGCATTTTCTTTAACTGTTGAGTCCATGGTTTCTATGGTATCTTCAGCATATGAGATTCTTTCTTCTATCTCTTGTATTTTGTTGTTGATATTTACATCTATGTCTCCTGATTTCTTCCCAAGGTTTTCTATCTCCAAATTTGTAGCCCTTTGAGTTTTCTTAGTTGTTTCTACTTCTGATTTTAGATCCTGGACGGTTTTACTTAGCTCCTTCATTTGCTTGTTTGTGTTTTCCTGTAATTCTTTAAGAGATTTTTGTGTTTCCTCTTTCATGACCTCAGCCTGTTGACCAAAGTTCTCCTGTATTTCTTTAAGTGTTCTTTGCGTTTCCTCATTTTTGGCTTTTGTATTCTCCTGGATTTCTTTTAATGATTTTTGTGTTTCCCTTGCAAGGGCTTCTAATTTTTGATCCATTTTCTCCTGAATTTCTTTAAGTATGTCCTTCATGTGTTCCTGTACCAGCATCATGACCAGTGATTTTAAATCCAAATCTTGTGTTACTGGTGTGATGGGGTGTCCAGGACATGCTGGTAAAGGAGAATTGGGTTCAGATGTTGCCATATTGCCTTGATTTCTGTTATTGATGCTCCTGCATTTGCCTTTTGCCATCTAGTTCTCACTGGTGTTAGTTAGTCTTGTTGATGCTGGACTCACCAGTGCAAGCTGCCCCTTCCCAGGTGGCCTCTGGTGCACAGCTTACCTCCTGCACTGCCTGGAGACAGGGTGCTGTTGCCCAGGCTGTTCACATCCCGAAGCAGACACCTGAAGGTTCCCGCTGGGGCCTGCTGGATTCACTGGAGCACACTGACTTCTCCCTGCTGGCTGCCTGGAAACCCCTCTTGCCTCTTGCAGGTCCTGGAGATGTGGTGCTGCTGCCCAGGCTGATCTGGATCCGGAAGCAGAGAGATCTGAGGGCTCCTGCCAGAGGTCTCAGGACTGGAACCTTAGCTCTGTGCCACAGGAACAAGCTGTGCTGTGAGCTCCCAGACTGCCTCTGGGTGCACACCATGTCTCCTGCACTTCCTGGAGAATGAGTGCTGTGGCCCAGGCTGTTCAGATCCCAAAGCAGGCATCTGAAGGCTCCTGCTGGGGCCTGCTGGATTCACCGGAGCACACAGACTTCTCCCTCCTGGCCGCGCGGAAGCCCCTCTTGCCTCTTGCAGGACCTGGAGATGTGGTGTTGCTGCCCAGGCTGATCTGGATCCGGAAGCAGAGAGATCTGAGGGCTCCCGCCAGAGGCCTCAGGACTGGAACCTAAGCTCTGTGCCACAAGAGTAAGCTGTGCTGTGAGCTCCCAGACTGCCTCTCAGTGCACACCTTATTATATATTTTTATTTTCTATACTCTTTTTTTTTCATTTAAAATGATTTCCCCATTCCAAGTTTCCCCATCCCCATATGTCCCATAAACCTTCTTCTCTCTACCCATTCTCTAATCACCTCTCACCTTTTTCTCTGTCCTCATACTCCCCTTTCCTGGTTCCCCTGCCCAGAAAATCTCCTAACCAATCCCCCCTCCACCTGTTCACCAATCAGCCCACTCCTGCTTCCCTGTCTTGGTATTCTCCTACATTGCTGCATTGGGCCTTCTCTGGACCAAGGGCCTATCCTCACTTTTGATTCTCCATCGTGTAATAAGGACACATGCTCCATTATGTTCATAGCAGCCTTATTTATAATAGCCAGAAAGTAGAAAGAACCTAAATGTCCCTCAATAGAGGAATGGATACAGAAACTGTGGTACATTTACACAATGGAATACTACTCAGCTATTTTCTTCTCTCTTTTTTATTCAATATATTTTTATTTACATTTCAAATAATTTTCCATTTCCTGGATTTCCCCCTTCCCAAAAGTCCCATAAGCCCTCTTCCCTCGCCCTGTTTCCCTTCCCAATCAACCCCTTGCTGCTTCCCTGTCCTGGTATCTCCCTACACTGATGCACTGAGCCTTTCCAGGACCAGGGGCCTCTCCTTCCTTCTTCTTGGGCGTCATTTTATATGTGAATTGTTTCTTGGGTATTCCAAGCTCTGGGCTAATATCTGCTTATCAGTGAGGCCATACCATGTGTGTTCTTTTGTGATTGGGTCACCTCACTCAGGATGACATTCTCCAATTCCACCCACTTGCATAAGAATTTCATGAATTCATTGCTTTTAATTGCTGAGTAGTATTCCATTGTGTAAATATACCACATTTTCTGTATCCATTCCTCTGTTGAGGGACATCTGTGTTCTTTCCAGCTTCTGGTTATTAAAAATGAACATAGTAGAACATGTGTCCTTATTACATGAGGGGGAATCCTATGGGTATATGCCCAGGAGTGGTATAGCTGGGTCCTCTGGTAGTATTGTACCCAGTTTTCCAAACAACTCCCAGACTGATTTCCAGAGTGGTTGTACCAGCTTGCAACCCTACCAGCAGTGGAGGATTGTTTCTCTTTTCCCACATCATCAGCAGCACCTGTTTTCTCCTGAGTTCTAAATCTTAGCCATTCTGACTGGTGTGAGGTAAAATCTCAGGGTTCTTTTGATTTTGCATTTCCCTGATGACTAAGGATATTGAACATTTCTTTAGGTGCTTCTCAGCCATTCAATATTCCTCAGAAATACATCGTATATAGGCACCATACTGGGGAAAAATGGAAATATGAAATAATGCAGGCAGAATAGGATAAGCAATCTAGGTGAGGAAAGGGAAGATCTAGATCTGTGTTGCCAATAAAGAAACCAGTAAAAGAATGGTTCTGTAGTCCTTGAACTTACTGTAATCTAAACTGACATTTGCTGTGAGTATCAAGCACACATATACTTAAGACTTACAAGGAAAATGCAACTTATTCTAATAATTATTTTAAAAATTTAATTAAATGTTAAAATTGGTGTATTTTGTGTTATAAAAATATATTCTTTAACAAAGTTTTTTTCTATTTTTCAGTGGTTATTAAGAGTTTAAAATAATCTCCGCATCGGGATCCAGAGCAGCCTGGGATACAACACCACATCTCCAGGTCATGCAAGAGGCCAGAGGGGCACCCGGGATGCTGGCTGGGAGAAGTTAGTGCACTCTGGTGACTCCAGCAGGCCCCGGGCAGGAGCCTTCAGGTCTCTGCTTCGGGATCTGAACATCCTGGGCCACAGCACTCACTCTCCAGTAAGTGCAAGAGGCCTACTGTGCACCCAGAGATAGGCTGGGAGGACGCAGCCCACAGAGTGGGTCCTGCCCCACAGAGCTTAGGTTCCAGTCCTGAGGCCTCTAATGGGAGCATTCAGGTCTCCTCTTTGGGATCCAGAACAGCCTGGGCTACAACACCACATCTCCAGGCCCTGCAAGAGATCAGCTGTGCACCCAGGAGGCCAGCTGGGAGGAGTCAGAGTGCTCTAGTGAGTTCAGCTCTGCAGAGCAGAGGATCCGGTCCTGAGACCTTTGGTAAGAGCCTTCAGATCTCTGCCTATGATTCTGGAACAGGCTGGGCCACAGCACCATGTCTCCAGGCAGTGCAGGAGGTCAGCTGTGCACAGGAGGGCAGCTGGGAAGAGGCAGCTTGCACTGGTGAGTCCAGCATTGACAACAAGACCAACTAACACCAGTGAGAACTAGATGGCAAAAGGCAAACACAGGAACGTCACTAACAGAAATCAAGGCAATATCGCAGCATCTGAACCCAGTTCTCCATTAACAACATATCCTGGATACTCCATCACACCAGAAAAACAAGATTTGGATTTAAAATCACTGGTCAAGATGCTGGTACAGGAACATATGAAGGACATACTTAAAGAAATTCAGGAGAAAATGGATCAAAAGTTAGAAGCCCTTACAAGGGAAACACAAAAATCATTGAAAGAAATTCAGGAGAATACAAAAGCCAATAAGGAGGAAATGCAAAAGTCACTTAAAGAAATACAGGAGAACTTTGGTCAACAGGCTGAGGTCATGAAAGAGGAAACACAAAAATCTCTTAAAGAATTACAGGAAAACACAAACAAGCAAATGAAGGAACTAAGCAAAACCGTCCAGGATCTAAAATCAGAAGTAGAAACAACTAAGAAAACTCAAAGGGCTACAAATTTGGAGATAGAAAACCTTGGGAAGAAATCAGGAGACATAGATGTAAATATCAACAACAAAATACAAGAGATAGAAGAAAGAATCTAAGCTGCTGAAGATACCATAGAAACCATGGACTCAACAGTTAAAGAAAATGCAAAATGCAAAAAGCTTGTAACCCAAAACATCCAAGAAATCCAGGGCACAATGAGAAGAGCAGAACTAAGGATTATAGGCCTAGATGAGAGTGAAGATGTACAACTTAAAGGGCCAGCAAAAATCTTCAATAAAATTATGGAAGAAAACTTCCCTAACCTAAAGAGAGAGATGCCCATGAATATACAAGAAGCCTACAGAACTCCAAACAGACTGGTCCAGAGCAGAAATAACTCCTATCACATCATAATCAAAACCCCAATGTTCTAAACAAAGAAAGAATATAAAAGGCAGTAAGAGAAAAAGACCAGGTAACATATAAAGGAAGACCTATCAGAATCACACCAGACTTCTCACAAAGACTATGAAAGCTAGAAGAACCTGGGCAGATCTCATGCAGACTCTAAGAGGACACAAATGCCAGCCAAAACTACTATACCCAACAAAACTCTCAATCACCATAGATGGAGAAACTAAGATATTCCATGACAAAACCAAGTTTACCCAATATCTATCCACAAACCCAGTCCTACAAAGGATAATAGGAGGAAAACACCAATACAATGAGCAAAACTTCACCATTGAAAAAGCAAGATAGTAACCTTCTTTCATCAAACCCAAAAGAAGATAACTAATCAAATTTAAAAAATAACATCAAAAATGACAGGAAGTAATAATCACTATTCCTTAATATCTCTTAACATCAATGGACTCAATGCCCCAATAAAAAGACATAGACTAACCGACTGGATACATAAACAGGAACCTACATTTTGCTGCATACAGGAAACACACCTCAGTTCCAAAGGCAAACACTACCTTAGAGTAAAAGGCTGGAAGACAATTTTACAAGCAAATGGTCTCAGGAAACAAGCTGGAGTAGCAATTCTAATATTAGATAAAATTGACTTTCAACCCAAAGTCATCAAAATAGACTCTGAGGGACACTCCTTGCTGGTCAAAGAAAAAATATACCAAGAAGAACTCTCAATCCTGAACATCTATGCTCCAAATGCAAGGGCACCCTCATTCATAAAAGAAACTTTACTAAAGCTCAAAGCACACATTGCACCTAACACAATAATTGTGGGGGACTTCAACATTTCACTTTCCTCTTTGGACTGATCAGGAAAACAGAAACTGAACAGGGACACAGTGAAACTAATTGAAGCTTTGGACCAATAAGATTTAGCAAGTATATACAGAAAATTTTATCCTAAAGCAAAAGAATATACCTTTTTCTCAGCACCTAATGGTACCTTCTCCAAAATCAATCATATAATTGGTCACATGACAGACCTCAACAAATATAAGAACATCAAAATAATAACATGCCTATCAGATCATTGTGGAGTAAAAGTGGACTTCAATAGCAATGAAAACTACCGAAAACCCACATACACATGGAAACTGAACAATATTCTACTCAATGATACCTTGGTCAAGGAAGAAATAAAGAAAGAAATAAAAGACTTTTTAGAATTTAATGAAAATGAAGACACAACATACCCAAATCTATGGGACACAATGAAAGCAGTGCTAAGAGGAAAATTCATAGCCCTGAGTGCCTCCAAAAATAAAATGGAGAGAGCATACACTAACAGCTTAAGGACACACCTGAAAGTCCTGGAACAAAAAGGAGCTATTTAACCCATGAGGAGTAGAAGGCAGGAAATCATCAAAGTCAGGGCCAAATCAATTAAGTAGAAACAACGAGAACCATACAAAGAATCAACAAAACCAGGAGCTGCTTCTTTGAGAAAATCAACAAGATAGATAAACCCTTAGCCAGACTAACCAAAGAGCAGAGAGACAGTATCCAGGGTAACAAACTTAGAAATGAAAAGGGAGATATAACAACAGAAACTGAGGAAATTCAAAAAATGATTAGATTCTACTACAAAAGCCTATATTCAACACAACTGGAGAATCTGGAGGAAATGGACAATTTCCTAGACAGATATCAGACACCAAAACTAAGTCAGGATCAAATAGATCATGTAAACAGTCCCATAGCACCTGAAGAAATAAAAAGGGTCATAGAAAGTCTCCCAACCAAAAAAAAGCACGGGACCAGATGGCTTCAGTGCAGAATTCTATCAGACCTTCATAGAAGACCTAACAACAATACTCTTCAAACTATTCCACAAAATAGAAACAGAAGGAACACTACCCAACTCATTCTATGAAGCCACAATTATGCTGATACCAAAAGCACACAAAGATCCAACAAAGAAAGAGATCTTCAGGCCAATTTCCCTTATGAATATTGATGCAAAAATACTTAATAAAATTCTTGCTAACTGAATCCAAGAACACATCAAAATGATCATCCTCCATGATCAAGTAGGCTTCATCCCAGGGATGCAGGGATGGTTCAATATAAGGAAATTCATCAATGCAAACTGCTACATAAACAAACTCAAGGAAAAAAAACCATATGATCATCTCATTAGATGCAGAAAAAGCATTTGACAAAATTCAGCATCCTTTCATGCTAAAAGTCTTGGAAAGAACAGGAATTCAAGTCCTGTACCTAAACATCATTAAAGCAATATACAGCAAACTGGTAGCCAACATTAAATAAACAGAGAGAAACTTGAAGCAATCCCACTAAAATCAGGGACTAGACAATGCTGTCCTCTCTCTCCATATCTTTTCATTATAGTACTTGAAGTTCTAGCTAGAGCAATTAGACAACATAAGGAGGTCAAAGGGCTACAAATTGGAAAGGAAGAAGTCAAATTATCACTATTTGCAGATGACATGATAGTCTATTTAAGTGACCCAAAAACCTCCACCTGAGAACTTCTACAGCTGATAAACAACTTCAGCAAAGTGGCTGGTTATAAAATCAACTCAGGCAAATCAGTTGCCTATCTATACTCAAAGGATAAGCAGACTGAGAAAGAAGATAGGGAAATGACAGCCTTCAAAATAGCCACAAACAATATAAAGTATCTTGGTGTAACTCTAACCAAACAAGGAAAGATCTATACGACAAGAACTTCAGGTCTGTGAAGAAGGAAATCAAAGAAGACCTCAGAAAATGGAAAAATCTGCCATGCTTGTGGATTGGCAGGATTAATATAGTTAAAATGGCCATCTTGCCAAAAGCAATATACAGATTCAATGCAATACCCATCAAAATCCCAACTCAGTTCTTCACAAAGTTAGAAAAAGCAATTCTCAAATTCATCTGGAATTACAAGAAACCCAGAATAGCTAAAACTATTCTCAACAACAAAAGAAATTCTGGGGGATTCAGTATCCCTGACTTCAAGCAATACTACAGAGCAATAGTGTTAAAAACTGCATGGTATTGGCACAGTGACAGACAAGTGGACCAATGGAATAGAATTGAAGATCCAGAAATGAATCCACACACCTATGGTCACTTGATCTTCGACAAAGGAGCCAAAAACATCCAGTGGAAAAAAGACACCTTTTTCAACAAATGGTGCTGGTTCAATTGGAGGTCAGCATGCAGAAGAATGCCAATTGATCCATTCTTATCTCCATGTACTAAACTCCACTCCAAGTGGATCAAGGACCTCCATGTAAAACCAGACACACTGAAACTAATAGAAAACAAACTGGGGAAAACCATTGAGGATATGGGCACAGGGGAAAAGTTCCTGAACAGAACACCAATAGCTTATGCTCTAAGATCAAGAATTGACAAATGGGACCTCATAAAATTACAAAGTTTCTGTAAGGCAAAGGACACTGTTAAAAGGACAAAAAGGCAACCAACAACTTGGCAAAGGATATTCACCAACCCTACATCTCATAGAGGGCTATTATACAATATATAGAAAGAACTCAAGAAATTAGACCCCAGGGAACCAAATAACCCTATTAAAAATGGGATACAGACCTAAACAAAGAATTTTTACCTGAATAAATTCAGATGGCCGAGAAGCACCTTAAGAAATGCTCAACATCATTAGTCATTAGGGAAATGTAAATCAAAACAACCCTGAGATTTGACCTCACACCACTCAGAATGGCTAAGGTCAAAAACTCAGGAGACAGCACTTGTTGGCAAGGATGTGGAGAAAGAGGAACACTCCTCCACTGCTGGTGGGGCTGTAAGATGGTACAACCACTTTGGAAATCAGTCTGGAAGTTCTTCAGAAAACTGGACAATGGACATGGCACTTCCGGAGGACCCTGCTATACCTCTCCTGGGCATATACCCAAAGGATTCCCCAGCATGCAATAAAGACACATGCTCCACTATGTTTATAGCACCCTTATTTATAATAATATAATTAATAATAATATAATTATTATATTTGAAATTTGGTTTTATTTGATGAAATATAATTTCATCTTTTACTCTTCCCTTTTTTCTCCAAAATTTCCCATCTGCCTCTGAGCTGTCTTTCAAATTGCTACATGCATATGTATATATATGTGTGTGTTTGTGTGTTTGTATGCATAACATATATATGCTATATATATGTAACAAGTTAGAAGACAGCTCAGAGAGGCAGAGAGGCAGATGGGAAATTTTGGAGAAAAAAGAGGAGAAGAAATGATGCAATTATATTTCCAAAATAAAAATACACCTTTTAATGTAAAAAATGAATTCAAAAAACTTAATTTAATATTTAGTACCAGAATGAAGAAGATCATAAACCCATTTATAGCAGGAACCAGAAAGGAGAGCCAGAATAGTGGCTTAGAGAACCCAACTGTGCCTAATGTCTCAGTACAGTATGAGGAAGAGAAACCAGGAAAAGGTGTAATGAAGAGTAAAGAGCAGAAGATATGGATAAAATATACAAGGGTTCCAGAACCGACTCTTCCATCCTTCCTGAGTGAGCCTTTGTGAGAAGTTGGAAAATTCTATCATCTTCACAACTCCATGGAATCTATGACTTAATCTTTTGTTAAATATTACCAAATCTGACTCAAAGGAATTTATGGAAAAAAATTTAACTTGAAGAATATCAGTCAGTGATGAGAGAATATTCTCATATATTCCATATTGTAATAGATAGTAAGTAGCAAAAATCAGAAAAAATTCCAATACTCATTTCTTTTTTCTTTTCTTTTTTTTCTTTTTTCTTTTTTTTTTTTTTTTTTTTTTTTTGGTTTTAAAATGTTTAATGTTGGCAGAGGCTTCTGATGAGTGAAAAGTAGAGGCTGCCCATGACCATATGGAGAGAAGGGGAAGGGAAAAGAGCCCAAGAGGGCAAGAGAGAAGCAAGCAGGAAGCAGGAGTAAGAGTAAGAGCCAATACTCATTTCTAATGCTTATTAATATTATTATCGTACAATAAAAATTTTCAGGATGGGATGACATTTTATGTTTTCTTTGAAATATATGGCAATGTAACTAAAATCTCTCCCATAAGATTTGAGCAAAGAGACATGCTTCTAAAAGAGGATTCTTATGTCCTCTTTTTCTTTTCAGGCTTGGTGCTGATTTGAACGTGGGGCTAGTAGGATGTTGAAGACTGACAATGAAGTAAAATGTATAGAACACCAGGTTACTTTGCTGGATCATCAACCAGGTCAAATTTTTCAATGACAAAGGCATGATAGCTCCTACTATTGTATACATTACTGTAATTGTCTCTATTGAAACTGCTCAACAAATATCCATGCTAAAACACTCCTGTATTAAGGAATTAAGTTTTAGCACATGGACTGTAGCAGATTATGAATTGGTAGCAGATGCACTTAAGTCAAATTACACAAAAGCACTCTACCAATGTCTTCTCACCATGGCGGCCAAACATAAAGCCAATTACTGAGACAGAATAAAATTAGAGGCAGCACTGGTAATGAGAATGCTGGAAATGAGCTCATAGAAACACATAACAGAGGAAGCTGTGATCTTAGAGGCATTTGAATTTGCTTAGCATATTTAGTATACAAAAAGATTACTTAATTGGAAAGTAGGTGGTATGCTAAATGAAGATTAGGTCAACATTAAGAGTATTTTTTTTATATCTCATAATTAAAAGGCAATCTAGATGTCTTGATCCAATAACATTTCAGAGAGGATGAGGCCATATGTCCTTAAAAGGGAGAAAAGATTGCAATATGAGAAATTGAATCCTTCATTAGAGCAAACACTTCTGAGAGATGAGTTGGGTAATTCGGGCTAGTTTTATGATCATTGAGGGGTAGGGCTTCAGATGCTCTTATGGTCTTTGCCATTGCAGATCATTATGAAATAGAATCAAAGTTCTCTGGGAGGACATCAAAGAGTGTAGTGAGTATGGAAGACTCATTTTTTTTTATTTATTTTTTATTTATTTTTTTTAATTTTTTATTCGATATAATTTATTTACATTTCAAATGATTTCCCCTTTTCTAGCCCCCCCCACTCCCCGAAAGTCCCGTAAGCCCCCTTCTCTTCCCCTGTCCTCCCTCCCACCCCTTCCCAGTTCCCCGTTCTGGTTTTGCCGAATACTGTTTCACTGAGTCTTTCCAGAACCAGGGGCCACTCCTCCTTTCTTCTTGTACCTCATTTGATGTGTAGATTATGTTTTGGGTATTCCAGTTCTCTAGGTTAATAACCACTTATTCGTGAGTGCATACCATGATTCACCTTTTGAGTCTGGGTTACCTCACTTAGTATGATGTTCTCTAGCTCCATCCATTTTCCTAAGAATTTAATGAATTCATTGTTTCTAATGGCTGAATAGTACTCCATTGTGAAGATATACCACATTTTTTGCATCCACTCTTCTGTTGAGGGATACCTGGTTTCTTTCCAGCATCTGGTAATTATAAATAGGGCTGCTATGAACATAGTAGAGCATGTATCCTTATTACATGGTGAGGAATCCTCTGGGTATATGCCCAGGAGTGGTATAGCAGGATCTTCTGGAAGTGAGGTGCCCAGTTTTCAGAGGAACCGCCAGACTGATTTCCAGAGTGGTTGTACCAATTTGCAACCCCACCAGCAGTGGAGGAGTGTTCCTCTTTCTCCACACCCTCTCCAACACCTGCTGTCTCCTGAATTTTTAGTCTTAGCCATTCTGACTGGTGTAAGATGAAATCTTAGGGTTGTTTTGATTTGCATTTCCCTACTGACTAATGAAGTTGAGCATTTTTTAAGATGCTTCTCCGCCATCCGAAGTTCTTCAGGTGAGAATTCATTGTTTAACTCTGTACCCCATTTTTTAATAGGGTTGTTCGGTTTTCTGGAGTCTAACTTCTTGAGTTCTTTATATATATTGGATATTAGAGCCCTCTATCTGATGTAGGATTGGTGAAGATCTTTTCCCAATTTGTTGGTTGCCGATCTGTCCTCTTGATGGTGTCCTTTGCCTTACAGAAACTCTGTAACCTTATGAGGTCCCATTTGTCAATTCTTGCTCTTAGAGCATACACTATTGGTGTTCTGTTCAGAAACTTTCTCCCTGTACCGATATCCTCAAGGGTCTTCCCCAGTTTCTTTTCTATTAGCTTCAGAGTGTCTGGCTTTATGTGGAGGTCCTTGATCCATTTGGATTTGAGCTTAGTACAAGGAGACAAGGATGAATCAATTCGCATTCTTCTGCATGCTGACCTCCAGTTGAACCAGCACCATTTGTTAAAAAGGCTATCTTTTTTCCATTGGATGTTTTCAGCCTCTTTGTCGAGGATCAAGTGGCCATAGGTGTGTGGGTTCATTTCTGGATCTTCAATCCTGTTCCATTGATCCTCCTGCCTGTCACTATACCAATACCATGCAGTTTTTAACACTATTGGTCTGTAGTATTGCTTGAGGTCAGGGATACTGATTCCCCCAGATTTTCTTTTGTTGCTGAGAATAGTTTTAGCTATCCTGGGTTTTTGTTGTTCCAGATGAATTTGATAATTGCTCTTTCTAACTCTGTGAAGAATTGAGTTGGGATTTTGATGGATATTGCATTGAATCTGTATATTGCTTTTGGCAAAATGGCCATTTTAACTATATTGATTCTACCGATCCATGAGCATGGGAGGTTTTCCCATTTTTTGAGGTCTTCTTCCATTTCCTTCTTCAGAGTCTTGAAGTTCTTGTCATACAGATCTTTCACATGTTTGGTAAGAGTCACCCCAAGATACTTTATACTGTTTGTGGCTATTGTGAAGGGAGTCATTTCCCTAATTTCTTTCTCAGCCTGCTTATCCTTTGAGTATAGGAAGGCCACTGATTTGCTTGAGTTGATTTTATAACCTGCCACTTTGCTGAAGTTGTTTATCAGCTGTAGGAGCTCTCTAGTGGAGTTTTTTGGGTCACTTAGGTAGACTATCATGTCATCTGCAAATAATGATAGTTTGACTTCCTCCTTTCCAATTTGTATCCCTTTGTCCTCCTTATGTTGTCGAATTGCCCGAGCTAGTACCTCAAGTACAATATTGAAAAGATAAGGAGAAAGGGGGCAGCCTTGTCTGGTCCCTGATTTCAGTGGGATTGCTTCAAGTTTCTCTCCATTTAGTTTGATGCTGGCTACCGGTTTGCTGTATATTGCTTTTACTATGTTTAGGTATGGGCCTTGAATTCCTGTTCTTTCCAAGACTTTAAGCATGAAAGGATGCTGAATTTTGTCAAATGCTTTTTCAGCATCCAATGAAATGACCATGTGGTTTTTTTCTTTGAGTTTGTTTATGTAGTGGATTGTATTGATGGATTTCCGTATATTGAACCAACCCTGCATTCCTGGGATAAAGCCTACTTGATCATGGTGGATGATCGTTTTGATGTGTTCTTGGATTCGGTTGGCAAGAATTTTATTGAGTAATTTTGCATTGATGTTCATAAGGGAAATTGGTCTGAAGTTCTCTTTGTTGGATTTTTGTGTGGCTTTGGTATCAGCGTAATTGTGGCTTCGTAGAAGGAATTGGGTAGTGTTCCTTCTGTTTCTATTTTGTGGAATAGTTTGAAGAGTATTGGTGTTAACTCTTCTTTGAAGGTCTGGTAGAATTCTGCACTGAAACCATCTGTTCCTGTGCTTTTTTTGGATGGAAGACTTTCTATGACTCCTTCTATTTCTTTAGGCTTTATGGGACTGTTTAGATGGTCTAGTTGGTCCTGATTTAATTTTCGTATTTGGTATCTGTCAATGAAATTGTCCATTTCCTCCAGATTCTCCAGTTGTGTTGAGTACAGGCTCTTGTAGTAGGATCTGATGATTCTTTGGATTTCCTCAGTTTCCGTTGTTATGTCTCCCTTTTCATTTCTAAGTTTGTTAATTTGGATACTTTCTCTGTGCCCTTTGGTCAGTCTGGCTAAGGGTTTATCTATCTTGTTGATTTTCTCAAAGAACCAGCTCCTGGTTTTGTTGATTTTTTTGTATGGTTCTCTTTGTTTCTACTTGATTGATTTCGGCCCTGAGTTTGATGATTTCCTGCCTTCTACTCCTCCTGGGTGAAATACCTTCTTTTTGTTCTAGGGCTTTCAGGTGTGTCATTAAGCTGGTAATGTATGCTCTCTCCATTTTCTTTTTGGAGGCACTCAGGGCTATGAGTTTACCTCTTAGCACTGCTTTCATTGTGTCCCATAGATTTGGGTATGTTGTGTTTTCATTTTCATTGTGTTCTAAAAAGTCTTTAATTTCTTTCTTTATTTCTTCCTTGACCAAGTTATCATTGAGTAGAGTATTGTTCAATTTCCACGTGTATGTGAGTTTTCTATTGTTTCTGTTGCTATTGAAGACCACTTTTACTCCATAGTGATCTGATAGGAGGCATGGGATTAGTTCGATCTTCTTATATTTGTTGAGGTCTGTCTTGTGACCAATTATATGGTCGATTTTGGAGAAGGTACCATGAGGTGCTGATAAAAAGGTATATTCTTTTGTTTTAGGATAGAATGTTCTATATATATCAGTTAAATCTAATTGGTCCAAAGCTTCAATTAGTTTCATTGTGTCCTTGTTTAGTTTCTGTTTTCCTGATCGGTCCATTGAGGAAAGTGCAGTGTTGAAGTCACCCACAATTATTGTGTTAGGTGCAATGTGTGCTTTGAGTTTTAATAAAGTTTCTTTTATGAAAGAGGGTGCCCTTGCATTTGGAGCATAGATGTTCAGGATTGAGAGTTCTTCTTGTTGTATTTTTCCTTTGACCAGCAAGAAGTGTCCCTCAGAGTCTCTTTTGATGACTTTGGGTTGAAAGTCAATTTTATCTGATATTAAAATGGCTACTCCAGCTTGTTTCCTGAGACCATTTGCTTGTAAAATTGTCTTCCAGCCTTTTACTCTAAGGTAGTGTTTGTCTTTGACCCTTAGGTGTGTTTCCTATAAGCAGCAAAA
This sequence comes from Apodemus sylvaticus, assembly GCF_947179515.1. Lineage (NCBI taxonomy): Eukaryota > Metazoa > Chordata > Mammalia > Rodentia > Muridae > Apodemus > Apodemus sylvaticus. Next base: position 72,976,935 of record NC_067477.1, on the reverse strand, counting down.
TGTAGGGTCCTGTTTACGTATCCAATCAGTTAGTCTGTGTCTTTTTATTGGGGCATTAAGTCCATTGATGTTAAGAGATATTAAGGAATAGTGATTGTTACTTCCTATCATTTTTGACGTTATTTTTTAAATTTGATTGGTTAACTTCTTTTGGGTTTGATGAAAGGTTACTATCTTGCTTTTTCCAGGGTGAAGTTTCCCTCCTTGTATTGGTGTTGTCCTCCTATTATCCTTTTTAGGGCTGGGTTTGTGGATAGATATTGGGTAAACTTGGTTTTGTCGTGAAATATCTTAGTTTCTCCATCTATGGTGATTGAGAGTTTTGCTGGATATAGTAGTTTTGGTTGGCATTTGTGTTCTCTTAGAGTCTGCATGAGATCTGCCCAGGACCTTCTAGCCTTCATAGTCTCAGGTGAAAAGTCTGCTGTGATTCTGATAGGTCTTCCTTTATATGTTACTTGGCCTTTTTCTCTTACTGCCTTTAATATTCTTTCTTTGTTTAGTACATTTGGTGTTTTGATTATTATGTGACAGGAAGTATTTCTGTTCTGGTCCCGTCTGTTTGGAGTTCTGTAGGCTTCTTGTATATTCATGGGCATCTCTCTCTTTAGGTTAGGGAAGTTTTCTTCCATAATTTTATTGAAGATATTTGCTGGCCCTTTAAGTTGTAAATCTTCACTCTCATCTATGCCTATAATCCTTAGGTTTGGTCTTCTCATTGTGTCCTGGATTTCCTGGATATTTTGGGTTACAAGCTTTTTGCATTTTGCATTTTCTTTAACTGTTGAGTCCATGGTTTCTATGGAATCTTCAGCATCTGAGATTCTTTCTTCTATTTCTTGTATTCTGTTGTTGATATTTGCATCTCTGTCCCCTGATTTCTTCCCAAGGCTTTCTATCTCCAAAGTTGTCTCCTTTTGAGCTTTCTTAGTTGTTTCTACTTCTGATTTTAGATCCTGGATTCTTTTGCTTAGCTCCTTCACTTGCTTGTTTGTGCTTTCCTGTAATTCTTTAAGAGATTTTTGTGTTTTCTCTTTCATGACCTCAGCCTGTTGACCAAAGTTCTCCTGTATTTCTTTAAGAGATTTTTGCGTTTCGTCTTTCATGACCTCAGCCTGTTGACCAAAGTTCTCCTGTATTTCTTTAAGTGTTTTTTGCATTTCCTCCTTGTTGGCTTTTGTATTCTCCGGGATTTCTTTCAATGATTTTTGTGTTTCCCTTGCAAGGGCTTCTAACTTTTGATCCATTTTCTCCTGAATTTCTTTAAGTATGTCCTTCATGTGTTCCTGTACCAGCATCATGACCAGTGATTTTAAATCCAAATCTTGTTTTACTGGTGTGATGGGGTATCCAGGACATGTTGGTAGAGGAGAATTGGGTTCAGATGTTGCCATATTGCCTTGATTTCTGTTAGTGACGTTCCTGCGTTTGCCTTTTGCCATCTAGCTCTCACTGGTGTTACTTGGTCTTGTCAGTGCTGGACACACCAGTGCAAGCTGCCCCTTCCCAGTTGGCCTCTGGTGCACAGCTTACACCCTGCACTGCCTGCAGACCGGGTGCTGCTATCCAGGCTGTTCAGACCCCGAAGCAGGCACCTGAAGGCTCCCGCTGGGGCCCGCAGGATTTACCTGAGCATATCCACTTCTCCCAGCTGGCCACGCGGAAGCCCCCGCTAGTCTCTTAAGGGACCTGAAGATTTGGTGAGGCCGCCCAGGCTGATCTGAAGCGGAGAGAGTTGAGCTGAGGGCTTCTGCCTGAGGCCTTGCCCCAGATTGTGTCTGTGGACCAGATGGAGCCCGTGTGCACCCCCAGGGAGCGCCGAAGGTGTATGCTGCTGTGACCTTCCCTGTGTTCCGCTCACTCCGCTGGGCAGCCGATCTGCCAACCGGGCTGTCGCACACAAGGTTAGCCTGGTTGCCCAGGCCCTGAGTCCAGGCAAAAGCCTGGGAGGCCAAGGTCCGAGCAAAGTTCCCTTAGGGCTATGACTGTTAATTGGGTCGGCCAGGTGACCCGGATGGCCGGCGTGCGCATCCGTGCTCCCCGAAAGCACCGGGAGAGTCTGTTGTGCTAACAACCTCCTGGGCGGGTTGACACACAGATGGCCCACCAAGCCGCCCAGTTCTTGGGGTCAGTCCTGTGCCTTTTGGGGCCTAGACCCCCGTTTTATTAGCCTCAGGCTACGCTTGTTAGCCGTCTCTGCCCTCCCGAGCACTCTGGGTCCTGTAGGCAAAATGGTGGCGCGTGCGCCGGCCATGGCAAAAAACCTCCTGGCTGGGTTGGCACCCCGATGGCCACCCGAACAGCCCAGGGCCTGGGTGCAGGCCAACGCCCGTCGGGCTCAGACCCCTGCGGTGTTGGCCTCGGATTATGTTTGTGTACCTCAGTCTGTCCGATCTCTGGAGTCCGAAATCAAGATGGAGGTGAGTCTCTCCTGACTGGCGGGAAGCCGAGTTCTGAAGTGGCTTCCGTGCAGCGAAAGGCTCCGCAGAACCGCAGCTGCTTGCCGCCCGGCTGGTCAGCGAAGGTCAGTGGTCGTGGGCGCAGGGCCTAATTGGACCCTGTGTCGCCTTGGTTCCACCGCTGATGGCCCTTCAGCTGGACCAGTCACTGCTGCCGCCGGCGCTGCCGCCGCCGCTGCCCCCGACGTTGAAAATTGGAACATTATTACCAGAAAGACCATGAAATTGTTCAATTTTTGTTCTATAGGTCTTTATTTACTTTGAGAAGTGAGACATAATAGAACAATATCTACTGCCAATCCAGTTAAGGTGTATAGTCCTAAAATCAGAAGTTGTATATCATGGTCTGAGTGAGTAGAAGTTTCAAACATAAAGACCTTGGAAGAGGAAAAGCTGAGTCAGAATAGCAAATTGGAAAGTGAGGCAGAACAGCACAGCGAAGAGGACTGTGGCTGCCTTTAAATTTATTCATTAAAAAATTTTATATATATATATATATATATATTCCATAAAGATGGTCTCATTATGACATGTCCTTATATCCATACAATGTTCAAAGTTTATTATTACCCATGAGTTTTTCTTATGAAGTCTTTCTATGTCTAGAAAGGCCTTGAACTTATAATCCTCTTTCCTTAGCCACCAGTTGGGATTATAGATATACATTAAAATGGATACAATTATATATATTTACATCATCTTTTTTGTTCTTCTCAATGGTTCTTTAAAATGTTCTGTTCAAAGTTGAGTATAAAGCTTGCAATGGCCTCTAAAATAAACAGAATATGCTGTAGTATTAAATGTGATGTAGTCACTATACTTTACAAAAATATTAGAATTTCTGCCCCAGAAAATATTTTAAAAAATATATAATCTAATGATAATTTCTAATAATGTACCTTTTTAAGATCACATATAAAGCCAGAGTCAGGCAATCCTGGCAGCTGTGTAATACTAGAGATGGGGTGAAGTTTCAAGTTCACAACCACAAAACATCCCTTAAAGGAGGGCTAAGATCAACCATGTGAATTTCTTCCAAACTGAAATATTCATACAGAGTCCATATTTAAGCATGATCTCAAATTTGGTTTGTTAAAATTATATTATCCTTTTACTAAATAATTATTGATCCATTCAATTCATGTTTCTATAAATTCTAAAATATATTTCTAAGTACATATGATTCTATCAAGTACAAATATGCTTTCTTGTCTTTCCATAGTTTTACACTATAAAGTAATGCTTGACATAGGTAGTTTTTATTTATATTGAGTCATCAATAGTCTGTTAGATTGTCCTTGATACTACTAGGATTTCTCTGAAAACCAAGAGATTTTGTTGCTATTTGGTACTTTAGAAAAATAGCTCCAGACTCAGGTTTCTGTTTGTCTGTTTGTTTTTATTAATTTTCACACAATTGGTCACCTTCTGATATACTTATTCATGTGTGGACTTAACAATCTAGCATGGAAAGTAATTGGGAAAAGGTTGTCCATACTTAACATGTGCATTCCCTTGTTTTCTAACATCATTCGTCAAACAACATAGTAAAGGAATATTTTGACTAGCACTTATTTTGACTTGGCTATTTCACTTGGATAGCAATAATTCTTGAATAATGTGCAGTATATGAAGACTTCTAAAGGGTAGATAAAATACTGCATCACTTTATATAAAAGAATCAAGTACCAAAAAGAAAAATACCTTTCAAAGGGAAAAAGTGGTGTTACTGGAACCAATCTCTTGAGGACAAGAAGGAGGGTTGTTTCAGATATAGTTCAAAGAAGTAGAAACTTCTATTTTAACATTCTGTGACACTATATAATTAATATTAAGTATGTCTTATAAGTAAACACTAATTTCTTTCAAACTGGTGAAGTAGTTTATAAAATAAGAGGAATCTTGAAGTTTAGTAATATCAGTGTTACAATGCCATAGAAAAATCACAGCAAAGTTAGATTTTTTTTTTCTGGATAGAGTTGGAATGTGAGGAAAAGCCTCAAATCTTCATCCCTTTTGACATTTTTTGTAATTTCTTCTTATTTTTTAGTGGATTAGAATCAACAGGTGTTATTAAAATAGAATAATAAATATAATGTAAACTTACATTTAGCTCTATACTGGTTTTATATAGAAAAACTTTGACATTATTAAAGTATTTTACTTAGTATATAGTCATATTGTATTATATCTCAGGAAACAAAATCAATAAAGGTTTTCTCTTTATATATCAAGGGCAATTGTGAATTATTTGTTCCAACATCTCCATTTTTTATGCTGTGTTTTCAAGAAGAATGAATGTGGAATAAAGTTAAAACTTCATAGACACCTTTCTCTGTTCTTTTATGTAAATTAAGATATTTATCAGTGAATAAATATGTGAATCTCTAAAATTGAAGACTATGGTTCAAATTTGCCTTCTATGGTTGATTTCTAAATCAAAGTGCAAAGCAATGAAAAAGGCATAAACCCCAAGGAGTTTTTATAAATCTCCTGAAAGAAGCCTTCCATTTTTTAGTTTGGACTCCAAAGAATACATATTGACACAAATTCCAAAACAGCATTCGATTAAAACTTTTGTGATTTTTCCTTGCTTACTGTCCAAAGTCGTAAATGTGTCTATATTATTTCTCCAAGTGTCTTGTACTTCAAGTATCTTGAGATGGTTGTCATGGAAAATTGAAGGTTTTAGAAGTTAACTTAGATTATGTTTTGGGTATTCCAGTTTTCTAGGTTAATATCCACTTATTTTTTTTTCTTTTTTTTTTTCTTTTTTTTTTTTTTGTCTTTTTTTTTTATTTGATATAATTTATTTACATTTCAAATGATTTCCCCTTTTCTAGCCCCTCCCCCCACTCCCCGAAAGTCCCGTAAGCCCCCTTCTCTTCCCCTGTCCTCCCTCCCACCCCTTCCCAGTTCCCCGTTCTGGTTTTGCCAAATACTGTTTCACTGAGTCTTTCCAGAACCAGGGACCACTCCTGCTTTCTTCTTGTATCTCATTTGATGTGTGGATTATGTTTTGGGTATTCCAGTTTTCTAGGTTAATAACCATTTATTAGTGAGTGCATACCATGATTCACCTTTTGAGTCTGGGTTACCTCACTTAGTATGATGTTCTCTAGCTCCATCCATTTGCCTAAGAATTTCATGAATTCATTGTTTCTAATGGCTGAATAGTACTCCATTGTGTAGATATACCACATTTTTTGTATCCACTCTTCTGTTGAGGGATACCTGGGTTCTTTCCAGCATCTGGCAATTATAAATAGGGCTGCTATGAACATAGTAGAGCATGTATCCTTATTACATGGTGGGGAATCCTCTGGGTATATGCCCAGGAGTGGTATAGCAGGATCTTCTGGAAGTGAGGTGCCCAGTTTTCGGAGGAACCGCCAGACTGCTTTCCAGAGTGGTTGTACCAATTTGCAACCCCACCAGCAGTGGAGGAGTGTTCCTCTTTCTCCGCACCCTCTCCAACACCTGCTGTCTCCTGAATTTTTAATCTTAGCCATTCTGACTGGTGTAAGATGAAATCTTAGGGTTGTTTTGATTTGCATTTCTCTAATGACTAATGAAGTGGAGCATTTTTTAAGATGCTTCTCCGCCATCCGAAGTTCTTCAGGTGAGAATTCTTTGTTTAACTCTGTACCCCATTTTTTAATAGGGTTGTTTGGTTTTCTGGAGTCTAACTTCTTGAGTTCTTTATATATATTGGATATTAGCCCTCTATCTGATGTAGGATTGGTGAAGATCTTTTCCCAATTTGTTGGTAGCCGATCTGTCCTCTTGATGGTGTCCTTTGCCTTACAGAAACTCTGTAACCTTATGAGGTCCCATTTGTCAATTCTTGCTCTTAGAGCATACGCTATTGGTGTTCTGTTCAGAAACTTTCTCCCTGTACCGATGTCCTCAAGGGTCTTCCCCAGTTTCTTTTCTATTAGCTTCAGAGTGTCTGGCTTTATGTGGAGGTCCTTGATCCATTTGGATTTGAGCTTAGTACAAGGAGACAAGGATGGATCAATTCGCATTCTTCTGCATGCTGACCTCCAGTTGAACCAGCACCATTTGTTGAAAAGGCTATCTTTTTTCCATTGGATGTTTTCAGCCTCTTTGTCGAGGATCAAGTGGCCATAGGTGTGTGGGTTCATTTCTGGATCTTCAATCCTGTTCCATTGATCCTCCTGCCTGTCACTGTACCAATACCATGCAGTTTTTAACACTATTGCTCTGTAGTATTGCTTGAGGTCAGGGATACTGATTCCCCCAGATTTTCTTTTGTTGCTGAGAATAGTTTTAGCTATCCTGGGTTTTTTGTTGTTCCAGATGAATTTGATAATTGCTCTTTCTAACTCTGTGAAGAATTGAGTTGGGATTTTGATGGGTATTGCATTGAATCTGTATAGTGCTTTAGGCAAAATGGCCATTTTAACTATATTGATTCTACCGATCCATGAGCATGGGAGGTTTTCCCATTTTTTGAGGTCTGAGTGCATCTACACATCAAATGAGGTACAAGAAGAAAGGAAGAGTGGCCCCTTTTTCTGGAAAGACTCTGTGAAGCAGTATTCAGCAAAACCAGAACGGGGAAGTGGGAAGGGGTGGGTGGGAGGACGGGGGAGAGAAGGGGGCTTACGGGACTTTTCGGGGAGTGGGGGGGCTAGAAAATGGTAAATCATTTGAAATGTAAATAAAAAATATATCGAATAATAAAAAAAGGAAGTTAACTTAGTGATAGCTTGTTTTGCCTCATCACTGTTAGAGAATCTAAAGACATGTATGACCCAGATATTTCAACACAGAATTATTGCTTCATCCTACTACACTTCTCTGTGTTATAACTGTTTATCCAAGAAACAATTATCATTATCTTTATGTGCCATATTTTAGCCCTTCTGCTTTTTCCATACATACTTTTTCTTAGCCTCAATGAAGCGCCTCTTGGATTCCCACCCAGTACTAACTAATGTTCTTTATTTTTGATTGTTCCGAGGGCCACAAAGAAACACCATGTTAACATTCTTTATTCATACTGTACTTGCTATTTCTTCCAATTCACTAATTATCACTAAAATTTTAAATGCAAATTTTAATATATCAATGTTTCATTTATTTTTCTTTCGATCTTGTTTTCCTATATTTGCTTTAATACCATAGAATACCAAATTATTTTGATTTTCAACACAAAATAATAGCAGTAATTGTTAAAATATTCACATTTTCACAATTAAAATTTAAGAAGTTAGTGGAAACTTTGTTTTTTTTTTCATTCATCTGTCTTTAATTATACTTCTTTTAACTTCTCGTACAGAATGTGAAATAAACAATTGATTTTGTGAGAAAAATTCTACAAGCTTTGCAGATTATCCATTATAATAATTTGAATTAAATTTTGTTTTATCTAATGTGCATAGCTGTTTTTTTGTGAGGACAGTTGGTGCTTTGTTTTAAGTTTTGGAAAGTATATTTGTTCACCATTTTTGAGTACTTAGGATGGCCAGAGAGATTGTAGGATACCCTGTAATCAGAGTTTCAGAAGCCTGTGAACCATCACATATGTGCTCTGGGATTTAAAATTCCAGTGCTGTAGAAGGATATCCTGTGCTTTGTTGATGCATTTTTCTAGCCCCAAGAATTATAAATTTTAAATTATCTTTTCATTATCTTATTTGAAAGATCATTTAAACATTTAATATATGGTGGTTTGTTATGCATTTATCATTGCAGAAATGTTCATTAAGATCCTAAAGAATCTCAAACACCAGACTTAGTTCTTTCACTGATTTCACATTAGGAAAATGACTTAGTGCTTTTATTTTTAAATTGATATAATTATGTGTTGTCCTCATTTTGACACTATTTTGTTACAGCTAGTACAAAATACTGTACATCCTCAACTTATTTTTTTAATGATAAAAAGAATCTATATCACTTCTTTAATCGTAGACTTTCTGTTTATAGGTGTGTTTTTTATATTAAGAGGTCTCCTATGAATTTGTATTAATCAATAGTTATATTTACAAAAGCTGATATAAACATTGTATTTTTTATTCGATATATTCTTTATTTACATTTCAAGTGATTTTCCCTTTTATGGGACTTTCGGGGGGGATCCAGGAAAGGGAACATCTTCAACTTCTACTCTTCTTTCTCCAATAAAAGTCTCATAAAAGATGTACTCAGAAGAACCGAATCATCCATACTTTGTTTTTCCTTCTTCTTGAGCTTCATGTGGGCTGTGAATTATATCTTGGGTATTCAGAAATTTTGGGCTAATATCCACTTATCAGTGAGTACATACCATTAGTGTTGTTTGAGTGATTGTGTTACCTCACGTGGGATGGTATTTTCTAGTTCCATCCACCTTCCTAAGAATTTCCTGAATGCATCGATCTTAATAACTGAATAATACTCCACTGTGTAAATATACCATATTTTCTGAATGCATTCCTCTGTTGAAGGACAGCTGGGTTCTTTCCAGCTTCTGGTTGTTATACATAAGGCTGCTATTCAATCCATATACAGTCACTATACCCTGCCACTATTGTGGATGCTAAGAAATGCTTGCTGAAAGGAGCCTGATATGACTGTCTCCTGTGAGGCCCTACCAGGCCCTACAGAGGCAGATGCTCACAGCCAGCCAGTGGACTGAGCATGAGGTTCCAATGGAAGAGTTGGAGAAAGGACTGAAGGAGCTGAAGGGGCTTGCAACCTCATGGGAATAACAACAATATCAACCAACCAGATCACTCAGAGCTCCCAGAAATTAAACCATCAACCAATGGCTCTAGCTGCATATGTAGCAGAAGATTGCCTTTTCAGGAATCAAGGGAAGGAGAGGTCCTTGGTCTTATGAAGGCTTGATAGAAGCCCCATTGTAAGGGAATCAAGAGCAGGGTGGTGGTAGTGGGGTAGGTGGAAGAACACCCTCTTAGAAGTAGGGGGGAGGGAGGATGGAATGGAGGCTATCTTGGAGAGCAGTAACAGTGAAATGAGATAATATTTGAAGTGTGAATATAGAATATATTCAGTAAAAAAATAAGTTGTACCATAGCTGGCAACTCTCATGTGAAAAATATCTGGTATTCTTTTTAAAAAAATCATTATTATTATTTCATTCATTGTTTCATAACATGGCTGTTTTGCATATACTCTGCCAATAATATGATTTTGAACTTTAAAATGCATCTTTCCTGATAAGGACTCAAAACATCTCCATATGTAATATCATCAGGTCTTGTTTGTTTATATTCACCTTCTTTCTCAGATCATTTTTAAGGTGTTTACACATATAGCAAAATAACAGTTCAATATTGTACAGAGGGATGTAAAAAAGAGTAGCCCTGGGCTGGATCAGGGGATGAGTGGGTGAGCAGAACTAGTCCTACTGAAGGCTGAGGCACTATAGTCCAGTAGGAGGGACATTTTCCATTACCTCAAAGGTATTTATTATTATTATTATTATTATTATTATTATTATTATTATTATTTATTATTATTATGTCTCTCTTGTTTTGGTATTTGGAACTGAATCTTTATTTTTAGCAACTATAAAAAAGTCAAAGATTAACATCATTTTGAACAAATTTACAAGTCTTTGAAAATGAACCAGTTAACAAAGGAAACACAGGTCAACCTAGAATTTGATTTCAGAGTAATCTACAGAAAAATTTAAATGTTCCCTAAAGGTTCACTCTGGATTGCCCTAATATAATGTAGTGATTTCCTTATTCTTCCAAATTTTGCTACACGAAGATGATGATTTAGCCTGAGTTACTTTAGTGGTGATTTTTCCAGTATTTACCACAGCCAATAAATAATATAAATTATAAAGATGTTATAAATTATTAAATTTAGTGTAATGTATATCCTACACAACCTTAAGGAAAGACTATCTAAACTGATACTGAGTAGCTCAAACTGTAAACATGTGTCAGAGTATTGGAATTAGGACAATGAAATATAAAGTAATTTGCAATATGGTCAATAGTTTTAAGTAACTAGTATGTGATAGGGGGAGACACTGTGACAGAATATTGAAATTGATATCCATTTCATAGATGATCTGAACAGCTGTCAGTCAAAAGGCCAAAATGAGCATTAGTATCAATGACATCAGATTTCTAAGACAAATCACATGTGTATATTCCTTCCTTTGATCCTTTAAAATCCTTGTTGAAATGCATTACATCCAAATTAGTCATTCACATATTAAAAGACCAATTGGCTAGTATCCATCATATTTCTTAACTTTGAAAGTATAGAGGTGTTCATATAATCAATTTTAGTAGAAATCTGACAATAGTACTCCTCTGAAGACTTTTTAAAATAAATATTTTTCTATTTTACTTTAATCAAAACATGATAGTGTTCATCATGAAAATAGATATTCACATAAATATAAGATCCTAAATATACTTTAAGATATCTAAGACTTCATTCTTTCATTTTTCCATGCTCCCCCTTAAATGTTTGAGTAAAGTCTTTGTTACATAAAGAAACAAATGGCATAAATTGAAAGCACAAGGCTTCATACAAACAACAAACCCTTACCAACAGAATTAGAATATGTAACAGTTTCAAATTTCTAAATTTACTGAAGCTAATTATTCTTAAGATCCCTTTTTAGTGATCAGTAAAATGTGTTTGAAAAAGTGGGCTTGATAAAAAATATTAAAGATCAGTGGGTTTTTTTAACATAAGCATCTTTCTTCTTTTCAAAAATTTATTCAAAAATACTGCACATGCAAATGTTTCTGCTGGAAATGAAGTGTGGAATATTGACAAACACTCCAATATAGCAAGTTATTTGTGTTAATATAATTAAGAGATCTAGAGTCTAATTGGGGGGAAACTCACTGGGAATGAAATCAGTCAATAAATATTTATTGACCATCTGTTTCATATTACCTATACAGAACTAGATGCTTTAGGTTTAGGGATAAAGAGATTCATTTTAGTTCTGTGTTCTGGGATCTGTTTTTTAGGGACATTAAAACGTACTTTTCTCATTGGAGTCCTAAGTAAAGGCTACTCTAGTTCTCAAGTGAAAACAATAGCTTGCCAAGTAAATGACAAATCAAGATGACTTAGAATTCCAGATGATGTGGAGTTTCTCTAATGCGTTAATAAATAATGTCATGTGACTGAGATAGGCTAGGACCCATTGTAGAAAGTGTCTGCAATACCTGACACATTCACTGCCATTGTTTAATCCTTGCCAACCAACCATCCATTGGTAAAGGTATAGATAGGCTAGTAGATTGTGGCTACACAGCTCCTCAATTTTAAAAGCACAGCCAGTCTTTCCCTTTCTCTTTTCCTTGAAAGGAGGTGAAAATATGACAGCACAACATGAAGAAAAATTTCAAGATAAAACAGACACCATTTTGTGCCCACTCAGTCATCTTTCCAGGGTCATACATGTGTAAGTAGCTGTTTGTTTATAGTCAAGACCTTCTGTGGGTAAATCTGGCAGGATATCAAAGACATTTAGCATAGATATTTCATTTTCAATGCATGTGTCTATTTTTTCCTCTGTTGATGAACCAAATATAACACATGCCGATGATTTTTAGGAATTTATTTTAAATCCTGAGTGTTTTTCCTTCTTTTCTTTTTCTGAATGTTCACAGTAGCTGGGAGACAAGTGTTTACTTACCACTTGCCTCCCAACATAGCTTTGAGTGTCTGGGTGAACAAAACACAAGACTGTATTATTTTCTTTCTTCAGTGTCTCTGTGACTGCACCCATCTAGTTATTAATCATGGCAATCGTGATTAAATTCACCAATTTTTCATCATTTTATTTCAACATTCTGTGTGCATAGAATTTCAGTAGATAGACTTTAGAATTCATGAGAACTGTTTTGGGGCAATAGTTTTCTCTGTCATTGAAATGTCCCTTGGGAAACCATTCAGTGATTCAAAGCCTCATTGGCTTGTACATGAAAACCAAGTAATAAAAATGTTCATTTTAGCTGGGCAGTGGTGGTGCATGCCTGTAATCCCAGCACTCTAGGAGGCAGAGGCAGGCAGATTTTTGAGTTCAAGGCCATCCTATTCTCAAAAAATCAAATAAAAAAAAAATGTCCGTTTTATTGAGATGTCTTCCATATCAAATGAGTTAATGAGTGCAAATGGTTTAACATACTATTTAACATACATAAATGTTTGGTAAATGTCAAAAGTCTTTTTTTTTATATATCGGCAACCAGTTTGAACAATAGATCTTAAATTTGACCAAGAATTTTAGATTACTAGATTTAGTAGTACTACAACCATGAAAAAGTAACATGATTTTGATTAATCAGGCTAAACTAAAAAGTAGCACTTTTCTTTCTTTAGCCTTCCCATTTCTGATATTTCCTAATCAGAATAACACTTTCAGAACTCTTTCCTTTCAGTTACAGAAATATTGGTATATTTATAGTTGAGACTTTATGTCAAAGTGGCCTCCCTGTAACAATGTTTGACTCTGTTTGTTTTGAAATGTCTTGACCCAGTTTGAGTCCTGGCTAGTGGCTGGTCTGTACCCCCTTCTGAGTAGTTGATTAGCTCAACACTTCAGCCACACACCATGGCACTGTGCACCTGCCATAAGTGGACTGGGACAAATAGCAGCTAATAGGGTGAGATCGCATACCCCAGATCCCTGGAAATAACCCGAATTAGTCAATCCACAGGGAACCCAAAATGCGGGACTAGCTCCAGTCGCCTGCCTGCCAAAGCAATGCTGAGCTGTCTACTGGAGGTCCAGCTCCCGTGTCCCAGATGCCGCTTCACTCTGATCTGTACCACATTTTCTCTTGGGAAGGTGTAAAGAACAGAGTTCTGCTTCTTCTCTCTTCAGGCATCACTTGTTTTTATTGTTGTTGCTTTTTTTTTTTTCCTTTCAACACCAAAAAGTCTTTTACTTTTGTACAAGAACCCTTTTTTTCCCTTTATGCAGAGCTTGGGATCAAATCAGGGCCTCACACATGCTAAGCAAGCTTTCTGCCAACAGGCTGCGTGCTCAGCCCTCTTCAAATATGTTCTCTTTAAAATGTTTGTGCTCTGGTATCAAATGGGAATATTTTGCTGTATGTTAATGACGTTTTGTTTTAAATATGTATTTTAACCATTTTCAGAAACAATGCACAGTAGACCTAAGAATTAGTGGAATATGTGTGTATATAGATATACATATATGCATGCATGTAATATTAATAATTTAGAAAGATAATGAATTTTTGGCACTAGGGGCACAGAACGGCTAGGAGTGGAAGAGAAATGTCAGGAGAATATAGATGCAATGCTCAAGTATAAGTTCTCAAAAGTTAAATTATTAAACAAAAATATTCATAACTCCCTGCTTTATAATGTTAAGGAATTATTTTAAAATCTATGGTGTATCTCATGAAAAAAATATATGATAGGAAATTTCAGAGAACAGAGAAGACATTTAGTCATGAAAACAAGAGAGGTGCCTGTCATAACTTCCAGAGGCAAGGATTCAAAAGAATCTGACTTGGCCAGTATGGTTAGAGTTGAAACAAGTAGAGGCAGTTTTTAAAAGTACATTAAGTTAGTGGACTTTTATAATGATAGATTGGGCTTGGATATTGCATAAGGAACTTGTGAAGTCTACCTCTGAAGTTTCTGGGTGAGGCAGGCTTCTTGCCCTCCTGTCTAAATAGTCCAAAATGAGGCTGTTGTGTCTGTAAGACACTGTGAGAGCTTTACATGTCCCAGAGGGTGTGGTTAGGCAAGAAATTGTAGTGACGCTGATGGATGGTGGTGAAGATATGATTAGAGAAAATAGTACAGGAGGAAAAGAAACAGACACCTTTCACTTGACAAGAGTTTAATGTTTATAGTCTGGTCATTTCCACTTAGTTCTTCTATGAATTTAGGTAAATGGACTCCATAATGCTTTTAAGATACACACAGATCTGCTTCCATAGATCCGAGAAAAGAGCTTCAAGGACATGAATCAGAGAAACCAAAATGTCAGTAATAGTATGTTCGAATGCTTTGTTATTCTTTACTGTTGTGAAATTCTCAGATTCACATTGAGCAACCAGAGAGCAGAGATCTATTCAAACTAGTGAGAGAGGAGAAACAAACATGCCAGCTTAGAAGTTAAGAAATAATCTGGCAAAAGTTGTTTTTAAAGAATTTTTATCCATACATAAAGATGTTACTATCCACTTATCAGTGATTATATATCAGGCATGCCCTTTTGGGTATGGGTTAACTCACTCACGATTATATTTTCTAGTACCATCCATTTGCCTACAGATTCATGGTGTGCTTGTTTCTAAAAGCTGAATAATATTCCATTGTAAAAATGAACCACATTTTCTGTATGCATTCTTTGGTTGAGGGACATCTGGGTTGTTCCTAGCTTCTGGATTTTATGAGTAAGGTTGCCATGACCATAGTGGAGGATGTGTCCTTATGATGTGGTGGAGCATCTTCTGGGCATATGCTCAGGAGTGGCATAGCTGGGTATTCAGGTAGAACTATTTTCAAATTTCTCAAAAAACACCAGGTGATTTCCAGAGTGGTTATACAAGTTAGCAGTCCCACCAAAAATGGAGGAGTATTCCTTGTTCTCCACATCCTTGCCAGCATGTGCTGTCACTGATACGTGCATATTAGCCATAAAGTACAGAATACCCATGGTACACTCACTCCACAGACTCAAAGAAGTTAAACTAGAAAGAAGGCCCAAGTGAGCATGCTTGAATCTCACATAGAAGTGGGAAGAAAATAGTCATGGGAGGCAGAGGGAGGAAAGGACCTGGGTGGGAGAGGAAGAGGAAGAGGAAGAGGAAGAGGAATTTAGGGCAGGATCAGATGTGGGAAGAAAAGGGACATGAGAATGAATAAGCAGTCACCAGGAGTTGGGGTAGGGGGGAAATCTCTACGAAGTCCCAGAGTCCTGGGATGGAGGAGTCTCCTAGGCATCAATGAGGGTAACCTTAGCAGAGATGCCTAACAGTGGGAACTGAAAACCTGGAGAAGCCGCATCCTGTCGCAAGGCTGGGCCCCACTGGACTGATAAGGACACTAACCCACCCACAAAACTTGCAACTCAAAATTTGTCCTGCCTAAAAGCAATGCAGGGACAAAGATGGAACAGAGACAGAAGGAATAACCAGACCAATTTGAAACCCATCCCATGGCCAAGCACCAATCCCGGACACTATCAATGATATGCTGTTATTATGACAGACAGAAGCCTAACATAACTGTCCTCTGAGGGGTTCTTCTCAGCAGCTGACTGGAACAAATACAGATACCCACAGCAAACATGGGACAAGGTCGCAACCTTTATGGAAGAGTCGGGGGAAGGATTGAAGGCCCTGAAGAGGAGAGCAACCCCACAGGAAGACTGACATTGTCAATTAACTTGGACCCATGGGAACTCTCAGAGAATGAGCCACCAACCGAAGAGCATATTCAGGCTGGACTAAGGCCCCTGGCACTTATGTAAAAGAGGATACCTTGTCCTTCCTCAGTGGGAGAAAGTGTGTCTAATCCTTCAGAGACTTAATGTGATAGGGTGGGCCCCACCAGAGGCGAAGGGGGTGGGGATGAGTAGAGGGGGGAACTGGGAGAGGGCAGCTTTGGAGATGTAAATCAATCAATCAATCAATCAATCAATCAATCAATTAATTAAAAATACATGACAGTAAGTAACCAGAGAAAGCTTTTACTCAATAAAGAGACTGTATAAGGTTTATATGCCAGGTCTTTGTAAGGAAGAGATGCTCTAAGAGCAATGAAAGTGGGAGAGGAATCAGAAAAATTAATGGTTGTAGTCCAAGAATTTGGCTTCCGGGTTTGCACACAAGTGAATATTTTCTAAGGTTATATAGAATATTAAAATCAATATTAATATTTATAAAAAGGATGTACACAAAAGAAATGCATAAAAGCTGTTTAGAATATGTATGATAAAGTGAACTGGAAAAGCAGAAGAAGGAATTTAATCTTTGATTTTAATGAATTCCAGGTTCTACTGATTTTTCCCCTTTCTACACAGTTAAGCAGAAATGAGCAGGTTTCATATGGCCTTCCATCTCAGTGCACACCCTCCCCCCCGAACTTCTCTGCTGAGACTGTATTTTCTCAAATAGAGGTGGAATAAATGAGAGGGGTAAAGGAAGAAAGTCATCATAGATACATTTGCTGAGAAGTCTGGCAGATGAACAAAGCCGGATTTCTTGATAGGCTCTATAATGGATAGTTCTTTTTCTCACTTACGCACTTATGTGCAAGTAAGAAGGAGAGTAAAGTGCAAAAAAAAAAAAAAAAAAAAAAAAGCTAAAAAAGCTCTAACTTAAAAAACTATGAAATCTTAGCAGCTTTGACTGTGGCAACTTATAGTTGAGTTATCCAAATACTCTTAAAGCTGCCTTTTTATTTCTTTCCATTCTGACACAATAATACAATATTTCATTTCTCAAAAAGAAGAATATGAATGAGATATACATAGTAAAATTGATAAATTCTACTTTGGTAATTTTTCTCTGCAGCTGTAAAATGTTGACACCTCTTAGGGTCAGACCAGATTAATCATAAATCATTAAAATTATCGAGTTTCAAGTACTTTTCCTTTTGTCTAGAGAAAAGAGCCAAGAAACATATTTGAAATTTTCACATTTCATCCACACATTAGCTGAGCTACATTTTTTTTTATTTTCAAGGTGTTATTAAATAAATGTGCCAATGCTAGAGAGATTTTTACAAACCATTCAACTCAGTTTAGATTAACAAGAAATTCAATCCACAATAAAATGTGGTCCTGAAAGCTATTGTGGCTATTTCCTTCATGACTTTTTGCATATTTTGTATATTTCTGTCACATTATTTTGGAGAGGGAAATATAATACACATTGGTTTTTAAGGTAATAAATAACCAAAAAATACCTTTATTATACCCAAGATGCCATTTGGATACTTTTTTCTAATAGTATCTGGAATTATCTAGAAATTCTGAAAACTCTGGGAGACATAGGTCATATAACCACAAGATTGAAGAAGTAACTGAATTCTGTAATCACTGAGTCTATTCTTTGAATATCATCTCCCCATGTTGCTGTTTACAAATTACTGTTGAAGTTCTGTGCTCTGATTTATACCAGACAGCACAAGACAAATCATTCTGATGCTCATTCTGGTTTGTATTGCACAAGGCTTCACTAAAATTTAGTTCCTCGGAGATAGATTCAGTTGGGCTTATGAAGTTTCTAGTGCTTGTTATTTTTCTTAGGGTTATGAAAAAATAAGTAGAAGTGGGTTGATAGGACAATGGGTGGAGGGAAGAGGGCTTAGGGAATTTATGTGGGTTGGGGAACCAGGAAAGGGAAAATCATTTGGAATGTAAACAAAGAATATAGAAAATAAAAAAAATTATAATAAAAAAATAATTGTTGAGACCAACACATTAAAAGTCTTCTTGTTGGAATAGAGTTTTCCTTTCTGTGGCTCTTAGCAATGAACACAATACAAAATAAAACCTAGGGGGTGGGAATGAAGTTCTCTCTTCTTTTCTGTGGGACAGGGCTCACCTAAGCCTTAGTCAAATCTATATCTCTAGTCTTTTATTTTAAACTTTTATGCTATTAACTCTTTCTTTTGTATATCTGCCTATATCTGTATCTATCTAACCTATAAAATGTTTCTGTATGGATGTTTACCTGTGTATGTTCATTGGGAGAGTGAACATAGATGTTAGTGTGCTCACATGCACGAAGAGTAGAAGTCAGAAGTCCCATTTCAGTGCCATTACTCAAGAGCAACACAGTTTGCTTTTAGAGACAGGACTCTCACTGGCATAGGAGAGTCATAAGCTAGGCTTCTCTGGGTGGCTATCAAGCCTCCCTTTCACCAAGTTCCAAGAGGACAAAGGCCAGCATGCTTGTTGTTTTATGTGGGTTCTGGAGACTAAAACAAAGTACATGCTTTCACAGCAAGCATTTTTGAAATTGAACTATCTCATCAGCCCCATTCATCTTATTTTTCAAACGCAAATAAAAGCCAATAAATAGAGCCTATATAAAGCTAATCATAGTCTAATTGAATTCTGAAATTAAAGCCAGAGGGACAAAGAAGATGATTTTTTTTAACAGCTTAAAAATATTAATAAGCATTTTCTGTATTGGAATAGTTACAGAAAATATAAGATAATGTATATCTTTGTTAAAAGAAATGTATGAAAATATTTGAGTTTCTTGACCTAGAAACATACAGTTTGGTTTGGTCATACAAATAAGGAAGTATACAAAAGCAAGCATGTGAGTGTCAATCTGAAATGCTGTCCTTCCTTCTCGTGAGTGTGTGTGTGTGTGTTGTGTATTTTTGTATGTATGTATGTGTGTGTGTGTTGTGTATGCTTGATGTATATATGTGTATATGTGTTGCATATGCTTGTAGGTATATATGTATGTATGTATGTATGTATGTAGGTATGTATGTATGTATGTTGCAGATACATGTGTCCATGTGTGGATATGTGGAGGCTTCATGTCAATATTCAATGTCTTCCTATTGCTTTCTATAATTCATTTTTCAAAAAGACAGTGTCTATGATTGAATTCAGAGTTAGATGTTTCAACTGGATTGTCTGGTCAGTAAGCGTACAGGCTCTTCCCATCTCCAACACCCTAGTATAGTGGTCAGAGATTCATACTATCAGTCCTGGCATTTATTTAGGTCCTGAGGATCACAATTTAGGTCCTTATATATATAGAGAGAAAGCATTTTCCTCACTGAGCCATAGTTAGTGTTTTAACTTTATTTTTCTTCATTCAAGGAATGCATCTAATATCAATCTTTTGATGGAGCAAACAGGAGCACTGTGTGGAAACTGTCTAAGAATTACAAGCCATTAAAGTACCAAATACCAACAAGGTAATGTTTATGACATATGAAACTTTTCTGCTTGTTAGTTTAATATCAAGATTGAGACATCTCAAATATCTATGAATCAAAGGGTTTTGCTAATAACCATGAACCATAGCCTGATCCTTGGAAGACACATCTTAGTTTCCAGATTGGTACTATACAGATATCTGAAATTATTGCCTATTGATATCCATAAGTAGACAAATAATAGTTTTCTGTTTTAATTTTATACTCAATAAGTTAATATTCACATATGCCACTAATAATAAAATGAATAATTTGATATTTTAAATAGTTCATATGTGTACTATTATGCACCTATAATTCCAACACATGGGAAATAAAGACCAAGACTCTTCTGTGGGATGCTACCCTGAGCTACATAAATGCTATCTTAAGACCAAAACAGAAAAATATTTAAAATATTGAATAATATTCACAAAGATTGTATACCCTTTCACAACCGGTTTCTTTCCTTTCAAAGGATTTTCTTTCATATTTGGAATAGGAATTTGTACACATGTGCCCATTACCTTTGAGCTCACTTGAGATGTTGCAAAGAAATCCATAACTGTTTCTCAGTGGAGAGACTGTTCTATATTATCTGATGTCTGGAGATTCAGAGGAGACTTTTGACCTTCCCAGAATTAAAGACCAAAGAATGATCAATGGAAAAAGGCAGATAAATATCATCTAAGAATTGTTTGGAGATTTCTTTTTCCTTTTTGGTTTTATTGAATGTATTCTTTATCTACATTTCAAATGTTATTCCTGTTCCTGGTTTTAACCCTCCTAGAAAACACCTATCCCATCCCTGCTCCACCTGCTTCCATGAGGATACTCTCCCACCCATCTCATTCCCACCTACCCTCTCTCAACTTCCCTACTCTGAGCTATCTATCAAGCCTCCATAGGACCAAGGACCTCACCTGCCATTGATGCCTGACAAGGCACTCCTTTACAAGTGCAGCTGAAGACATGTGCACCCCTTGGTTGATGGCTTAGTCCCTGGGAGCTCTGGGAGTCTGGTTGGTTGATATTGTTGTTCTTTCTATTAGGTTGTAAACCCCTTCAGCCTCCCCAGTTCTTTCTCCAACTCCTCCATTGGGGACTTTGCTCTTAGTCCAATAGTTAACTGCTAGCATCTGCCTCTGTATTTGTAAGGCTCTGGAAAGGCCTCTTTGAAGAAAGCCATATTAGGCTCCTTTTTTTTTTTTTCACTTTTTTCTTTTTTTTAAAATTCGATATAATTTTTTATTTACATTTCAAATGTTTTCCCCTTTTCTAGCCCCCAACTCCCCGAAAGTCCCATAAGCCCCTTTCTCTTCCCCTGTCCTCCCACCCACCCCTTCCCACTTCCCCGTTCTGATTTTACCGAATACTGCTTCACAGAGTCTTTCCAGAACAAGGGGCCACTCCTCCTTTCTTCTTGTACCTCATTTGATATGTGGATTATGTTTTGGGTATTCCAGTTTTCTAGGTTAATATCCACTTATTAGTGAGTGCATACCATGATTCACCTTTTGAGTCTGGGTTACCTCACTTAGTATGATGTTCTCTAGCTCCATCCATTTGCCTAAGAATTTCATGAATTCATTGTTTCTAATGGCTGAATAGTACTCCATTGTGTAGATATACCACATTTTTTGTATCCACTCTTCTGTTGAGGGATATCTGGGTTCTTTCCAGCATCTGGCAATTATAAATAGGGCTGCTATGAACATAGTAGAGCATGTATCCTTATTACATAGTGGGGAATCCTCTGGGTATATGCCCAGGAGTGGTATAGCAGGATCTTCAGGACGTGAGGTGCCCAGTTTTCGGAGGAAACGCCAGACTGATTTCCAGAGTGGTTGTACCAATTTGCAACCCCACCAGCAGTGGAGGAGTGTTCCTCTTTCTCCACACCTTCTCCAACACCTGCTGTCTCCTGAATTTTTAATCTTAGCCATTCTGACTGGTGTAAGGTGAAATCTCAGGGTTGTTTTGATTTGCATTTCCCTAATGACTAATGAAGTTGAGCATTTTTCAAGATGCTTCTCCACCATCTGAAGTTCTTCAGGTGAGAATTCTTTGTTTAACTCTGTACCCCATATTTTAATAGGGTTGTTTGGTTTTCTGGAGTCTAACTTCTTGAGTTCTTTATATATATTGGATATTAGCCTTCTATCTGATGTAGAATTGGTGAAGATATTTCCCAATATGTTGGTTGCCGATTTGTCTTCTTGATGGTGTCCTTTGCCTTACAGAAACTTTGTAATTTTATGAGGTCCCATTTGTCAATTCTTGCTCTTAGAGCATACGCTATTGGTGTTCTGTTCAGAAACTTTCTCCCTGTACCGATGTCCTCAAGGGTCTTCCCCAGTTTCTTTTCTATTAGCTTCAGAGTGTCTGGCTTTATGTGGAGGTCCTTGATCCATTTGGATTTGAGCTTAGTACAAGGAGACAAGGATGGATCAATTCACATTCTTTTGCATGCTGACCTCCAGTTGAACCAGCACCATTGGTTGAAAAGGCTCTCTTTTTTCCATTGGATGTTTTCAGCTCCTTTGTTGAGGATCAAGTGGCCATAGGTGTGTGGGTTCATTTCTGGATCTTCAATCCTGTTCCATTGATCCTCCTGCCTGTCACTGTACCAATACCATGCAGTTTTTAACACTATTGCTCTGTAGTATTGCTTGAGGTCAGGGATACTGACTCCCCCAGACTTTCTTTTGTTGCTGAGAAGAGTTTTAGCTATCCTGGGTTTTTTGTTATTCCAGATGAATTTGATAATTGCTCTTTCTAACTCTGTGAAGAATTGAGTTGGGATTTTGATGGGTATTGCACTGAATCTGTATATTGCTTTTGGCAAAATGGCCATTTTAACTATATTGATTCTACTGATCCATGAGCATGGGAGGTTTTCCCATTTTTTGAGGTCTTCTTCCATTTCCTTCTTCAGAGTCTTGAAGTTCTTGTCATACAGATCGTTCACATGTTTGGTAAGAGTCACCCCAAGATACTTTATACTGTTTGTGGCTATTGTGAAGGGGGTCATTTCCCTAATTTCTTTCTCAGCCTGCTTATCCTTTGAGTATAGGAAGGCCACTGATTTGCTTGAGTTGATTTTATAACCTGCCACTTTGCTGAAGTTGTTTATCAGCTGTAGGAGCTCTCTAGTGGAGTTTTTTGGGTCACTTAGGTAGACTATCATGTCGTCTGCAAATAATGATAGTTTGACTTCTTCCTTTCCGATTTGTATCCCTTTGACCTCCTTATGTTGTCGAATTGCCCGAGCTAGTACCTCAAGTACAATATTGAAAAGATAAGGAGAAAGAGGGCAGCCTTGTCTAGGCCCTGATTTCAGTGGGATTGCTACAAGTTTCTCTCCATTTAGTTTGATGCTGGCTACCGGTTTGCTGTATATTGCTTTTACTATGTTTAGGTATGGGCCTTGAATTCATGTTCTCTCCAAGACTTTAAGCATGAAAGGATGCTGAATTTTGTCAAATGCTTTTTCAGCATCCAATGAAATGACCATGTCGTTTTTTTCTTTGAGTTTGTTTATGTAGTGGTTGCATTGATGGATTTCCATATATTGAACCAACCCTGCATTCCCGGGATAAAGCCTACTTGATCATGGTGGATGATCATTTTGATGTGTTCTTGGATTCGGTTGGCAAGAATTTTTTTGAGTATTTTTGCATCGATGTTCATAAGGGAAATTGGTCTGAAGTTCTCTTTCTTTGTTGGATCTTTGTGTGGTTTTGGTATCAGCGTGATTGTGGCTTCATAGAAGGAATTGGGTAGTGTTCCTTCTGTTTCTATCTTGTGGAATAGTTTGAAGAGTATTGATGTTAACTCTTCTTTGAAAGTCTGATAGAATTCTGCACTGAAACCATCTGGTCCTGTGCTTTTTTTGGTTGGAAGACTTTCTATGACTCCTTCTGTTTCTTTAGGCTTTATGGGACTGTTTAGATGGTCTAGTTGGTCCTGATTTAATTTTGGTATTTGGTATCTGTCAAGGAAATTGTCCATTTCCTCCAGATTCTCCAGTTGTGTTGAGTACAGGCTCTTGTAGTAGGATCTGATGATTTTTTGAATTTCCTCAGTTTCCGTTGTTATATCTCCCTTTTCAGTTCTAAGTTTGTTAATTTGGATACTTTCTCTGTGCCTTTTGGTCAGTCTGGCTAAGGGTTTATCTATCTTGTTGATTTTCTCAAAGAACCAGCTCCTGGTTTTGTTGATTCTTTGTATGGTTCTCTTTGTTTCTACTTGATTGATTTCGGCCCTGAGTTTGATGATTTCTTGCCTTCTACTCCTCCTAGGTGAAATAGCTTCTTTTTGTTCCAGGGCTTTCAGGTGTGTCATTAAGGTGATAATGTATGCTCTCTCCATTTTCTTTTTGGAGGCACTCAGGGCTATGAGTTTTCCTCTTAGCACTGCTTTCATTGTGTCCCATAGATTTGGGTATGTTGTGTCTTCATTTTCATTGTGTTCTAAAAAGTCTTTAATATCTTTCCTTATTTCTTCCTTGACCAAGTTATCATTGAGTAGAATATTGTTCAGTTTCCACGTGTATGTGGGTTTTCTGTTGTTTTTGTTGCTATTGAAGACCACTTTCACTCCATAGTGATCTGATAGGAGGCATAGGATTAGTTCGATCTTCTTATATTTGTTGAGGTCTGTCTTGTGACCAATTATATGGTCGATTTTGGAGAAGGTACCATGAGGTGCTGAGAAAAAGGTATATTCTTTTGCTTTAGGATAGAATGTTCTATATATATCTGTTAAATCTAATTGGTCCAAAGCTTCAATTAGTTTCATTGTGTCCCTGTTTAGTTTCTGTTTTCCTGATCGGTCCATTGAGGAAAGTACAGTGTTGAAGTCACCCACAATTATTGTGTTAGGTGCAATGTGTGCTTTGAGTTTCAATAAAGTTTCTTTTACGAAAGAGGTTTTCTTAGTTTCTCCATCTACGGTGATTGAGAGTTTTGCTGGATATAGTAGTTTTGCCTGGCATTTGTGTTCTCTTGGAGTCTGCATGAGATCTGCTCAGGACCTTCTAGCCTTCATAGTCTCAGGTGAAAAGTCTGCTGTGATTCTGATAGGTCTTCCTTAATATGTTATTGGCCTTTTTCTCTTACTGCCTTTAATATTCTTTCCTTGTTTAGAACATTTGGTGTTTTGATTATTATGTGACAGGAAGTATTTCTGTTCTGGTCCAGTCTGTTTGGAGTTCTGTAGGCTTCTTGTATATTAACGGGCATCTCTCTCTTTAGGTTAGGGAAGTTTTCTTTCATAATTTTATTGAAGATATTTGCTGGCCCTTTAAGTTGTAAATCTTCACTCTCATCTATGCCTATAATCCTTAGGTTTGGTCTTCTCATTGTGTTCTGGATTTCCTGGATATTTTGGGTTACAAGCTTTTTGCATTTTGCATTTTCTTTAACTGTTGAGTCCATGGTTTCTATGGAATCTTCAGCATCTGAGATTCTTTCTTCTATCTCTTGTATTCTGTTGTTGATATTTGCATCTCTGTCCCCTGATTTCTTCCCAAGGCTTTCTATCTCCAAAGCTGTCTCCCTTTGAGTTTTCTTAGTTGTTTCTACTTCTGATTTTAGATCCTGGATAGTTTTGCTTAGCTCCTTCACTTGCTTGTTTGTGCTTTCCTCTAATTCTTTAAGAGATTTTTGTGTTCCCTCTTTCATGACCTCAGCCTGTTGACCAAAGTTCTCCTGTATTTCTTTAAGTGTTTTTTGCGTTTCCTCATTATTTGCTTTTGTATACTCCTGGATTTCTTTCAATGATTTTTGTGTTTCCCTTGCAAGGGCTTCTAACTTTTGATCCATTTTCTCCTGAATTTCTTTAAGTATGTCCTTCATGTGTTCCTGTATCAGCATCATGACCAGTGATTTTAAATCCAAATCTTGTTTTACTGGTGTGATGGGGTATCCAGGACATGCTAATAGAGGAGAATTGGGTTCAGATGTTGCCATATTGCCTTGATTTCTGTTAGTGACGTTCCTGCGTTTGCCTTTTGTCATCTAGTTCTCACTGGTGTTAGTTGGTCTTGTCAGTGCTGGATTCACCAGTGCAAGCTGCCCCTTCCCAGCTGGCCTCTGGTGCACAGCTTACCTCCTGCACTGCCTGGAGACAGGGTGCTGTTGCCCAGGCTGTTCAGATCCTGAAGCAGACACCTGAAGGCTCCTGCTCATGCCCGCTGGATTCCCTGGAGCACACTGACTTCTCCCAGCTGGCTGCCCAGAAGCCCTTCCTGTCTCTTGCAGGACCTGGAGAGGACCTGGGTGTTGCCGCCCAGGCTGATCTGGATCCGGTAGTGGAGAGAGTTGAGCTGAGGGCTCCAGCTAGAGGCCTCAGGACTGGGACCCAAGCTCTGGGCCTCAGGAGCAAGCAGTGCTGTGAGCTCCCAGACTGCCTCTGGGTGCACACTGGGTCTCCCACACTTCCTGGAGACCGAGCACTGTGGCCCTGGTCATTCAGATCCCAAAGCAGGCACCCGAAGGCTCCCACTGGGGCCCGCTGGGTTCACCCGAGCACACCGACTTCTCCCTGCTGGCTGCCCGGAAGCCCCTCTTGCCTCTTGCAGGACCTGGAGATGTGGTTTTGCTGCCTAGGCTGATCTGGATCTGGAAGCAGAGAGAGTTGAGCTGAGGGCTCCCTGTCAGAGGCCTCAGGACTGGGACCCAAGCTCTGGGCCGCAGGAGCAAGCCGCGCTGCGAGCTCCCAGACTGTCTCTAGGCTCCTTTCAACAAGTATTTCTTGGCATCAATCATACTGTCTGGGTTTGGTGACTGTTTATAGGATGAGTCCCCAGGTAGGACAGTCTCAGAATGGCCTTTCCATCAGTCTCTGCTCTACACTTTATCTCCATAATTCTTGCTGTGATTATTTTCTTCCCTTTCTCAGAAAAACCAAAGCACCCACACTTTTGTCTTCCTTCTTGAGTTTCATGTGGTCTGTGAATTGTATCTTGTTTATTCTGAGCTTGGGGCTAATTTCCACTTCCATATGTGTTCTTTTGTGATTGGGTTATGTCACTCAGAATGATATTTTTTAGCTCCATCCATTTGCCTAAGAATTTTATGAATTCATTGTTTTAATAGCTGAGTAGTACTCCATTGTGAAAATATACCACGTTTTCTGTATCCATTCTTCTGCTGAGGGACATCTTAGCTCTTTCCAACTTCTGTCTATTATAAACAAGGCTGCTATGAACATAGTGGAGCATGGGTCCTTATTACATGATGGAGTATCTTCTGAGTATATGTCCAAGAGAAGTATAGCTGGGTGCTCAGGAAGTACTATGTCAAATTTTCTAAGGAACTGCCAAACTAATTTCCAGAGTAGCTGCACCAGCTTGCAATCCTACCAGCAATGGAAGAGTATTCCTCTCCCTCAACATCCTTGCCAGCATCTGCTGTCACCTGAGTTTTTGATTTTAGCTAATCGGAATGGTGTGAGGTGGAATTTTAGGGTTGTTTTGATTTGTATTTCTACATTGATTGATAACTAAGGATGTTGAACATTTCTTTAGGTGCTTCACAGCCATTTGAGTTTCCTCAGTTGAGAATCCTCTGTTTAGTTCGGTACCCCCATTTTCTATAGGATTATTTGATTCTGTGGAGTCTAACTTCTTGAGTTCTTTGTATACATTGGATATGTAGCCTTCTATCTGATGTAGGATTCATAAAGATCTTTTCCCAATCTGTTGGTTGCCATTTTATCCTCTTGACAATGTCTTTGGCTTACAGAAGCTTTGCTATTTTATGAGATCCCATTTGTCAATTCTTTTTTTTTTTAATAATTAGATATATTCTTAATTTACATTTCAAATGATTTCTCCTTTCTTGGTTTCCCCTCAAAAGTTCCATAAGCAATCTCCCCACCCCCTGTTTCCCAATCAACCCCCTCCCTCTTCCCTGTCCTGGCATTCCCCTACACTGCTACATCAAGCCTTTACAGGATCAGAGGCCTCTCCTTCCTTTGATGTTCAACAAGGCCATTCTCTAATGCCTATGCATCTGGAGCCATGGGTAACACCATGTGTACTACCTGGTTGATGTTTTTGTCCCTGGGAGCTCTGGGAGTACTGAGTGGCTTATAATATTGTTTCTCCTATGGAGCTGCAAACCCCTTCAGCTCCATGGGTCATTTCTGTAGCTCCCCATTGGGGACCCTGTGTTCAGTTAAATGGCTGGCTAAGAGCATACCCCTCTGTATTTTTCATGCACTAGCGGAGCCTCCCATGTGACAGTTATATCTGGCTGCAGTCAGCAAGTACATGTGGGCAGCATTAATAGTGTTGGGGTTTTGTATATACGGGATAGATCCCTAGGTGGGGTAGTCTCTGGATGGTCTTTCCCTCAGTATCTGCTCCACACTTTGTCTCTGTATCTCCTTCTGTGGGTATTTGGTTCCCCCTTCTAAGAAGGACAATTGTATCCATACTTTGTTCTTCCTTCTTCTTGGTCATCATTTGATATATGAATTGTGTCTTTGGTATTCCAAGCTTCTGGGCTAATATCCACTCATTGGTGAGTGCAAACCAAGTGTCTTCTTTTGTGATTGGGTTACCTCACTTAGGATGATATTTTCCAGTTCCACCCATTTGCCTAAAACTTTCATGAATTCATTGTTTTTAATGACTGAATGGTATTCCATTGTGTAAATATGCCACATTTTCTGTATCCATTCCTCCCTTGAGGTACATCTGGATACTTTCCAGCTTCTGGCTATTATAAATTGGGCTACTATGAACATAGTAGCATTTGTCTTTATTACATGCTTGGGAATCCTCTGGGTATATGCCCAGGAGTGATATAACAGGGTCCTCTAGTAGTATCATGCCCAGTTTTCTGAGGAATCTCCAAACTGATTTCTGGAGTGGTTGCACCAGCTTGCAACCCCAGCAACAGTGAAGGAGTGTTCCTCTTTTCCACATCCTTCATGTGGAATAAGAAAAAACCCAGGATAGGTAAAACTATTCTCAACAGTAAAAGAACTTCTAGGGGAATCAGTATCCTAGACCTCAAGCAGTACTACAGATCAGTAGTGTTAAAAACTTCATGGTATTGGTACAGTGACAAGCGGGTAGATCAATGGAACAGAATTGAAGATACATTTGTCAATTCTCGATCTTAGAGCATAAGCTATTGGTGTTCTCTTTAAGAAATATTCCCCTGTGTCCATGTGTTCAAGGCTCTTCTCCACTTTCTCCTCTATAAGCTTCAGTGTATCTGGTTTTATGTGAAAGCCCTTGATCCACTTGGGCTTGAGCTTTGTACAAGGAGATAAATGGGTCAATTTGCATTTTTTCTACATGCTGACCACCAGTTGATCCAGCACTATTTGTTAAAAATGCTATTTATTTTTCCACTGGACGTTTTTTGTTCCTTTGTCAACTATCAAGTGACCATAGGTGTATGGGTTCATTTCTGGTTCTTCAAATCTATTCCACTGATCGTCCTGCCTAGGCCTGTTCAAATACCATTCAGTTTATATAACTATTGTTTTGTAATAAAGCTTGAGGTCAGGAATGGTGATTTCTCCAAGAACATGTTATCTTGTTGAGAATAGTTTTCTGTTATCTTGGGTTTTTTGTTATTCCAAATGAATTTGCAGATTGCTCTTTCTAGCTCTATGAATAATTGGTTTGGAATTTTGATGGGGATTTAATGGAATATGTATATTGCTTTCAGGAGCAAGATGGCCATTTTTACACATTAATCCTGCCAATGTATGAGCATGGGAGATCTTTCCATCTGCTGAGATATCCTTCAATTTCATTCTTCAGAGGCTTGAAGTTCTTTTCATAAAGATCTTTTACTTGCTTGGTTAGAGTTACAGCAAGATATGTAATATTATTTATGACTATTGTGAAGGGTATCATGTCCCTACTTTCTTTCTCAGCTTGTTTATCCTTTCAGTAGAAGAAGGCTACTGATTTGTGAGTTAATTTTATAGAGAGATATTTTGCTGAAGTTGTTAAACAGCTATAGAAGTTTTCTGGTGGAAGTTTTGGGGTCATTTAAATATATGATCATATCATCTGAAAAATAGAGATATTTTGATTTTTCCTTTCTATTTGGACACCTTTTACCTCCTTTTCTTGTCTAATTGCCCTAGCTAGAACTTCAATTACTATATTGAATAAAGAGGAAGAGAGCGGGCAGCCTTGTCTGGTCCCAGATTTCAGTGGGATTGCTTTAAGTTTCTGTCCATTTAGTTTTATATTTGCTACTGGTTTGATGTATATTGTTTTTCCTATGTTTATGCGGAATTAGGTTTGTGTGGCTATCTTCTTTTGAATTTGTTGAAACATTATCTTCATGCTTTTTCTAAGGTGACGTTTCCCTGCTCATGTTGATGTTTTCAACCTATTATTCTTTGTAGAGCTGGGTTTGTGTAAGATATTGATGTAAATTTGGTT
Organism: Apodemus sylvaticus; assembly: GCF_947179515.1. Taxonomy (NCBI): domain Eukaryota; kingdom Metazoa; phylum Chordata; class Mammalia; order Rodentia; family Muridae; genus Apodemus; species Apodemus sylvaticus. The sequence continues at coordinate 72,947,145 of NC_067477.1, read as the reverse complement.
TTATCATGGAATATCCTGTTTTCTCTGTCTATGGTAAGTGAGAGTTTTTCTGGGTATAATAACCTGTGCTGGCATTTATGTTCTCTTGGAGGCTTATGACATCTGCTCAGGATCTTCTAGCTTTCATAGTTTCTGCTGAGAAATCTCATGTAATTCTGATAGGTCTGCCTTTATATATTACTTGACCTTTTCCCTTACTGCTTTTAATAGTCCTTCTTTGTTTAGTGTATTCAGTGTTTTTGGAATTTCTGTTCTGGTCCAAGCTATTTGGAGTTCTGTAGGCCTCTTGTATGTTCATGGGTATCTCATTCTTTAGGTTAGGGAAGTTTTCTTCTATAATTTTGTTAAAGCTATTTCCTGGCCGTTTAAGTTGAGAATCTTTGCTCTCTTCTATATTTATAATCCTTAGGTTTGGTCTACTCAATGTGTCCTCGATTTCTTGCATGTTTTGGGTCAGAAGCTTTTTGTATTTTGCATTTTCTTTTGACTATTTAGTCCATCTCTCCTACGGTATCTTCTACACCTGAGATTCTCTCTTCTATCTCTTGTATTCTGCTCGTGATACTTATATCTGTAATTCCTGACCTCTTTCATAGGTTTTCCATTTCCAGGTTCCAGCCTACATTCGTGTTTTCTTTATTGTTTCTACTTCCACTATTAGGCCTTGGATAATTTTATTCAATTCCTTCACCTGTTTAACTGTGTTTTCCTGTATTTCTATCAGTGAGTTATTGATATCCTCCTTAAAGGATTCTATTATCTTCATGATATAGGATTTTAGTTCAGCTTCCTGATTTTCAGGTGTATTGTTGCATTCAGTGCTTGATGTGGTGGGAGAACTAGATTCTTATGAAGCCACATATGTTGGCTTCTATTACTTATGGTCTTGTGCTTGCCTTTCACCATCTGGATATCCCTGGTGTTTTTTGATCCGGGTGATTGTCTGGAGTCTGCCTCTTTTAACATTGGGTTGTTTCAGGTCTCCTTGTAGGCCTGCAGCCCTGGCTGCAGCAGACTACCTGTGGGGCCTTCTGATGGGGGAATGCTCCTCTCAGGGGCAGAGAGGGTAATGATCTGTTGCCCTAGCTGCAGTAGATCTCCTGGGGGGCCTTTAGACAGTTGGGTTGACTGCTCTGAGTGTAATGGGTTCTTTAGGATAGATTGGATATAATATCTTCACTGGAACAGACCAGCCAAGAGTCTGCCTCAGCAGAAAGGATGAGGTGGTAAAAGGGGCAGAAAAGAAGTGGTGTTTGCTAGGATGGGGTTTTTGATGGCTGATGAGTCTAAGTCTGCCAGGCTCCCAGCAGCAGCTCTGGGACTCCAGAGGTGGGGAGGGGATGTTTCTTACCAACTGTTCAGAGTGCAGAGGGTTCTCTAGAATGGATCAGGAGATGGTGTCTCCACAGAAGCAGACCAGTCAAAATTCTGCCCCAGCAGAAAGGACCTGGTGACAGAAGGGGGCAGAAGGGATGGAAGTGGAGTGGTATTTGGGTCGGGGGGGGGGGGGGGTGTCAGAGGTTTTGGTGGGTTGATGGGTTTGAGTCTGATGGAACCCCAGCAGCAGCTCTGATACTCTGGAGGGGTGGGGCCTGATCCTTACCCCACTGCTCTGAGTGCAATGGGATCTTTAGTATGAATCTGGATATAATGTCTTCACTGGAGCACACTAGCCAAGAGTGTGCCCCAGCAGAAAGGACTGGTGGCACAAGCAGTGGAAGGGGCATTTGAAGATGATTTGATCATCTCAATCCTTTGGAGGAATCTTGGCAGCATCAGAAAGAAAAGGAAAGGGAGATCAAAGATAGTTTAAATGAGATAGATCAAAGTTTAAATAATGAAAATCTAGGATGAATTCTGTGACTTTAAATTCTGGTATAGGTTTTTTGTTTTTTGTTTTTGTTTTTATTTTGTTCTTTGTTTTTTAATTGTTTTCATAATGGGGTCATTGTCTTCTTGTACTGCAGTTTCTCCTTCAATTCAATCTCCTCTTCCTTCTCTTTCCTTCACTTCCTCCCTCCCTTCCTTCCTTTTCTTCCTTCCTTGCTTGCTTCATTGCATTGTTTCACTTTTTCCATCTTTTTGCTTGCTTTGGGAATAATTTAATAACAATATACATATATATGTTTAATGCATAAATGCATAAGCTTAATTTTAACTAAGTGAATTCTAAAATATTTTCCTCAAGAGAGGAATACAGAGGAAAATGTGTGGAGCCGAAACTGAAGGAAAGGCCACTGAGAGACTTCCCTACCTGGCAATCTATCCCATATACAGACTCCAAACCTAGACACTATTGTAGATGCCAAGGAGTACTTGCTGACAGGAGTCTGATATAGCTGTCTCCTGAGAGGTTCTGTCAAAGCCTGACAAATACAGATGAAGATGCTCACAGCCAACTATTGGTCTGAGCATGGGGTCCCTAATGGAGGAGTTAGAGAAATGACTGAAGAAGCTAAAGGGTTTACAACCCCATGGGAAGAGCAATAATATCAACCAACCAGATACCCCAGAGCTCCCAAGGACTAAAGTACCAACCAAAGAGCACACATGGAGGGACCCATGGCTCCAGCCACATATGCCGCAGAGGATGGCCTTGTTGAACATCAGTGGGAGAAGAGGCCCTTGCTCCCATGAAGGCTTGATGCCCCAGTGTAGGGGAATGCAAGGGCAGGGAGGTAGGAGCAGGTAGGTGTGTGGGGGAGCATCCTCATAGAAGCAGGGAGATGGAAGATGGGATAGGAGGTTTGTGGAGGGGAAACAAGAAAATAGTATAACATTTGAAATGTAAATAAATAAAATATCCAATAAAAAAGTTAAATAATTATTTTTTTTCAAAATTCCATGTTGTTTCTTTTAAATGTAATACTTGCTCAAAGTACATCTCATTGGATACCAGGGAAGAAAGCAACTGGAAAATTTTCTCTGGTCCAAATCCATGAAAAATCCACGGATATTATTGCTTGCTAATATTTTCTAATAATTTGCAAAGTTTTGTTCTCCTTTTGTTATGTTTGGAAAAATATGAGCATTAGATACCATGACAGTGTGTTCAGGCTGCCAAATGCCAACAGGAGCAGACTGCACAGCAAGAACAGTGCATTTGTTTGACAATGTGTTATACACTATTGATAATGATTTTGAAATTGTAATCAGTATTCTTGCCTTTTGCTCAGTGATATTAAGCTTTAGAATTCGTAAGGTAATTGCATTTGTTTAATAGTTGCTGTTTATTTTCCAGATTATGTAGTGATTGTTCATAGTTGCCATATTATTTGTTCCTAATTCCTAAGCCAGGACCACTCCTCATAATATCTGTCACTGTGTTCAGCATGAACTCAGGGTGCTTTGGGTTTTCCTAATTGCATCTCACAAGTTCTAGTCTTTAAGTCATTAATATCAGTGTAGGAATTAGAGAAAATATAGAAAGGCAAAACTTTGAGATGTTTAGAATTCTGAAAAAAAGTTTAGATTTTAAATTTCTGCCTACATGTGCATTGCAGAGCAGTTGACAAAGGAGATTCAAGAAGACTGCAGCAACCATATAATTAATAAAAGAAGACAGTTATGTTTGATTCATACTTAATATCAATATCAATGCTTATGAAACAGGTCCTGAACAAGTAGGTAAAGCAGTCATGATAAAATGATCATTGATAAAATATGCATTTTCTCCAATGGGACAAACATTGGGCAGGCAGCTTTCGTTCAAAGGGCACTGCCAGATTTCAGTGAACTCAGATACGATGAGAGTGGAGAGTTTCTATGTTAGATGATTTCTTATAAATTACTCTGAGAAATTTTCTGGAATGCTGAAAATAATTCTGGGTTTCAGGAATTGAAAATGTCCAGATGCTTTTAGGCAAAGTTTCATAGATCTCTTAGGAGCTTATTATAGTCCCTTCATAGGCCAGAAAACAGAATCTTTTAGGCATTAACAGGGATCTAATACATAAGGGTTACTACTAGAGTTTACACAAGAAGGAAGCTTTACTGTTCAAATTTTGTTCTCACACACAAATTGTGTGTACTTCCTATACTTATCTGATGAACATTAATGAGAGCTTTTGTAGGCAAGTTTATTAATAGATAGTCAGTTTTCATTTATCATTCCTTAAACTTTGGGGCTAGAGTAGTGCTTGAATTGATTCTCATTGGTAAGACAAAGACTGAAGTACCTTAAGCTATTGCATAAAATATCAAAACAATCATCCTATAGACTATTAGCATGTAGTAATTGCTGGGTGCCAATTGAAGAAAAATATATTGAAAACATTTAAAATGTCATTAATCTCATTTCATGATTGTGGTATGCAAACCAAAACCCTTGGACTAACCTTTCCATCCATTTTGTTTCATGTCAAATCTCTGTGGACTGTGGGCTCTGGGAACACTCACCATATGCAGGTCCACAGTAATCTCGTGCTTCCCTCTTATTTCCCTGATTCATCTACCACTTGAAGTATGCCTTCTCCAAGCTCTGTCAGACCTCAGTATTCTACAATATGATTGAATTACTAAATTTTGGGTTTGGTCCATGTAACTGTCTTATGACAGACAGTCATCTCTCTATCTAGTTCACCTTGCATCAATGTCAAAACATTAAAAAAAATTACTACCATGAGCTTCAGAGAAAAAGACTATGAATATAAATGATGTTCTATGTTTCAAATATTGACATTTTATAACCTGGGCTGAAATAGAGCCTTCTTTATGGGTCTCTTGTTTATTGTTTGTGAATACATATTTGGATAGTTCATCATAATTCTTTTCAATATAATTTAAGAATGATTTTTGGTATACTTTGAACATCAGCCCTTGAAAAAGTAAATGAAAAAAGGCCTTGTTTTATCTCATGCTTAGGATAAAAATTGAAATCAGTAATTCTCACAGAACAGATGCCCTTGCAACTGAGAAGCACTCATTCTCTAATAATGCCTGGCATAATTTTTGTTACATTTGTATCTCTGCTATAATTACGTGATTATTTTAGTAGGAATTAAAGGACTATAAAGGAACAGAATATTTTATGTGCAGTTATATGTAAATTTACTCTTATAAATATGGAAGCGCTCTTTTTCACTTGAGTATTTGCTTAGGGTTCACCATGATAGATGCAAACAAGGTTCATATTGTTTATTAGAAGATTGCTAAGATATATAACAGTAATTGTCACAGCACTCCGTAGAATGAACTTCCAAAATCCAGAATCTGCTGTTGTATCTATTGACTGATAATATACAGATGAAATCACCACATTTAAAAATTCCACTGAGATATTGAAATATCTAAGACTTTATCTCTTTCAGTTGCATAAACCATGTCTAATGTGTGCCTTGTCATTTTACTGAGCCAATCTGGCTTTCAAATAAGGCCAAAACTATAGTTTACACTTCAAATTTTCTAAAGATATTATCCATGTCAATGTTAGACTAATAACTAATAAGAAAAAAGTCTACTTGTCACCACCAGAACCTTATACAATATGGCAAATACCAGAAGAATAAGGGCAGACAGCTAATTGTGTTTTTCCAAAATTAAATTTGAATATAGATAACATCAACATATAATCTATGACTTGCTATCACCCTTTTGTTTTGTGTGTATTTTACAATAACAACATTTTCAAGATAAATAATTATTTTAATTATTTTTCACAATAACCAACAAACACTTGCATCTACTACTTTGTAAACCCTTTGTGGACTTTATGGGAAATATATTCTCCTGGTTACTGAATTGTCAACTTGATACTAGTTACAGTTGTTTGGACAAAAGAAAATCAATTCAATTCGCATTCTTCTACATGCTGACCTCCAGTTGAACCAGCACCACTTGTTGAAAAGGCTATCTTTTTTCCATTGGATGTTTTCAGCCCCTTTGTCAGGATCAAGTGGCCATAGATGTGTGGGTTCATTTCTGGATCTTCAGTCCTGTTCCATTGATCTGCCTGCCTGTCACTGTACCAATACCATGCAGTTTTTAACACTATTGCTCTGTAGTATTGTTTGAGGTCATGGATACTGATTCCCCCAGAATTTCTTTTGTTGCTGAGAATAGTTTTAGCTATCCTGGGTTTTTTGTTATTCCAGATGAATTTGATAATTGCTCTTTCTAACTCTGTGAAGAATTGAGTTGGGATATTGATGGGTATTGCATTGAATCTGTATATTGCTTTTGGCAAAATGGCCATTTTAACTATATTGATCCTGCCGATCCATGAGCATGGGAGATTTTCCCATTTTTTGAGGTCTTCTTCCATTTCCTTCTTCAGAGTCTTGAAGTTCTTGTCATACAGATCTTTCACATGTTTGGTAAGAGTCACCCCAAGGTACTTTATACTGTCTGTGGCTAATGTGACGGGGGTCATTTCCCTAATTTCTTTCTCAGCCTGCTTATCCTTTGAGTATAGGAAAGGCCACTGATTTGCTTGAGTTGATTTTATAACCTGCCACTTTGCTGAAGTTGTTTATCAGCTGTAGGAGCTCTCTAGTGGAGTTTTTTGGGTCACTTAGGTAGACTATCATGTCATCTGCAAATAATGATAGTTTGACTTCTTCCTTTCCAATTTGTATCCCTTTGACCTCCTTATGTTGTCGAATTGCCCGAGCTAGTACCTCAAGTACAATATTGAAAAGATAAGGAGATAGGGGGCAGCCCTGTCTAGTCCCTGATTTTAGAGGGATTGCTTCAAGTTTCTCTCCATTTAGTTTGATGTTGGCTACCGGTTTGCTGTATATTGCTTTTACTATGTTTAGGTATGGGCCTTGAATTCCTGTTCTTTCCAAGACTTTAAGCCTGAAAGGATGCTGAATTTTGTCAAATGCTTTTTCAGCATCCTATGAAATGACCATGTGGTTTTTTTTCTTTGAGTTTACGTAGCGGATTGCATTGATGGATTTCCGATCCAGCCTTGTTTCCTTGTACTAAGCTCAAATCCAAATGGATCAAGGACCTCCACATAAAGCCAGATACTCTGAAGCTAATAGAAAAGAAAGGGAAGACCCTTGAGGACATTGGTATAGGGAGAAAGTTTCTGAACAGAACACCAATAGCATATGCTCTAAGATCAAGTATTGACAAATGGGACCTCATAAAATTACAAAGTTTCAAATCATCAAAAGGACAAATCGGCAACCAACAAATTGGGAAAAGATCTTCACCAATCCTACATCAGGTAGAGGGCTAATATCCAATATATATAAAGAACTCAAGAAGTTAGACTCCAGAAAACCAAACAACAATATTAAAAATGGGGTACAGAGTTTTAAACAAAGAATTCTCACCTGAAGAACTTCGGATGGCAGAGAAACACCTTAAAAAATGCTCACCTTCATTAGTCATTAGGGAAATGCAAATCAAAACAACCCTGAGATTTCACCTTACACCAGTCAGAATGGCTAAGATTAAAAATTCAGGAGATAGCAGGTGTTGGTGAGGATGTAGAGAAAGAGGAACACTCCTCCACTGTTGGTGGGGTTGCAAATTGGTACAACCACTCTGGAAATCAGTCTGGCAGTTCCTCCGAAAACTGGGCACCTCACTTCCAGAAGATCCTGCTATACCACTCCTGGGCATATACCCAAAAGATTCCCCAGCATGTAATAAGGATACATGTTCCACTATGTTCATAGCAGCCCTATTTATAATTGCCAGAAGATGGAAAGAATCCAGGTATCCCTCAACAGAAGAGTGGATGCAAAATGTGGTATATATACACAATGAAGTACTATTCAGCCATTAGAAACAATGAATTCATGAAATTCTTAGGCAAATGGGTGGAGCTGGAGAATATCATACCAAGTGAGGTAACCCAGACTCAAAAGATAAATCATGGTATGCACTCACTAATAAGTGGATATTAACCTAGAAAACTGGAATACCCAAAACATAATCCACACATCAAATGAGGTACAAGAAGAAGGGAGGTGTGGCCCCTTGTTCTGAAAAGACTCAGTGAAGCAGTATAGAGCAAAATCAGAACAGGGAAGTGGGAAGGGTTGGGTGGGAAAACAGGGGGAGGGAAGGGGACTGATGGGACTTTCGGGGAGTGGAAGTCCACAAAAGGGGAAATCATTTGAAATGTAAATAAATATATCAATAAATTAAAAAAAGAAAGAAAATCAATTCAGAAAATGTCTCTATCATAATAACCTGTAGGAAAAACGGGGACATTCTCTTGATGAATGATTGTTATGGAAGGCATCAGTGCACTGAAGGCTGTGCCGTGTGACTCCCATGGGCAGGTGGCCCTAGGCTATATTTAAAATCCTGGAAAGGCTTGATCCAGCGTTGTAGGGGAGTACCAGAACAGAGAAAATGGAGGGGGGAAAGATAGGAGAATAGATGGAGAGAAGAGGACTTATGGGACATATGGAGAGGGGGGAACTAGAAAATGGGAAAGCTTTTGGAATGTAACCAAAGCATATAGAATATATATATATATATATATATATATATATTTGGTATATATATGTGGTATATATACACAATGAAGTACTATTCATTGGTGAAACTATATATATATATATATATATATATATATATATATATATATATATATATATATATATATATATATATATATATATATAAAAAATCAAACTGAGCAAGTTAAAAAGAGCAAAGCAGGAAGCAGTTCTTCCATGACCTCTGCTTCCGTTTTTCCCTCCAGGTCTCTAACTCAAGTTCCTCTCCCGATCTCTCTCTTTGACTGAGGAGTCTGTCTGTGAAATAAACCTTTTCTCCAAAATTGCATTTGGTCATGTCCTTTATTACAGTGTTCAATCCATCTCACAATATGTAGTCATATTATGTTGAATTCTCCAAGTTAGACTCTATTTTATGTTTTGTGGCATGAAAATTTAGCAACATGTGGACAGATGAGAAAAAGGTTTTCAACATGCTATAATCATGGCTCATGTCTTATTTCCATGATCTAATTCATAGTTTTCATTAATTATATTTCTTTTCGGACAATTTTATCCATTTATGTAATGTACTCTCAGTACTTGTATTCTCACCTTTTCTTTCTCTCCTGCATCTGTTAATTCATCCCTTTTCCTCCATGCATCCTCCTTTTCTATGTTCACTTAATTTTCCAACTCTGTGAATAAAACAGGACTATCTGTGTGACCTGTGAGTTTGTAATTATCCAGTGAAACCTAGTAGTATCGCCAGTGCGTCTACAACTGAAAACAATGACTCTTCCTTCTCCAAAATTCATCAGAAGCAAATAGTTCAGGATGATGATGTGGGACCCAATTTCTTCCTTCCCAATCCATAACTGCTAACATTCCAAGTTTTGTAAAGGCTCAGTGCAATCAATAGTTGCTGTGAGTTCATGATTGCAATGCTCATGTCATGCACAGAATATTCTATTTCAAATTATTTCCCCCATCTCCTCTCTGTTACATTATTCCTGCTGCATCTTCTGCAGTGTTCCTCAAGCCTTAGAGAGAGTGGAATAAATATCCTACTTTGAGCTGTGCATTTACTCATCTCTTTTTCTCAGCATATTGAACAGTTATTGTGCCTGTATTCTCTACAGAATATTTTCTTACAGAGAAGCTCCCTGTTTAAGTATAACAGTAACATTTGTCTTAGTGACTAAACATAAATGTTTAGAAAGCAATTTAGTGCTGTATTTATTTAGCTAAATAATAATAGGAAGATTCACCTTCTTATGACTTACCCAGCAATGGTTAATTGACTGGATTTACAGTTTTGCAAATAGATTCCTTCCTGAAGTGTAGTTCTCAAATACAATCAGATAATGTTAGTTGCTCCTATAACACTCATTTTTCACTATTATAGGAGAGGAGAACATCTAGAGTTTGTAGTGTTCATATTTGCGTAAGTCTCCTAATACTCTTCCTCCTTCAGGAGTCTCCACAGTAACTTCTAGGATTGTAATGCCATCAGTACATATTTATACACCCTAAGTGGGGATAATGAAGCCCCAGTCCTTGACTCCACAACCATGTAAAATAGCTTTTCAACAAAGTATTTCAGAAAGTAAAAGAATAAGAGAATAAGTAAAGGAAACACACATCTGAAAAGACCTCTTAGTTAAATTTTAAATGTTTATATATGTTAAAATTACTGTGAAGTATTCCCCAAAATTTTTAGTTTATCCTTTGAGGACAAAAATCTACAGCGGAGATTCGTGTTCCATGGTTTTCTACTCCCAAAGTTCTAAAATAAAAACAAAACAAGGAACAGAGCTGGGGTGCCCGGCCAAGACATCATCGTTAGTCTCATTCTCCATTTGCACCCAAGTGAAGCGGAAAGGAGATTAAGCTCATTACAGCTAAATATGGCTAGAGAACACATAGGAAAGTAAAACAAGATTGATACTGCCCAATACGTGCTCCAAAGCTAGAGCAATCAGCTCTAATTACTGAAAGCTTTACATCCGCAAAGATTTTTAGTGAATATGAAATTTCATATTTTATACCACTGCTAAAATTTATGTTTAACAATAGTTTTAGATGAAAATAAAACTGCTTTTATATGCTTTGTGATCAATAAAAATATTAAAACACTCTCCTGAGTGTTTAGGGATACACACACACATACACATATGCATACATACATACATGTGTGTGTGCACACATGCACACACACATTCACACACACAGTGCACACAAGCACACACATGTGCATGTGCACACACACACAGATATATATCACAAACACACACATACATAGATGTGTATGTGTCTATGTGTATACATATCTTTAAAAACTTCTTAGTTAATTTTAAAAGTTTTTGCATGTTAAAATTACTATAAAGTATCCCCACAAATTTTTAGTTTATCCTTTGAGGACAAAATCTCCATCAGAGATTCATGTCCTATATTCTTCCATTCTCAGAGCTCTAAAATACAAACAAAACGAGAAGCACTCAAAAGCCCACACCTGAGAAAAACCTTAAATGGAAAAGAAAATGACAGATTCTGGCCACTGCATATAACAACTCAGAAGCTTAGGAAAGCACAGTTGCAACTCTTTAGTTGTTAGCTCTTTACATTTAAGAAAGAGATATGTGGTCAATGTACTCAAATGATGTTCTTCTGAAATGTGTGCATATTGGTTGTTTCACCAAATACTAATCTGCTATACGTCTACGTATAATTAAAATTACATTCCTTAACATTTTTGAAATTACTTTTGATTATCTGAATGAGACCAATCTAATTGTTAGACCATTAAAGGCTAGGAAATGTCATCTATTAGAAGATGACTTATATCCCCAGGGAGAAAGAGTGTGTGTTCAGTAAACAAGCATGTGCTCAGTTTGAAGGGCATAAAGTGACTCACATTTTCTAGCTGTGTTGAAAGGTGGGGGAGAAGTGATATTGCAAGAACTGTATACTTGGCCTCAACAAACTGCAAATAACTCTCAGCAGACGGCCACTAAGGAAATGATATTTGAATGAAGTTGGAGCTGATTCTTTCGAGCTTCCTGATAGCAGTCCAACTGGCCAAGATCATTATTTTTATCTGTGAGACCAGGAGCAGAGAAAAAGCTTAGTCATTTGACAATTGACTTTGCAACCATAACCAGATGCTATGTTAAGCCTCTATATTGTAGTCATATGTTACAGCACCAGTCTTAGAAAGTAAAACAGATGTATCTGTGGAAATAAAAGCTTAATCACAGTGTTTCTCATCTGGGTGTGATGCAATGCCTGTCTATAAAGAACATTGACAATGAATCTAGACATTTTTATTACAACTTAGAATAGAGTGTTTACCATATAAGTAATAAATATATTTTAAAAATGTTACTAAAATCTAAATCCTAAATCCCCAATTCAACAAACTTCTATGTTGTTCAAAAGTCAATTGTGTCAGGGTTGAGAACACTGGTAGCAAACACTGGCTAGATCATCAAAACCTCATAATTTTTATCCAGAGGAATTCACATGTTAGTTAAAATTATGGGCACATGGTTTAGTGTTCTTTTCTTCCTCAAGCTAATTGAGATTTTTCCATTCTTGAAAAGAGAAACTGCATGGTATTGGTATAGATACAGATAGGTTGATGGATGAAATAGAATTGAAGATCCAGAAATAAAACCACACATTTATGGATACTTGATCTTTGAGAAATAAGTCAAAAATATACAATGAAAAATAAAACATACTTCAATCAATGCAGCTGGACTAACTGGAAGTCAACATATAGAAAAAAGAAGGCATATTCTTATTTGTCACCTTGCACGAAGCTCAAGTACAAGTGGATTGAGGATCTCAACATAAAAACAGATACACTGAATCTAATAGAAGATAAAGTAGGAAATACTCTCAAACTCATTGGCATGGGGGAAATTTCCTAAACAAAATTCCAATGGCTCAGGCTCTAAGATAAAGAATTGATAAGTAGGACCTCACAAAACTGAAAAGCTTCTGTAGGGCACAGGAAATAGTCAATAAGACAAATCAGGAACCTACAGATTAGGGGAAAAAATCTTCACTAACCCTATATCCTATAGCTGGCTAATATCCAAAATATATAAAGAACTCAAGAAACTAATCTCTACAAAAAAACAACCCAATAAAAAAAATGGGGTGTAGAGCTAAATAGAGAATTCACAACAGAGGAATCACAAATGACTGAGAAGCACCTAAACAAATGTTCAAAGTCCTTACTGATCAGAGAAATGCAAGTTAAAATGATCCTGAGATTCCACCTTATACCATTTAAAATGGCTAAGATCAAAACCTCAGGTGACAACACATATTAGCAAGGATGTGGAGAAAGAGGAACATGCCTCCATTGCTGGTGGGATTGCAATCTGGTATAACCTCTCTGGAAATCAATATGCTGATTCCTCAGAAAACTGGAAATACTTCTACCTAAAGTCCAGCTATATCACCCCCGGTCGTATAATAGATACCTCACCATACCACAAAGATACATTCTCCATGGTTTTCATAGCCTTATTTGTAATAGTAAGAAGCTGGAAACAACCTAGTTGTTCCTCGCCTGAAGAATGGATACAGAAAATGCAGTTCATTTACACAATGGAATACTAGTCAGAGATTAAGAATGAGAGTGTCAAGAGTTTTGCAGACAAATAGATGGAACTAGAAAATATCATAGTGAGATAACTCAGACCCAAAATGACATGCAAGGTACATACTTGCTAATAATTGGATATTAACCAAAAAATCACAGAATATCCAGGGTATAATCCACAGAACTCAAGATTAACAAGCCGAAGGGCCCAAGTAAGGATGGTGCTTCAATCCCACATGGGAGGGAGAAGAAAGATGTCATGGGGCGTGGGGGGAGCAGAGGGAAGTATCTGGGTATAAGAGGGGAGGAGGAAGAGAAAAGGGGAACATGATCAGCTGGGGAGGGGACACAGGAGTGAATTTGTGAGGACCAACAGCAACCTCTAGAGCTGGGAGTTGGAATGTACCAGAGACCTGATTGGTAAGAGACTCTCAGGACTCAAAGGGAGGGACCTTAGATGAAGTGCTCAATAGTGGGGAGTAGGAATTTGTAGCATCTTCCTCCAGTAGAAAGACATGTTATCAACTGGAGGGATGGGGTTGCCATCCCACAGTCAAATACTCAAGACACAGTATTGTTCTGGTACTAATAAAACTGCAAGGACAAAAATGGAGAAGAGACTAAGGGAAAGGAGGTCCAATAACCATCCCAAATTGGGATCCATCTCAAGTGGAGGCTCCAAGGCCTGGCACTATTGCAATGGTGTGCTTATAGACAGGAGTCTAGCAAGTCTTTCCTCCAAGAGGCGCAACAAGCAGCTGACTGAGACTTATGCACATATTTACATTCAGCCAATGGGAAGAACCTGGGGATCCCTGTGGTTGACTTAGGGAAGGGCTACAATAAGCTGAGGAGGAGAGCTGTCCCTTAGCAGACCAGCAGTCTCAACTAACCTGAACCCCAGAGATCTCTCAGATACTGAGCCACCAACCAGGAAGCATACACTAGCTGATCTGAGCTCCTCCTCCATGACACATACACAGCAGAGGACTGCCTGTTCTGGCCTCAGTGAGAGGAGATGCACCTAATCCTTGAGAGACTTGAGGCCCCAAGGAGTTGAGAGATCTGGTGGGTGCACAGGGATTTGGGAGTGATATCCTCTTGGAGACATGGAAAGAAGAGGAATTATATGAGGAACTGTGGGAGTTTTTACAGGATGGGTGCTATTGACTGGACTGTAAAAAAACAAAAGTAATTAAAAAAATCACATGTAGGCATGAGATAATCATTAGAAGTAATTTTGTTATTTAATGAATATCTAATAAAAATATCTATTAAATCTAATCACATACAATATCTTTGTTCCTGGTATGACATAAATAATTATCATTGGTAGTGCTTACTTTAAAAAGTAATAATTGCCAAAAGATGACTTACAATGATGAATCATTCCTAAAACTGGAAGGATTTTTTTTTAAAATTGTATTAGCAAAATACCAGAAGGAAGCATTCACCCAATTAGTTTCCTGTGCCATTATAAGGATGTGTCATTATATTACTGAATTTTCTATATACAGCCAATCTTCTAGTTGCTTATGTGATTGTACAAAGCCACTGAATTTTTGCATTATTTAGCGTCTTTAATATTCTAATTTCCTATTTAGTAATCTGAAATTTGGCTTCTTTGTTAAATACCAGAACTTTCTTGCTTCTACCCTTGACTTATAAAAATAGAGTACTATCTGAACTCCCTCTTACCTCATTAGTCAAAATTTCACAAGCTGATTTGTAAGCTTCCTATTGAAACAATTAAGTAATGGATACTTAAAAAGTGCATAGTAATAAATCTCACCCTCATATATTCAGTGTATATCTCGCCTACCCTGTCACAATTGTTTTTGTCATCTCTAAAATAATGGCTAGGATGGACTTGCCATGTTACTTATCAGGTTTCATCACTGTGAAGTATTACCTTTCTCAATTAATGATATCATATGGGTATATGGGTCTTTATGCTGTTTATGCTAAAACTAAATGAGTATTTTACCTAGTTTCAATTTACTCAAATGATAGAGTATTTTTAAAAGAATGTATTTTCCATCTCTAGTTACATATATGTGTGTCTGTCTGTGCATGAGAGAGGTTATGCATGTGTGTGTCTGTCTGTGCATGAGGGAGGTTATGCATGTGTGTGTCTGTCTGTGCATGAGGAAGGTTATACATGTGTGTGTGTGTGTGTGTGTGTGTGTGCATGAGGGAGTGAAGGTGCTGGAAGAACCTAGAAGAGGGCAGGAGGTCTTCTCAAGTTGTGACAGGGCAGTCGTGACCTTCCCAATCAGGCTATTAGGAACCGAGCTTGGGTCCTCTACAGGATCAATTATGACTCCTAATGGCTGGAATAAGTCTGCAGCTTCCTCCATTTCTTTCCCCCTTTTTAACTTATTATATATTTATTTACATCAGTATAGAACATGCCTTATAAAAATATTTCTATAATTGGCATTATTACAAAATGTTACCTAACTCATTTTGAAATTCTACTTGTCACAGTTAAGATGTTTGGCTGCTTTTTCACTTGGTTTCATATGCTTTTTGCATGTATGACAGTCACAGAATTTCTTAAGCATGTTCTTCTTTTCTAAACCTTCATGAATTCTCAGGCTCATTGCATGTATTTCTTCTTACAGATCTACAGTGAATTATTTCTTTGAAGAAATAATCAAAATCTATTGTCCTATATCATATTAATAGTATATATCTTTGACAATTATTTCTTTCATTAATAGATGAAATTTAGATAGATATTTTTATAAAGATGAATATGTATTCAAGTCTAACTATAAAATATCTATATATATCCATCTCTTAGTGTTTATATAAATTTTTCTATGCATAAACATATTTATGCTAATCCAAACCTGAAATTAACTCTGATCTATTATAACATGCCTGATTTTAAACTTGTCATCCTATGCCATCATTTCCTACTATAAGGAATGGTAAGGAATCAGGCTCCCTTTTAGCTATTCACTGACTCATTGATTACCTCTGATAAATGTGCACAAAACTTTATTTATGATTTCCACATTGTAGATTAACCAACTATATGAGTATATAAAGGAAATTATCTGTACTGAACAAGAACTTGCTGATTTCATGTCTTTGTCCCTAAACAAAATAGTATAACTATTTATACAACCTTTATAGCTTTTACAGAGTAGTGTGAGCAATCTATAGATGTCTACTACAACATAAATAATTTTAAAATCATGAATCATTTTAGATAAGAGATTTGACCATTGATATGGATTTTTGAATTTGATGACAACTCATGGATACTGAGGGACAAATATATGTGAATTTAGATTTATAGTTTGTACCTTCATGGAACTACTAAGGTTCGGTGCATAATTATAAATGCCTTGGTGTTAATAAAATATAGTCTATCTGTGGTCCAAGTTACTTAGGTTAGCATATTTTTACTCTCATATTTCATTGAAGTTGTCTTTTAATTTTATAATACTCATGTTATTGATTGTATTTTAACTTTTATCTTGACCTCCTTCAGTTTTCTTTTTCATGTTATTATTATTTTTCAATTCATGAATGTGGGTGAGAGAGGATAGTTGTGTATATGTGGTGGCAGGTAGTTGAAGAGAGAGGTGGAGACCCTTAAACAGGAGTTACAGGTAGTTGTGAGCCACCCTGCATGCCTGACGAGAAGCCAGTTTTGTCATCTGGAACAATAGCAAGCACTCTTAAGCATTGAAAAATCTCTCTGGCCCCAAGGTTTTTTTATTTTGTTTGTTTTAATTTACATAAATTAGGTTCCTTGTACTGTAAAAATTCTATAAATTTTGACCAATACTTTGTATTAGATAAAAATTATAATAAAACTATATAGAACAATTTTACTTTTTTAAAAATCAAATCTCTTTTTTTTAAATTACTGTTTACTTTCATTTTAATTTTAATGATATGTGTGGAATGTTCTTTACCTCCTCTGTATTATGCTTTTTACAGAAAACTGTGTATGTGGGTGTTTATGAGAGAGACAGAGAGACAGAGAGACAGAGGGAGAGAAAGAGACAGAGAGAGACAGAGAGACAGAGGGGGAGAGACAGAGAGACAGAGAGAGACAGAGGGAGAGAGAGAGAGACAGGGAGAGAGAAGGGGGAGGGAAGGAAGGAGAGAGAGAGAGAGAGAGAGAGAGAGAGAGAGAGAGAGAAAGAGAGAGGCTTTTACTTTTATAACAATGTACTATCTGTTGCTCAGTCTGACAAGGCAAGCAGAGAAAGGCAAAGAAGAGAAAGTGAATCTTTTTTCTTCCAATGTCCTTATGTATGTCTCCAGCAGAAGGTGTGGCCCAGATTAAAGGTATGTGCCACCAAGCCTGGATCTGGGACTTGCTTTGTGTCAGATGACTTGAAGTCAGAGACCTCCCTGTCTTAATGTTCTGGGATTCATAGCTACTATGCCTCAAGGTCTACAAGCCAAGATACAGGTACCTCCCAGCCTCCAGATTAGATCACAGGTGAGCCTTCCAATTCAGGATGGTAGTTCATTCCAGATATAGTCAAGATGACAACTAGGAATAGCCACTATCTAACTATGTCTTTCTTGATACACTGAATATAGTATACAAATAATATATATTCCCCCTGATGATTTGTGACTTCATTTATCCTGCATTTTTAATTAAAAATAAGACATGTTTGTTCAGTATTCTTTCAAATCTACATTTCTGGAGGCTATGCACAATCCCTTGTTCCCTTCCTTTGTGAATATGGTACCTGTTTTCTCAGAGGAAGCAGAGGGAAAATACCCTCTTAACCATTGACTCTGTACAATAAATTTGCTGTAAATCAGAAGAGTAAGCTATATGGCTCAGAATTTCCAAGTAGACTATATGTGTTTTACCAGTAAGTTCAGCTGTGTTTCTAGCCTGAGAAATCACTGACAGCATTGCTCACCCTGGGTCCTAAACTCACCAAAACCAGAAGACAGTTAATCAGCTCCATTATGAATGTGTGGGCTCAGACGAGTCATCCAACAAAAGTCAAAATGTATTAAAAGAAGTTGGTCTTCCTATCAGGTTGCAATATCAACCAACCAGATCCTCAGAGCTCCCAGGGACTAAACCAAACAGAATACACAT
Organism: Apodemus sylvaticus; assembly: GCF_947179515.1. Lineage (NCBI taxonomy): Eukaryota > Metazoa > Chordata > Mammalia > Rodentia > Muridae > Apodemus > Apodemus sylvaticus. The sequence goes on along the minus strand of NC_067477.1, from coordinate 72,929,018 downwards.
AGAGGGATCCATGGCTACAGCTTCATATATAACAGAGGATGGCTTTATCTGGTATCGATGGGAGGAGAGGCCCTTGGTCCTGTGAAGGCTCGATGTGCCAGTGTAGGGGAATACTAGGGTAGTGAGGTAGGAGTAGGTGTAGCTGGTCACCGTCATAGAAGCAGGGGGAGGGGAGTTGGGATAGAGGGTTTGTGAAGGGGGAACATAGAAAAGGATAACATTTGAAATGTAAATAAATAAAATATCCAATGAAAAAAAAAAGAGTTGGAGAGGAAGCTGATCATGAAAATCATGAGATGTTTAGTACAAGCTGCTATCACAGGTTTAATATCCTTCTAAGACAGCCTAACTTTGTGGTTTGGAAATGGCCACTGGCTTAGTTTCTTTTCCTGTTGCTGGGGGAAATACTCTGAAAAACACAATTTTAGAAATTAAGGATTAATTTAAGCTCACAATTTAAGGTACTGTCCATAATAGTAAAGAAGTAAGGACAACAGGAACTTGAAGTAACTGGCCACATCACATCAAGGATTAGAAAGAGAAATGAATTCCTGCTGCTGCTTGTCTCTTACCCTCATAGATAATCTAGGATCACCGCCAGGGAATGGCACCACAACTAGGTGGGTCTTCCAACCTGAATTTGCACAATCAAATACACAGATGTGTCCAGAGGCCAAGTACTTTCTAGGAGAGTCTTTCAAAATCACAACCAACAATCACATATTTAGGGACAGCCAAGTGCTTCTTCTACAACAGTTTCACCTGATTCATGAAGAAATTTAGGATTGGCATGGTATTCTTTATACTTACATCGCTTTGTACATGCTTTCTCATCTGAGAAGGTAACAGAGGATCTATGTCTCCCATCCTTACAGTTCTCTGCACTACAGACAGGCCAGTTGTAGATAACCAATGATGGATTACACATGCAAAAATAAACTATAGCTTCATAGTACCAGTCAAGTGCCTAGACACTGAATTACTCTGTTGTATATGAGAGAACTATTTGAACACAGCAAGAACATTCGATTACAAAGTAATCCAAAAATTGAAACCAACTTATTACACAGGGCAAACACCAATATATAATATGGCAAAAAGAAAATGAAAAATAATGTAAAAGTATAAAATGTCATACCTTGTGCATAATAACAATCATTATTGTATTAGATTCAATTAAAAGCTCAGAAACATTTCTTTTTTTCTAACATGATTTTAATTCCTTAAAGGCTCATTCAATATCCTGCAATAAATAATGACCAGAAGAAACTTCACTAAAGATATGTGATGACTTTTTGACTGTGATGTTATGAAGTTTTTCTTTCTTCAACTTTTACGTAAAATTTTCTTTGTGATTTTATTTAAAATATTTTGGAATTTAAAAACGTTCTATCTTAGGGCACACTCATGTTTATTAATTTTTTTCCTGCAAGAACAGAGCAGCTGTCATTCATTCTTTGGCTTATAATTATTACATCTTCAGTTTTTCTTATAAAAAGGTAATTTGGGGGATGAATATTATGAACCTCATGCAAATTCTTTTTAAACATAGCTTATTGTCACTTTAATGAACATCAAGCTGATACACAAATATTTATGATGCTATGCAGAGTATACAAGGAAGCAGCTTGTATTTGAGAAAAACAATCAACTCTGCTAAGTGCCACCAGAGAGAATTTATTAGAGGAGACATTTGAACTGGGTTAGACATATGGCTATGGAGTATGAAAACATTTGTGGTAAAGAAAATATCAGAAATTAAGAACAATACTTACTGTACAAGCATGAGGAGCTGAGTTCATGCTAGCATGAACAAAACAAACTGGACATAGTCTTCCATATGCCTGAAACTCCAGCAGCATTGCAGCCATGGACAGGAGGATCATTGGGCATTGCTCTGTGACAGCCTTGATGAAGAAATGTGAGTTGGGTTCAAAGAAGACCTTGTGTCAAGGAATAAGATGGTAGAGGAAGACACCTGGACCCTTCCTCTGGCTTCCATGTGTGCATAAGCAGTCAGGCACAGTCAGATAAACATGCACACCACATACACACACACACACACACACACACACAGACACACACACACGTGCACACATATCAAGAAAGAAAGAAAAGAAAAAGAATTTGTTTACTATTTCTTCTTATGCTTCTTCCTCTCCAACCTGCAAACCCCACAATTCAAAGCACAAGCATAAAACTAAATATTGCTTACTGATCTCCAGACATGGAATTTTCTTTTATAGCTCTGTTTATATTTACATATTTATGCTCAGAAGCCTTACTTTTTGCAAAGAAATATTACATCCATGGTCTATGTCCCCAGTGACACTTGGTAGGCTCTTGGACAATACTGTTAAACAGTCAGAATTATGCTTTATAAAGCTTAATATCATAGCATAATAGAAGACCATGAGAGGCATAAAGACTAGAAAATGTAATCATGTTGACATGAGCATTTACATGACAAAAGTTAGACAGTGGCTGCGTCAAAGGGAAATTTTTGCAAATTAAATTATATATAGAATTAAAAAATGGATTTGGGCAAATAATACATTTATTTATGCTCCTAAGACACTTTGGGGAAATTGAAGTAGAGATATCCCAAAGAAAGTTTGCAAATGAGGATGTAGACCTTATCTGTATAAAAATTATCTAGATTCTGACCTTACACTTCATTACAGTCATGGCTTGGGCAAGAGTGTCAAGGGAGTCTTTAAATCAACAGAGCGCCATGGTTGTTACTGCAATGATTCTCCTGACTGGTTACCTTGAGAACAGCTGAATTGTTAATACTCAAAGCAGCTGAAGGGGTTTAAAACTAAACAGATATTTTAAAAGTAATTTCTTTATCCTGAGAATTTTCAAAAGTTCACCAAAGCTATTTGATTCTAAGCATATGACCATGTTGAAGATGTGGCTCCTAGTTGGGGACTGTGAACATGAGCAGACACCATTCTTTGTCTGGAGGATAATGAGTCTACTTAACAAGTCAATTAAAAAATGTATACACTGTAAAAAAATGTCCCATGTATATTTACAACTGTGTTAGCTTTTCAAAATGTGTTTGGAAACAAAGTATTAGATTTTCTCACCATATATCTACCAATGATCTCTCTTATAGTTAAGTATTTCATGTTTCAGAGCAAACTCAGAGCTGATGTGGAAATTGCAGTGCTGCTGTGATTGTTGATATCCTATTCCTAACTGTCACCAGAGGATGTTTGAAGAGACTGCTATAATTTTCTCAAGTTGGCAATGTAATTTTTAAATTGAATTTTACTAAATACAAGATAATACTTAATAGATTAAATTCCTTTAATTTACATCTTAATAATATATATTTTAATGCATCACTGACTACAGCCAATATTTAGAAACCAAATTTTCTGGGTTTTATCTTCATTTAACTTCAAAATATAAATGTTGAATTAATTTCTCTTTTGGGTATTTTCTTGTTTTACAATAGCAAGTAAGGTTCAGAACACCACCAATTCGGTTCTTTATTGGCCCCTAATACACAAGTAAATTAAGTAGCTATTTTAAAGCTAAAATAAAATACTTTGTTACAATGTTCACTAAACTATTTAATAAGAAAAACTATTTTGCACAAAAGTAATTTGATAATTTTTTATGAAACCAACTAAAAGTACCTAACAATTTCTAATAACACAGATAATCTCCTTATAGTATGGTGTTGAATATGGACCAAGTAATGTAAACATTGTCCAAATTCATGATGAAATTAAACAGCTCCTAAAACAATGGAGCATTTATTAGACAGCAACTCATGAAAATATGGCTAACTATTCCAAACAAATTTTTACACTTACCCTTTTGAGGTATACAATTGAATAGAAGCTACAGTCAAACAATAGTGTTGCTTTCACATATTACCAGACAATCCTTATTTTCCTTACACAAAAACACTGAGCACATCATACTCTGCATTTGCTACCTCTGATGTTAGTACACAGAAAGTTTCACTTAATTACATACTCCCCAGTAATACCCACTTGGCTAAAACTTAGATTTTTATCTGGGGGAAAAACAAGTTAAGCCATGGTAAGATAATGTCCAGTGGTTCAACTTACCCTAGTGAAAAGGTCAAAAGCTGGTTGTGCAATCCTCCAGTACATACACATAAAGTGATCTTGGTCTTCTATCAAGAGATTGGAGGGCCTAGATATCTAGATAAGATAGTGCTACATTTCACTGCTAGCTTTGATCTTTAATAGTTTGACTAGAGTAGTAACTCAATCGGAATCTGAGTGAAACATTTTTAACTATTGATAAAACATGAGCCTAAATGGAAAGATAACTATCTCTGGAAATTCCAAGGGAACATGTTTTCACTTCCAAATGTTTTAAAATAGATATTAGTAAAGGACTCCTCTCTATGAATAATTTCATTTCAAACTTTGCAATAAATATTTAGAACTGATGTTTCTGTATTGTTTACTCTAAAATTTAGTGTCTAGACCAAACAAACAAAACAAACAAAAAATTTTTTCTTCATCCATGTGACTTCAGATTGAAAGGAAAAGGAATGACAGGATATCTAAGTGTGCCTGAGAAAGGTATTTCGAAATACAAGGAAGCTGTTTAAAAGCTAGCCTGAACCCATCATTAGAAAACAGGGATGTTCATTAATCTACAGCAGTAAGGTTGAACAATCCTAATTCTTGGAGGTTTTAGGAAGTCTGGAGTGTATATATATATATATATATATATATATATATATATATATATATACACACACACACACAGAGTCTGGCTAGGCAGCCACATTTACACAGTGGAGAACTTCCAGTCAAAGAAAATTCAAGGGCCACCAATACTCAAAATCAGGAACTGTCAGTCCCTACCTATTTGAATACAGAGACGAAGTGTGGAGCAGAGACCTTCCAGAGACTTCCCTACCTAGGGATCCATCCCAAATAAAGTCACCAAACCCAGACACTATTGTGGATGCCAAGTGCTTGCTGACAGGAGCCTGATATAGCTGTCTCCTGAGAGGCTCTGCCAATGCCTGACAAATACAGAGGGAAATGCTCTCAGCCAACCACTGGACTGAGTACAGGGTCCCCAATGAAGGAGCTAGAAAAAGGACCCAAAGAGCTGAAGGGGTTTGCAGACCCATAGAAGGAACAACAATATGAACCAACCAGTACCACCAGAGCTCCTAGGAACTAAACCACCAACCAAAGAGTATACATGGAGGAACCAATGGCTCCAGCCACATATGTAGCAGAGGATGGCCTGGTTGGACATCAATGAGGAGAGAGGCCCTTGGTCCTGTGAAAGCTAGTCGCCCCAGTGTTGGGGAATGCCAGGACAGGGAAGTGGGAGTGGGTGGGTTAGTGAGTAGGTGGAGGAGGGATGGGATAGGGAGTTTTCCGGAGAGGAAACAAGGAAAGGAGATAACATATGAGATGTAAATAAGGAAAATTAATAAAAAAAATAAATGTAAAAAAGAAAAAGAAAGAGGCTCTGTGGCTCTGGCTTTAACCGCACAAGACACAGATCAACAGTATTAAAATTACTGGATTGCAACATGTTCACCAGTATAGACACTGACACATTTTAGCTGACATACTTTAGGAAGTCCACATAGGATTCACATTTCAGGTAAAGGCTCACAAGCAATAATAAAGGAGCAGAGAATTGATGGCATCACTGGGGAGTCAATATTGAATTGAACTTGATCAGGCTTCTGGAAATGATCAGACTTTCTATGTTTTCTAGTAAATTTTGATTAGTTCATAGTTAGGGGTTGATTTATGAGTTAAAAAATAAATACTGTTTTTTCTGAATGAGCATGTTAGAGATAAGATATAGAGAATATTTTTACTTTATATATTTAATAATTAGTTACTGAAATATCTATATTTAACAAGGCTATATGTAGAATATAAAAGTATTAGAACTATAATCCAGTATCTTAAAGTCTAAGGTCTATTTGTGAAACAGGTAAATAAATAAATACAAAACCATAGAAAATGCTACTTCAGCTTACTTAAAACTGTAGGAATGTAGAATTTCTACTAACTAATTCAGAAGAATTGAAAATAAATTTCCAGAGCAGCAAAAGAAAAGGTATCCAAGAAGAGTCCCATGAGGATCTAGTATTGATAGTGTTGCTGGAGCCAGAGGCATTGAAACATCTCAATGACTCATTGGAATGAATGCTTGCAAGTAAAGATGTGTGGACAGAAGTGTATACTGATACTGTGGGACACACTGTGACAGACTACAGCTTCCACATCAAGATTATTTTTCTTTACAGGGAGTGGGGGAGGGTTGCAAGGATGGAGGCCAGGTATGAAGTGATGGGGAGATGAGTAAGATTGGGGTGCATGATGTGAATACACAAAGAATTAGGGACAGGTTATATTAAAAATAAAAAAGCAGGCTAAGCAAGCTAGCAAGCACGACTCCTCTATGGGGTCCACAGCTGCATCATCCTCGGCCCTCAGGTTCCAGCCCTGCTTGAGTTTCTAGCCTGATTTTCTTCAGTGATGAACTACAATGTGAAATGTGGAAGTATAAGCTAAATACTTTTCTCAAAAAAAAAGAAAAGTTCCTGAGTAGGTGACCTTTGAAAAGAATCTAAACCAATTTCTCTTTCTGACAGAAAACTGACTAGAAACGAGGAAATAAAGCTAATTGTTCTGGCTGGTTGTGTCAACTTGGCACAAGCTGGAGTTATCACAGAGAAAGGAGCTTCAGGAATGTCTCCATGAGATCCAGCTGTAAGGCATTTTCTCAGTTAGTGATCAAGTATGGGAGGGCCCATTGTGGGTGGTACCATCTCTGAGCTGGCAGAGACAGCCATAAGCTGCCTTGGGTTCCATTAGAAAGCAAGCTGAGCAGGCCAGGGGAAGCAAGCCAGTAAGGAACATCCCTTCATGGCCTCTGCATCAGCTCCTGCTGCCTGACCTGTTTGAGTTCCAGTCCTGACTTCCTTTAGTAATGAACAGCAATGTGGAAATGTAAGCTGAATAATCCCTTTCCTCCCCAACTTGTTTCTTGGTCATGATGTTTGTGCAAGAATAGAAACCCTAAGGCACTAATATAGAGTAATTAATAGCAGTATATTTAAATATATACATATTACTAGCAGTATATATTCATATATAATAATATTTGTTGCTAATAATTGCTCCATATTAGCTTTATTTCTGCCAGTTTCTACAGCCATATGTGTGTGTGTATATTTCTTCCAGTTTCTACAGCCATATATATGTATATAATATTTATATATATGTATATATTATAAAAAATTAGTAGCAGTATATATGTACATATGTATATGTGATATGCTATTGATACTTTTATTATATATATTATATATTTATATCTTAATATTATATATATGTATATCTATATATAAATATATATCGTATATTTAGTATAGTGACTAGCTTATTCCTTAAATATTCATGGCCCTGAATTGTTTTACAGCTTAGTTTTCATATTCCTTTTCTGAAGACTGGAGAACATAAATGCTACAAAGGAAATGGCAGGATTTTTAATTGGTTTTATTTTGTCAAAGTACAGTTCTTCCTTCCAGATATGATGATTCCTCTGACTATCCCAAAAAGGGTGAGAAATGAAACATGGCAGGTACTGAGGTCACACAGGGGATATTTCCTTAGGAACTGATGAGACCACAGAGGGGGTGCACCCACAGAAAGGCCTGTCTGGAAAGGATTTCAGTTTAAGTAGAGAATCCTTAAAGTATATGGAAATAGTAAATTATTCATTGTTAACACAAGAAACATGTAAGTCATGCTAAAAGTTGTAGCTTTTATTATTATCTTGGTTGAAGGAATTTAAAGAACTATATTTATCATTCATTTCTTCAGATTTACAACTAATGAGATACATTACCATGTCCAGAACAAATTCCAGTCTGAAATCATATATCTGGTATCACATATGGGAAGCAAGATGAGGTCATGTGTCTTGTGAGGGGAGAACTTACAGAATGGAGGAAGGACAGATCTAGAGTCACCTCTGGCCCAGGAACAGGAGCTGCAGAGATAAATTAGCCACATGCTCATTGTTCTTTGGCCTCTGTGATGGTTTATATATGTTCAGCACAGGGAGTGGCACTGTTAGAAGGTGTGGCCCTGTTGGAGTAGGTGAGACCTTTTTGGAGTAGGTGTGTCACTATGGGTGTAAGACCCTCCTCCTAGCTGCTTGGAAGGGAGTCTTCCACTAGCTGTCTAGAGATAAAGATGTAGAACTTTCAGCTCTGCCTTCACCATGTCTGCTTACATGCTGTCATGTTCCCACCTTGATGATAATGGACTGAATCTCTGAACCTGTAAGCCAGTCCCAATTAAATGTCCTTTGTTCGACCTCCTATGGTTATGGTGTCTGTTGACAGCAGTAGAACCCTAACTAAGACAGTCCCAGTCAAATTACGTTTCCAGTTTATGTTGACTGAGATGGCAAAGAGTATTTGCAGCTTAGAGAGAATAAAGAATTTTTCATTATTATAAAAAATTTTATTTTAATTGATTTGTAAGTGATGATTGATAAGATTTCACCCAGAAGTGCATTGCCTATGGTAGACTCCTAAAATTATGACGTAAGTACAGGATGACTTTGCCAACTATTAAAAAGCTTAAACTAATTTTTTTTTTTACCTAATAACAAGTGGCTTTGTACTCCAAGAGAAATTGAGCTGATTCCAAGTTGATCATAACTAAACTTACAGAAGAACGAATAAAAGAAAGAAAAAAGAAGGATCAAAGGGAGTGAGGAAGGGAGAGAAGGACAGAGGGAGGTGGGGAGAGAGAAAGGTTTAGTTCTCTTTCTGTTGCTGGAATAACATAGAAGAAATACCCTGGTCAAAAACTACTTGGGGAGGAAAGGGTTAATTTGGTTTAAGTTTCTGGATCTTTGAGGAAGTCAGGGCAGAAACTGGGACTCAGGAGCTGAAGCATTACCATGGTGTAATGCTGTTTACTGGCTTGCTTACCATGATTATTCAGCCTGCTCAGGGGTAACATCACCCAGAATAGGTTGGGCTCCCTCATCTCAATCATTAGACAAGAAAATGATTCACAGACTTGCCTATGGACCAATCTAATGGAGGCATTATCTCAGTTGAGGTACCCTCTTATCACATGAACCTGGCTTATGTTGAGTTGAAGAAAAACTAATTAGCACAGAGGTAGAGAAAGAGAGAGAGAGAGGGAGAGAGAGAGGGAGATAGGGGAGGGAGGAAGGGAAGGAAGGAAGGAAGGAAGGAAGGAAGGAAGGAAGGAAGGAAGGAAGGAAGGAAGGAAGGAAGGAAGGAAGGAAGGAAGGAAGAAAAGAAGAAAAGAAAGAAGGAAGGAAGGAAAAGGAAGCCAGACTCAGTTGTTCTAACTGTAGCTTTTTTATTACTATTGACAATTACAATGAGTAACAAGGAACACAGCTGAATTTAACTTTTTTTTTTTTGAGGCAGGGTTCTCTGTGTACTCCTGGCTACCCTGGAACTCGCTCTGTAGACCAGCAGACTGGCCTCAAACTCAGAAATCTGCCTGCCTCTGCCTCCCAAGTGCTGGGATTAAAGGCATGCACACCCACTGCCCGGTTGAATTTAACTCTTTTTTTTTTATTTTCTATATTCTTTGTTTACATTCCAAATGATTTCCCCTTTCCCAGGTCCCCCTCCCCATATGTCCCATAAGCCTTCTTCTCTCCACCCATTCTCCAATCGCCTCCCTCCTGTTTCTCTGTCCTGGTACTCCCCTACAATGCTAGCACAAGCTTAAGTTGAGCTCAGTGTTAGAAAAAAATCCTTTATACTTGTAAACAAAAGATAGATATATCTTTTGCCATTTTGGCAAAATTGTTCTTATTATACCTATTAAAATATCTAAGGTAAGAATATTTACCACTCTTAGTGCTGTCTTAACCACATTCACAATTATCTAAAATGAAACAAATGTCTACTTAAAAAGAAGAAAGATATATTACTAATTGTTCATAGGCAGTCAATTGCCAGTTAGAGTGGCCACTGGTGTAAACTCTGCTAAACATGCTGACCCAAACATGTCTCCAGCAATTTTCAACATCTGGCTTAAAAGCATCTCTGTAATTATTTTCATTTTGCATAAGCAAAGCTCGCTAAACCCCACATCTGTGGTGATGATCTACAGAGCAGATACATTTGGAGGAATTCATTAGATAATGCTAACGAAAGTGTGCCACTGGCTTACTCACTTAATTTCTTTTCTTTAGTGAATTAAGTAGCAGTGAAGTCTGTTTTCCTTTAAAAGAAGGAAATGCTTCTTTCAGTGCTACCTGACTCATTTTTCATTAAGGTGTGCATCACATAGGAACCAACATATAGCAAAGTTACAAGAGCAATCAAGTGCTTTTCTGTATATTCCTTTTGTCCTTCATTTTTTACATAAGATCTAGGTGATAAAGCATAATTGTGATTAGATTTGATATAAATAAGACATTATCTATTTTTGTTGTTGGTGGTGGTGGGTTTTTTTTTTTCCCAATACAATCTTGTCTTATCAGGGTAAAATTAACCTGGGAAACTGATTTAAATGCATTTAAGGAGTTATTTTATCTAATGTTATCTAAAGCTTAATGACACATAAACATGTACATTCTGAATGAAACTCCATAGATTATAATTATGTTACAGATATATTTATAAACACACACACGCACACACACACACACATACTAATAACAAGAAACCTCTCTCCATTACACCCTACTTTTCTATACCTGTTGTGTTTTAATTGTACATTAGCATGCCACAACAAAAACCAGCCTGATTATACCTGATACATTAACTCTAGCTAAGTATATTTATCCATATGAAAATATTCAGAACTGTTTGGAATATATGTTTATTTTTCTAGCTCTCATCTTTGCTTGGCTATTTCTCTCAATTTGCTGTAGAAAAACTGGAATAATCCAGGTTGGATGATGTATATTTATTAGCCCAGAATCACATCTGTGTGCTCAGATTGGAAGAAAGGTCATAAACACAATGGATGTTGCTAGGAAACCATGTCTTTTAGTCAGTTGAGTTGTGAAGATAAAAAGGATTTTTTTTTTAAACTAAGATGGGCTATTTGTATAGCACAATGAATAATCATTTTATTTTGATCTTTGAATTTATCATTTAAAAATAATACTTTTCATTAGTAGGGTTTTTCTATTTATTATTTATTTGGATTTAAAATGTTTGAAATTCATGACATGCATGTAGCTTTCTATGAAAAGAAAGGTTTGTGGCAATTTTCATTTACATAAAATAACCTTTGTGGAATTTAGAAATATCCAATCCTTGGAGCAAAGCCCATGAATTATAAAAACATTAGTAATCAAATAATAAAAGTCAAGGAACAAGTAGCTGAGTCCCTTGGAACACCATTAAGAAGAGTTTGTAAATGTACGTGCTATAAACAACCCTGATACTTCTTTTGTGTTTCAAAAGTGCAGGCTATGATCCTGACGACTTTGCACAAAGATCTGTCTAGAAGAAAACAGACTTGCCTTTCTGTACATAAAGGCTGCATTGTCCTCCCACAGAAGTAAGCACTATGGGGCACTGGACACTGCCTTTGTCCACTTTAGCACCTAGTCAGAACGTTATGATGTCTATCATCATTTGTGGGGTAGAGCAAGATAAGAAGCATCACTTCCCACTCTCACTCACAGTAGTCTAAGAAGTTTCCTTGGACTTTTAGAGAAATCAAATTCAGCCAAACCAAAATCATGACTCAGGCAGAAAAGAATTTCACAACTAGCCTTATAAAAGAAATTTGGGTTTTTATTAATTGCACATCACTCCCTTATTATCCTGCTCTGGAAAGAAACTTAGTTATTATGCCCAAATGAGTTCTGAACCCAAGTGGTAGGGTCAAGCAGCTGGAAGATGATTCAGACAGTGAAAGACAAAGCCTTGGACATGATCAAGGGCCACTTCACCTGTCCACATGGGATCCAAACACAGCAAGAGGTAACAAGAAGTTTATCTCATTTGATATGAGGAATGGCTCATGTTCTGGTGACCACATAGGACTGTTTCAACTGCCACTGGCAACCTCAGAGTTGCCTCTGTGTGCTGCTATATGTATATATACTGTTTATTTTTTGTAAAAGTAAATGCAACACATAGACTCGACAAGCTTGATTCCAACCTGCTAGGGCTGGCAGCTCCTTTAGGGTGAGAGAGAAAGTGGGGTCTTTTAAACCACTCTGAGATTACTTACAATCTCCACTGGAATGACTTTGGCCCCAGTTACCTAATTGTGGGAAGAGTGCAGGACAGGTTCCAGGGACAAAACTGGAACACAGCTTCTCCTCATCAGTCATACCGCAACACAGTTTCTCCCTGACTTCTTCCTTAGCAGACCCTTATTTAAAAAAAAAAAACTAAGAAAAACTATAATTATTATCTCTCACCTCTCCTGGTACAAAGAGCCATCCCTGGATGTGGACTAAGAATCTACACCCCGAGGTGTTATTCTGACTGAATGCTATGAAGGGAGTGGGTGCAGGGGATAAAATACTAAAATGAAAATGGAAGCCATATTTTTAACTTAAAGTATTATTTGTGTTTTGTGCACATTTGTGTAGGTGTATTTGTGTGTGTGTGTATGTTTGTGTGTGTATACAGCATGTTACATGAATGCAGATGTGTACATGAGGCGTGTGGAGGAATAACTTTCTGGAGTCAATGCTCTTTACACGTGGTTTTTGAAGCATGACATCTTGTTCTTGCTATACTGAGTACTCTGAGATTGGCTTTTGATATTTCAGAAAATTCTCTTGTCTATACTTGGTTATGCCCTGTGTGAGTGTTGCAATGACAGACACATATCATATCCACTTTTTAATATGTATTCCATGAATGAAATCCTAGTCTGCCATGCATGTATGCTAAGTCCATTTATGTGCTGAGCCACTTTCTGACTCTGGAAGCTTCTCAACAGGCAAGAAACACAATGTTATTCACATAGTACTTTCCAAGCAGAGGCCTCCAAAACATGATTATCATAGGATGAAAATCTCTAAAAAGCAAATGGAATGCTTAAACAAGCAGGCAAAGCTGTTCTTATATCTGATAAATTAGACTGCAAACTGGATTACTCAGAAGAGATAAAGAGGACAACTACATATTAATAAAAGAGCTAATGTGTCAAGAAGGTACAGCTTATAAACCTATATGCACTAAATATTGTAGTATCTAATTTCATAAAAGAAATGCTAAGTGACAGAAGTCTACATAGGTCCGGACACAGTAATAATGATTGTCTCAGTCTCCTATTTAGCTAGGTTTTCCAGGCTAAGGTAAGCAAAAAAGCTTCACATCCAAATTACCACATAGGTCATCTGAACCTATGTCCAGCATGATGAAAAATATCTCATACAACCCAAAAATTCAATAGCAAGAGAGAAAGAAAACTACCTAAAAGAGTGACTAATACAGTGTGAGTGAATGGTGAATCACTGCAAAAATAAAAAATAAAATTCCTGGAATAAAAGGGAAATATAAGTACAACCTACCAGTACCTCTGGATTACAAGCAAGACAGTCAGAAAAGGGAACTTGCTAGCTATCAGAGATCATTGAAAATTAGGCACTCATAGAATATTAGCCTAGTGGTAAATTTAAAATATTTTAATATGAACTTAAATAAGAATGCTAAGAGAAAGAGAGGCAGTCTGCAAAAAGTCAGCCAAACTCAAGACTTTTCTATGACTGAGCATGGGCTTTTCTATGACTGAGTCTCAGAACATTTAAAATATACATATCTGTCTTGAGTTTTCTACATACTCAAGCAAGTTTATGAAATTTTCATGGGCTATACTGACTGGTTTTTCAACAATCATATATATATATATATATATATATATATATATATATATATATATATATATATATATATAAAATATGTATCATATATAATATATGTGTATCATATATGTGATACATTTATAAATCATATATATGTATGTGTGTTCTGTGTGTGTGTATGTGTGTATGTGTAAAACATCATTTTGGTAGGGTTTGTTGCATACATTATCCCCAAATGGTTTCTATGAAAGCTAAATGTGATAACCAGGTGGTTCCTGAGGGCCATCTGACAGAATTCTATTTGCAACATATAACATATAGGGTTAAAGATGGTATCTTTACTTTATTGTAAACCCAGTTAAAAGTCTTGTTTGATAGTTTCAGGCAGTGCCTGGGGGGGAAATGATGTACTAAGCAAAGTCATTTATACTCAAGCCCTATGCCTCATTGATTGTGATTTTTACATAAGTCTGTATGGAAATGAAATTAAATCTATGTCTGCAACCTTGAAAGCAAATGCTGTCACCTGTACTGGAATTCCATCTTGTGTGTTGTTACATTAGATCCATATTATTTTAGTTAATGTATACAAATATATGTTGATATAGGACATGCTCATAGTTAAGCACATGCATGTGCTGGACAGAAGTCAACTTCAGCCATCATCTTCAGGAAAACTGTCTGCCAAATGGATGGAACTGGAGAACATCATCCTAAGTAAAGTAACCCAATCTCAAAAGAACACACATGGTGTGCACTCACTGATAAGCGGATATTAGCCTAGAAGCTTGGAATACCCAAGACACAATGCACATATCAAATGGTGCCCAAGAAGAAAGTCGGAGTGGCCCCTGGTCCTGGAAAGGCTCAGTGCAGCAGTGTAGGGGAATACCAAGACAGGAAAGTGGGAGGGGGTGGATTGGGGGACGGGGAGGGAAGAGGGCTTATGGGACATTCGGGTAGGAGGGATCCAGGAAAGGGAAAATCACTTGAAATGTAAGTAAAGAATATATTGAATTAAAAAAATCTACAAAAAGAAAACAATAGAAAAGAAAAAGACAAAAAAAGGAATACTGTCTGCCTCCTTTGAGACCTAAGATTTCATTGGATAGGAACTAACCAATTAGGCTGGACTGGATGAACAACACTCCAGGAATTCCATTGTCGGTGCTTCTCCAGAGCTGTGATTATAAGCTTGTTGTACCATAGTCAAAATGTCTACATGATTTGTATTGACTAATTAATAGGAGGTAAATACTTTGTCAACTGAGTTATTTCCCCAGCCTCCTTGTTTCCATTATATCAATATAAAGCGAGTTAAGCATTTAAAGTCTGTTCCAGTAAATGGATAGATGAGAAAATTGAGTCCTGACAGAATAGGTTCTAGCCTCAATAACTTACTGCTAGAAATTCATGGAAGTGGGTTTTAAGTGTTCTTAAAACAGGGGCCTTTCCCTCTGTACTCCATTGCTTTTTCAGTTATACCACATTGGAAATTCTGGTTGCAAAGACTGTAGGTCCATAGGGATATTACAGAAGCAGTTTGCCTACAGAGCAACATCCACAGTTTACAGTGCCCGAGTTGCTATGTCTAATTAGTTTTCCATCCTAGCCTTTGTTCTCTAATGTCACTTCTTGCTGCAACCTGCCTCACAGAGTTTCTCTCTCTAGTGATCTATGTTATTATGCTATGAGCTGTGAAAATAGATAATCAAGACAGAACTATTATGAATATAGCAAGTTAAAAAGTCATTGAGAGCCTCTGATTAGTTATACACTGTGACCTCACTGTATCATCTTGAAGCATGCACCATGGCTATTCATGGCCTTATTTATTATCTCATTATTTCTTTGCATTTATGTTATAAACTGGATAGCTTGTCAAATAAATGACTTTTGATGGCTAGTGCATAACGCTCATGCATCTTTTCCCAAGACTGTGAGCTTTACTGTTCACATTGCTAAGGGTCAATTTCACACTCAATTTCTAGAATATCTATTCTAAAAAGTCACAGGGGATCTTTGATTGTTCTCTCCAGGCAATGAAACTTATAAGAAAACAATCTAACTTAACAGAGAAGGCTGCAATTTCTTTTGAAATTACTTTCTTTTGTGTGTGAATAGGAACTTGTAGGAGGAAGGCTTTCTTTGCTCATTAGGTGTTGGGAGGCTGGTCCTGATTCCTTTTCCTTGGTCTTTTCTGAGTCTGATCTTAAGTCTGATCTCCTTCTGACTCTATGACCACCTTCCTTTTATTCTTTTTGTGGTCTCCATGTAAGGTCTACCAGTAACCAGCCCACAGCATCTCCCCACATCCAATAAATCTAAAATCAAAGGCCTATCAGATGTTTTTTTTAATTTTTTTATAGAATGAACACCAATGAAATTGTTGAGTTTTTTTCTTAAGGGTATTAATCAACAAAACTTACATTCTTTTTATTCGAAATATTTTTTATTTACATTTCAAATGATTTCCCCTTTTCTGGCCTAACACTCCCCAAAAGTCACATAAGTCCCCTTCCCTCCCCCTGTTCTCCCATCCACCCCTTCCCACTTCCCTTTTCTGGTTTTGCCCTATACTGCTACACTGAGTCTTTCCAGAACAAGGGACCACTCCTCCGTTCTTCTTGAACCTCATTGGATGTGTGGATTATGTTTTGGGGATTCCAATTTTCTAGGCTAATATCCACTTATTAGTGAGTGCATACTATGACTGATCTTTTGAGACTGGGTTACCTCACTTAGTATGATGTTCTCCAGCTCCATCTATTTGTCAAAAATTTCATGAATTCATTGTTTCTAATGGCTGAATAGTACTCCATTGTGTATATATACCTCATTTTTTTTGCATCCATTCTTCCATTGAGGGATACCTGGGTTCTTTCCAGCTTCTGGCTATTATAAATAGGGCTGTTATGAACATAATGGAGCATGTATCCTTATTACACGCTGGGGAATCCTCTGGGTATATACCCAGAAGTGGTATAGCAGGATCCTCCAGAAGTGACATGCCCGGTTTTCTAAGGAACAGCCAGACTGATTTCCAGAGTGGTTGTACCAATTTGCAACCCCACCAGTATTGGAGGAGTGCTCTTCTTTCTCCACATCCTTGCCAACACCTACTCTCTCCTGAATTTTTAATCTTAGCAATTCTGGCTGGTGTAAGGTGAAATCTCAGAGTCTATCAGATATTTATTTAGCAAGTTTCACATTTATTCTTCAAGGTAGTGTGGGAGAAGTGGTGTGTTGTAAGGGTGGAAAGTGAAGCAACATGTACAGTGGTTTCTAAAGGAAATTTTAGACGAATAGGGCAAACAGAAGATAGTCTTGGAGAGTGTGGAAAAGGGAGGGTGTAGACCCAGTAAATCAACATAAAGATGAATCACTCTGTAAAGGAAAAGAAAGAAAGGGATGGCCACAGCAGTGTCTCTGTGGTGATAAAGATCAGAAGGTTAGGGGTGGGCATAGAATGAGTAATATGTGGTGCTGGTTTAGTTTGAAATGAGTCTGAAATTTTATAGACACCTACGTGCCAAAAGAAAGACCTTTAGATTACAAATGCTCAGTGAAACCATCTCAACCAATGAAACTGCCCAGGGAAAAGAAGTTTCAAATAAGAAAAATAAATGTAATACTGAAAAAAACTACAAACAAAAACAACAAAACGACTAGATTCATGAATAGCTAAACAAAAAACATTTCACAAGTACAGATACTGAAGAGAAACACGTAAATTGGGGTCTTCGAAAATGAGATAGTAAAGAAAGCAGTCACCTGAGCTGAAAGCTTGAGAGATGAGAAGGAAGTAGATAGAATACTATACTTTGAATTTATGAACCAAGGGAATCTAACAGAAAATATTGTTATGTGTAGCAAGGAAGAGAAAGCAGGTATGGTTTCCAGGGAATATTACGGAAACACAGAAGGAAAGGTTAGGAGCTGCCTAGCACATGATTAAGTTGAGAACTTCTCAAAGGTTAGAAAAGCTACATAGAGTGCCTTGAAGAATGGTTTAGAAGTCTGGACAATGCTGTGAAACATTGTTAGAGACCAAAAATATTGTGTAATTAGTTACCAATTGAGAGGCCACCTATAATTATAGTCAAAAGTAGAGGTTATAATGTTGACCAGATCTCCAGTGAGTTGACCATCCTTACTTAGGAATGCCTGAATTCTGCTTCATCCTTCATAGCGTGGGGTTTATAGTAGTTCTTATCTCCAGGCTACTGAGATTTAAAAGGTCATCCATTTAAATATTCATAATGTTCCCAGATTTTGTGAGGTTGAGTCAAGGAGGATGAGGAGTTCAAAGCTGCCCAAGTCTATTCCACATGAGTTCTCTCTCTCTCTCTCTCTCTCTCTCTCTCTCTCTCTCTCTCTAAAAAGACTGTTCTTGGTCATAGTTAATATATAGTAGCAAATGATGGTAGCATAGTATAATATATAGTAGTAAATAATGATAGCATTATTTGTTACCTGTAAGAAAGAAAAAAAGGCATTCCTACATAAAATGTACTCATGGTATTAATGATGATAGTAAATCTTTCATTCAAATTTCTACTGACTTCCGAAACAAACAAAAGAATAAAAGGACAATTTCCCCAGCTTTTGAACTGGGATAACCACTTCAATTCTCACAGCCATGTTGATTTAAAGTGATGGTCTTAATTTTAAAGATTAGAATAACACAAAATACTTGATTTTCTTGTCTTTGGATTTAGGGAAGCCTCCTTTGGCTCTCAGATAAATAGTTAATTGGACTAAGCTTCTTTATTCACCAAAGTCTGATGAGTCTGAATTTTCTCATGAACAACTCAAAGAGTGGAATCCAGAATCACTCCTGCTCTGGCTGGTCCATCTGTTACTAAGTTGTGGATACCTGAAAAAGAAGTGTCTTTGTCAGTTTTCTTCATCAATAAAATTAGTATTTTCCAGAGCTAGCCACGACTGTTTGCTTGGATATTGTGTGAAATAACCAATCAATAATTGCAAAACGCTTTGAAAACATGGAGTGCTAGATACAAGTTCAATATTATGATATGAGTTTTCAGTGTGATAGCACAGTTATAAAGGTCAAAGCTATTTTGAACCACATACGGATCTGCATGCTGGTGTAGAGCAGAGAAGAAAATGCTGTCTTTAGAACAAGAGACCTGGGAATTAGAAATATTTTCATGGAAATATTTCACTGGGGATGTTGTTCTGATTCAGTGAAAACACAAACCAAATTAACAAACCATAGACCCTTGAAATGCAGAAATCACTAATTTAGCCTGAGAGGTTAGAGGGATTGTGAAAGACAGGAAGAAAGGGAGGAATAGAGGGAAGGGGAAGGGATGAAAAAAGACAAATGAAGAAAGTTGGTTCATTTATAGTATAGAGAGTAAAATTCTCAAGAGCAAAGCTACCTTGACCTAATTCTTGTCAATGGATATGAATCATTGAACAGTTGACCTAGGTGGGCACCATCTTTTCCAGGTCAGCAAGATTGCCATCCTGTTTTCCAGGTCATCTCAAGACAATGCATTACATGGATGCAAAGATCCTGTATAAGACTAGCATATGGGCTGTAAGCCCAACTGTGATAGTGGTGAATAATGGAAGAATGTGTAAAATGTTTTCTTGAAATAGTTTTAGATCAAAGGATCTTGACTCCGGTAGAGACAATTTGTGTAATGACTTTCCTATCTACCATATGCAATTCCTGTGATGTTGTGGAATTCTTGTCTCTGGCAGAATGGCTCTAGGTCTCTATCTTCATCAGCACAGGATAGTCTCGGTAAGATGAGGTGGGTGGTATGGCTGCTATTGACACAGTACCAACACTCGGCTGGATGCCAAGCACATGCTTATACATTTTGCCTTGTTGGCCTCATTAAGAAGGTTGGTCTCATTGACTTGCCATGATAAATGGATAAATCAAACTGCAGAGATTTAGATACCTTGATAAAAGTTACAGCAGAGGAGTTAAGAGTTCAGAGTTCAAGCATAGTCTATTTGTCTGTGACTAATTTAACTTAAATACAATGGTTTAAGGTTAGTTTTCCAATAGGAGTATTTTCATGCTTTTCTTGAACTTACCTGAGCAGGTCAGTCAACAAAATAACACTGGTAACTGAGGAATAATCCAAACCTAGTTCTCTTGTGGAAACATTTGTCATGGGAAACTCTTTATAAATTATGTAAAATAAAACTCAAGAATGTGCAGTATGCAACACAGTAGCACCTCAAAATGTGTACTCTTTTTTAAAAAAATGGATATTTTATTTATTTACATTTCAAATGTTAGCCCCTTTCCCCATTCCTCCCCCACAGAAACCCCCTATCCTATTCCCCCTCCTCCTGCTTCTATGAAAGCGTGCCTCCACCCACCCACTCCTGACTCCCCACCCTGGCATTTCCCTACACTGGGGCATTGAGCCTTCATGGGACCAAGGACTTCTTCTCCCATTGATGCCCAACAAGGGCATACTTTGCTTCATATTTTAGAGACACTGTTTTATCATTAAAGTCTCCTTATCAGTGAGGTAATGCTCTTCTTCATTGATTTCCTCCTTTCTTCTCCACTAAAAATGAAACCTATTGTTCTCAAATAAATTGACATTTAATATTGCAGCAACCAGTCAGAATAGGGTCTACAATTAAGGTCTAATTTTGTTTTAGAAGCAGTTTTCGGGTTTAATTCTTCTGAACACTTCACAGCTCTGGTCTGCTGTGGTCAGCTTGAATCAGTCCTGCTACTCACCTGCATCAGCTGCAACCATCACTCCGGATGTCATTCTAGTACCACATCTTGAGGCTGACAGGAATCCTATTGGTCTTCTAGTCCAGCCTTTACCAGGAAAACCTGATTGTTTCTACCATCTGGATCCTTCCATTTTCAATAACCTCCTCAAATCTTTGGGCAAGTACAAAGCCTCTTTGTATGAAAAGCTGATGAGGTCCTTCATTTCCCAACTGAAATACTTCAAAATGGCTGAGTTAGTCCATGGGCTCAGGATACTACCAAAAGCTTTGCCTGGTGAATCAAGGTGACAGAGCATCTTTCCTTTCATCAACTTCCAGCACACTCCTATTAGAGACTTAACATTTTTATCCACACAGCCTGTGGAAAATTTCATGGAGGAGGAGAACAAAAGTGCTCAGGGCATGGTGAATGATCTGCTGAATTCTAATATGTCAGAAATTAATTCCTCTGCTATGAGCATTTCTTCAATAGGATTCTGCATCTAAAGTATTAAAACTTAATTTAAACTTAAGTACTTTGTGAGCAACATTCAATAAATCTTCCCCAAGTCTTTCCATAGTGAAATCTCTGTAGCCAGATGTTGATTGTGTACACATTGTTTTGTGTTGCTTGCATAAACATTATAATCACATATAGACAACAGCAGAGCTACAATATTTAGAAAACAATTTTCACACCTCCTTATTAAGCAAGACTATGAAAATTATGACTCATCACTGCACCATTGTTTTTTCCTGTTTTCTGTGCTGGTTGAACAGTCATAGGCAGCTGGTATTAATACAATAGATAGTGCTTAGGGAATTAATGCATGATGTAGAATACACCACAAAGGTATCTGTCATGCAGAACAATAGGTGTGATGATAGAAGATGTATGTATTTGAAAATTGTGCTCAAATGTGAGTTTTTCAGGATAAAGACATACCTTGACTATGCTACAAAATTAGTTTTTTAACAATTGTAAGAAGTCTGCCCAAAATGTGCTTTTATTTTATTTGTGATCTTGAGAGCATTTAAGCTACTAGGAGCAGGCGTATACGTGCTCCTCTCCTCTCTGCTCCTATCAAAACAACACCAGAGCGCTTATGCTCCAGGGAGATTTGTATAGAATCTGACGCTTGTATCAGCTCTGAAAAAAACAACAAAATTACAGTCTGAGGTGATGTAAATGATATCCTTGGTGCATCTTCCCCGTGCTCCTGCGAGGCTCTTGACAGCTGATGGTTGGATTAAACAAAAAGACCAGTAACTTATGACTATTAGCTCAAAGCAATCATCTCTCATTATTTCAATTACATGGGTAAATGCGTGCAATCATGTATCAAATCACTTTTCCCTTTTGAAGAGGTTCTTTTCAGAGTAGGATTTCTGCCAGAAAAAATGTGCAAATATTTACACTGGTTTTTCATCCAACTGCACCTTTGTTTGGCAAAACCACCCTATGGCTACAATTCTGAGTGATATTTTGAAAAAGGGGGAAAAAACAAAAAAGGGAATTGGAAATAGTATGCGATTTTGGTGACTCATTAGCAGTCTGTAAAGGAGACACCTTCAGTTACTTACTGCTACCTGACTTGTCAGCGTGAATGTGGCTCCTCTTCCCTAAATCACACTACCTGTGAATAGAGCTCCGCTGGCCAATTCAAGGCTCTTTAGGCAACTATGATTGATGACTCAGTGACTAGGAGAAAATTGCCTTCAATGAATAATTCATCAAGCTATCTCTTTGCTGTTAAAGTAGCTGACAGGAAAGTTCTGCCACCGCCTAAGCACAATCCACTTACAAATCAGTTACAAGGAAATATTAAAAATAGCTCGGCTACAGCATACCAGCACAGTATCAAGTTGGGGCTTTTTTTTTTTCTTCTGTCTACAGTGAGCATCTATCTCTGAGAACATGAGGAGCTCTCCCCACTTAACCATTGTGCTAATGGCAGTAAAGGCAGTGATTAGATAGAAAGTGACGTGATTTGTATTGGCTTTGAAACAATGCACTGTTTTTAATAATATGAATCTCTAAATTTAAGGTAGACAGTTAATCAAGCAAATGGTAATATTTAAACATCTTCCAGGAAAATAAATAAATACAATTTGTTTGCAGAAGGTAATTTATCCTTGAGTTATTATGGACCCAGAAAAAGAATACAAAGCTCATATCGATTTAATTAAGTTCTATATTAATTTCAATATGCGAGTGTTCATCAAAACAGGCAGAAAAACCGTAATAAAATAATTTAATAAACCCATAGTTGCAGATTGCCTCTGATTCCATAAGTGTATTTAATTTTCACTGTTAAGATGAATTATTCCTTGTTTACTATGATCAAAATCCAAAAATATGCCATACAGATTAGACAAGCTATAAACCATCAGCAAAAGCTCTGTCTCATTTGACTTCTGACAAAATTGTCTCCCTTTTATGCATTAAAGACCCAAGGTTTTGTGAAGTTTTAACTCTTGAAAATATGTTTTCTCTTAGCATAAAAAACAGAAATTTCATTTTGAGTGAATTTTTTTTGTCTGTACCACTGTGTCAGTGTAGATTGGGCTGGTGTCATTCTGAGTGCCAAGGAAAGTCGACCAGTAATAGATGCACGTCTATTCGAGCTTGATGAGATGAGGCTCTCCACAGCTTCTCCTCCACTAACCTTGACCTTACAGGGCATTATCTCCTTTTAAGAAGGTTGCCTTTGCCTGAGACAGATGACAGTGACTCCAAAGGGCTCAGACCTCAGTCTGGAAGGCACTAATTCCATTTTCTATATTAGAAGGACACCCCTAACACCATAGTTGTCATTGTCCAAATGATTTTAAAAGCTGAAGTTTTGTTTTGAGTCAGTCTAAAAAACAATTGTTTTTTATTCTTGTAGTTCCTGCCTCATCACCCCGCCCCCATATGCTCTAGTCAGATAATTCTATTCCTGTAAGACACTCTGTTTGCTTCCCTGCAGAGCACGGTGATTCTGAACAACACTAGTTCCAGTTGCCAGAATATTTTGATCTACACTAAAATAAATAAATAAATAAATAAATAAATAAAGCTATTTCCAAACTCACATTTTAAGTTTTGTTTTACCATTACTGTTGATGAATAAAATGTTTTGAATGCATTTATGAACAAAATCTATAAAAAATGTAAATTATGTTTAATATAAATTAGGTTGGCAAATTCCCCTAATGAATTCATAAATCTCTAATAACTGGTAAAAAAATTTATTTTTCCCATCCATTAACACAATATATGCCCACTCTGTCCATTGACTGCGATGGAGACTGGGTTCTCTTTATCTGCTAAGCATCATTTATCTAGGGTCCATCTAATAACATATATTTATCCTCATTTATTTTAATATGAATTAATATAAAAATTGTGAAAATGAATTTCTAATCAAATATTTTAAAAATAAAAATATGGATGTAAATTTCACATATTTTTAAAATACTTAAAACATTGGGGTTCATTTTATCACTAAATGTGATGAATGAACTATGAATCTATATCTGAAATGAGATAAAGCCCCTAATTTAGGAAAAAAATCTTACTTGTAAGCTTATTTAGAATGAAAAAAAGTAAAGAAAATTAAAACTTCTTGTTTAATATATACCATCCCCAAACTAGAGGTATAGAATTATAGTTGAAACATAAATAACATTATTTCAGCTCTGGTATCTAAAGCCATCTGTGGCTAAATATGAGTCCACTTACAGAATTCAAGTAAAAAAAGCTAAATAGTAATATTTTGAAAACATTTAGCATCATTTACTAAAAATGTGGATGATGGAGCAAAAATACTTGAAGGATGTATTGAAAAGCAACACATCTGTTTAGTGGTTCTTCCATGAGACCCATCAGTTTAGCATTGTAGAGAAAATCGCTACTAACAGCAGTTCTGCATGTATTAACATCTTGCCCTCTTTTCAAAAATGTTTGCTCACTATAGTTCTGCAGTGGGATAATAATAATGTTTCACTTACAGAATATTTTGTTATTTCTCAAGGAAATATATGTATTCTAACTATAAACATAAATACGTATTTCTCGTCACCAATACAAGATATATATATATATATATATGCACACATGATTTAATACATAATTCACACTAACTGCACATTTAACTGTTATAGTTCTCTTAAATCCCTAGCTTTGGAGTGTCTATTTGAGATTTAGGACTTGGAAGGTAATACTTTATATCCAGGTGATTTCAACAACTGATTAATTCGGCATTAAAAAAATAAGAATATTTCAAAACCTCCATTGTCTTGCAACATCTGCATTTCTGCAAATGTATTATGCACGATTGCAATTAATTCTTAACAAAAACATGTATCTTCAATTGTTTGAGAAATCTTAGTTGCTTGTTTCATATATTCTGATTGTACTATTACCAAATATTTGAATCTGTTAGAGTTGATAAACACGCTCTTTATGATTGAAAGGCAGAAGAAAGTATCATGTATACAGAGAAAGTAAAGAATCAGGCCTACCTAAATTTTATTAATTTTGCTTCTTGACATTCTAAGAATTGCCTTTGTTCTATTCAATGCTAATTTTTATTGTACTGAGCTCTCAAAATTAGGCATCTCAGAATGAGTGTTTTATGCCTTTCTTCTTTTGACATTTTTGGAGAAAATGAAGATTGGAAATTAATTTCTGCCTCTTTCTTTTCTATTCTTTTCCTCCTGTACTTTCTACCACATCCCCCAAGTAAGACCAAATATTGAATGACAGCTTGGAATTGCTAACGGAATCATCCCCAATCATATGTGTTCAATATGTTGGCTTTTCAAAAAAGTGGGATCCCAAATCTCTCATCTAATATCATTGCACAATAGACAGATTTTTAACCAGAGCAAATTCAAGTACGGGTTTCAGACCAGTCAAGCCCAGGAGACAAGCAGGAGGCCTGTGCTTCCCCAGCCGTTCTGTCTGCATTAGCCACTCTTGCTCTGGTTCCATCGACCTGTCAGAGCCATCAGAGTGATTGACTGCCCCGGCAGATGTGCTGCTATAACAGGTAACTTGATCATCCAGACCCATCTGTCTCTAAGTCCTCTTCAATTCACACTTTGAAAAATATTAGAGGTTGGGAGGGGTGGAATTCTTTGTTGTGATTTTTTTTTTAAAAGTAGGCAATCTGTATTTCACAGAGAGGTTATCCTCTAGTAACTGAATGGAAATATAGTGCTTTTGCGTTCTTTAGTGAGATGAGCTCCTTCCAGGGTATATTACTATCAGCATTTTAAATTGGCCAACAAGATCTGGGAATTTTGAAAACCCGGTTTCCAAAACACAATCTAAAGTTAAGGAGCAAATTTTAAAGAACAACCGTGATAATAATAGAATGACGTTTCAAAGATAAGTTTCCTGTTTGAGGAGGACAGATGGGCTGGTTGCGTGTAGAGAGGAGGGGACTCTCAAGCAACAAGAGCAGTCCAGTGTCTTCCCTTCAGTACCCATAACCTGGCAAATGTTGTGACATCATTAAGTTGAATTGCCTATTTCAGATGGGTCTGAAAAGAGAATGGGCAAGCCAAGTCAAGTGTCACTCTAATACACAGGGAATTAATGATCCAGTCTCACAATTTCTGATAATTACTTTTTACCACAATATTTTGCTGTGCTTGTGTGCAGAACATTTCATTCTAAAAGTCAACACCTGGAGTGCAGCATTGGACAGGGCCTCTTCACAGCTTCTATTAAGGAAGAATATAGCCTTGAGGAGATCAATCACTAACAGGTTTCTATTTCTCAGTAAAGTCTATTGCTGTCTAACCATCAAGGGATGAACGCAGGCTGAGAATGACATCAGTCAATATCTAAGGAAAAGTACCATATCAAAGCCATGGAACAAGGAAGACTGGAAGACTGCTGACAAGCAAGCAAGTGAATTGATTTTTCAAATAAAAGAAATAAATAAGCCAACTGTGATCATGCTATTTTTAAAATCTAAAGACACAAATGAAGATAAAGATGAGATACAGAGCTTCTTAGTTTTTCACTGCTTTGTCAGCTGTATCACAAGCTATCTATTCTCAGACATTTATTTGTTTGTTTGTTTGTTTATTTATTTATTTATTTTTGGGGGTGGGGTATACCAGGACTCACTCTTTTCCCAATTTCAAAATAAGTTTGTAATAAATAAATTCCCCAAAGTTCTTTTTCTTAGCCAAGTTATTTAAATGAGTTATGTGCATAATTTGTCATTTTATTTCCTGGTGAAATTCCATGATTTGTTTTACGAAAATGAACAATATTTAGTCTTCACACGTTTGGAAGAGATAGAATTTTCAATTTTAAATTATCAGTGGCTGTTCTTCTTCTTTTTCTGTGACCTCAGGGAGGTCACTTTGCCCTTGATCACCCTTGCAAGGTGGAGTGTGTTGCCAATTCTTGTTTGGAATAAAGCTGTTGAATGTGCTGAAGACATTTATTATTGATTGTGGCTGCTTCATTTGGTTTAATAAGATAAACACTTTTATTCTTCCACTGCCTAACCAAAGGGGAAAGTTACATATTTGAAATGTAAATCTACCCAGAATTTAGTAGGAGTTGAAAACATGCTGGCACACTTGAAGGAACAACTGAGTCCTGATAGAAATTATTTTGAAAAATGGCTGAGGTGGCAAATGGTGACAATCACAGCCTGGTGTGGGGAGTGTTGAGATAGGAGAATAACAGGTCAAAGCCAGTCTGGGCAATATAACATGATATCTTGCCTTAAAAATCTTATTTCTGGCACAATTTATCATTTTAGATTAAAAAGTTAAAGGGGAAATGCTCAGTGTTCAGCAGTGTTTGCCTTGCAGATTGTACAATTGCCTTTTTAAATGAAACAATTTTTTCCTAGCCATGCAGACTACAGGTTTCCCAAGCCACAGAATGAGACATGCAAGTATTCCCGATAAGGAGCGAGTTTCTTTTTTAAAACTCTCGAATATTCATCTTCCACATCATGTAGCTCACATTCTTAAAAAATTGACTGAAGACTTTTCTTGTTTCCATGTGGTTCCTGCTTTCTAAATTCTGTTGCTTGTTTTCTCCTTGGAGTTCTAAATGTTGCTTTAACATCTTTAGGTGTGATATAGATAGATTTAGAGTGATGCAGTTAGCAAGTCTCTAGCTGTAGCTTTAAAATACATTTGAAAGCCTTCTTTTGGAGGAAAACAAGCACTCTCAGAGGAAAGTTACACTTTATTTTGGAAGCATCTCTTGCAACTTTTCTTCCCAAAGGTGTTGAATTTACTATGATTATCAACACATGTAATTAATTCTATTTAAGCTTTTCCCTACACAGTATGTCGATAGTAGTGTGTCCTTTGAACAGCATAATTAATAAAAAATTTTAAAGAGATATTTAGATCTATATTTACTGAATCAAACACACTTGAACACTTGAGACACTGTCATTTTACATAACACTTATACCATACAATTGTAATGAGCTTGGCCACAGTTTGCCTCTACGTTCTACTATATAACTATGGACCTGCATTCATTTCAACCCTAATCTGGTGTTTTTTCCCCTCTAAATAATTATAACAGAAGAAAGAAATCAACATACACACGATTTTAGTAATTTATAACAGGAAAAGAGGTTTCTACTTATTTGAAGTTGAAGTCGTGTATTCAATTATTGCTAGCAAGCACTCCACCTACTGGCTCATATGCTACTAAGCAAGCAATCTGTGATGCAAGGCAAGCCCCCAGTAGCAAAAGATACGTTTAACTCGTGGTATGAATAAAACTGCAGCTTCCTGATTCTCAGCCAGTGGCGAGTTGCCTTGCCACTTGTCAGGGTTACCAGAGTTCTTAATATTTGCACTGTCCAACTGACAAATGAACTGTGAAGGAGATCCTCAAGGGATGGTTCACTGCAAGATGTATTTTTGTAATCATAACCACGGGAGAAACCACCCTACAGAGAGTAACACTGATATTTCTTTTCTTGACTCAGAGTCTATGTCAGCCAGGCTGGCTCAGAATTTAAGATCCTCCCGCCTCAGCATCTCTAATAAAAAATCGCAGGCATGTATCAACATGTCCAGCTTCAAAATACTTTCTTTATAATTATCTAGATAAAATACACATGCATACAACTATAGAGACAAAAGAGCTTTTGTATAAAACTGTTTTTAAATGAAATATTTAGTTTCACAATGGGTGAGAATTACAGACTTGCATCACAGTGTTTCTCTTCCTCCAACATGCCGTTTTGAATGATAGAGCATTGCTGTAGCAATGGAAGAAAAAAATAAAGCTGGAAATTGTCTTTAGCCATTGACCCCCGGCCTCATGAACTTTTTAACTGCACCATCTTCATAATGACTAATTATATGAGAGACAAAGAAAAATTAGTATTAGGCATAATAATGAAATCAAGAGACATTGAACCAGTTTTGTCCCAAAATGTCAACATAAGTTATAAATCACCACCCTCTGCCCACCCCACCCACCAATGTCCATCTTGACATCTCTTTGGAAGGGCAATTTGCTGTATAATTATTGCCTCTGTGCACATATTATGTTATGTTTGAAAGTAGCGATAAACATTATAGTAATTAATGTGAAATAATACAAGAGCAAATCAAGGCTCATAGGCTAGATATAAAGGCAAAGTATTGGCCATATTGAATAGAGTCCTGATGGGATATGAGTTGGAGATGATCTTCCCAATTCTGTCTCAGGGTGTTAGATCGAGTAGAGCTGTAAAAAAAAAAATGCTGAAAGAGGAGTGTTTCACTCTAGGAAATGTTTCTTGGAGTCAATCGTATTTTACCATCAGCTTCCCATCTTCTCCAGGATGAAGGAAGAAGTATCATATGCTATTAATAGCAAAGGAAGGTCTCTTGACTCCTAAATGTCTTGAAGTTTGTATTTAAACTGGAACACAATATGGCATGAAGGAATAAAACCTTTCTTGCACTAATGAATTCACATGCACTGATACTGGAAGCGTTTTGTGACTGCTTTAGTAACAGCTCAATAGAACTGTACCCCAGATGCATGGATGTCTCTTTTGGCTTTGCAAGGAAAGTTTTCACAGTTAGTGGGGGAAGAAATCAGTTGCATTAAGCATTTACCCTGCAAAACAGAGACTGAAGAATCTTAACACATGACGACACAACAGAATTTACCTGACCCTTCCAAGCTAAGGAAAACAAGACAGAAGGTCCTCTAGAGAGGCGGTATCATATATATGTTCGGAGCCTGTGCTACCCATATGCTCAATAGGACTGTTGTATCTCAAAGTTATAATAATTTGCAACGAGGTGCCAGAACCAATTATTAAATATCATATGATCCAACAGAGATGAAATAAAAATATACAGGGTCGATTTTACTGGCTTTGACTATTATAAGGCATTTTAAGTACTCTGAATTTACAGTTTAACTTGAGGGTTGTATTAACGACATCCTTATGCTAGGAGTTTGTTCCCAGCTGAATATCATAAGCTAAATGCAGATGGCATATTTTTCCAAGGACAAAAGGAGTTTTGGCCTTATCCTTTTTTTTTTTTTAATTTGTATATCAACTAAGGAAAAGGAGACAGGCTATTATGTTATTCTCTACTAATGTAAACCTTTATTCAAAAGCGCAAATGACAGCCAAAAGTACAGTTCAAGTGAGAAAAAGGTAGTATGTGATAGTACCACACAGAAAGATACAGTCTCAGCCAAATTGCTGCCTATAGTGTAGAAAAAAGAGATGCAGGCTTCACTGTCAACAATCGTTTATTTACCGTGATATCCTTAAATATGGATGTGTGGATGTTACAAATACAGGTTCTGGTGTCAGGCTAAGGTCAGAGTCTTCCCCATGTTTGTTGTGACTCCTCCCTCACTAAAATCCAGGAGCTGTGGAATGATGGTTTCCTTCCAGCAAAGCAGGGCATTTGGAAGACAGGATTCTTTCTGCTATTAGTATTTCAAAAGCACTTGTCAAGTCCCGAGATAGTTCCACCTTGACTAGACATTGCTGGAATGAAACAATCTCTCTGAAGAGATTTTTCCCTTAAATCAAAGTCCAAAGTAAGCTTTCTAGCCATCCAGAGAGTGCAGTATCTGCTGAGTGCTCAACATGGTCACTTTGTAGATCACAATTCATGTTCCTTGGTGTCCAAGAATACAGTAACTGCAGTGGTGTGTTGTCTATGTATGTTTATAGTGTGTACCAGTTGATACGTGGAAAACAAGGGGAGAATCATGTAAAGCAATCCCCTCCTTTGCTGAACGTTTAATGAAGGTTTTAGAAAGAAAAACACGAACATTCTACCTTTCCAAACCAGTCTTCTGGGTCCAGTCCCCATCTTCTTCTCTGGGAGAGGGGAGCGTCGATCTCTGTCAGGGAATGTACCCACTTACTTGTGAGTCTTTCACTCTCTCATCTCGGCTTCCTTCCTGTCTCCAAAAATGAAATTTATTTTGGCCACCTCGGAGCAGGCTTGTGTGTATATATTTTCTGAGAAATTAGATTTTCCATATGGATTTTTAAATCACTTTTCAGATCAAGTTCAAAAATATGTAAACTGTTTTGTTGTCAGGGAAGGCAGGAGCAGAGTATATTGCTCAGTAAGGAGCACCAAATACTATAAGTGATCTTTAAATGAGATAACTAGAGGGTAAGTCAATTAAAATGGCCAATAATGGGAAACAAATGCCCATCTACGAGCAATTGTAAGACATTTAACCCAAGGAAGAAAGTTACATCATATTTCTTTTTATTAAATTGAGGCTAGATTCACACTTATTGTGAATTGAAATGTGAACCAATATTTTCTATCTTTGGTTTCCTTGCTTTAAGATCTCTTAATGTGTGTAAGATGTACTTCATAATATCATATGACTGTTTCAAGTTTTTAAGTTACTGTCTCTAAAGTTGTAATTTAATTTAAATTGACAAATATCCATTAAACTACTGTGCTCTCTCATAAAACAGTATCTAACCTGCGATTAATGTAACAAGAGCCTGGTTTTCTAAAACTCCCGATTCTTTGTCATTTTAACCTTATTTACAACATAACACATCCAATTTTAAAGAGCACTATCATTTAGCACAATGTAAAGTATTAGCTTTCAAAGATGTATGCAAATCCTATTTAAAGCTTAGACCTGCTGCTCCAATAATCTTTATAATGACAAAAAAGGAAAAAGATTAAGGTCCTAGGAACCCAAAACATATGCCCACTCAAATCCTTGCAGAAAGGTGAGTAAAAATGATATCAGTAACACTTGAAATTGCTTGAATATCTGTAAACATGGGTCTCAGAAGAAACTAGTAAAAGAATTTCTATGAATCCAAAATGCTTAAGATGGAGGAGAACTCTGCTTTCCAAATGGGACTTTTGTATGTTTAATGAGGGCAATGAAAAGACCAATCAAACAATGACTAGAGAAAAATTCTCATCTGAAAGAGTCATTATGTCATCCTGGACACAAGTCTTCATGCTTCTTTGCTTGTTTCCTTCCTTCCTTCCTTCCTTCCTTCCTTCCTTCCTTCCTTCCTTCCTTCCTTCCTTCCTTCCTTCCTTCTTTCCTTCCATCCTTCCTTTCCTTCTTTCTTTCATTATTAGAGGGAGAGGGAGAGGGAGAGGGAGAGGGAGAGGGAGAGGGAGAGGGAGAGGGAGAGGGAGATGGAGAGGGAGAGGGAGGAGAGGGAGAGAACCTTTTCCTTGAGCTGAAGTTGACAACTCTGAGCCTCATGTGTGGGTGCTGGGCACAGGACTCTGGTCTTCTAGAAGAACAATACATGCATTTAACCACTGAGACATTTCTTTAGCTCCCACATGATAATTTCCTAAAACATTTTGTTTTTGTAATTTTTCTCGGGGCCCTCCCAAAGGGTTCAACTTCCATTCAAGCTCTCAGATTCACTACTGGGGGAAAGTGTTCCCACATGAATAAAGATATTTGTAAGAATGAAAGAGGTTTATGAAAACACTGACATTGCTGTGTACTCCTCAATATATACAATGTACTTTAATAATAAATTGTATGTACTTAAAACTTACTTAACAAAGCATCTATGAGAGTTTTAAAATTACCTCATCAAATCCCCCAACTTTGTAAGACTTTGTTTTTAAAGATTTGTTTAAATTTATGTGTATGAGTGCTTTGGCTTCATGTATATATGTGCATTACATGTGTGCCTGTTAATTAGGAAAGCCAGAAAATGAAATCAGATACCCTGGAGCTGAAGTTACAAGCAGTATGAGTCATCACATGGGTACTGGGAACTGAATCTGGGTCTCGTTCAAAAACACCTACTGTTCTTAATTGCTGAGCCATTACTCAATCCCCAAATTTTACTTTATGGTCACATTTTTTTTCCGAGTACCAGAATTGAAACTCAAGCCCTCAAGGATGAAAGATTTTATGCAGTAAAACCCCAAAGCCCCTTTATGCATTCTTGGAATTCCTATATTTACCAGGCTTGTTACAAACTTGAGATTCTCTTGCCTCCGCATCCTGAGAAGGTATTCATCCCTTCTCCAGCCTTTTCCAATGAGTGGATGCTAAATTTTTGTAATGAAGCTGGCAATGGCATGGAGATTCATATACAAATAACTCTAACTCCCATGTGTATATTCAGTGTATATTCTGTTTGTGTTCTAAATTCTAGTCCTTGGTGTTTAACCATTTAATTTTGAAATTGGAAGGGTTACAGCCCAATTTACTGTACATGATTTATTTTCTGTCAATGAGAATGGAACCACAGTTGGAAGTTTAAAATATATTTTTATTTATTCTTTGAGACTTTAGCACATCCCTATGTAAAATATATTTTGAACCACTATCCATTCACATTCAACTTTTCCCAGACCACCCTCCACTGTGTTTCTCTCCCAGTTTTATATCTCCTTTTATCTTTTTGATAATCTGTTGAGACCAATTAGTCCTGCCTTTACGAGTTTGGGAAGAGGGCCATATACTGTAACATAGACAATCTACCAGGGGCCACAGTCCTGAAGAAAATTGACTCTTCCTTTTCCAGGAACCACAACTTAGCTAGGGGTGGGGCTAATAAGCCCCTCCTCCTTCCACACTAGAATTTTGACACTAGGATAACTTTTAAATTTTGAGGATAAAATCAGTTAGTAGCAGGGCATGTATTCAATATAGAAGCTGTCCAAAAATATTCAGTGCTATTAGTAAAGTCTTATAAATGATAAGTTCAATAAACATACCATGAACTATCTCAAGAGAAGTATAACAATGTCTGAGAAGGGAAAAACAATAAATTACTTCTTTTTTTGCCATGCTCAAAGGAACCATGTCTTGTGATTCATGAGGAAAAAATTTGTGTAGTTAGGTCAATATTTCCATCTTGCTCCTACCAATACCAAAGTTAGGTAGGAACAGAAGGAGTCATCTTTGCAATGACATATTAAGTTCAAAGACTATTGACAAAAATCCATTGAGGTTTGCTTTCCAGAAGACACATTGTCAGGAATTTTGCGCTATGTTTAAATTATCAGCAAATTATTTATTTTTCCTTTACTGTGTGTTTTACTACAATATTAAATATGTATATATATATATATATATATATTTGTTTTAAAATAAATCTGTAACAAATCGAACTTTAATTAAATAGTTGTAAAAATGTCTGCCTTTCTTAAGTAAAACAGACAGAAATAAGAAGTTTCCATATTTTAGTACAAAAAACTTTTAGACCCTGAATTTAGTAAGTGATAGAGAAACAAAGCTCAAAGTTTTATAATAAATCAAATTTCAAAGAGATATGGTAAAGGAAGGTGATAAACTGGTAGATATAAATATTATAGATACTCAACGTGTAGGCTAGGAAAGTCATGAGCAGATGTATTGCAATACAGGATTGCTTCTAGGCTACAGAAAGGTGGTTCTTAGCTGTCATGGAGTGGCCCATGCCATCCAGCTATCACAGATACTCATCTAGTCACTTGAGCATACAGTGAGTCTTACCATTTCCAAGGTCATTGCAGATCTTTAATAGATTTTTAAAAGTCCTTGACTTTAATTATGAGCATACAACCATTTTCAAGTAAAGTGTTTTAAAAAATTAATTCATTTGTCAGAGAATTTTTATATGTAAAATTTATATTTTCCAAAAAAAGTGCAATGTTGACAAGTTTAAGATGTTTGAAAGAGACTGGAGGAATGGCTCAACAGTTAAAAGCACATACTACTCTTATAGAAGACTCAAGTTTGCTCCCAGGACCTACATCCTGAAGCTAATGACCACCAGAAACTCCATCTTCCCAAGGAATCAGATGCTTGCCCAGGCACCTTCATGGAAACACTTGCATATACTCATGCACATCTATAATTAAAAATAATATAAATATTAAAAATTAAAAATGATTGGAAAAATGTTAATCCAACTAGTAAATAATTGCAACTGATTAACAATGAGCTGGAAATATTAGGAAGGAGATTGGCAAATCCAAGCAGAACAGTTAGATTCTACATATGAAAATATGAAAGCCTATATTATGTAACTGTGTATACTAGAAAATTCAAACTACCTAATACCATAATAGTAAAGAGTTTGTGTTGCTACAATATCAATTAAGAATTTACTTTTAAAGACAATGCAATGGATTAATAAGAAAGCTTGTTCTATAAGCCTCATCACCTAAATTTAATAATGTGTGTGTGTTTGTGTGTGTGTGTGTGTGTGTGTGTGTGTGTGTGTGTGTGTGTGTGTGTAGAAAACAGACTCCTGATAGTTGTCCTCTAACCTCTAACCTCATTGTACATGCAATGGCGCCCCCCCCCACACACACTTACATAACACAATAATAAATAATTTTTCTTAAAAAGCAACTTTGCTTTTGAGGAAATGGCTCTTGATACCCCACTCTAGGCCAATGAACTAAGCACAATACAATCAATGGCTGGTGAGAAAAGAATCACTTTTCTTTGGTATGATTTGCCACTGGTAGACTAGCTATGCCTCAACAATTGATCACAACATCCTGCACATATACCAGACACTAATTAGACTTAATGGACTATAAAGAAAAGATATGTGATAGAAGAAAAATAGGAAATATATTGGGGACACAACAGGATTATGATTGTTGTATAGGTCATGGCCACAACACAATACATGTATAAAATGTATTTTAATTTACTGTTTATAAAATTTAAACTACATTGTACTTTATACATTGTTCATGATTTAAGGTATCAGCAATTAGTTTTATTCCACTCATCCCTTTACTCTCAGCAAAACACAACAAAACAAAACATCCCCCACCAAAGTAAAAAGACTAACAAGGTTTTAAAATTATGTCTGTATTTGAGTATGTTATTGCCTTTGAGATAGCTAACTAGGAATCAAAACAAAAATGTTTACAATGATCAGTGTTGCACCTTTACCTTAATGAACTTTAAATGCTTAGAAAACATTAACTATAGGGGTAAATCAGCACAGATATTATTTTTAATTTGTTGTTTTATTTTATACTATATGGGTTTCCTATAAGGTTAAGTTATTTTTGTAGACATCTATTAATTAATGTCATGCATAAGAATCCTTAGATCATACTAGCTTCATTTACTAGGAGTTGCTCTAATAACTAGATATAAGCAAAAAAATCTCAATTATGTTATATCCATATCAGTATCTGTATGTGTAGATTATGCAATAGGAAGTTTACAGAAAAGTCTCCCCATTATTCCCTCAGTTGAGAATAATTGTTCAATAAGAATAAGATCAAACAGGGTAAAACATCGAGATTTTTGTTTTGTTTTGTTTTGTTTATAATATTCCAGGAGGCCAATAAAGCTGAGGTCATATGTTTTGGCTGCACTACAACCCTCTTGCTTAAATGGTATACCTTCAAAAATAGGAAAAATTATTATCACATTGAGTTAATTGCATTACATAGTTATATTTGGGTAACTCCACTGTGACTAATAATCTGCTCATTAATATGCATAAAAGAAAATATCTAAGTCAGTATTTATGCCTTATATGCAGGTCCACATGCTCAAACTTACTAAGAGGACATGTAACTCTGTATAAATAGAATGATATCTGCATTGCATTCTGGAACTTAGATTAATACTCAACTAATGAATCAATAAATAAATGTGCATTAGTATATGACCAGGTTTAAACTCTACTTTTTGGTTGCCAACATAGTTTAATACCCAGGGAGGTAAAGTAGAGTAATATTTTGAATTTATGGCCTCTTACATTATTATATAATTATAGTCTACTGGTGCACAATGAATGAAACTGTAAGTAAGTAACATTACTGAAAAAAATATTTAGGGGTTCTTTGATTTACAATTATTGTTATTGTATTATCCAGAGAACCACCATGAGCATGGCATTCCACCTGTTTAGAAAGGTAGCACTTGTTTTCTGACTCCTAAGTTCTCACATAACTGCAATGAACCCTTTTGCCTTAGTGTTGATTTAGATTACATGAGAGATAATCAATGTATATTAATTTCAAAGACCAGAGTTCTTAAAAAATCAATACAAATATACTTTTGAAGACCATTTAATTTCCATAATTTGACTAGCCCACTTTTCTAAAGTTGTATTTTTGTTTTGCCCAATGGTTTGAGAACTCTGTGTTATCATAAACAGATGAGACATGGAGTGTACTGGGTAACAATTTATAATTTGACTAAGATTTTAAATGAACTTACTCAAGAATGATTTGTCCATTATATGCAGACACTTTAAAACTTGATACTAAATGCAAGAAAAATTACTTAAAGGATCAGTTACATTGAAAATGATGAAATCAATAGCAATATTTTCTCCATGATTCTTCCTCTCTGATAAGCATGAGTCTTTGCTTAAAAGCCACATTAAAATTTAATCACAATCTGTGTGCTTTAGCAATTGCTAATTTCTGGACAGCTGTCTTCTGCTTTGTTTAAGCCTTACATTCCTTCTATTTAAGTTATGCCTTTTAATAGCTGGATTAAGTACATTTAAAATCTGTATTATTAGACTCTGACCATGTTTATCACCTTCCAATAGTGGCTTGTGGTTTTATATTACTTCATAGTAATGTTACACAAGAAGAAAGTCTTCCTAGAGTTCAAACAAATGGAAATGTATGTTAGTTTAATAATTCTGTTTTGACCTTATTTTCTTTCAGATTTATTGTGAAGAGGCCATATTTGTGGAAATTATAGTTAAATATTAGGCTGCTAGATATGATGTCTTCTATTAGCGTCACTACCCTATGACCATGAATTTTTGTCTGCCACACATTTAGTAATGAAAATACATATTAAGTGGCTTACTAAATAGTTCTTAAAGGACTATACTGACAAATTTAAAAAGTATTCATCAGCTCTAAGAACCATCTCAGCTTCAGAAACTAAATGTATATGACCTCCCTCATATTTAAGAGGTTAGATGATCAATAAGTATAAGTATTTTGTCACTCAGAGCAGATTATATCATAGCAGCTTAGCAACTACTGCTGTTCCAAGATCCTCCCGTGTGTGTTTCCTAAGAGAGTAAAGAAAGGTTATCTTTCAAATTGCTTCCTCTTATTATATTTCACCTCTAATCACCTAACATCACTATCCAAGATGGGAAATGATAATATCATATTTATGGTAGTAAGACTATTGGAAATGATCAATGTGCTCTATGGTAGGCTAGCATTTAGGTTCTGAAGGATTAAATAGCTGATACAATGGTCATATTACATTGCCTTGTGGTAAAATATTTTTATTGTGTTGTTTAATATACTCAGCCAAATCAATAAGTTTAACTACATTTGCCAGCATTCAGACCAATGAAATTTATACCTATTCAGTGGCATAATAAATATGATGGTATTTACTTTTATCTTTGCATCAGATGCTAATTAATTAAATACTTCTGCTAAAATTAATAAATAAGTAATAATTAGATAAACACATTGCAAAAACATAATTTGAAGGAAGCAGATTGAAGTGGCTTGGGAATATAAGTAGCCATATAGTATGTCAATTAAGAGAAAAGCTGAAATATTCAAATATGTCCACAATATGTCCAAATATGTCTGCAATATGTCCAAATATATGCACAATATTGCAAAATTTAAAATGGTGCATATTTTAACATATATAGAAGACGGAACATGGACCTTTATGAGGGCTATCGGAAAATTTAAAAATTATTAGTAATGGCAATTTGAAGGTGTAATTCATATGAAATTTAATCAAGTCAAAACATGTTCATTTGATAATATAATTTTTAAAATGTGTAAATTATATAAGGCAGGTATTATTCAACCATAAGTGGCACTTGATTCCTGTAAATAAGATTGCTTTTTTTGAGGAAGAAGGTATTGGAATAAGCTTGTCTTACAATGATGTGGCAAAGCCATGTGCAAAATATGTCACATTTTTAGCATCAAGAGTATGTCATAAAGAGATTTATGAAGCATTTCGTAAGGCATGCAGTAAATCTAGCTCCATTTCTTTTAAAGTACAGTCCCAGTCAGTGACTAACATCAGCTCTGTTTCTATTTGCATTTCCGTCTCCCTGTGACCCACCACCCCTTTCCTTTGGTGTTCTGGATTCCAGGCTATTATTTTTAAATGTTCAGGAATTAAAACTGCTTATTGCAAAACAAACCTAGAATACATAAAAATGGCAAATTCTTCCAGGGTATTAATCTGAAATAAAACCATGTACCACACGTTCAAACCCCAGTAGTTTTCAAAGCACTTTCCTACAGTTGGATTTTGACATTATCCCTCTTTTTTCAAATTATGACATGACTCCTCCGATTATTAAACTTTGCTTTGAGAGTGCTTTCTTATTTTACTGCCTCTAACATATTAGATTAAAAAGGAAAGGTGAACACTTCAGCATTATATAAAATCTGAAAGTGACAAAGAGTTAAGCTAAGAATTTCAGATGAATATACCAGCAGTTTGCCATTCTGACAGCTAAAGCCAAGCTAGTGCTTAAAAAAATGCAAGTTTGAAAAATGCAAATGGTGTTATCCAAATATGCAGCCATATGTCCATAATACACACATTTTTGGGGAAATTTTATAAAGATTTCTATCACAGAATTGTATCTCAAAATGGTAGGAGTCTTGTTTTTTTATATTGTGTTACCAAGAACATGGTATGATGCTGAAATTTTATTTCACAATCTTCTATATATATTACGGTGGGAATTACAGTATTTTTAGGTTTTCAGAGAAATTTGGCTCTAAGTACTAATAATTCATTTTGAGTCGATGCTCTACTTCATCTACAATACAGTTAGCAATATTGTCCAAAATATCCAGATTTTAGTCATGATTTTTTTTCTCTTCCGACAACTGAGGTTTAAAACAGCCTCTTCAAACACGTTAACAGTTCTTGGATCTAAATGTGTATTACTAAGGAAAAATATAATTAGCATGAGTACTGATAAGCTGTGAAATTTGGATAACCTTTAAGCAACTTTGCTCTGTTGATCACAGCCATACACAACAATAGGAGAGGGGAAGCCAAATGCAAAAGGTGAAACCTCTAACAGGAAAATATCAATTAATCTTTGTCAATAGAGTGGAAGTATGTGTAATCCCCTCGTTAAATAGTTTGAACCTTTCTCAGAGTAAACAAAGGAGGTCTAGTGAGTGAAGCAGCCCTCTTGTTTATATGGGGAATCTTCAAGAGGCTTAGGAGCAACTTCTCCAGACAGGGCTTCTTTGCCACTA
This sequence comes from Apodemus sylvaticus, assembly GCF_947179515.1. Taxonomy (NCBI): domain Eukaryota; kingdom Metazoa; phylum Chordata; class Mammalia; order Rodentia; family Muridae; genus Apodemus; species Apodemus sylvaticus. The sequence goes on along the minus strand of NC_067477.1, from coordinate 72,888,755 downwards.
GTTCCTAATTATCCTCCTTTAAAACTATTTGTGTAATAAAAAAAACTTCTATTCAGGCTTAGACTACAACATAGCACGACAATATTTTGTTCTTAAGCCAGTACATTAAAGCACATTAAAAATCTGTGAGATCCTCACCAGTTCTGCAAGAAAACCAAAATTCACTTTCTAGCATGTTTGGCAAAACTGTTTTTTTTCTCACATCTCCTAAAAAAAGCATTTCTATCCTAAGCAACAATGCCCGGCCACTGCCAGAGAGATTTACCTATGCATGGAACTTCTTCAGCCTCCTTAGATCCCCAATTGCTGGGAAATTTCTGGGTTGGAAGGAAGAAGAGAGGAAAGGAATTAACATGTGCTGTGTCATCTGCCAACCAGTGTGCCCTTGATATTAAAGTAATATGAAAGCAATTGCGTTCTTCAGTCTACTTGTCAAAATCCTAGTATAATTTAGAAATAGCGTGATGCTTTAAACATGTCCATATGATAATAGTTAGCACCTGAAGTCGTTAATCACCATTTGCAAACTTTCATTTTTGAGTATTAGGTATATATGCCTACATTAAAAGAGGAAAATCATATAATGTTGTGTAACTGGGGTCCACATTTTTTACTATGCTATTTATAATCTTGGTATTTTAGTGAGCTTTCCTGAGACTGAGTAACTATAATATTAATAGAGATGTAAATGAACTTTGATATTATCAAAGTTAATATCGGTAGATATTAATAAGTTTGAAGTCAGCAGATATTCTGTGGACAAAAGCATTGACAAGTTAGGAATATGATATTCATCAGTTTACTACAGTAAACTAGTACAGAAGTGATTATAAATTACATGTAAGAGACAAGAAAATGCAACATTTTTCAAATGCAACATTCTTCAACAAGAAAATGCAACATTCTTCAACATTTCTAGATCTGCAAGGACGTCCCCCTGCCGTTCATTTTCAGTAATTCACATGCATGTTCCTATTGCCATACTTTCTCTGGATGTTGCTCTGTGGACTAAAACGTTAAACTATGGAAATAAGGGCTCAGCACACTGAGAAACATTAAATTCACATGTATTCTCTGTGGCTTCTATCTTCTTAATTCTAAAAATAGCATCATTTGAAGTCAAAGTTTAAAATTTAATACAGTAAGTAATAAAGTTTAGACAATTTATACATTTTTCTATTCTTAGACATCGACAATATTCTTTTGGATAAAATTTAAATAAATTGATAAAAGTGAGAGCCATCTATGGCTTTTACACTTATGGTTTTCAAAATATCTTGGAAATGACATGGGATTAAAATCTTAGACATTTGTTTCTATTTCCATTTGAATGCTCTATCTGCCACATAAAAGTTAAAAATAGGATTTATGAAAACTAGATATGGATAATGATACGACAGGAGACAACTTGCATAGTTAGAGCTACCTTATGCATAATTTAGTGAGGCATTTATTAAACTATCCCAATGAATCATGTAAAGCCATGGATAGACTATAACATCGTTACTAAGGTATTAAGATTGGTACACCACACTATTACTTATTCTTATTTGTGTGCGTCCCTGTATTTATTTATAGTTTACTGATGGAAAATTTTGTCTTAGTCTGTCAAATTTTTCAGAAAATAACATATATTTATATATATGACTTTGTGTAGACATCTAGCTAACACTATGTTAGTTAGTATCTGCTATACTTTTATAATGGTTAATGACCACAGAGGAAAACAAAATAATTGTGATTCTAACAAAATATTCAGAGTAGATATTCTAATAGTTTAAAAAGAGAATGAATTATTTGTAGAGATTAAAAAGCTCATTAGGCGTAGGAAACCTTAGTCAAAGTTTACTTTTGTTTTGCTCTGTGTGGTTGATGAAAATTCCACAGCATCTAAATACAAAAGACATAATACTTATTAAAATTACACACAAAATATTCCTCTGCCCTTATGCTTGTTTACTTTTCCAAGTTTCTGTTTGTTAGAGATTGTCTATTATTGGAAAATTAATTTAGAGATGCATTTACACCTACACAGCCGCCCATTTGCTTTCAGATACTGTGGAATAGCTTATTGTTAGTTAAATGAGAGGTGTGTTGGCCAATTAGCATACACATGAATTTAACTGATTTGCATATTTCTGTATCTGCTATCAAATGACACTTTCAATACCACTCAAACTTCATTGGGTGTGGGGGTCAGACTTTGTTGTTGCAATGGTTATAACTGAGAAATACCATGACATAGTAAATATAAATAATGTTCTATCACATTTTCCCTTTAGTTTGTGTTTCTTAAGAATGTTTCTGACCTTAAAAACATCAGTTGCTATTCCTATCTTTTTCTCAGTATATGCTACAGTGTTATCACTACAAAATAGAAAACATATTCAGCATATTACATGATAGAATGAAAAATTCTGAGTTTTAAATACAAATATTTGGCTTTTCTAAATTTAAATGTTTTATAAATTGTTAGCATGACCTGACAACTAATCTAGTAATTTTATCAACTTTCTAATTTATATTATATGTAATGCAAAACACTGCCTCTGAATTTGTAAAAGAATATTAGTGCTTGCCAAATATGTATTCTCATCTTGACACTTTTAAATGTAATATTTTCATATAATCATCCTATATAATATAAATCTAGAAAAATAAGCTAGTTGCTTATGTTTGTCTTTCTCAGAGTAAGAAAACAACATTTTATTTTTCATTTTTAATGGGACAGATGCTACTAAAAACAACAAAATTAGACCATTAACTTTGGAACTGGCAACTGCATGTTTCCAAATATGATTAAACAGTGAGAATAGTAGAAAACACTGATTGATTTGAATCAGTTTGTATATATTGCTTACCAACATCACCAAACACACCAGTAGGTCAGAACTTCTGATCAGCACAAGGGAACTGAGCTGCTAATGAGAGAAGATGGAGATTGGTCTATACACAGAAACATGCTCAGTATAAATTACCTCAAAAATATCAGAAGAAGCAGAAATTGGTACTCTGGCATTATTACATCAAACCCAGAAATATCTTTGGAAAATCTAAGAGGTGAGACTGTAGATTCCTCCTCAAAAGCAAAGACAGTACCCTGTTTGGCTAAACAGCTAGCAATCCTTCTTTTGTGGGTTCTTTTCTTCTTGCCTTTTACATCACAAGGAAAGAATTTAGTCATCCTCCTTCTACATCCCTTGCTGTCAGAAACAAGGGCTGAAACTCCTCAAGAGATCAGAGAAAAAGTCATAGATGAGTCACTGATTTGAATCTGATCAGGGATCTCATCAAAACTTTCTGTGACTCATCCATATTTTTTTCCTACAGAATACCACAATAAAGTCTTAGTAATACCACAGTAATGTCTTAGTCATTCAATCAAAAAGGAATTTTAGTTCAACTCATTTCTAAAAATGAGTCATAAATTTGTTAGGTAAAAAATGGTCAACTTTTTAACTTAATTTACAGTGACCTCAAACAAGACCTAAAATAAACCTGCTAATATATGTTTATATGGAAACTCTGTGTCTAAGTTTAGTTTTGCTCAACTGTGTAGACTGGGTTGGCCTTAAACACTCCATTCTTCTGCTTCATCTTCAGAGTATTGGGATTATAGGCAAATATCATCATGCCTAATGTTTACTACATGTTAAACTAATGACTTTAACTTCCATTCTGATTTGAGAAGAAAAAAAACATTGTGTTTTTCTCTAATTCTATAATATTTGATAGAAATATTTTAACAATCCTAGTGAATCTTTAGACTTTTGTCTTAATACAGTTACAATATGTAAAATACAGAAGGGAAATGTAAGGGGCAGAGTGGGGATGTGTGCGCAGAAGCCATACCCTCAGTCTCCTATGATGTTAAATCTCATGTTGTAAATAACAAAAACCCTATGTTACATGTGTCACTGAGTTCTATATAGTTTCCATTGCCTTCTGCACTCTTTTCTTTTTTAAGCAATGAAAATAATTTTATGGTTGCATTCACAACAGTATATGGAAATATCTTAAGGATTTTACCATTAAGAAGGTTGAGAACCACTGAATTAGGGGAAAGTATATAGCAAATTTTGTTATGTTCTCTCTTTGTTTCTTTCTTTTTCTTTTAATGTATCTTAAAGCCTACAAATTTTGCTGTTATGAAATAGAAAATGTTCTGTATCTATTTTAGTTTACGAAGGAGGGGAGATTACCTTTATTTTAAGATAATGGACAAATACTCCATGAGAGTAGGAGCATTAGCTGTTTTCTTCCCATGGTCAGATCTTTATCTATACTCAAAGATGTCTTTAAAGACAAGTCAAGTAAAGAGCAGAATAAAATGAGAATTAGTCTATAACTCAAATAGACTACATTCCTTTGTGACTAAATTATCATAGCCATGACATCACAGGTAAAATGATTTCAGAGGATATAAAAAGATCATACCTTTCCCTAAATTTAAGCTTATAGAAAATATGAACTATTTGCTGATACATTTAACTGATATATGGCAGTGTTATTTTTGTGTGTGTTTCATGGATGCCACTTGACATTTATTTCAAAAGGATAAAGCCTGAAGAATTGTGTGTCAGGTGGTCATGGCTCAGTATAGTTTTGGTCCAGCAGATGACTCAGAATCATTCTTCAAGTCTTTAGATTGGCTGGGACATGCTCAGCATGCAGCCGAGGACCCTGGACCTTTAGAGTGTTGCTTTTAAATAACCACTGCTTTTTGAAGGAAGTTCAGTGAATGAAGCTGTGGGATCTTCCCTGGCAAAGAAAGACTTTCTGCAAAGTTCAGAGAGTAGAATCATTTTGACCTTTGTCACAGAGAGGAAATGAAGAGCAGCACCATGTTCTTTGTTCATCCCTTCCCTGTTCATGGATCTCAGTTGTTGACCTTTCTATCTTCTTCTATACAAGAGAAATGACCTTATTTTATCTCCCTAATCCTCCCATAGAAGCACTGAACCCAACTTCTTGGGGTTAATTGTCTGATCCTCTCTGGCCATCTTCCTACACAAACTCTTTGTGCTGTTAGAATTTTCATCTCCTTGCTTACTGCTTGCCCCTTAGTAGTACTTTAGTTAAACAAACATCAGCCAAAGAAAGGGCACAATCTCTTATACAAATCGATAAATAGATTATATATAATAGAGTGATGATAGGTAGGTAGATAGATGATGGCTAGATAGATAAAGAGAAATAGGGAGAGATGATAAATGATAAGTACATAGAAATATTAGATAGATAATTACATGCATATATATTTCAGAGAGTAAAAGGTACAGAAGACTGAGAAACAGGTACAGAAGGTTTCATCTGAGAACTTAAGCTATCAATTTATTACCTAGCAGAATATTGTAAAGTACACCAATATAGATAAAACCAAACAAATTTATATCTGAATAATTATATGATTTATCTTAAAAGGTCAGTTTTTAATAGCAATTTAAATTTAAATATTATTTTCTATGAACATCTTTGTTTTGATAAATAAAAGATTTATTTTGCATTACATGTGTATAATTTGCTAGAATTCCACTAATGGCCCAAAGAATTCAAATATTGTCCTATCAAATACTTTGTATTCACATATAAGTTATGCATATGCATGTATGTGTGAGGACACAGGGCTGATGTCACTGTCTTCCTATATCAATTTCTACCCCATATTTGAGTCAGGGTCTCTCATGAGCCTGTATGAAATTGCAGGCAAAAACAAGGACCCTCCTGCCTGTGCATCCAGGACCTGTGATTACAAGTGTGCAACAGTAAGCTTTTTACAAAAGTGCTAGGGATAAAATTCAGATCCTTGTCCTGGTATGGCAAATACATTATTCGCAGATCCATCTCACCAGTCCCATAAGCGTGTTAAAAAGATAAATGAATAGGCTGTGAATTGGTAGAGTAAGCTTGACAATTTCCTGCTGATGTGGAATGTTTATATTTACTTGAGTGAAAAATTGGCTTTATCAATTGTCTTAGTTAGAGTTACTATCATTGTGATGAAACACCATGACAAAAGCAACTTGGAAGCAAAGGGTCATTGAAGAAAGTCAAGACAGGACATCAAAACAGGGCAAGAATATGGAGGCAGGAGTTTATGCAAAGTCTCTGGAAGAGTTCTGCATACTACCTTGCCTCTAATGCCTTGCTCATCTTTCTCCCAGACCCTAGAACAACTAGCTCAGGGGTGCACCATCCACAATGGCTGGGCTGTCCCCCATAATCATTAGTTAAGAAAATGTTCTACAGTCTTGCTTACAGTCTGATCTTATGGAGACATTTTCTCATTCAACGTTTACTACTGTAAGATGACTCTAGTTTGTATCACATCAATACAAGTATAGCCTCGACTACAATGCCCCATCCCCTTTGTCAACAGACCATTCTACCAATAGTTATCCACAAGCACTTACGCAGAAAAATTGTCAAGATAAATTCCTATAAGAAGCTAAAACATGGTTCTTTCAACATTGGGCTTTGATCCAGACACAGTAACAAGAAAACACTCTACCAATTGCAACTTTGATACACCTTATAAAAACTGTTTTGAGAAAATATCATCCAAAGGGGGCATAGAGTTAAACTAACTCAAATCCCTTGTACTCTTAAATGGGATTAGTAACTTTTGTTATTTATCAGTATAAAATATTAAGACATAATCTCTACACATAGATGTGTGCAGAATTACACATTAGGATTCCCAAAAGTCAATCTCAGAAGCAAATATCAAGGCTCTTCTTATACTTGTTACAATGAAAAATTTTGATTATCTCAGTATATTTGACACTGGGAATTAGACTCATCTTGCACTAGGCATACAGCAGTAGAGATAAATGGAAAGCTGCCTCCAAGAAGGAGATATTATAAATGAATATGACTATGGGGTTATGCCCAGTCATACATCACAGGGTACTTCTACAATACAATGATTTGGAAAAATATTTATGCAAAATAGAGACCAAGTGTTTTAAGCTCATCTGATGCTTGTTGAGGTAGGAAGAGAGAATTGTATCCCCTGAACTTAAAATTACAGATTATGGGCTGGGAATCAAATGGTGTTCCATTGGAACAGAGACAAATGGTTTTAGCCAATGACCTATCTTTCCAGCCCCTGGAGTTAATTTTTTAATGCAAATCTTAAAACAGAAAAAGCAGCCTGAAAAATAGATGAAGAATCACATTTTCATCTAATGAGTTATATTGTCAAAATTGAAAGAGACATAAGAAAGATTTCCCTATACTTAAAAGACTAGTTATTTGCATAACATCACCATCTATATCTTAAGACATTATCTATTCACATTTTTGCTTCAAAAATAAAGAACAGAAGAAAAATTTCCACACAGCTAAAATTCATAAATTAAAAAAATAACTGTATATGATAACATCTATTTAAGCTGAGCCAATTCCAAATTTTCTTTTTTATTTGAAGTTAAAGCTGCATCTTAGTCTATGCCAAATTATGCATAATTGAATCATAAGAAGTAAAGCTCTTGGTTGAAAGCAGAAAGTATAATAACAATAACCACGCTGTGGCATTTCTATTGTGCCTCTCTTATTGAGACATTCATAAGCTGTCAATCCAGAGTCATTTTTATATTCATGGATATGCAGGCCCCAGTTGATTCCAGTTATCTTCTAAATCAACTAAAAGTTATGGAGAACATCCATAGTCTGTGTAGCTTGTCAACTAACATGGATAGAAGCCTCAGAGGACCAGTGAGTATATGTGACTCTAAGCAAAAACAGGTTAGCCGAAGAGTAAACATCACTTTATGCCAAGGAGTGAGCCACAGACACCTTCACTGCAACTATACTATGACATACTAAAACATTAAGCAGCTAATCAATCAGAATATTAGAGCCTTGACATTTTAAGGGGCATTTTAGGCCCTTTAATTCAAATTTCTACTGAGTATCCATAACATCTTTAGGTTTCTCTTCTGCTAAGCCCCTTGTTTTAATATCCCTAGTAGATGGCCAATTTTGAATTTTGAGAATAACTACCTTTTATATCTTTAGTGTAATCACTAGAGACATATTTTACTGTAAAATATTTTCATATTATAAAAGAAATATAAACTATAGGTTCCTGTTTTCAAGGTCTTTCATCAGGATAACAAAAACACAAAAATATCAAAATGTTCATGAACATCAGGGAAGAGCGAGGGTGACAGAGAAAGCTACCAGGGTCCAATTAACACAGAAGATGGGGAAAATCTCCATGGACAAAATATATTTGGATTAAAGGTTAAAGCAGAAACAGCAAGTTATAACATGATTTTACAAATGCCATTTGAATTAGCTACAGAAAATGAGAACAGAAAAAGAAGATACTAATGTATAAAACTGGTACAATGATGAGTAACGTTAAAAAATGTAGTCAGGAAAATTTGTAATACTTTGACACACAAGGAGGAAAATGTCTAAAGACCAACAAAATGAGTGGCACCTAGAATAAAATAGGGTGAGTATCCTAGAAAAGAAATTCCTTTCCCATAATCAACCCACTCTTCTTTAATTAGGTAGCATCAGTAAAGAGTTATTTCAAAATGAGGAGAAATATAGGATATTGAATGTGCCTGTGCTCATGGTAGATTTCTGAGGTGTACTACCTGCATTTCAGATAGTTTTCCTTGAGCTGATATTCAGGGTGCCAGGGCCCCAAATCTTCATCGTGAAGCAGAGGCACATGGAACATTATTTGCATTAACATACTCCTTCTGAAATGAATTTGAAAGAGTTTCTGAGTTGTCCTGGAAAAAAAAAAAAGCAGCCTCCCACAGCTGGCTTCTCTATTTTTGGCTTCTCCTATCCCTGTTTTCATGGCAGCTGAGAAATATTAATGTGAGAAAAGTATCTTTATTTTAGTCTTTGAAAAATAACTCAACAGAAAACCCTGCAACTTTAACGGTATAGGGAAAGAGTCAGGAACACAGTGTGGAAGAACATTATTGGTCCAACCTTTAGAAAAGAGAATGCCACATAGGAGGAAATATTTTACTACATACCATTTCCCAAAGCATATGCTATTTACATACAATGCTTAGCAAACATATTTTACTGAAGGTAAAATGTCCCTCAGGAATAATTATATAAAATGAGTGTGTGATCAATCGTATACATAAAAAAAAAGGCACTACGGAGAATATTTCTTTAATCTATTACATTTTGTCAGAAACAAGTTATTAGCAAATTTCTTGGAAAATAAGAAAAATATGTAGTTTTTCTTCTGAGCTGTCTTTGGAGCCATTCATACTCATAAAGTGAAATAGTTCATGCTATTTTTTCCTTTTTACAAAAAGTACCACCTCTTATATTTTGTTCAGCAAATTGGCAAAAACAGAACAAAACCAAAAACAAACAAACAACAGCAAAAAAAAAAAAAAAGTCCAAACGCTGTCCTGGTGTACTGAAAGATCTGAACCTCATTGAAGAGTAACAGCAAGTTACTTGCACTTTATTGATGCAGTCAGATCATATGGAGAGTCATTTCCAGACCTATCGATAAACTCATTGATTCCTCTCATTCTTGTAGTCACTGGACTATAGAGAAAAGGATCAGTAGCCATTTGACCTTCATTGTGTATTAAACAAACACCAGATGGCAAGGATTCATTGAGGAAATCCATTCTTTCTTCTTCATAGCCGTGTTCACACTGTTGCTTCCCACTGAGTCTTTATCTCTATTTGTCATGGTGCCAGAACTGCCTGCATAGCACCTTTCATGCATCACAGCTTTCAAATCTTGTCCCATTAGTTTCATTTTGTTTCCATCATAAATAATCTCCCACTTTCTCATACACTCTTTCATTATCTAATAATGGGCTGGGTCAGCCTACAAAGGAGCCAAGCATTAAAGGGTTAGTCAGTACAGTTTGTCCACTTGGTTTCTGTCCAGTGTGTGAACTATTTATTAAATGGACAAATTTATACAGCTTTTAAAAGAGAAGACTTAAAGAATACAAACATCCTTATCCTACTAACAAGTTGGCTGGAACACTAGACATAGAAAACTGAGGACATTTGAATCTCAAATTGGAAACTTAAAGCACCATTCCCCATGAGCATGGACCTAATTCAGCCTAATTATTTCTAGAAACACACAAAAGCAAATAGCCTATCCTCTGAAAAATTCCATCACTATTTCTCTCCTTGGCCATTCCTTGGACTCATTTGGACATCTGCCAGCTGGCTGGATGTGTTGTAATGCTGGCTAGCCATGACAAGTCAAGTCATTCAATTCGAAGGGTGTTATCCTGAGAGTAAGTTTCACAAAGTCCAGCAAAGGAGACTTTTTTTTCCTTTATTTTTTTTTGACAGTGTTGGATAAGCCAAAATGAGCATGCTTATAAGTTGTAATTTATAGTATAAAATTTAGCACAAGGAGGATTCCCTGGTTCCCAGCTGAGTAGACTTTCCATATTCACAGAAACTTAACTGTTAAGCAAATAGAGTATGAGAGCAGCTGGACTCAGACTCCTTCCTTACTCAAGGAAAGGTTAGGAAGTTTAGAATTAGTGAGCAGGATGCTGAGAAGATGTCGGTGCTGAGTGAAGTCATTACAGTCCATTCCTCCTAAAGGCAGCCAATTATCAGGGGATAATTGGCCTGCTAATGAGCATTCAGACTGGTCAAGAGGGCCCGCGGAGGCCACAGCACCCTTTCCCTAAGAAGGTCACCCTCTGTGCCTAGCCTAGCACTGTAGAAAAGAAACTACAAAAGACTATAATATTTTCCAAAACCAAGTTGTATTAATGACAGGTAAGAATCTCAATGTTTAATTTATTTTAGAGTAAGAGAAGAAAAGATGAAGTCTATGTTAAAACAATATGAAACACTTCAACTATTTTGTTTTTCTTTCGTTTCTTTTTTCTTTACAAAACATTTCTATTATATGAGTATTTTAACTTTGATTGTAAAGGTGCATACAATGGGCCACTTGTGATTTTTATGTCCATGATAGAGCCAATTTAATAATTTGGGATTTGAAATACATATTAACTGCAAAGTAACTCATAACACTATTATACACAACTACTCCATTATTCAAAGTTATTTGCTAACAATGAATTCATCTCTCTCTGGCTTTATATTTAAGTAAAATCTTTCTGTCTGGAGCTAACTGGTATCTCTTCTATCCATCATCTGTCTACTTAATCTAACTCTACTTTACTTTTGAGGTCTTTCCCAAGCACCCAGAGTGTTTCCTCATTCACCACCACTAGCTCATCCACATCAGTATAAGATACTATTGATCAATGTTTGTCTCTCACTGTTAACAGTAACTCTTTCTGAGGGCAGACACATTTTTCTCATGTGTAGCATTATATCCCAGAATAGCATCTACCACACAATTGCTCAATAAAGAAGCACTGAAGAAAAGACCAAACAATAATCTTAGGGGTTTTCTCCATAAGCATGAATCCTGGGATGTAAAGTAGGAAGACTTCAGAATGGTATCTGCTCAGCTAATCCCACCAATTTAATACTTTCTTCTCTATACCATCAGCTAGCTATGCTGGGAGGTTGCGGTGGGGGGGGGGGAAGAACAATCTTTGGGATGGGACTGTCCTAAAACAACAGCAACAAAACAAAAATAACAACAACAAACAGTCGAAACACAAGAAATCAGGTACAAAGAAAGAAAAGGCTGAAAGTTCCCAGAATGAATCATGAGGTAGGTGTGACCTGCTAGGTCATTTCTGTAGAATGGAACAGGGATGTCTCTCATAGTAGCACCGGGTTTCAAGTAGAACTCCTGACGGATGGAAAACTGAAAAGTAAATGAGAAATAACCATGCCACTTTGTTTCCTCCCACTGTCTATAAACTGCATATTAGAAAGTAAGCCTTTCTTCCCTACTTGCAGCTCAAGTCACAACGTTTGCATCAAACTTCAGTTTGTTTCCTTCAAACTCTGCTCTATTTCTTGCAACAGTGACAAACCTGCCTTCTATTTTGATTTCATCTCCGCTGATCTTATGACCTGAAGTCCTTAAGTTCTTTACCATGGAAACGTCAATTTAAAGGAAACAACTATTTCCTGCTGTCTCTTTTATACATTGAAATCATAATGGGAAATCTATGAGGAATAGTTTGTGTTTCTTTACTTTTTTAGCTTTATAGTATGGTTCTTTATTGTGGCTCAGAATTTCAAAATCCTACAAAATGAAATAGTTTTGTTCTTGACCCATTCCATCAGAATATTAGGCATATAATACATCTAATATTTTTAGACTTGAACTTTATTATTGGAAAATTGAAATACAGGACAGAATGCCCCTCACACATACATATACATTTAATTCCCCACAAACAACTACCCAAAAAATTATGGTAAAGTTATTTAATCAATAACATCACAGTGGCATAATTTACTATGTGTAGGGGCCATAGGGGCCATAACTATTATTATGTAATCCAGGGTTCATAGTCTCATGAATTCTACCATTAGTAACACTTGGAAGCATATCATTGTCCTAAAGAAGAAAAAGAAGGAGGAGGAGGAGGAGGAGGAGGAGGAGGAGGAGGAGGAGGGAAGGAGGAGGGGAGGAGGGGGAGGTGGAGGAGGAGGAGGAGGAGGAGGAGAAGGGAAGGAGGAGGGGAGGAGGGGGAGGGGGAGGGGGAGGAGGAGGAGGAGAAGGGGAGGAGGAGGAGGAGAAGGGAAGGAGGAGGGGGAGGGGGAGGGGGAGGAGGAGGAGGAGAAGAAGAAGAACAACAAGAACAAGAAGTACCAGAACTAGAACCAGAAGAACAAGAACAACAACAAGAACAACAAGAACAAGAACAACAACAACAGCAAGAACAAGAAGAACAAGAAGAAGAACAAGAAGAACAAGAACAAGAAGAACAAGAAGAACAAGAACAAGAAGAAAAAGAACAAGAAAGAAAAAAAAGTGAACTAATGTTCTTCCCTCCATTCTGCAATGTGAATACAGAGAATCATTAACGTCTTCAGCATTACAATGGTTTGTTCACTTAGAAGATTTCAGTTTGGGTCAGATACTTTGTAACATTATTCAAGTCACTTCCAATCCATATCTAAACAAAAAGTTTAACAATGGAACAAGTGACCCTGTATAGTAAAGACTTCTAGCTACATGACACATTACAGTAGGAAGTTTCTTTTACTTAAAAATCAATCAACCAAACAAAAAAGCCTTTTTTTTTTTTAGCATACACAGACTGATCCAAGACCCCCTGGCACATACACAGCAGAGGACTGCCTGGTCTGGCCTCAGTGAGAGAAGATGCACCTAACCCTTGAGGGACTTGAGGCCCCAGGGAAGGGAGAGGCATTGAGAGGGGGAATGAGCTGAGGTCCTGTGGAAGGGGGGCTGGTAAGGGTGGCAGTGGCTGGAATGTAAATAAACAAAATAATTAAAGGAACAAAAAGTCTTTGTTTCCTCCTTGCCTTTTCTTTCTTTGACAACTTCAATTTTAATCACACAGCATACAAAGACAATTTTACTTCTTCTTTTCTCATCTGTGTGATTTTTATTTTCTTTTGCATTTTCTCTATTTGGTTTTATTTTATTGCTTTCATTTTTTCAGCGTGAAAATACTTTTATTTTTTCATCATATATTATCTGAGTGGCACACTTTTTGATCCAGAACAAAAGACCTTCTACCCAGAGTTTACGTTTTCCTGTAGGAGATATATGTCTGTGTGTGTGTGTGTGTGTGTGTGTGTGTGTGTGTGTGTGTGTGTATGTGTGTGTGTGTGTATGTGTGTGTGTGTAAATATTTACATAATATTTACATAAACACAGATATATTGATGTTCATATTCTTTTTCTATTCTCTTTGATTACTTTTATTTATTTATTTATTTTTGCAGCAGCCTGTGCACTCCTTCCTCAGTTCCTTATTCCATTCTTCTGCCCCTCTGTTACCAAGAGGATGTCCCTCACCCCATACCAGGCCTCTGTTCTCCCTGGGGCTTCAACTCTCCCAAGGATTAGGCTCATTTTCCCCACTGCGGCCAGGCTAGGTAGTCCTCTGCTGTATATGTGTCTGAGGCCTCAAACTAGCTACTGTATGCTGCCTGCTTGGTGGCTCAGTGTCTGAGAGACCTCAGGTGTTCAGGTTCATTGAAGCTACTGGTCTTCCTATGGGGTCACCATCCTCCTCATCTTCTTACAGCCTTTCCCTTATTCAAACAAAGGCGTCCCCAACTTCAGTACAATGGTTGGTACATATCTATATCTTTCTCAAGTCAGTCGCATATTGGGCCTCTTGGAGGAGAGTCATGCTAGGCTCCTGTCTGTAAGCATAAGATAGCATCAGTAATAGTGTCAGGCCTTGGAGCTTGCCCTTGTGATGGATCCCAATTTGGGCTGGTTACTGGACCTCCTTTCCCTCAGTCTCTTTGCCATCTTTGTCCCTGAAGCTCTTATAGACAGGAACAATTATGGGTCAGAGTTTCTGAGGGTAGGATGGCAATCCCATTCTTCCACTTAATGCCATGGACTCTACAAATTGCCTTTCTCCACTGTTGGGCATTTCATCTAAGGTGCCTCGCTTTGAGTCCTGAGAGTATCTCAACTCCCAGGTTTCTGGTACTTTTTAGAATGTTCCCCCATCTCCCACCCTAACCCCCAAGGCTGCATACTTCCATTTTTTATGCTGACCCTCAGGGCTTCTCTCCTGTCTCCCACCAACCCCCATACCTGATCATGTTCCATCTTCCCCAAAGGAAAGGACCTCTCCTACCCAGATCCATCCCTCACTCTGTCATCCATGAATTACTTTCTTTCCAAGTAGGATTGAAGCATCCTCACTTTGGCCCTTGTACTTGTTGCCTTCTTGAGTTCTGGGGATTGTATCCTAGGTATTCTGTACTTTTTTTGACTGATATCTACTACGGATTAGTGAGTACATACCATGCATGTCCTTTTGGGTCTGAGTTACTTGGGTTATCACTCAAGATGATATTTTTCTAGTTCCACCCATTTGCCTGCACAAGCCATGATGGCCTCAATCTTTTTTTAAATGAACAATTTTACTCTATTGAATATATTCTTATTCAAGAATAAGAATAAATGTAAATGTAAATTCATTTACATTTCAAATGTTATTTCTGTCCCTGGTTTTCCCCCTTCCCAGAAATCCCCTAACCGGTTCTCATTCCCCCTACCTCCATGAGGATGCTCATCCACCCAACCCACTCCCACCTAGAACCTTTCTATTTCCCCATGCTGGGGTATCTATCCAGCCTTCATAGGACCAAGGACTTCTTTTCCCACTGATACCCAACAAGGCATTCCTCCTCCGTAAATGTGGCTGGAACCATGTGTACCCCTTGGTTGATGGCTTAGTCCCTGGGAGCCCTGGGGCATCTGTTTGGCCTACATAATCATTCTTCCCATGAGGCTGCAAACCCTTCAGATTCTCCAGTCCTCCCTCCAATTCCTCCATTGGGGACCCTGTGCTCAGTCCAATTTTTGGCTGCTAGCATCTGCCTCTGTATCTGTAAGACTCTGGCAGGGCCCCTCAGGAGATACAGTATCAGGCTCCTTTCAGCAAGCACTTCTTAGCATCCACAATAGTGAATGGAACAAAATACTCACAGGAGCAATTATGGAGACAAAGTGTGGGGCAAAGACTGATGTAAAAGCCATTCAGAGATTGTTCTACATGGGGATTCATCCTGTAAACAGTTACCAAACCCCGATATCCTCGATCTTAATAGCTGAAGAGAATTCCATTGTGTAAAGGAACAATATTTTCTATATCCATTTTTCCTTTGTGGGACATCTGGTTTATTTCTAGCTTCTGGCTATTACAAATAAGGCTGCTATGATCATAATGGAGAAAGGGTTACTGTGGCATGGTGGGACATCTTTGGGTATATGTCCAAGAGTAGTATAGCTAGATCTTCAGGTAGATCTATTTCCAGTTTTCTAAGGAACCTCCAGATTGGCTTTCTTTTCACTCTTTTTATATTGCCTTTGTGGATAAATTTCTGTTTGTTGTTCATTTAGGTGTGTGTGTGTGTGTGTGTGTGTGTGTGTGTGCCTATGACTCTATGTGTCTGTTTGCCTGTATCTGTATCTTTGTTTATTCTAAAGCACACATGGGAGAGACAATGAGAAACTTTTATGAGTTGTTCTCTCCTTCTATCATGTAGGTCCTAAGATTTCATCTCTGGTTGCCAAACACATTTAGATACCCCCTCCCCCCTCAAACACAAACACATAGCACAGACATATATCACACTCAATAATAATACATAAACTAAAATTTAAAATACATTTATTTTGTAACTATGTGGATATCCCATATATTTTTTGTTATATGCTATACAAAATTGAAGTTAAAGATACCTATCTTATAAACTATTCAATATTTATGATGGAAATATTGAAATTTCCTTTTCTTGGCTTTTTAACTATACTTTATTACTTGTGTTAATTAATCTCTACTTGATGATAGCTTAGTGGTAGTTATACTTTTATATGTCTGCTTATAACTTTGTTTTTCTTCTTACAGTAAGTTAACTACCTAGGAATATTTGCTTTTCCACACAAATTTTTGGGTCTGTTTGTAAGTAACTAAAAATATCGTATCAGAGTTTAAATTAATATTTCATTGTGTTCAGATAATAATGAGATTAACAGACATATTGATAATATATATATCATTAAATTATTCAAAGTATTTAATTGTTCCAATGATAATGTAAATGTTTCTGAAATTCACATTTCCTTGATTGTCCTGGTCTTTGGAACATCATTGTAGAGAAACCTCATTGTCTTTTATTATGATAAATGTACTTCCCACAACCTTGCTACAATTGTTTCACAGTTCTGTTTTGTCAATTCTTTTGTATTTTCTATAGTTGCCAAATTAGGGACGGTCTTTGATGTTCAACCTTGAACCTATTATATATTCTAATAAGCAATTCTCAGATGAGTTTCATTATAGTAACCACCTTTGCTATATTCCACATATTTTAACATGTATTTTGTTTCTTGACTGCTGAATAATAGTCCATTGTGCATATGTACCATGAGTTCGTTATTTATTCTTCTGTTGCTAGACATCACAACTGATTCAACTTAGTGGTTGCTATATACAGAGCAATGATTACAATGTACAAATATCTAATATATAGACTACTTTGTGTATATACTGAGAGTAATATATCTGGAAAATATAGACATACTATAATTATTTTAAGGAGAACCTCTACACTTGTTTTCATATTCGCTATACAAAGACATATTCCAATAGATAATGAATTAGGCCTTCTCTGATTATTTTCAGTATTTGTTATTTGTGTTTTATTTTTATGACAATAGATTTTTCTCTCATACAATATTCCCAACCACAATTCATCCTTTTCCCATGCCTCCCAACTCACCCACACCTCCCTTCTCCTTCAGATCCATGCAATTATATTTACTCTTCAAAAACATTCAGGCCTCCAAGAGATAACAGTCAAACAGGACAAAGCAAGATACAATAAGACAAGGTAAAAAGCACTCATACCAAGGCTGACAAAGCAACCCAATAGAAAGAAAATAGTTCCAAGAACAGGCAAAAGAGGCAGAGGGATACCCAGATGATATGACAACATACAAAAGGGACTCTAAAATTTCACTAGTAAACTCTGACAACTGATAAACACTTTCAGCTAAGTGGCTAAATATAACATTAACTGAAAAATCACCAACCCTCCTATATACAAATAACAAATGTACAGAGAACCCAATCAGAGAAACAATAGCCTCAAACAATATAAAATAATCATATTAATATAATATAATAATATATAATAATATAATACAATAATAACATATAATAAAATAATAAAATAAAAAATACCTTGAGATAACTCTAACCAAGCAAGTAAAAGACCTGTATGATAAGAACTTTAAGAGTTTAAAGAAAGAAACTGAAGAAGATACTGTAAGATGAAAACATAATTTGTGCTCATGGATTAGGAGAATTAACATGGTAAAACAGCGATCCTACCAAAAGCAATCTACAGACTGAATGCAATCCTCATCAAAATCCTAACACAATTTTTGATACACCTAAAAATAAATACTCAATGTCATATGAAAAATCAAAGGATAGCTAAAAGAATCCTAAATAATAAATGAACAATAAGGTAAGTTTTTCCCTGATTTCAAGCTGTATTACAGAGCTACAGTAAAAAAAAAAAAAAGAAAGATATGTTGATCAGTGAAATCATGAAATCAAATTGAAGATCTAAACCTAAGTCTATACATTTTTTTTAGAAAGAAAACTGTCTTCAGCAAATGGTGCTGGTCAAAATGGATGACTATATATAGAAGAATGTAAATAGATCTATATTTTTCACTTTGCACAAAAGGCAAGTCTAATTGATTCAAAGAAATCAACATAGAGCCAGACATACTGTACCTGATAGAAGAGAAAGTGGGGAATAACTTTAAATGTATTGATACAGGAGATGGCTTCCTGAAGAGAACACTGATTAACCCAGGTACTAAGGTCAACTATTAATAAGTAGAACCTCATGAAATTTGAAATGTTCTATATTGCAAATGATGTCATCAGTAGGAGGAAATGACAGCCTACAGAATGGGAAAAGATTTTACCAGCTCCACATCCAATAGAGGTCTATATAAAGAACACAAGAAATTAGATACAAAAACACAAAATACTCTGATTGAAAAATGGGGCACAAATATAAACAGAGAATGCTTTAAAAAGGAATTTCAAATGACTGAGAAACACATAAAGAACTGTTCAACATCCTTAGCCATCAGGGAAATTCAAATCAAAACTAAAGATTGCATTGTACACCTGTCAGGACAGCTAAGATTAATAACACAAGTGATAGCTCATGTGGCAAGAATGTGGACCAAGGAGAAAGCTCCTCTATTACTGGTTGGTGTGAAAACATGTACAGCATTGGAAATCATCATGGCAGTGTCTCAGAAATTGGAAATTGGTTCTGTCTCAAAGAACAGCTATACCACTTTGGGGCATTTACCTGAAGGATGCTCCATCCTTACCACAAGGGCACTTGCTCAACTATCTTCATAGAAGCTTTAATTATAAAAGCAATAAACTGGAAACAAGTTTGAGGTCTCTTCTCTGAAGAATGTATAAAGAAATGTGGGGCATTTCCACAATGTGGTATTATTCAGCTCTTATATGTAGTTTTGATAGTAGCCATTCTGTCCGGGTTAAGATGCAACCTCAAAATAACTTTACTTTCTTGGGATAACACTAACCAAATAAGTGAAAGACCAATATGACAATTTCAAGTCTCTCAAGAAAGAAATCGAAGATCTCAGTAAATGGAGAGGTCTTCAATGCTGATGGATTGGAAGAATTAACATAGTAAAAATGGCCATCCTACCAAATGCAGTTGATAGATTCAATGCAATCCCCATCTCAACAGGATTCTTCAAAGACATGGAAAGAGCAATTCTCAAACTCATCTGGAAAGGTAAAAAACCCAAAATAGTGAAAACAACCCTTAACAATAAAAGAACAGCAGGGGAATCACCACCTCTGACCTCAAGTTTTCCTACAGAGAAATAGTGATAAAAACTGCATGGTATTAGTATAGAGACAGACACATGGATCAATGGAATAGAATTGAAGACACAGAAATAAAACCACATATTTAGAGATACTTTATCTTTGACAAAGAAGCCAAAAGTATACCATGGAAAAAAGAAACCATCTTCAATAACTGGCTGTCTATATGTAGAAAAATGAAAATAGATCCATATTTGTCACCTTACACAAAGCTCAAGTCCAAGGGGATCAAGGACCTCAACATAAAACCAGATATATGGAATCTAATAGAAAAGAAAGCGGGAAAGAGCTTTAAACTCACTGGTATAGGGGGAAATTTCTTAAACAGAACTCCAATGGTTCATGCTCTAAAATCAAAAATTGATAAATGGGACCACATGAAACTGGAAAACTTCTGTAAGACAAAGGATGTAGTCAATAAGACAAATCAGCAACTCACAGATTGGGAAAACAATGTTCACTAACCCCACATCCAATAGAGGACTAATAGCCAAAATATATTAAGAACTCAAAAGGCTAATCACCAAAAACCCAAACAACCCAATCAAAAAATGGGGTATAGAACTAAACCGAGATTTTACAACGGAGGAATCTCAAATGGCCAAAAAAAAAAAAAAAAAAAAAAAGAAATGTTCAAAGTCCTTCATGATCAAATGAATACAAATCAAAATGACCCTGAGATTCCAATCAGAATCTTACACTAATCAGAATGGCTAAGATCAAAACCTCAGGTGACAACACATTTGGAGAGGATGTGGAGAAAGAGGAATATTCCTCTTTCTGGAGTTGCTGGTGGTATAGCAAACTGGTGCAACCACTCTGGAAATCAATATAGAGGTTCCTCGGGAAATTGGAAATAGATCTACCTGAAGATCCAGCTATACCACTCTAGGAATATACCTAAAACATGCCCCACCAAACAGGCAGCATACACCAGCTTATATGAGACTACTAATGCATATACAGTAGAGGACTTTCAGGGTCTGTGTTCATTAAGAAATGATGCACCTAACCCTCAAGGGACTGGAGGCTCCAGGGAGTTTAGAGGTCAGGTGGGGTAGGGGGTGGGACACTCATGTGTCAGGGGTTTGGGGAGGAGATATGGGATGTGGAACAGTTGGAGGGTGGATGGGGGCTGGGGGATAAAATGGGAAATGTACATAAATAAATAGATTAATTAATTAAAATAATTTTACTTGGCATTTCTCTGATGACTAAGAAATTTGAACATTTTTCTTAATATTTATTTTTAAATCATGACACCTTTTATTATAGACCCTGGTAAACAGATTTTCTTGGACATTTTTCTATACTTCTGAATTTAAACAGATGTATCCTCAGTGTTGTAAAAATATGTATCCATGAAAGGTATTGCCTCTTCTACAGCTACAATGTAGGACTATATACCAGAAGAAATATTAGTTACAGTGTCATTCTCAATTCATAGAAATCTCCACACTTGAACGTAGAAGACTGATCCAAGCACTTGTTTCACTGCCTTTAACAGTAGTGAAATATATGCCACAATATGTCTCACTCTAAAGTTGAACATTTTATGCTCTGACTGTAATGACATCATTCTGACTCTCTCACAGAAGAATTTTGCTTAAGAAATCCATCAAGAGAACAAAATTATCAGGAAGCATCACTTTTGCACAGAGATTAAAAAATGTTAACATCTGCTGAACTCTGACAGTCTCCTGATGAGAGCATATATGTCAATATAAAGATCCAACGATGTGCAAACGCATCTTATGAACAGCTGCTAAACTGTGGTCACTGCTAGGGAAGTTTTGGCAGTGCTGAGAACAAATGATTTCACTACCTGCAAAGTCAAAGTACAACAGGAATTATGTAGAAAAGATATTATGGGCAGGATAAAACTTAAGAGATTTTGATGACAAGGTACAAAGGGGGACTCTGATTACCTTTGTTCCATCTATATTTTCCAGATAATTCATATTTAATGAACTAAAATGAACATTTTTGTTAAAAAAAATCTAAATAATGTGGTGGTTATTATAATATGAAATAGAAGTATATGACCTTAGTCCTCCCTGAGAACTGATCTTGAAAGGAAACATAAAAAACGCAATGATAACTGGAAGAATTATTTTGTTCCCAATCCCCCCCATGTACCTCTTAACTGCTAAGATATAGATCTATTTGCCAATTACTGACAACAGTAGAAAGTGAATTAAACTTGCTCATAAGGACAGCCAAAGATATATGGAAAATTCTATTTCTAGAAAGGATTTTAACATGTTTAATATAGACAGATAGAAATAGTATTTTCTTTGTCATGAGTAATCTGAAGTGGTTTCCCTTTTGAAAATGTTCATGGAGCTATACAGATAGGAGCAAAAATAAAGGAGTTTTATTATATGTGTGTGTGTGTGTGTGTGTGTGTGTGTGAAAATATAAGACAAAAATATCTACAAAATGTTATTCAGGATAAAACAATCCTGATTAAAGTATAGGAGATATAAGTACCTTAAGCATTATTAGCTATCTTGCTTTCCTGTTGCTATGATAAAATACCATGACAACAAACACAACTCAAAAAAGAAGGAATTTAGGTTGGTAGAAATTTCTTAGAGAATGTGGTTCATTATGGGTAGTAAAGGTATGAGAAAAGGAACAATAGACTTGTTAGTCATCCTGTAGCCAAACTTCAAAAATTGAAGGACTATGAAGGAGGGCCTAGCTATAAAGCCATCATTGGTTACCCTCTTCTCCCAGCAAGGCTCCACCTCCTAAAAGTTCTACAACTGTCCCAAACAGCACCTCTAGTTGGGGTCATAGTATCCAAACCTGAGCCTATAGGGGTTGGGGGAGATTCTCATTCAAATCTCAGCTGTGACCAAAGAATTGAACATGAAATAAACTTACTACCCTAATCCTGTCTTCTTCCCACATCGTGCACGCACACACACTCTCTCGATCCTCTCTCTCTCTCTCTCTCTCTCTCTCTCTCTCTCTCTCTCTCTCTCTCACACACACACACACACACACACACACACACATACACACACATATGCAGAAATATTATTTTCTAGTTCTATGTAATTTTGATTGATATTTTTAGACACAAAAAGTAAGATAGAATTTTGGTCTCACAGAAAAATGTGAAATTACCTTTCTCCTTGTGGAACGTTCTTTAATCAAACATATATCAATTTATTAGGGGAAATGGGGAAATTTAATCTCACAAATATGGAAATTCCAACCAGCTTAGTTCTTGGGGTATTGTTTTGTTTTATTTATTTTTATTTTCCTCAAAACAAGGCAGAATGCATTAGGAAGAAAAAGTAAAAGTACTATTAAAAATAAAAGGCTAGGGAGGGAGAGAGGAGGGGGAGGGGAAAAGGGAAGAGCGGCAAGAGTAGGAATCTGAAGAGACAGGTGAGAAGTATGAATGGTCATGAAAATGAATAGAAATATGTAGCAGTAGGGGATGTGGAACCACTAGAAAGTCCTAGACATCTGGAAAGCAAGAGGCTCCCAGAACCCAACAGGGATGGCATTAAGCAAAATGCACAACAAAGGGGAAATAGAACCTGTAAAGGCCATATCCAGAGGTTAGGCATGACTTGAGACTGAGGGATGGGGCCAGCTACCCAGCTCAAAAATATTAACCCAGGATTGTTCCTGTCTAGAGGAAATGCAAGTACGACAAAATGGAACAGAGACTGAAGGAAAAGCCACTTAGAAAATACCCCATCTTGAAATCCGACCTATCTGCAGACACCAAACCCAGACACTATTGCTGATAGCAAGAAGTGCTTGCTGATAGGAGCCTGACATAGCTGTTCTCTGAGAGTCTCTGCCAGAGCGTGACCAGTACAGATGTGGATGCATGCAGCCAACCATTGGACTGAGCCTGAGGACTCCAATGGAGGAGTTAGAGAAAGGACTGAAGGAGCTGAAGGTTTTGCAAACCCACAGGAAGAACTACAATAATACATAGTTCTATGTAATTTTGATTGGTATTTTTAGACACAAAAACTGAGATAGAATTTTGGTCTCACAGAAAAGTGTGAAATTACCTTTCTCCTTGTGGAAAGTTCTTTAATCAAACATATATCAATTTATTAGGGGAAATTTAATCTCACAAACATGCAAACCAACCAGACCCATAACTCCCAGCGACTAAACCACCAACCAGAGAGACCCATGGCTCCAGCTACATATGTAGCAGAGAACTGCCTTATCTGGAATCAATGGAACAGGAGTCCCTTGTTCCTGTGGTGACTCAATGACCTAACATAAGGGAAGGTTAGAGTACTTAGGCAGAAGTAGAGTGGGTGGGTAGGGGAGGACCCACCCTCATAGAGGCAGGGGAAGAGGGGATAGGGGATTTGTGCAGGGGAAACTGGGAAGAGGGATAAAATTTGAAATCTAAATAAATAAAATAAACAATAAAAGATAAAATATTTTTAAAAAACGAAAAAACAATAACACTGCTAATAAAGAGGAAACAAGAAAGAAGTAGAGATAGAAACAGGTTAATGTCGTTAGAAAGAGGCTATACACTGACAAACAGAAGACAAGGGAATCATAAGTATTGGTGATTACAATAGTTTGAACTATATGAAACCTATTTTAATACATTAACTAATAATAATTATTTTAAATAAAGAAACATTTCTCATCAATCATATTTTAAGCATGCTAACAATTAATGCAGTTTGTATCAGGCAATTCTCTGTGGTTTATGATTGAAAAATTCCCCTAATGCTAATATTTATACTAACAAACAAAATGTCAATGAATTCAACTACACCATTCTGTAATAAATTCTACAACAAACTTACACAAAGGCAACCAAGTATTATATATTATATATATATATTCAGTAGTATACACAACATGGCCAATAAACATATCTTACAAAACCAATGCAGACCTCACCCAAAATTAAAGATTATATAACCCAATGAACTCTTTTAATGTTATAGCACAGAAGAGTAGTGGTTTAACTTTTGGTATATAACTTTTTTTATTTGAAACATGTTTTATAATAGAAATTAAAATAATCTTTTTAAATTAAGAGGTAAGTATGATTAAGATATGAACATTCACCATCACCAATGCAAAAATAAGAGTTGTTTCCTTAAAAATTAAAAAAAAAGATAGCGCTAGCATTTAACAATTCATAAGAAAATTGTAAAAGGAATCTTATTAAAATATTCATTCATAAATTACAAAGTAATTTTTAAATAAAATTTGATAAATTGTATCCCAGTAAGATGTCTGGTATTCCTATATAAAAGTGTTAGCTTTTATGCATGATAATGATATTGTGAAATTTTCTAGTAACATTTATCCTTGAGAACTCTCTCTATATTGTATTTATGTCTGGCAATGTATGTATGCAGTGCTCACAGAGGCTGGAAGAAAGTCTCAGGTTCTAGGGAGCTAGAGTTACAGCCTGTTGTGAGCTTGCTGATGTATATACTGGAAACCAAAACTGGATTCTCTGTTCCACAACTCTGCTTCACAGCTTTTCATCACTGAGCTATGTCTATAATCCTTCCTCAACCTGAACTTTAATCAAATTAAAAAAAAAAAAAAAAGAAAAAAAATAGTTACTCAGAACATGCTCACCATATCATTCTTCTACTTTAAAAAGAAATCTTAGTTTTGAAAATATTCTTTTAATTCCATTTTTTCTAATATTTTAAAAAAAAGTCTTTAATCTTTTTTTGCAGTGCAGGTCGTTATCCCCTTCCCATTTTGCCCTCCCTCCAACAGTTCCTCATCCCATTCCTCCTCCCCCTGTCTCCAAGAGGATGTCCCCACACACTCTCACACACAAAACCAGGCGTCCCCATTCCCTGGGGCCTCAAATCTCTCAAGGGTTAGGTGTATCAACTCTCACTGAGGCCAGACCAGACAGGCCTCTGCTGTATATGTGACAGGGGTCCTCAGACCAGCTATTCTATCCTGCGGGATTGGTGGATCGGTGTCTAAGAGATCTCAGACTCCAGGAGTGAGAAGACTGCTGGTTTTCCTATGGTTTCCCTGTCCTCCTCAACTTCTTCCAGACTTTCCCTAATTCAAAGGGGTTGCTGACTTCAGTGCAGTGGTTGGTATGGTATGTATCTGCATCTGTCTCAGTCAACTGCTTGTTGGGCCTGTAGGAGGGCAGTCATGCTAGGCTCCTGTCTGTAAGTACATGATAGCATCAGTAATAGTGTCAGGCCTTGAAGCCTCCCATTGAGATAGGAGAGAGATATAAAAGAATATATTATATATATTCTTTGCTTACATTCCAAATGATTTTCCCTTTCCCAGATCCCCCCTCCACATATGTCCCATAAACCTTCTTCTCTCCATCCATTCTCCAATCACCTCCCTCCTTTTTCTCTGTCCTTATATTCCCCTCCAATGCTAGATCAATCCTTTCCAGGATCAGAACCCTCTCCATACTTCTTCATGGGAGTCATTTGTTATGTGATTTGTGCCTTGGGTATTCAAGGCTTCTGGGCTAATTAATATCCACTTATCAGAGATTGCATTCCATGTGGATTCTTTTGTGATTTTGTTACCTCACTTAGGATGATACTTTGCAGATCAAACCATTTGTCTAAAAATTTTGTGAATTCATTGTTTCTAATTGCTGAGTAGTATTCCATTGTGTAAATATACCACATGTTCTGTATCCATTCCTCCTTTGAGGGACATCTGGGTTCTTTCCAGCTTCTGGCTATTATAAATAAGGCTGCTATGAACATAATGGAGCATGTGTCTTTATTGCATCCTGGGGAATCTTCTGGGTATATATCCAGGAGAGGTATAGCAGGGTCCTCTGGAAATGTCATGTCCAGTTTTCTGAGGAACCGCCAGACTGATTTCCAAAGTGGTTGTACCATCTTACAGCCCCACCAGCAGTAGAGGAGTGTTCCTCTTTCTCCACATCCTCGCCAACACCTGCTGTCTCCTGAGTTTTTTACCTTAGCCATTCTGACTGGTGTAAGGTGAAATCTCAGGGTTGTTTTGATTTGCATTTCCCTAATGACTAATGATGTTGAGCACTTCTTAAGGTGCCTCTCAGCCATCCGAATTTCTTCAGGTGAAAATTCTTTGTTTAGATCTGTACCCCATTTTTAAGAGGGTTATTTGGTTACCTGGGGTCTAACTTCTTGAGTTTTTGTATATATTGGATATTAGCCCTCTATCAGATGTATGGTTGGTGAATATCCTTTCCCAATTTGATGGTTGCCATTTTGTCCTTTTAACAGTGTCCTTTGCCTTACAGAAACTTTGTAATTTTATGAGGTCCCATTTGTCAATTCTTAGCACAGGGGAAAAGTGTCTTTGCAATTCTTTTAGACAGGAACAAGTCTGGGTAAGAGTTTTTAACTGTGGGATGGCAACCCCACACCTCCACTTGATGTCTTGTCCCTCCACTTGAGGCAGACTCTACAAGTTTCCCTCTCCCTTCTATGGACCACTTCATCCAACGCCCCTCCCTTAGAGTCCTGAGAGTCTCCACCTCCCAGATCTATGGTATACTAGAGGGATCCCCACCTCCTATCTCCTAATGTTAAATGTCTCCATTCTTTCTGCTGGCCCTCAGGGTTCCAGTCCTATCCTCCCCAATACCTGACCAGGTTCTCCCCTTCTCTTCCCTGACCCTATCCCACTGACATTCCTCCCTCTCTTTGACCCCTGTGACTGCTTTCTTCTCTCTCCCAATTGAGTCATCCTCACTTGGGTCCTTTGTCTTGTTAACCTTCTTAAGATCTGCGTATTGTATTCTGTGTATTCTGTACTGTTTTGGCTAATATCCACTTATTGCTGAGTACATACAATTCATGTCATTTGGGGTCTGAGACACCTCACTTAGCATGATATTTCCTAATTCCATTTGTTTGCCTGTAAAACTCATGATATCCTCATTTTAAATAGTTGAATAATATATTATTGTATAAATAAATTACACTTTCTGTATCCCTCCATAAGTAACTATTGTGCTTAGAACTTACAAGTGTTTCTTAATTTCCTCACTACAAATGATTTTTTAATTGACCATGAAGATACCTTGCTTTACAACTTGTGCTGTGAATAAATTAATTATTTCATTTATCTGAAAGAGTTTTTACTCTTCCTCAGGATCCTAAAGACCTCTTTATTTGCTTCCATGATACCTCTGGGTACTTGTCTTTATCTTAAAATTTTCCTCCTTAAATACCTTACTACTAACCTTCTCTTTAAGGCTTTATCTTGGGTAATTTTCAGTCTATTGCCTATCAATGACTTTCTTATATTCATCTATTGTATATGAGTGCATGGCGGTTCAATGCATATAGTCTATTTCTTTCATGCCATACAATAAATCAGTTGTTCATCAAGTTTGACTTTGGTGAAATTTTTATTTTATTACATTATTCGTTTGCACCTGAGTAAGTGACATTTGTTTATATCTTTCTGGGAAACGTCATAAAATAACTTAGTTCTTAATGTGTCTCATTATTGTTATAGGGTTAATAATTTATTTCAGCTTAATCCATACATAAAATCTATCACTGATGGTAGTTTTCAGTAAGATATTTAACAATGAAGGAACTGTTAAATGCAAAATTTATACAAAATTAAAGAATGAGGTAATTTTTTTTCTTGAGGTAATCCAGCTACTACAATAAGACCTAAGAATAAAGAGGTGTGACCATTCTCTTCAAAATTAAAGTTTACTGGCTTTCAGAATCTTTCATTCCCTTGGCTATTTCTTTTAATCTTATAGAGATCTTAAGTACATGTGCTTAAATACACAATAACCAAGCTAATTTAATAAGTTAATTTCTGTGGTTGTTTCTATTACTATTGTGCTTCTGTTAAATGATTTATTCATTTGTCCAAAAACTTCGTAAATGCCAAAGATATTTTCTACCTTGCAACCAAAACTGTTTCTCTTCTATTTTCCATTGCTTTGTTTTCATGTTTTCATGCCACTTATGTTGAAAGTGATCGTGTTAATTGATGTTATAATATTAAGTTGCATTTAAAATAATTAAATTTTGTCAACCTTTTTCTAAACAGAAGATAAGATACATATTTTGCATAATAGAAAAGAAAAATATTTTATTTGTTCATTGTTCTTAGGGTGTATTATAGAGCTTTGTTATTAAGTACTGGGAAAGTGCAACATTCTACTATGACGTATACCTGCTATAAGAAGTCAGTATTTTTGCTCCCAGAGAAGGTTATGTATAAATATCACCTATTTCAGAAGAAAAATATAGGTCCTATATAATATACTATTTTCAAATCTATTTTTTGTTTGACAGTTTACTACACTAATTTTTCCTCTCTCATCTCTCTCTCTTCTCCTTCAACCTTACTGCTCAAGTGCCCGCCTACTTTCATGTCTACCTTTTGCCTCTTGAGATATATTTTAGACAGAGAATGATTTCAATATTTCTTCATAAGATTTTTAATTTGCAAAGGCTTCACCTTTCCTTCTTTTTCCTTTATCAGTATTAATTGGCTTTATTTTCAGTTCTAGACCTAACACTTCATGTCATAAAATAGAATAAATGTCCTCCATCTTTCTTTCTTTAGCTGAGGTGAATTACACTGAATGGCCAGCTACTCTATGACAGATTCCTTCAAAAATCTTATCTCCCCTTAATATACTGATATTAGATGAAACTATCAGTGAGTTATTGAGACACACTCCATGCTCGGTACACTGCAAACTAAAACTGAATTGGGCACTTAAGAAAACTGCATTAACTCATCCAGGCCACCAGGGTACCATTTAAGGCCCTCTTGTAACATTTTCTTTAAATCAGGTTATCATGATGTCATTTAATAATTTTAGAGCTCTGAAATAGATATTTATGAGATGGCTTTCTAGTAGACTGAAAGAATTAGTGTGGGTATCCAAAGTCTATGATCCCCTCCAAATCCAAAGGGTGAACTTTTTTTCAGCAGCTCTGTGATTTTTCTGGTCTTAAATATAATTCTCAGGAAGAATGTACATTTGACAAAGGGAATGCAATCATTTGAATTCTACCACTGAGATTAGTCAAAATTATTTTCTGTGAAGTTATTCTCATGCTTCCATTATTCCATTCTTGTTTTTAATACACAGCTACAGAAGAAATACAGCTTATTTGCTAGTTGCCTATTCTTACCAAATGATACCCTTCTAAGAGAAATTCTGTCTAATTATAGAAATGGGGGCTTGTGGGACTTTCGGGGAGTGGGGGCCTAGAAAAGGGGAAATCATTTGAAATGTAAATAAAAAATATATCAAATAAAAAAAAGGAAAAGGAAAAGAAATGCGTAGATAGAAGTTTTCTTTAGAAATAATCTGGTAAAACTGGAGTGTTAGTTAGAGCCCTTCTCAGACTCTCTTCATCTGATGAGGAATAACCATGCTTCTGAAACCTCTGGTTTTGGTGAGGAAAAGCCTTGCTTCTGAACATCTCCATTCTTTTTTTCTAGAGGGAGACAAATTTTACTTTCACATATCTACCTAAATATGGTAGAATTCAGCAATAATATCATCTAGCTGTTTCTTTACCACTAAGTAAAAAATTTTCTCCATAACTAGGTAAAAACTTTTCACTTAATATTTCAAGATCTGCAAAATTGTTAGAATCCAATATTTTTAGCCCTTAGCACAACCTACAGGAGGCGTGTGGGAACTGTTTACATTGCACTTTCTATGACACCCTGATGAGGTGAGTATTGTCAAAATTAAAAAACAAAAAAGGACATGAAAGAAAATATTCTCGTGTAATAGAAGAAAATCCTCTTTAAAAAAATCTTCCAAATCTACATTTACATTTCTATTATGGCCTAATTTTAACAGATTCAAATTCCATATATGCATTTATTCATCAATGAATATATATATATATATATATATACATCCTGTATAAACCTTTATATAATGTAAGGAATGAGATTATACCTTGTGCTGTAATGCTGCTGAAGCTGACAGATGCATCCATTGTAGTTAACCTCACAACACTGTTCAGTGTTCCCTATGTCCAAACAAGATAATAAAACTATTACCTTGCAATAAGCAATATTTTAAGTAAGGGGAAGCAAAGTCATTCAGTTTTTATGAGGAAATCCAGTTTCAGATTTAATTTGCTTTATGGTCACGATTGGCTTCAGTATTTTATTAGCTTCTGTATATAAAAGCATGCTTACATCTCCCATCTTCATCTACAAGTAAGATAGCATCGTTTAGGCTCCAAACTCCATTCAAAATGCCATGCTAACTATAAAAATGGGTTTGTTTGCACTTATATACTTAGCTCCTTATTCAGGCCATTGTGTGTTTTACACATCTCATAACCGAGATCTATATTCTGTGTGCTTGCAGCAGTCTTAAGTGGGTTTGTCTCTGCGCCAGATTTATCTTCGTAGTTCCCATTATAGCCTCAAAGAACTGTATTAAGGAAGCCTTTCTTCTCAGTTCCTGCTTGTGATTGCTAACATATCAAATTTATTCCTTCATAATCCAGATCATTTTCCAGCAGCTTTGAGGCCTGCATGGAGTAGTCTTGTTATAGAGCTCATAGTAACCCTACACTTACGGACCAAAAAGCCCCTCGACTGTCACTTTATGTCATTAACAATTTTCTAAAGCCATTACAGATGGGATGGACTGATTAGAACTGAGGAGGGAGGATCTTTTTTCCCAGCCAGAAGTATCCCTTGAGACTTTCACGCCGTGTGAAGTTTCTAGTGATTAATGGGGAAAAAATAAGGCTGCCTGTCCAACAGTTGCCATAGACTTTATTTGAAAAAGGGCCTATTTATATTTGGTGGTCTCTCTGGGTAACTAAACATGAACTAGCTAGCATAAAATATGGATAGAAGAATGGCTAGAAAATGATGCAGTCCATATTAGTTTTCTGTGCTGAGGTTGGATTTTTTTCTCTCCTCGCTTCCAAGTAGCTATTATAATTTAATGTCAGTGCTGTTGCCAGATGAAAGTGTTTATCTTACTCTGGCCTTTTCCCTCCACTTCTGCTGTTTTATTTCTGTAAATGAAAGCTACAGCTGGAATATTGTTTTACTGCAAATCTCACACCAGCACTGTCAGTTGTGATGTGACACCAGAGATTCTTATCTGTAGGTTGGGCTGGAATTATTAAACATTCTCACATTGTGCAAAGTGTTGGGGATGAACAGCAGTGCAGTGAGGTGCATCCAACACTTCTGTCTTTCCCACCTGATCCTTGAAATATGACTCCGTTAAAGGGCTTATGTTCACTTTCCATAGCTTTATAGGGAGAAGTGACAGTGCTCAAGAAGTAATATGAACTGAAAATTAGAGTAACTTCCCATCGCTCCATCTTAATGCATGCTCCAAAAAGCAATCTTAATGGTAGGCAATGTTAGAAAGGAAAATATTTGACTATTTATGACAAAGAACAGTAGAAGTTTTATGGGAAAAAATGCTAGCAGACTAACTATATTAAAATCTTTACTTTTTATTATTCTCAAATAAACACTTAAGTCTATGATTCTAAAACAAAGTGTTCTGTCAAATTAACATGATTCTCATGAAAACATGTCTTCTTCAAATTATTTTAATACATGCATAATTATATAGTACTATCTTACCAATGTTTAGTAAGATACTGGATTTTCATATTCAAAGAAGTCTGTCAATATTAGTCATCTGAAACTCATGTACCTTACAAAGAAATTTACCATACATTAAGTAGTGTATTACAGTTTGAAGATTTGGAGGCTGAACACAGGATATTTGGTACTTTGTTCAGGAGGTCTCGGTTGGCTTTTGTCACTTAGTAGGTCCTAAATTTCAATTTTGACACAACTTGTAATCACTTTTTTCAGACCCTTTATTTCAAATACACATGAAAGATCTTTGCCGTTTACATAAACTACATCAAAATTAATCTTTCACTGTACAAAAAGTTGTTTCTCAAGGGTATACAGAAAGATTCAGCTGCTGAATTATAGTTATGCCACAATAGTTTCCTAGGAAGAATAAGATCACTTCCTGAGTCCTTGTTAGGTACCAGGAAGAATGTATAAAGTTATCAAAGCCTTCTGTTTAATTATAAGTCACAAAACTCAGTTAAGTTACCCTACTTAAAACTATCTCAATTGGGTTTATAGATATAATACAGGAAGATCAGTTACATTTCAATGTCACATGAACAATGACTTATATTTTCAGTATTGGAGTACCCCAAATATTGCAGTACCATTTTTAATTGGATATTTCAATACAATTTGCCATCTACACTCTTGTTTGATGAATCTATTGAACCTAATCAAAATCCAGTTGAGAGATGATGGAGAATATATGGAAATAATTGGCTGAAAAGGTGCAAGAATGTTGAAACCACTAGCATAAAGGTGGGAAGTAGAGTTAATAGGTACTAGGCTCGAACCCCCTTGATGTACCACATCATCCCTTTTTCGTTTTGTATTGTATATTGTCTTTACAACACTCACTAAAGTCTTTAGTTATTGAAAAAGATGCTGCATATTTCAAAGTTTTATATTTGAAAAACAAAAGAGACAGAACTTGAGAAAAAATGGCCTACCGGATTCCCTGCTGTCAGACTGAAACATGCTAAGAGAGAGCAGTAACTAGCCAAGACCAGGCCAATCATTAATATATGTAGACTATCAGCATTGCACAGGGTGCGTATAAAAATATAGTAACTTCACAGAAAGCAAATGAGTAGAAATACATTAAGGAACAGAAAAGGAGAGTTTTTGAAAAATGGAACCAAGATGGTATGGGCTGAAAGAAATGTGTAGTAAGCAACAAATTCAATTTGTGTCCAAGATAAAGTGCTCTAGTTCAAGGCAAACAAGGCTTTTGCTCAAATGTTACACTATTATCTTAAAGAGTACTTTCGAGTAGATATCCAGGCATCTTAGAAGACCTATGCAATGAGAAGGAAGAACATTCAGTTCCACTTTCTTAAGTGCTACTATTTAACTTTCTTATGCAAGTTTCCCAATGTTTATGTAGATTGCTTTTCTTTTCATTTTTGATCCCAAAACGATCATGGATACAGAGAGATACTTGGAGCAGAGTCTATCAGCACACAGCCAGTGGATGATGCAGCTGGAAATTCGGGGAACATTTACAAAAGTTCAGGCAGAGAGAGATAAAAAAGTATATGTATTTTATTTTTTACTTCAAAATAAAAATGCTGCTATTATTTTTTTACTAATTTCCAAGCCCTAAGCAGAAGTATATATTATCATATCCTATTACTTTCTTTTTAAAATTAACTGTATATATTTGAAAACAGTCACAGAGTATCAAATAACTTAATTGTACTGATCCTCAGCTTTAGAGTAACCTATATATCATTGAAGTATACAATCTCAGTAGTCACATCCCACTAAACCCTTTAAACAAGGACATCATTCATATACTGAGCTTTTAAGCTAATTTTTTTTACAGATCTACTCAAAAGAGAAGGTTAAAATTGAGATGATTTTTTCAGATTCACTTTCACAATGTGATGTCTTTGCAGCACTGGCAAATCTTAAATTTAAAATTTGGAGATAGAAGATGGTGGTCAGAAGGAAATTGTTTCAAACCTTCACCTTCTTTTGGCCTGATCTGTAACAGCATCTGTTCTTGCCTCCTTTATTATTATTCTTTGGAAATACTAGGAAGTCACTAAAGCACATGAACTTCCTATGACCTATGGAGTAGACCCACACGATTAGTAAATGGTTATTCAATCATTCCTATAGGGTGATGTATGCCAGAAAAGCAGGGTAGCGGGACCCTTCTTCTTTATTTTTTATCACCTTCCATGTATGCTTTTGCTTCTAATGCCTAGAATTGTATGTCTGTATGCCTTTCTCATTTTTCCAATGAGAAAAAAATGATGGATTGAAACATGTCTTTATATGCTAGTGATGATATGCAGAAGTAAGTTGAGGCTATTCTCCCTCGCATCTGGATCCGTGGATGCATGCTACAGCCTTCTCACATGTGGCTCAAAAAGCCAGTGCCATTTTTTTAAGAGTGACTGGAAAAATTAAGCTAAGCTGTAAGTAAGGCTTAGAAGTGGGTGTGATCATTTAGGGACATTTAGAAAATGAAATTAAAAGGTTGTACCTGTAGATAATGGGAATCTGGAGTCTTATCAGTCACAACAAAAGAAAACTAAGAGAAACTGCAAGCAAGACAGTTGCATAATTGATAGAATATAAAGAAGAAATAATAACAACAGTACCTGTGAACTGTAAAGAATCATAGGAAAGTGTTGAGCAAGACATCACCATGCCATTGCCAAGAGCAGTTTGAGCAGACAGGAAATAAACCAGAGCACAGCAAGTATTCTAAGAGTTTTCTAAAAACTTGAAAAATGAGCACAAACCACCTTCTATAAAGCTATGGAAAATCCAAGGAAATTCTTTAATTTTGCATATTTCGCTATAAGCTGGAAATTTTGTGTGATTAAGAATAATTCTCATTGAAAAAAAGCCCGATTAAGATGCCATAAAACAATATTGATGGACATCACATCAGTGATGAGGATAAGTCCTCCTCCTCATCTTCTTCTTCCTTCTTATCCTACTCTTGGCCTTATTTTTTAGGTATTTATGAAGAGGTAATTGTTTTAATTATTTATATATATTTAAGTTAATTTTAAACTGCCTGCAAATTCGACACACATAAATAAAAAAATGAAAAATTACATATAAAAACGTTCCTCCTTTTCTCAAAAACATATATTAAGATTTTGAAAATTTTCAGAACTTCACACACTAAAAACTTATCAGTATTTAGAGTGCATGTTTTATAGTGACAGTAAAACAAGATGCATCAACATATTCTGATGATTCTTATAAAGATGGTGAATAAATAAAAACACATAATCCTTGCATATAGGAGTTTCTATCATCCTGTTATTGTTAAAAATATTTATTTTCTCCAATTTAGACTGCTTTAATATTTATCTACATTTAATTATATTTGCTATACTTACTTCTGAAGAGGTATTTCCCAAAGTTCACAAAAACGAGTTGATAGTCTGATTCCCATAGTAATAATGATGAAAACTGCATGTTACATCATCTTCGAAGAGGACTTAGTGAATGTGATCCATACTATGGACATTTATTTTAAAAAGAATATTAGTTATGGAGAATGGTGATAACATTGGTGATTTTTAGAGGTATCTATAGTCCTATACAAGTGGCATCAATAAAAATCATTTTGACCAGAAAAATGAAATGCTATATAATATCTTCTATTAAAGTATCATGAATACACAAGATGTAGATTTCTGTGCTGTATAATTTAGACATGTATTTATATGTTTATTGTTCAAGATTTCAAAGGAACTTTTATAGCAGGCTGAGTGTTGGAAATAGCATGACTACTATTTGTCTTTGATTTTTGAGAACCCTCAGGTTTTTTTTAATCATGGTAGGCACTGATTGGATTATGTATTTGTCATAGATTATGATTTGGTTTTGGGTATTTAGCTTTTAGAGAATGGAACTTTCTCTCAGAACTAAGTATAGAACTATCACATTACCAGTTACCACTACTCCTCAATATAGGAATGGACAAATATGTGGTATATGTATAACATGGATTCCCATTCATTCACAAGAAAGAATGACATCTTGTTGGTTTTAGGAGGTTGGATGAATGGATGGCTATTGTATTGAGGAAAACAAACTCTCAACAGTAAATATTTCACATTCCCATTATTTGTTAATCCTAGATTTTATGGAGATGCATAAACTTATTTAGACGTATGACACACTAAAAGTGGAACTGTCTGCATTGTGAAGGCAACCGTGAGAAGAAGGAGAAAGCAGAAAAGAGAGAAAGGAGATATGAGTATGACCCAGCTACATAAGACACTTAAATAAACCTGTTTTTAGCAAGCTTATCTCCATACACAGTTGATATTTATATTAAAAGCAAACATTTCAATAAATGTAAAACAAAACTACAAAACAAAAAATAAAGATAACAAATTTTTAAAAATTCCATCACTGATCTTCTTATAGAGTAATACATTTCAAAGAACATGGCGGAAGCACAAATTAAAAAGGCTCTTCAATATTGTTCAAGCTACAACATCCAATTAGCATGTCTAGGTCCATCATTTCATTGAGATGAGTGGCACCATAAGGCAACTCATGAACATGACAACAAAGTAATTTACCATTGTCAGATATCTGATTTCAGTTAAGTGTTCACTTGGCTTAATAAATCTAAGTGCCACTTAAATTGAGCACTTCACATCTTTTGTCTGTGCAGTGTGCTGGCCGTTGTGTTTTATAACACAGGTCAATGTGGGTGTTCATTTGAATCTTCCCACTCTGTGGGTATCCTAGTTCTCAAATTCATACAATAATTACATAACATTGCATTTTTCAAAAGCCATTTCCTCATTAAAAATTATAGCAAAATTTTAGATTCAGACCTTAATGTGCTTTTGCTGATGTGGGTAAATATACTTTAAAAATTCCTCTGTGTTTGAATATATTACAAAATAACCACTGACCAATACATGAGGAACATTTAATTTTAAAACCAATAACATTGGCCTTAAGAAACCACATATAAAATCTATAAAATATTTAGAATGAATGAAGAGGTATTCAGTTGATGACGGGTTTCATTATGATTTAGTTAAGAATGACAACATGTATAAATTGAAACATTTATCAATAGAAGTTTGCTTCTTGTCACTTTTAGTTAGATCATCTTAGCTCATAATCTTCTTCATGGTGATATTAAAATGGGATAACATTTATTGTGGCTTTGTTTTCTTTCACACATATGCACACATACACACACATATGCACACACACACACACACACACACACACACACACACACATACACATACCTTGTCTTTTAAACATTCAAAACAGAGTTTTTCTAAAATCGTTAACAAAGCATTGGTAATTAATATGATTTTATATGAAATAGAAACTCTAATAACTTAATTTTAAGTCAAACTTGAACATTAATACTTTAAGAGCTTTAAGAGTGATTTGAATCATAATATCATGACAATATTAGAATATTGTTTACAGAGGAGTACAAATTACATCATATTATTCTTTTTATTCATTTAAAAATCTACATTCTGTTTTCTATCTTTCTTTTTGAGATATTATTTTTATTTTATTACTATGAGCATTTGCCTGCTTATTTATCTGTGCACCAAGTACATGCAGTGTCCTCGGATACCAGAAATGGACATCAGATACCTGGGAACTAAAGTTAGAGAAAGTTATGAGCCATTATGTTGGTAATGTGAATCAGAGGTTCTTGGGAAGAGCCCCAAGGGTTCCTCACCAATGAAACATCTCTCCATCTGCTCCTATTTTTCATTATCTTTTCATTCTTGAAAGGAGAGTTTATCAAAATATTAAACTATGGTTTCCTCAGGGTGCTTGCACTTCCAAGTGCTCTGTGTTTCTCTTCTATCTCTCTTTCCTCTTTGAATAGGAGCACATCTTCCATGTGAAGTTCAGTGTGACTTTTTTTTGGATATTTTCTTTATTTACATTTGAAATGTTATCCCCATTCCTAATTTCCTCCTCTCCTGGAAATCCCCTATTCCATCCTCAATCCCCTCCTTCTGTGAGGGTGTCCAATTCCCCTATAATGAAGCATCTGTCGAACCTTCATAGGACCAAGGACCTCTCCTCTCATTGATGTCTGACAAGGCAATCCTCTGCTACATATGCAGCTGGAGCCATGTGTGCTCCTTGGTTGATGGCTTGGTCCCTGGTAGCTCTGTAGGGTCTGGTTGGTTGATATTGTTGTTCTTCCAATGTGGTTGCAAATAACTTTAACTCCTTCAGTCCTTTCTCTAAGCAGCTCCTTAGAAAATTGGACACAGTACTACCAGAGTACCCAGCTGTACCACTCCTGGGCATATACCCAACAGATACTCCAGCATGTAATAAAGACACATGCGCCACTATGTTCATAGTAGCCTTATTTATAATAGCCAGAAGCTGGAAAGAAACAAGATGTCCTTCAACAGAGGGATGGATACAGAAAATGTGGTACATTTGCACATTGGAATACTACTCAGCTATTAAAAATAATGAATTCACTCGGTCTCCAGGAAGTGCGGGGGGACCAGGTGTGTGCCCAGAGGCAGTCTGGGAGCTCACAGCACAGCTCATTCCAGCTTAGGCTTTAGTCCTGAGGCCTCTGGCAGTAGCCCTCGGACCTCTCCACTTCTGGATCCAGATTGGCTTGAGCAGCAGCACCACATCTCCAGGTCCTGAAAGAGGCAGGTGGGGCTTCTGGGCGGCCAGCATGAGAAGTCAGTGTGCTCCGGTGAATCCAGTGGGCCCCAGCAGGAGCCTTCAGGTGTCTGCTTCGGGGTCTGAACAGCCTGGACAACAACACCCTGGCTCCAGGCAGTGCAGGAGATAAGCTGTGCACCAGAGGCCACCTGGGAAGGGGCGGCTTGCACTGGTGAGTCCAGCATTGACAACACCAACTAACACCAGTGAGAACTAGATGGCAAAAGGCAGACACAGGAACGTCACTAACAGAAAGCAAGGCAATATGGCAACATCTGAACCCAATTCTCCTTTACCAGCATGTCCTGGATACCCCATCACAACAGTAAAACAAGATTTGGATTTAAAATCACTAGTCATGATGCTGGTACAGGAACACATGAAGGACATACTTAAAGAAATTCAGGAGAAAATGGATCAAAAGTTAGAAGCCCTTGCAAGGGAAACACAAAAATCATTGAAAGAAATCCAGGAGAATACAAAAACCAATAATGAGGAAACACAAAAAACACTTAAAGAAATACAGGAGAACTTTGGTCAACAGGCTGCGGTCATGAAAGAGGAAACACAAAAATCTCTTAAAGAATTACAGGAAAGCACAAACAAGCAAGTGAAGGAGCTAAGCAAAACAATCCAGGATCTAAAATCAGAAGTAGAAACAACTAAGAAAACTCAAAGGGAGACAACATTGGAGATAGAAAGCCTTGGGAAGAAATCAGTGGACATAGATGCAAATATCAACAACAGAATACAAGAGATAGAAGAAAGAATCTCAGACGCTGAAGATACCATAGAAACCACGGATTCAACAGTTAAAGAAAATGCAAAAAGCAAAAAGCTTGTAACCCAAAATATCCAGGAAATCCAGGACACAATGAGAAGACCAAACCTAAGGATTATAGGCATAGATGAGAGTAAAGATTTACAGCTTAAAGGGCCAGCAAATATCTTCAATAAAATTATGGAAGAAAACTTCCCTAACCTAAAGAGAGAGATGCCCATGAATATACAAGAAGCCTACAGAACTCCAAACAGATTGGACCAGAACAGAAATACTTCTGGTCACATAATAATCAAAACACCAAATGTACTAAACAAAGAAAGAATATTAAAGGCAGTAAGAGAAAAAGGCCAAGTTACATATAAAGGAAGACCTATCAGAATCACAGCAGATTTTCACCTGAGACTATGAAGGCTAGAAGATCCTGGGCTGATCTCATGCAGACTCTAAGAGAACACAAATGCCAACCAAAACTACTATATCCAGCAAAACTCTCAATCACCATAGATGGAGAAACTTAAGATATTCCATGACAAAACCAAGTTTACCCAATATCTATCCACAAACCCAGCCCTACAAAGGATAATAGGAGGAAAACACCAATACAGAGATGGAAACTTCACCCTGGAAAAAGCAAGATAGTAACCTTTCATCAAACCCAAAAGAAGTTAACCAATCAAATTTAAAAAATAACGTCAAAAATGACAGGAAGTAACAATCACTATTCCTTAATATCTCTTAACATCAATGGACTCAATGCCCCAATAAAAAGACATAGACTAACTGACTGGATACGTAAACAGGACCCTACATTTTGCTGCTTACAGGAAACACACCTAAGGGTCAAAGACAAACACTACCTTAGAGTAAAAGGCTGGAAGACAATTTTACAAGCAAATGGTCTCAGGAAACAAGCTGGAGTAGCCATTTTAATATCAGATAAAATTGACTTTCAACCCAAAGTCATCAAAAGAGACCCTGAGGGACACTTCTTGCTGGTCAAAGGAAAAATACAATAAGAAGAACTCTCAATCCTGAACATCTATGCTCCAAATGCAAGGGCACCCTCATTCGTAAAAGAAACTTTATTAAAGCTCAAAGCACACATTGCAGCTAACACAATAATTGTGGGTGACTTCAACACTGCACTTTCCTCAATGGACCGATCAGGAAAACAGAAACTAAACAGGGACATAATGAAATTAATTGAAGCTTTGGACCAATTAGATTTAACAGATATATATATAGAACATTCTATCCTAAAGCAAAAGAATATACCTTTTTCTCAGCACCTCATGGTACCTTCTCCAAAATCGACCATATAATTGGTCACAAGACAGACCTCAACAAATATAAGAAGATCAAACTAATCCCATGCCTCCTATCAGATCACTATGGAGTAAAAGTGGTCTTCAATAGCAACAAAAACAACAGAAAACCCACATACACGTGGAAACTGAACAATATTCTACTCAATGATAGCTTGGTCAAGGAAGAAATAAAGAAAGAAATTAAAGACTTTTTAGAACACAATGAAAATGAAGACACAACATACCCAAATCTATGGGACACAATGAAAGCAGTGCTAAGAGGAAAACTCATAGCCCTGAGTGCCTTCAAAAAGAAAATGGAGAGAGCATACATTGACAGCTTAATGGCACACCTGAAAACCCTGGAACAAAAAGAAGCTATTTCACCCAGGAGGAGTAGAAGGCAGGAAATCATCAAACTCAGGGCTGAAATCAATCAAGTAGAAACAAAGAGAACCATACAAAGAATCAACAAAACCAGGAGCTGGTTCTTTGAGAAAATCAACAAGATAGATAAACCCTTAGCCAGACTGACCAAAGGGCACAGAGAAAGTATCCAAATTAACAAACTTAGAAATGAAAAAAGAGATATAACAACAGAAACTGAGGAAATCCAAAAAAATCATCAGATCCTACTACAAGAGCCTGTACTCAACACAACTGGAGAACCTGGAGGAAATGGACAATTTCCTTGACAGATACCAAATACCAAAATTAAATCAGGACCAAATAGATCATCTAAACAGTCCCATAATGCCTAAAGAAATTGAAGGAGTCATAGAAAGTCTTCCAACCAAAAAAAGCACAGGACCAGATGGTTTCAGTGCAGACTTCTATCAGACCTTCAAAGAAGAGTTAACACCAATACTCTTCAAATTATTCCACAAAATAGAAACAGAAGGAACACTACCCAATTCCTTCTATGAATCCACAATTACGCTGATACCAAAACCACACAAAGATCCAACAAAGGAAGAGAACTTCAGACCAATTTCCCTTATGAACATCGATGGAAAAATACTCAATAAAATTCTTGCCAACCGAATCCAAGAACACATCAAAATGATCATTTACCATGATCAAGTAGGCTTTATCCTGGGAATGCAGGGTTGGTTCAATATACGGAAATCAATCAATGCAATGCACTACATAAACAAACTCAAAGAAAAAACCACATGGTCATTTCATTGGATGCTGAAAAAGCATTTGACAAAATTCAGCATCCTTTCATGCTTAAAGTCTTGGAAAGAACAGGAATTCAAGGCCCATACCTAAACATAATAAAAGCAATATACAGCAAACCAATAGCCAGCATCAAACTAAATGGAGAGAAACTTGAAGCAATCCCACTAAAATCAGGGACTAGACAGGGCTGCCCCCTTTCTCCTTATCTTTTCAATATTGTACTCGATGTACTAGCTCAGGCAATTCGACAACATAAGGAGGTCAAAGGGATACAAATTGGAAAGGAAAAAGTCAAACTATCATTATTTGCAGATGACATGATAGTCTACCTAAGTGACCCAAAAAACTCCACTAGAGAGCTCCTACAGCTGATAAACAACTTCAGCAAAGTGGCAGGTTATAAAATCAACTCAAGCAAATCAGTGGCCTTCCTATACTCAAAGGATAAGCAGGCTGAGAAAGAAATTAGGGAAATGACCCCCCTCACAATAGCCACAAATAGTATAAAGTATCTTGGGGTGACTCTTACCAAACATGTGAAAGATCTGTATGACAAGAA
Source organism: Apodemus sylvaticus (assembly GCF_947179515.1). Lineage (NCBI taxonomy): Eukaryota > Metazoa > Chordata > Mammalia > Rodentia > Muridae > Apodemus > Apodemus sylvaticus. Next base: position 72,846,083 of record NC_067477.1, on the reverse strand, counting down.
CTTCAAGACTCTGAAGAAGGAAATGGAAGAAGACCTCAAAAAAATGGGAAAACCTCCCATGCTCATGGATCGGTAGAATCAATATAGCTAAAATGGCCATTTTGCCAAAAGTAATCTACAGATTCAATGCAATACCCATCAAAATCCCAACTCAATTCTTCACAGAGTTAGAAAGAGCAATTATCAAATTCATCTGGAACAACAAAAAACCCAGGATAGCTAAAACTATTCTCAGCAACAAAAGAAAATCTGGGGGAATCAGTATCCCTGACCTCAAACAATACTACAGAGCAATAGTGTTAAAAACTGCATGGTATTGGTACAGTGACAGGCAGGAGGATCAATGGAACAGGATTGAAGATCCAGAAATGAACCCACACACCTGTGGCCACTTGATCCTCGACAAAGAGGCTGAAAACATCCAATGGAAAAAAGATAGCCTTTTCAACAAATGGTGCTGGTTCAACTGGAGGTCAGCATGCAGAAGAATGCGAATTGATCCATCCTTGTCTCCTTGTACTAAGCTCAAATCCAAATGGATCAAAGACCTCCACATAAAGCCAGACACTCTGAAGTTAATAGAAAAGAAACTGGGGAAGACCCTTGAGGACATCGGTACAGGGAGAAAATTTTTGAACAGAACACCAAATAGCGTATGCTCTAAGAGCAAGAATTGACAAATGGGACCTCATAAAATTACAAAGTTTCTGTAATGCAAAGGACACCATCAAGAGGACAAATCGGCAGCCAAGCAACTGGGAAAAGATCTTCACCAATCCTACATCAGATAGAGGGCTAATATCCAATATATATAAAGAACTCAAGAAGTTAGACTCCAGAAAACCAAACAACCCTATTAAAAAATGGGGTACAGAGTTAAACAAAGAATTCTCACCTGAAGAACATCGGATGGCAGAGAAGCATCTTAAAAAATGCTCAACTTCATTGGTCATTAGGGAAATGCAAATCAAAACAACCCTGAGATTTCACCTTACACCAGTCAGAATGGCTAAGATTAAAAATTCCGGAGATAGCAGGTGTTGGAGAGGGTGTGGAGAAAGAGGAACACTCCTCCACTGCTGGTGGGATTGCAAATTGGTACAACCACTCTGGAAATCAGTCTGGCGGTTCCTCCGAAAACTGGGCACCTCACTTCCAGAAGATCCTGCTATACTGCTCCTGGGCATATACCCAGAAGACTCCCCACCATGTAATAAGGATACATGTTCTACTATGTTCATAGCAGCCCTATTTATAATTGCCAGATGCTGGAAAGAACCCAGGTATCCCTCAACAGAAGAGTGGATGCAAAAAATGTGGTATATCTTCATAATGGAGTACTATTCAGCCATTACAAACAATGAATTCATGAAATTCTTAGGCAAATGGATGGAGCCAGAGAACATCATACTAAGTGAGGTAACCCAGACTCAAAAGGTGATTCATGGTATGCACTCACTAATAAGTAGATATTAATCTAGAAAACTGGAATACCCAAAACATAATCCACGCATCAAATGAGGTACAAGAAGAAAGGAGGAGTGGCCCCTGGTTCTGGAAAGACTCAGTAAAGCAGCAGTATTCGGCAAAACCAGAACAGGTAAGTGGAAAGGGGTGGGTGGAAGGACAGGGGAAGAGAAGGGGGCTTACGGGACTTTCGGGGAGTGGGGGGCTAGAAAAGGGGAAATCATTTGAAATGTAAATAAATTATATCAAATAAAAAAATTAAAAAAAATAATGAATTCATGAAATTCTTAGACAAATGGATTGAACTAGAAAATATCATCCTAAGTGAGGTAACCCAATCACAAAAGAACACACATGGCATGCACTCGCTGATAAGTGGATAATAGCTGAGAAACATGGAATACCCAAGGTACAATTCACAGACCACATTTGCTCAAGAAGAAGGAAGACCAAAATGTAGATAATTTGGTCCTTCTTAGAAGGGGGAACAAAATACTCACAGGAGGAAATGTGAAGATAAAATGCAGAGCAGAGACTGAAGGACAGGCCATCTGTCCCACATGGGATCTATACCATATATATTCACCAACCCTGACACTATTTTTGATGCCAAGAAAGTAGCCTGATATGACTGTCTCTTGAGAGGCCCTGCCAGATCCTTACAAATGAAAAGGGAGATATAACAACGGAAACTGAGGAGATCCAAAAAATCATCAGATCCTACTACAAGAGCCTGTGTTATATTATTCTAATTGTAAGGTTTTGGATTTTAAAAGGAAGAATAAATCATTTGGGGTTTTACTCCTTCTTTGGGGAGGAAACAAGAAAGACCCATGTACCCAGGTTTATCCCTACACATTATTGAATGATAGGAAAAAACACCCTTAGATTGAAGGGATTTCTTTCAGTGCTGCATCCAACTATTTATTCATAGTACTGGTTCTCTCAGAAGGGCATTAGGGTATTTTCAAAGGAGAAAAATTAGTTTTAATATAGCTCTCTACTTAAACAAATCATAAATCCTTGATGGCATGTATATATTAGCCAAAACGTACAGAATATCTAGGATACAACCTACAGACCATGAGAAGTGTAACACATAGAAATGCCCAAGTGTGGAGGCCTCAAGCCCACTTAAATGAGGGAAGGAAATAATCACAGGAGGCAGCGGGAGGGAGTAGTCTGGGTAGGAGAAGGGAGGAGGAAGGGAAAATGGGGACAGAATCAGATATGGGGGGAGGGGACATGAGAGAAGCCCAGAGGACCAAGAAATAAATGGAAATGAGCAGCCTTGGGGATTGGGAGTTGGTGGACATTCTAGAGAGTACCAGAAACCCAGGAGGTAAGCCACTCTCAAGACACATTGGGGGTCACCTTAGTGAAAATGCCCACCTACAGTGGCCTCAAGAGGAGAGATAGGGTTATTAAACCACAGTCAAAATTCCTGACCCAGAATTGTTCCTCTCTAAAAGAACTGCAGGGGAAAAAATGGAAAAGAGACTGAGAAAGGAGGTCCAATGACTGGCCCAACTTATGATCCATCTAGTAGTTTACATATTACACAATAAGAATATTTTAGCTTATCGTCGGCTGAAAGTTAATAGATTTGAAATGCATACACACATATGTTTATGCTCAAGCAAGTGTTACTTTAATATATTTTAAACAACTTATTGCTAATAGTTTTTTCATTTTGTGAATATCATAGAGTGGACTTACAGAAACATAGTTAACACATTAAACAATTAGTGTGTTGGCTAGTTTTTTTGTTTTGTTTTGTTTTGTTTCGTTTTGATTTGTTTTGGTTTGGTTTGGTTTGGTTAGGTTTGGTTTGGTTTTGGTTTGTCAACACAGGCTAGAGTAATCTGCAAAGACAAGTCTTCAATTGAGAAAAATTGTTCAGCAGATTGGATTATATACGATTCTGTGGGGGCATTTCTTGTTTAGTGAATAACGAAGAGGCACTGACACAGGTGCCACTCTTAGATTCTGAGGAATCTAAGATAGCAGAGTAAACAAGCCACGGAGGGCAAGCCAGTAAGGAGCTTTACTTTATTGTACCTGCCTCTGTTCCTGCCCGCTCTGCTGCTCTGAATTCCCTTCATAATGAATTTAAACTATAAGATAAAATAAACCTTTTCCTCCCCAAGTCGCTTTTAGTCCGTGTTTTATCACAGAAACCAAAATAAGATGGAACTTGGTACCACAATTGTGGGATACTGCTGTTGCAGAACTGATGATGATGTTTTGGAGAGGATTTTGGCACTTTGGGTTGGAAAATCCATCAAGTGCATAGAGCTTTAAAGGGCTTGTGGTAGGAGGTTAGGGCATGGAAATGCTGTAAAAGAGGAAGACAGTGGACTCTTAATTTATGAATCTTTGGAAAGAAGCATCTTTATCAGAATCATTTAGGTGATATTTGAATGTAGAATATTTAGTTTTTAATTGTGGGGTGCCCAGATCCAATTTATATATTTACAATTCCATCCTTACACCTAAGGCTTGGGAAACATCACAGAAGTGGATATGGAAAAATAGGAAGAGACAGAGACCCACTATGAAAACATGTCTTCTACATAATAGAGAAGCAGTACCCATAAAACTTCAACACACCTCCCTAAACAAGTCTCAAAACAATGACAGCATCATTTAACATGCCAACATAGAGGAAGTAATATCACAAGGGAGCTCCACAGATAAAGAGATAATAATAGCCACTGATAGAGGTAAAGTCAGTCTTTTCCAGGGATGAGCTGCATAATTGGTTGTCCAGCAGAAAAGATTAAGCACTAAAACCCATTCACACATGCTAAATGGACTCAGAAGTTTTTATTTACATATTAATTCATATAGGTAACAACAGTAAAATATGACTATTAATTTTTGAACATGAAGAATGTGAAAGGAGTTTGAAGCAAGAAAGTAAGGGGACATGATGTAAATATACTTCATGTTCATGAATTGTTTAATGTATAGAAGGAGAGTGAAGACCTGTGTATAAATACTCATTGCTGACTATGGAATCCTTTCTGACTAAGGACACAACTGTACTCATTCTCTCAAGCTCTTGCTGACAGAATAGACTGTATCACTGAACTATGAGCCAAAACAAACCTTCCTTCTTTGAAGAATAGAAAAATCAAGTACTTTGGTGACCAAGAGAAATCAACCTTATCAGTTTATATAAGGCACTGTAGAATTGAGTAAGAGCAATCAGAAATCCATTTGAAAAGCTAAGCGACAAGAGACAAGAAACGTTTAGGACAAAGAATAATTTGTATGCTGCTGTAATTGGGGTGTGTTGCCCATGCCTTTGTTAAAGTCTTTAGAACATTACTAAACAGCAAATGTAACATAATATATGCAAATTTCATAAATGGAGAAATAAATTTCACAGGATTGAATGTGATGTGATAAAAGTTAAACATTACAAGTGTAATAGGAGCTAAGAAGTACTGCCCTACATAACAGAGTAAAGCCTGTAACTAAAAGTAAAAGGAATAGTTCATGTGTCCTTTGCCCTAGATCATGATCTGTATTTTCTGTGTAGATATGGGTTTACACTTCTGAAACAACATCAGCTGGATACTTAATCAGTTGGATTAAGTAAACTAGTGATGGATGGTAGCAACCAAGTATCTCACTGATGAACTGTGAAGATATAAACAAGTAGAAGGAATAATTCATGTGGTGATGGTTTAGGACCAGAAGCATTAGTTCCAACTTAGTATAAATATAATAGGTGAAGGGAGCAAGGACATGATTTTTATCTTACATGATTTTTCTCTTTTGTCAACTGCAGAATCCTAAAATTAATGTCACTCATGTGCTGGTTATAAACATATCAGTGTGTTACTTTCTAACATCATGCAGAATTAAAAGAACTATTGCTCCATAGGAAAATGTCCATTTGTAAGACTGAGCACATGAGACTCTACTGTGTGCTTTGTGTGTGTGTGTGTGTGTGTGTGTGTGCGTATGTGTATGTATGTATGTAAATATGTATTATTTATGTATGTATGTATATGTATATATATATATATGGCTAAAAGAGAAGAATGTTGAAAACTACATGGTTGAGTATTCAATGATTTCTCAGAAAGATGGAGGAACCAATTAAGATATTGTCTTGGCCTGGCAAGATGGCTCATCAGGTAATGATACCTGCCACCAAGTGTGTAAACCTGAGTTCAAGATCTGACACCTTCAGGATGAAGGAAAGAACTGACTCCTACAAGCTGAACTCAAGGTGTTCATGATGACTCCATTTCATAAAGCACTTGTGTTTGTAATGCAGAGGCCTGATCCCTGCTCTACTTAAAACAGTGACAGAATTGATAAATCACATTTGTACTCTTGATTTAATATGATATAATTTTTCCCCTGTGGTCTCCATGTTAATATTTTATGAACTATTTAGTCATATTAAAGCTATCCAAGAAAAATAATGTTAAAAATAGCGTACAAATTATCTACCAGCACTCTTCAAAGAAGTTATGGCTACCAAATAAGAGACTCTGATAGATGGTCATAGTTAAAGGTAGTATACAGCTTATGATATCTTCAGGTAAATAGATGGACCAAGAAAATATTATATTGAGTGACGTATACCAGATTCAGTATGACAAACACCACACGTTTTCTTTCATCTGTAGTTCCTAACTCCATACCGTCAGATATAAGTATAGAACATGGAGTAGAAAGCAGGAAGGAATGAAAGGGCCATGTGGAGGACTTGAGAAAGGACTAGAAAGATACAGATGATTCAAAGTGGCATGGAAGAATAGGGAGGGAGCTCCAACTAGGGGGCATGGAGGAAGGACAAATAATACCCAGGATGCTTAATGAAGCGTCGAGGAATCATATTATTTTATATTTACCAAAAATTGTACACAGTGTATTTAAGTGTATAATTTGTATAAGCTGAAATGGACTGGCAATGCTCTCTACAAGGAACACAGACAAACAAAAATTCAAGCACCAAGAATGATAAATGTCCTTCTGAATGATCAGTCAGGATAGTTTAAGTGACTCCCAAAACAATATAGACAATTAATATTGCCTGTGGCTGACTGTCAGTATTTGCAGGTTGACTCCTTATTGTAGTCATATGTGAAACATATGAACCACAAAACATAACAATATATCCCCAAACATACAATTAGTAGCAATGAAAAGATGAACCAAGTGGCACTCAAGTGTTGGTGGTAACCAACAGCTGTCAAATTGTACTTCAGGACCACTGCAAGAGGGCATTTATGGGTACTAGAATCCTAGAAACTTTGCAGGAATAGTGATGTCATGGATCATAGAATATAAGCTATTAATACCATTATATTAGTCCAGGATATTCCTAACTACATTCACAATCTTATCCATATACCTCCTGATAAAAGCAACTACTACACATGATCAATGAAGTTTCATTTCATAGTAGAGATTATCACAGAAAACTACAACTGACATGATACAGAGATCAACAGACCATGGGGATCCTAGCCCCAATGGATTCATCTAGATCACAACTCCTGCATCCATGGTTAAGGGAATACCACAGAAGAGACGAAGTTGGCTGTAAAGCTGGAAAATGGCAATATCAATAGTCATGCTTATACGAAAGAGGAAAATCTCTATGGGGCCATGCCACAGAGCAAAGAACTATAAGCAAGTAAGGACTGCTTGGAAAAGGGCAAGTCTCCTTGTGATGGATTCCTTAATGATTTTTCCAATTCAGAGTGGTCAGTTCTGAAACCATATTCACATAAACAAGAACAGATTGAGCTGGTTGTATTTATATATTTGTATACACACATATATGTGTATGTGGCAACATAAATCAAAGAATATTAGGCTATCAGTTCAAGATTGGGGGCCATGGGAGGGGTTGGAGAAAGGATACCTGAAAGAGGATGGAAAGAGTTAATGCAAAGGGAAAGTAATGTGATTCCATTTTAATTAAAATGCATTTTGTAAAAGAAAAATAGCTATGATAATTAAATGTGAGACACTTAGAACATAGAAAAACACAAGGTGACATTTAAGGAACTTTAAGGACTTTAGCTAATGCTTGTTTAACATTATTGGTTCACTGGTGTAAGATGTTTGTGTTAGAGACAGTTGAGTGCAGGACTGATATAAACTCTCTGCACTATCTTTGCAACTTCTCTGAAGACCTGAATCAATTTTAGAGCTAAATTTGGAGAGACTGAGACAATTTGCAAATCACTTCAGTTGAAAAACTCAAGGTAAGTCCATTTCTCTCTAACACATATTCATGGAAATGAATAATTTATTATTTTCAAATAAACAATTAGAGATAATTAGGAAAAATATAAGTTTAAGAATTATGCCTGGGCATAAAAGTGTTGCCACAAATATAGAATAAATGTAGAGCAGAGCTAATGGGTAAAAGCTGAAAGGAAAGTTTTCTGTTGGAATATTAACTCAATGCCTCTGCTTAGCTATGCAAGTATGTGAGCTGTCACTACCCATAGGAGCAGATGGTCCTGCATACTCACTGGAAGACCAAACTTTAGGACGAGTTAGAAAAAATCAGAGAATCCCAGCCTGGGATGTTCAAACAGATAAACCCTCCTTGTATATTTATTTTAGTAATCAAAGAATATTAAATCAATGCCAAAGGATGCTATAGATTTGAAGCACACCCACTACAGTGATTTTAAAAGAGCAAAAGTGTCTAAGGCCTGGGACTATAAACTAACTTCTGCCTTTGAAATAAAAGCTTTTAGACATTTATAATATTTGGTATTTTATTATCTTCCAGCTTAATCATTTGGCTGCTGTCTAATTTTGAGATTATAATATAATTACTTTTTTTCATTCCATTTTCTCCCTCTAAATTATTCTATATGCCTGGCCCACTCTCCTTCAAATCCATAACCTTCTTTTCTGGTAATTGCTTTCATATGCATATATGTATATACATATATTTTTTCTAAATATAAACTATTCAGTTTATATAATGTTACTTGTATATAAGTTTTCAAATCTGACCACTCAGCACTGGGCAACTCATCCATGGCGTCCTCTTCAAGGACAGCACCCACGCTCTCTTTTCCTCAGTTGCCTATAGTTCTTAAGAAGGGTTAAGTCCTCATGGGCATTTCCCTGTCTACTTTGGCATGTCCATTGTTATAGTCCTTGTACAGCTCACAGTTGGGTAGTCAGCTAAATCTTTTATAGATCTCAATTTGTAGTACGTATGACGCTGTAGCCATTGCAGCTAATTATATATTTGAAAAAATTGTGTTGTGAGAAAATTAAAGATTTTAAGAGAATGGAGCATACACTTCAAAGAAGCATATGGGTGATATCAGAAGTGATATTAGAAATCATATTCTTTGGGTGGGTAGTAGGCAATTTATCTATTTGATTATTGAACATGTAGCTTAGATATATCTGTGTTCATGAGAGGTATAGATAATTCTATCACAACATGAACCTTTATGAATACTAAGTGATCTTTACCAATATAAACCAACAACATAATGTTTACATTTTTCTTAAAATAATCTTGCTGTGTGTTAATTATTTGTTCACAATTTCACTTAATTTGTATTGCCATGACTGAATCACACATCTTTGATAATTTTTATCATATCTAGAATGCCACATTCTACAGTAATTAGCTTAGTTGCAACACCTATCACATGTTTTACAAATAATTTGTGATAAAATAAATATATTAAAATAGTGTTTTTATATCATTAAGTAATTTCAATAAAAATAAAATTTGTAGATGAAATAATGGGTAAAGGGTTATAACAGAACAAGAAAGGTTAAATGAGATGGGAGATGGAAAAAGTCATGTGAAAACCTACTCCTGTATAAACTTCCTAACACAGACACACACACACACACACACACACACACACACACACACACATGCTTGCACATGCACTTGCCAAGACCACCACCAATAAAAGAAGAATTTAAATTGAGTTATTATAAACAGGGTGATAATGACTATTAGACATAATACAATAACAAATAAAAGGTCAAATGGAAGGAAGAACTTCTTTTGAAGTTATTGCCTAGGCTGGGCACATAGTCCTCTAGTGCATGTTATTACCAATCTTCTATTTACCCTCCAGAATGTGTCAGTAATACTAAAGGCATAATATATCTGAACCATAGAACATGGAGAAATAAGGCTGATGCTGATCCAGAAACTTTATCCCTACAGGAGAATTTTCATAGAGCTAGGTGGTGCTATATATACTTCCAGATGGAAGATATGATCATCAGTTTTACTCAGCTGTGAGCCTTATGAGCTATAATAGTAACTAGAACTAGAAGAAAAAACTATTGATGCTAATTTGGCCTGAATGTTATGAACATAACTCTGATTAAATTTAAGGCTCATTGAACAAGATAAAACCCATATTTGTCATTATATCAGGGGCCAAGAACCTTTGAACAACAGATCATAGGCCATAAGATTCAATCACTACTTGTACTCTGCTAATAAGACATAGTATGAAATTAAATACTGAATTCTCATTACTACACTTATAAAAAGCCAATCAAAAGTAATTCCTTTGGAGAAAATTGTTTATTTGGGTTATAGGTTTTAGTCAATTATCAAGAGAAACCCAAGCAGGAACTAGAAGAAACCACAGAGCAATGCTACTTACTGTCTTGATACCTACAGCTATCTCCATGTTGTTTCTTATATAAGCTTGGGGTGGCACTACCCACACAGGGCTGGGATCTCCTATGTCAATCATTAATCAACGTATTAGCAAACATGCCCACAGGACAATCTGAAGAATCAAGAACTTAATTAAGATATTCTCTAGGCAGATAATACTAGGTTTGTTTCAAGCGAACTAAAACAGTGATTTAACAAAGATACCCCAAACTAGTGAGTGTTCAGAGAAAAAGAAACTACAGAGTGTTCAGCAATAAATGGGACATCTGTTTCATAGCATTGTTTTCCAAGGGCACAGGGATCATTGTGGAAGTGATGTGGGAAGATTTTAGAGCCAGAGGCAGCTGGTGAACAAAAGGAACCAGTGTTTCCACACTCAACTTGGCAGTTGCACCAATGAACTCACTTTGTGACAACATGAATAAGACCAGTGCAAGCAGAAGCCAGACAAAATTTCAGCATGGGGTTATTAGCAATTGATTGAATCCTGGGAGAGGGAGATCCAGTTTTCTCTAAAGGTGTTGCCCTGGTATGTCTACCAAGCTCCAGTGTGTCCACAGACCCAAGAGTGCATGGCTGCACTAATTGGACTCCATAGGTTAAAAACAAAAAGCGAAGCACACATGGAAACCAAGTTAGTTGGGTATGGATGATGGTGTAGATCTGGAAGAAGTTAGGAAAAGGAGAGAATATGATCAAAAATATATAAAGTTCATATATATACATTTGAATAAATGCTCTCAAAAGATATTCTTCCTCTACAATTATGTTTTGCCTTCCTGTTGTATTTACATATACGTTTGAGTTCAGAGGCATAGAAAAGGATACGACAGTATGAGTTTTATGAGAAAAGATACCATGGTTAAAGAAATGCACTCAAGAGGCTATAGAGATTGCTCCATGCTTAATAGTGAGTGTTGTTCTTACACTGGACCTAAGTTCTATTCTCAGCACCCACACTGGGAAGTTTACCACTCAACTGCCTAGAACTCAGCTTCCGTCTACACGAGCCTCTCTTATGGCTTCTACAGGCAACTGGACTCATATGAGCATGTGCCACCTCACATGAAAATACAAATAAATTAGTATTTGTTATCTTTAAGTAAACACATGTCTCTAAGAACCATACTTGCTGATATTAATTATAACCTCGCACTAACCTGTTTGTTCATTTTCTTCATCTGTCAAATGTGAACTTGTCACAACTTAATGATATATTAATATTATTCACATACTATGAGTCATTTGAGTAGATTGTGGCTTATATGGTAAGTTCAGTGTTTGCTGAATGAAATTAATAAATGAGCAAATCAGTCATAATAATTTTTAAGGTATGTAGTGCCTATAAGTAGTCATGACTAGGAGTGAAGCAAGCAGAAGCTGAGAATGGTAAAAGAAACAATTATAGCCACAGTACAGGCACACAATATTACTCGGAATTGGACCCAGTGGTACTTTTATACATCATCCTCCTTTGAGAAAATGAACCTGATATGTAGCTGTGCTGCTGGGAAAATGTTTTCTCATTCAAGCTGATACTTCATCAGCTTCACACTTAATATAGGTGGTTCACAGGCTTTCAGTAAATTTAAGGTAATTTATGATTTCATCTTTCTCAAGTAATTTTCAATCAAGTAAAGTTATCCAACAAGACTGGAAGTTGCACATGGAAACATTTTATTTTAAGGTTTCATTAGCATGCATAAATTCACATTCCCTCCCTATCTCTATCCACTTTTGCAAGTAATTGTACAAAATGACTCAACATATGTGGATACCCGTTTTTAGGTTAGCAAATGGGACAGAGCATTTTAAGTGTTTTAAATAGGAAATATTAGCTGTTGTAATTTAATTTCTAATAATGAGCTCAAGTCTCCTTCCAAAATGAGGAAAATATTCGGTGGAAAGCATGAAAAACCAAAATGACCGTACAAAAGCATATTATAGTATGAGGTGGGATGTTTTGCATGCCCTTTATTCATCACTATGGGAAATCAATTTTATTTAATTAACTTTATATCACTTTCATTATTCATGCAAGAGCCATAATAATCAAGTATATACATAAGAGCAAAATCTTACATAAATCTTCCAGTCCCTTACTATCTACTAAGCTCCTTCAAGAACCCTAGTTCAAAAAAAAAAAATAAAGAACCCTAGTTCAAGTCTTGCTTGCATACTAAGCTATTTCTGATGATCATACATAGCAATGGAATGATAAATGAGAACTGTGTAATTATAACAGATGTCGTGGCTGATGTTACCTGTTGTACATGTAATCATTCTTGGGCTTAGTACAAATGTACAAATTCCTTTGCAAGGGGTATCTGTGGCATTCATAAGTCTTTGCTTGGCAAACTCTAACCTAGTCAAGCTTAATCTGCTTCCAGATGCATTATTAATTTTGGTTTCTCTAAGATAGGTCATTCTATTTTCTAGCAATTTTATGTCTATTATTCTATCATCCATCCATCTATCCATGTATCTATCATCTATTTATCTATCATCTATTTTATTTCTGTATTTCTATCATTTATCTATCCATCATGTATCTAACTACCTATGTGTCATATATCTAATCTCTGCAGAACTCATGGTTTTGTTAAAATATTTAGGGACCTATAACAATAATGGCATGTGTGATATCTATATTATTTCATGTTTACCTTGTAACCCACTAAAACAGTACAAAGTCTGTTACCTTACAAAGCACATGTGGAAAGTTGATAAATAGCAGCCTATAAATTTTCCTTCCCCTTGTGTAATGTCATATTGGGCATTCTCCATGTAGTCCAGTGTTAAAACAAAATGGTCTTAAATGTGGAATATGCTGCATCTTGAATTGTCTGATCCCTGAAAAAATGAATAACTTTACTGTATGTGTTACCTCCTACTTTGTTGTAAAAGATAAAAGATGCAGGATTCTTTTAACTTTTCAGGGAATATCTAAGCATATTTTGTCAAAGCATCTATAAATTTCACAAAATTCCTTGGAATTTTGAGGAGTTTATCTTCTCCCTTAATAGGTCACATGTCTCAGGACTTTAGCATAGTAGACACTCTTTTCTTACCTCATCCATTTAAAACAATGATATTCTTGCAGTAGATTTTTGTGTCATTGTGTGTAGGGGAACATGAAGTTCATATATCCTTAGACTAAGATATAAATGAAGCAGCAGGGTTAACTTAGATTTAAAACATGTTTGAAAAAGCTCATTTGTCCATACAGTATATGCTGTTTTTTGGGGGGAGTTAATTACCTTTAATCTTTTTTACATTACAGTCATTATGCCCCTCCCAGTCTACCCTCCAGCAGTTCCTCATCCCATTCTTCCTTTCCTCCATCTGTCTCCAAGAGGTTGTCTCCACCCCCCAAACCTCCCAAGCCTCCCTGGAGCCTCATTTGTGGTAGCCAGAAGCTGGAAAAAACCCAGATATCCTACATCAGAAAAATAGCTATAGAAAATGTGGATCATTCACATAGTATAAGCTGTTTTGTTTGCTACTTTTATGTATATATGTAAAAATGTGTTGATAAAATCCACTCACTACTCCCTCTTTTCCAGCTCTTCCACCACCCCCATTACTGCTCCATCCCAACTTCATTCACACATCTATTAACATGCTGAGTTCATTTAGTGCTTCCGGTGTGTATATGTGTGTGTGTGTGGGGGGGGCATTTACTGGAAGAAGCATGAGTAATTTACCAGGGGCTGCTTCACTTTTGCTTCTCCACTGCCTGTCTACTGCCAATATCTCCATATTTGTAGGGGGATTCCTCGGCCCCTCCCATTGTAATGCTGTAAGTGTGCCTAGCTTAATCTTGAACAGATTGCATGCAGCCACAGCCACTGAGCATGCATTTGAGTTCCCACCCTGTCATATTCAGAAACACGTTTGCAGCAGTACTCAGCAACCTCTGGCTCTTAGAGTCTTTCTGCTTCCCTGTCTCCAGTGATTCCTGAACCTTGAGAGGAGTGGGTGTGTTGTGAATGTTACATGTATAGTTGCTCTCTAATGTAAGCTATTTTAAATTTGCTTTTCAAAATGGAATGGAGATAAACACATTTTGACAAGTCACTGGCTATACATTCTTTATTTAAGACCTCAGCAGTATGCTCTGGAAATGATACAGTTTAAAGAAGAACAGGCAGGACATAGACTAATGTTTTGTTATCTATGCAATACTCTAGACATGTATCTATGCAATACATCTCTCCAGGATGGGGTTTTCATTGGAAAAACTATAAAAGTAACCAAAAATATGTTAAGAACAATAACCACTGCATGCTTATGGTCTTTAATGATGGTGTTAATCTCTCCCTATCCAACAGCATGATAGCCTCTACTCAACAAAGTGGAGACTCACGGTGCTACTTCCCAAACATTCTACTTTCAACTTTACTGTCTCCAGGTTTCTCTTGCTGAAATTGAGTACCATGACTAAATGAAAGCTGTGGGGGGAGGGTTTACTGTGGGGTAAGTGGGCTTACACTTAAACATCATAGTCTATTACTGAAAGAAGTCACTGCAGAAAATCAAACAGGGTGGAAACCTAGAGACAGAAATTGATACAGGAGAGGTGTTGCTTACTGACTTGCTCAACATAGTTTGCTCAGCTTGCTTTCTTATAGAAGCTAGAACCACCAGCTCAGGGGTGGCCCCACTTGTAATGGATTGAAGCCCCCTATATCAATCACAAATTCATAAAATCCATCACAGGCTTGATCACATCCTGGTCATACAGAAACATTTTCTTATTTATGGTTCTTGCCTTTCTGCTGACTCTAGCTTGTGTTAAGTTGGGAAGAAAATAACCAGGACACTCAGGCATTATGGAAATGACCAATGAATGAGTCCTTGACTGTCTTGTTTTGGGCAGTTTCTTGTCTGGACTTCCTGCAAAGTTCACTTTCTGATTGGGATGAAGGGACACCACTGCTACTTAAAATTCCCTCTTCTACATACATTTGGGCCTCAGTAATATTTTAGATGTTAATTATCACTGGTTCCTTTTTTCACTTCTGCTCTAGTTCATCCTGCCAGACTTCCAGGAGATACCCAATGATTTGGTCCTGAGGAACATAGATCTTACAAATTCACTGATCTTTTGTGTGGAATGCATTTTGATGATGGATGTTTTGTCCTTATATAGGCCTGAAAAAAAACAACATAGACCTTTGAAGATGTTGCCTGAAAAAAATATTTGAGGAACACAAAATAAAGATATTTTCCTTACACTTCATTGACATAATTAATATTGAGCCTGATACTCAACTTAAAAATGGCAGCATCTAGTGGTGTGATGCAGATATCCCATATCAACTTGCCATTCTTTCAATGAGTATAGCATGAATACATGGATACAGTCACAGAAAATACCTCATGAAGTATTGTGGCAGTATAAAATTACTAGAAGTGCCAAACATTTTCACAAAGTAAAATTATTAAGCTATGTCACATCAAAATACACAAAGTTGCTTTTTGGCCTGAGTACGTGAACTGAGCAGACATTGGGTGCTAGCTCTGTACCCAATCCCACAACACCAGAGGAAGCTGGGCTCTCAGGTGCTCTAACATGCCCAGGATCATAGGTGAAGAGACCACAACATCCACCCCAACACCAGGAGTAACTGGGATCCCCCAGAAATCCAGGGATGCAGAAACCCACGCCCAGGAAGTGGCACAGTTTCCTTCTGGTCTGAGCCAGTGCAATGAGCAGACCTTGGGCTCTAGCTTCAGACCAAGTCCCACAACACACAGACGAATCAGAACTTCCAGGTGCTCTTACAGCCAGGATCTCAGGATTACAGAATTACAGAGATAGTTGGACTCTGAGGAGTTCTAACAAAATTAAGATAACACCTGACCTTAAGCTGTACTACAAAGCAATAGTGATATAGTGTATTGGTACAGGGATAGGCAGGTAGGTCAATAAAAATAGAATTTAAGACCCAGAAATGAACCTATATGTCTATGGTCACTTCATTTTTGACAAAGGAGCTAAAAACATCCTGTGGAGAAAAAAGAGAACACTTTGAACAAATAGTGCTCTTTCACCTAATAGAAGTCAGGTATAGTCAGAATATAGAAGAATGCAAATTGATCCATTAATTTCTCCTTGTCCAAAGCTCAAGTCCAAGTGAATCAAGGACCTCCACATAAAACCGGATACACTGAAACTAATAGAAGAAAAAGTGGGGAAAAATCTCAAATACATGGACACAGGGGAAAAGTTCCTGAACAGAACACTGATGGCTTATGCTCAAGATGAAGCATTTACAAATGGGACCTCATAAAATTGCATAGCTTCTGTAAAGCAAAAATCACTGTCAATAGCACAAAATGGCAACCAACAAAACTCATGTAGTTAGACTCCAGACAATCAACTAACCCTATTAAAAATGCGGTACAGAGCTAAACAAAGAATTCTCAACTGAAGAAAATAGAATGATTAAATAGCACCTAAAGAAAAGTTCATTATACTTAGTCATCAGGAAAATGCAAATCAAAACAAACCTGAGATTCCATCTCACACCAGTCAGAATAGCTAAAATCAAAACTTCTGGTGACAGTAGATGCTGTCAAGGATGTAGAGAAAAAGGAACACTCCTCCATTGTTGGTGGGTTTGCAATTTGGTACAACCACTCTGGAAATGAATCTGGTTGTTCCTCAGAAAATTGGTCATAGTATTACCTAAGGACCCAGCTATAACATTCCTGGGCATATTACCAAAAATCCTTCAACATGTAACAAGGAAACATGCTCCACTATATTCATAGCAACCTTATTTATAATAGTCAGAAGCTGGAAAGAACCCAAATGTCTTTATCAGAAGAATGGATTCAGAAAATGTGGTACAATTACACAATGAAGTACCACTCAGCTATCAAAAACCATGACTTTATGAAATTCTTAGGCAAATGGATGGAACTAGAAAATATCATCCTGAGTGAGAAAACCAAATCACAAAAGAACACACATTGTATGCACTCACTGATAAGTAGATATTTGCCCAGAACTTCAGAATACCCAACATACAATTCACATACCATATGAAGTTCAAGAAGGAAGACCAAAGTTTGGGAGTGTCAGTCTTTCTTAGAGGGGTGACAAAATACCCACAGGAGCAAATATGGAGAAAAAGTGTGGAGCAGAGACTGAAGAAAAGGCCATACAGAGACTTCCATATCTGGGGATACATCCCATATACCAAACCCAGACACTATTGTGGATGCTAAGAAGTACATGCTGACAGGAGCTTAATATAGCTGTCTCTTGAAAGGCTCTGCCAGAGCCTGACATATACAGAGGTAGAAGCTCACAGTCAACCATTGAACTGATCACAGATGCCCCAATGCAGGAGTTAAAGAAAGGACTGAAGGAGCTGAAGGGTTTTGCAACCCCATAGGAAGAATAACATTATCAACGAACCAGAGCTCCCAGGGTCTAAACTACCAACCAAGAATTATACATGGAGTGACCCATGGCTCCAACCATATATGTAGCAGAGGATGGCCTTGTCAGACAGCAATGGGAGAAGAGACCCTTGGTCCTGAGAAGGCTAGATGGTCCCAATTGTAGGGGAATGAAGGGCAGGGAGGTGGGAGTAGGTGGGTAGGTGGGGGTATACCCTCATAGAAGCAGGAGATGAGATAGGGGTTTCTAGGGGGGAGAATCAGGAAAGAGGATAGCATTCGAAATAAAATTATGTAAAATAACCAATAAAAAAGAAAAATTAAAATACATAAAGCTGGAAGAAATTATTATGATCAATATATACTTTTTACAAATTTGTGATTGACCATAAATTTTGCCAGCTTGAGACAAAAGTTGATGTGATCTTTGTTCCCTCAGAGCTTGTATTATGGATAATAATATAGATAATTTCTAAATAACCTCTGCTGAATGAAGAGGAGGTGGAAAGTCTAATTATATGATAGAAAAATAGGTAGGGTGAGAGGGGAAATGTAGGAAAACGCTATTATACTGCAAAGAGGAAGTGTGGAGAAAATATGTGTGGTGTGGAACATAAATAGTAATATGTTACTTAAATGTCAAAAATTAACTTTGGAATAATGTAACAGACAGTAGTAATAACAAAGAATAACCAGGGGCAAGGCATAAAAGAAGTGGGAGTTACCCATAAATGTCACATCTCCTTAGGTAAGTTCAGGACCCAAGTTATTAGAAGAGAGATGATCCTATGATGAAGAAATACTGTCTGCAATTTAATGTAAACAAGTAAATAAGATAAGCGTCTGTAGAGGCAGGTTATTAGCTTGACAGGAATGTAAGGTGATTAGTTTTAATATCTCATTTTATATTCTTCCCTCATGTCATACATATAAAGGAAGATAGATTGGCTGAAAGTATGTGAATGATGTTCCTACTATGTAATGAGTGATACAGTTCTGAATCTCACCCCTCAGAATTTTTATTTTCATTCTGAAGAAATGGTTTTTGAAAGATAAAAAGGACAATCTATTAAAAGTGTAAAGCATAATTTTCAATGAAGGGTTGAAGTCCATAGATAATCATACACAGTGCAAACAGACATCAATTCACTCCTACAATTAATAAATATTTCATTCTATTTATTTGCTTTCTACTTGGAAAAACTTGCACATTTGCAAAAGACTTTGGATTTGTAAATGACAATTAAAAATATGAGATTTAAATAAGAATATATGTATTGTGAGCTATATGTAAATCATGCTAAAGCATTTGAGTTATTGAAACAACTAAAATTGCAAATGCTATATAACTCCAACATTATTTACAAATGAAAAATTAAATGAATGTCTTCTTAAAATAACTTTAGAAATGTTACCTTTTAAAATGTTTCAGTTTTAAAATAAAGCATATGTGTAGGTAGGAATTTTAAAATAAAAACCAGAAGTCCCCTGCAGTCTTAATATAGATACAAGAGATTGTCAGGATTGAGTTGAAATGTCTATCCAAAACCTGAAACTGGTCCAGTATTTTTAAATGTTTGATTTTCAAAAATCTTATAACACAAGTAGTATAAAAGGCCAATTAACAAAAATGTGTATTATTTTTAATGTGTGCTTCTTCAATTTCTACAAATAGGTATGACTGGGCCCTCAAGAAAATAATTAGTCCACCTGACTACAGAATATGATGAAAACTCATATAAGAAAATAAATAAAAATACTTTGAAACAAGTGAGCTGAATTGCCATATTGGCAGACTCCTTTAAATTATGTATTTCAAATCGATTTGCAAAGCTATCATCAGCCTGTGCTGGTTAGTTTTTGCTAATGATTCACAAACCTAGACTTATTGTGCCATTCTGGACGGAGGGAATCTCAACAGATTGGCCTCCTATAGGCAACACTGTTTCATATTTTTGATTGATGTGATAGAACCTGGGCCATGAGGATGGTGCCATCCCTAGGTAGATTGTCTTGGGCATTGTAAAAAAGTAGAATAGGCAAGTCATGTGGAGAATGCCAGTAAGGAGTATTCATCCGTGTTCTCTGTTTCAGTTCTGGCCTCCATACTCCTGTATTGAGCTCTTGCCTCATTTGCCTAATTGATGAATTGTGACAGAGAAGTATAAGCTACATAAATACTTTCTTCCTCAATCTGCTTTTGGTGATGGCCCTTATCATAGCAATAGAGAGCAAACTAGGACACAACCTTAAACAGGAAAGCATCTCCTTGCAGCAGAGGGTAAAGAAAAGGCTCATGGCTTTACAAGGTCCTTTATAGGAGGCTTGAGAACTGATCCTAAAGATGTATATGTAGCACCTTATGTCTCAATGAACATTGCAGAAGAGAGGGTGGAAAAGATGATGGAGCTGGAAGGTAGGAAGAAGGGTCTTGAAATGCCATCTCCTGAGCTGAACGCAGGCATGACAATTATGAACTCCCGGAAGCTGTGGTTACTGGCACAGGGACCACATAACTGGAGTCTACCCAACATTTAGCTTGGAGGAGGCAAGGGCTCCTGTGGTCCTGCCACTCAACATTGATCTATTGTCAATTAGCAGATTCTGAGACAGAGAGACACAGTATCCATGTGTACTCATATGTGTGAGAAGGAAATAAAGTGAGGACTAAAGTATCCAGGAAACATCAGATACAAGCATGAAATTCTCAAGGAAAAAATTTAATTATGAAAGCTCTCAAACACTGAACCGCCAACCAAAGAACATACACAGGCTAGAATATGGTTCCCAGCACACATGTAGCTGACCTGTAGTTCAGACTCCATTGTAGCCTTGTCTTGCCTCAGGGGGAAAGTATGTGCCTAATCCAGCAAAGACTTGATGGGCCAGAGTGGGTAGATACCCAGGGGGAGCCCACCCTCTCAGAGGAGAAGGGGAGGCAGTGAGAAGAGGGATTCTGTGAGGGAAGAACTGGGAGGGGAAGTCATGTTTCACCTTTTAGAGATCTAGGGAAGAAGTCATAGTGCTTCTGTACCCAACAACTGCAAGTTTATAAAACAGAGACACAGTGGTTGGGATTGAACATAATAAGCTTGTTACAGACACATTGTTAGCCTTGGATACCAGTGACAAGTCTGATATTTAAGTATAATTAGACTTTGATCAAAATATATTACTTTGTTTTTGGTTTCTGTAATGATCTCTGATTCAAAGAAACAATTCCTGGAGAGAGGTGAGTACTATACTTCCCTATGGCTATAAGGACAAATGTTGACCTTGTTGTTATAATGATGACGATTTAGGACAGTGGTGATTGTATGTTCTACTCCAAGATTCATGACTGCACTAGCACTAAGTATTTGGCTAGTTATCCAGTACCTTGCAGAACTGATTTTCTCCCTCCTATGGAAGCTTGCATGGTGCCTCTGGTACCATGAAAACTAATTCACATGGAAGAGGCATTTAGATCAGTTCTAACTCGCCAGTATTTCAGCCCTGTTTCTGAAGTGCACTGAAATTTCTGAAGTGTACACTCTAAGTCTCACAACATGACTATCAAAACAAGAGCACCAGTAGATATACCAAAGTTGATAGGGAAAGCTCATGAGACCTCAACACTATACGAAGAACTGCAGTCAATTGAAGGATGGTAAGAGTGTGAGAAATAGTTCCTCACATTCTTCCCTGTGGAAGAATATACTAATTGTTCATCCAATACTAAATGGAAAATATATATACAAGTAACATTATACAAACGAAGCCTACTATAATATAACAGTTACTGGATAATATATATTATAATATGATATTTATATATGAAATTAACACAAGGGATAATTTTAAAAATATCTCATCAAGGCCTAAGTAGATGCTATATATGAGATAAATGTTAGCAAAGAAAATTCAGAAATAATTAATAAATGGTTTAAATTATTATAATCATCTTCTAATTCTCAACTCTTCTCTAATGAGTGATGGTTGAATATAATTTGTTTTATATTTACTTAAAAATACTTACCTGTCAGAAAGAACTAAAAACAGGATTAGTACAGCATCTGGCAGATATTTATTAGCTATGCCAACTAAGACAGATGGGCACTGAAGCTTCAAAAACCTGTTTATTTAATGTCCTGAAATGACAATGAATAATAGGTCAAATATAACACTGAGTGGCAGTTGCTCTGCATTTGAGAAGGATAAGCAAAGTTTCTTTTGAAAATTTGGCCACAATATTTTTCATCCTTTTAGATAAACAATGATAGTGGTTAAAGTGGCTATAATTTCTATTTCATAACTCTAATCTCCCAGTGTTATATACAGGCAAAAAAAAACAGAATAAACAGAAAATTTCTACATAAGTAAGGGAGTATATGCATATTTTACACTTATATGAATCAGAAAATACATGACATAGTCTCATTGTCATAAATTATACTTCACTACATGTCTTTCAAGTCTACATTGTCATTGATGTTTCTTGGTTTGTATGTCTAGTGGTTCAGCCTCTAGCTAGACCATAGTCAGTCTTTAAAACATTTAATATCATTACCACTCCTATGCTAACTTTTAAATCTCTGGTAGCACCTCTAATTGTTGTTTTATGAGTTAATACAGACTTGGTATAACTTGGTATATGAAATTATTGCATATCAAAAATTATTGCATGCCCATTCATAAACTTCCAAAATGAATGACAGTTTGTGAACCTTCTACTATACTAACAACATATAAGCAGTCACATTCAAGGTTGCAGGTGCAAGGCTAGACTGAGTTTGGGAATCTTTATAGAGTTCTATTTCTAATAAATTTAAATGGTACTTATGCTTTTGTGAAAGGAAAAACAGAATTCAACTCCTGAAAGGGTCATTATCTACAATAATAAAAAGGACAAATTAGGAAATGAAGTCTTCAACATTTCACCAACTGGTAGGTTTGTAGATGACTTCATCACCTTCTTGAATCACACTATGTCAAGTCTACATTTACAAAGGAAGAAATCAGAGAAACTACCCTAGCCAAAAAGTACTATAATTCAAATAAAATATCTTGGAATAAACCTTCTCAAGGAAGTGAAAGCTATCTATAATACAAATTTCAAAGATCTGAAGATATAAATTAAAATATAAAATATATGAAAAAGCCATGTAGCAACCTATTCTTTTATAAGGTAAATAAAAAAAAAAGGAGGGGAATTCTTTGAAAGAATTAGGGGTATTAAACACTACATCCAAATGTGATACAATTTTGCACCAAAAAACAAGTCCAAGTCCAGTTGTGACAGATTTCCATATAAATTACAAGTGCCAAGTGAATAATACGCCCTCATATGCGGAGGCTCCTAAATCATACAGACTGTGTCCACCATAACTGGGAAAGAAACTGTCTATAATGATAGCTCTGGGAGATCCAACAACTTCTTCTGACCTTTGCAGACATGAGGCATGTATGTGATGCACATGCAAGCAAGATACTATCTTAGTTAGGGTTTTATTGCTGTAAAGAGACATCTTGACTAAAGCAACTCTTATAAAGGAAAACATTTAATTGGGGTTGGCTTACATTTTCAGAAGCTTAGTCCATGATCATCATAGCAGAAAGCATAACAGTCTGCAGGTAGATATGGTCCTGTAGGAGATGAGAATTCTACATCACAATCCACAGGCAGAAGAAGAAGACTCAAAGCCTGCCTCCACAATGATACACATCCTCCAACAAGGGAACATCTACTCCAAGAATGACATATGTTCTAATAATGTCACTCCCTATGGGCCAAGCATTTAAACACGTGAGTGTTTGGGGGCCATACCTACCTACTCAAACCACCACAGACAAGTGCAGTCAACATGCTTTTATATACATAATAACTAAGTCCTTAAAAAGTTATTCATGAAACAAACTTTCTTAAATACAATATTAAACCATGGCATATAAATCGATTTCACCAAAACATCCATTCCCTCTTCCCAGTCCTGGTATTCCCCTATACTGGGGATATCAAGCTTTCTCAGGACCAAGGCCTCTCCTCCCTTCGGTGTCCAACAAAGCCATCCTCTGCTACTTATGCAGCTGGAGCCATGGGTCCCTTCATGTATACTCTTTGGTTGGTGGTTTAGTCCCTGGGAGCTCTGGAGGTATTGTTTGGTTCATTTTGTTGTTCCTCCTATATGGCTAAAAACTCCTTCAGCTCCTTGGGTCCTTTCTCTAGCTCCTCCATTGGAGGAGGAGCTCAGTCCAGTGGTTTGTTAATCTTATGAAATTCTATAATTTGAGCTGGTCAGTCAGTTCTGAGGTTTGTGTTCATTTAACCATCAATGTTTTAACTGAGATTGGTATTTATGTGGTTTGTGGAGTGACTTCTAGACCCCAACAAGTTGTCCATATATTTAGTCAAATATCTATAAGTTTCATATAGGACCCATCAAATCAAATGTCAATATGGAACTAGCTTCATAAAATGGCTTGAGTCAAGGACGACCACCAGGCAGCACTTCCAGCACCTGAATATGAGGTCATTGTGGCTTTTGTGGTTTTAGTATTTAGAGACATGTCTAGTGCCCAGATTTGAGCTGGTCAATTAGTGTTTGGATGTGTGTTCATTAACCCATCCATGTTTTTTCTTTTTTTTTTTATTCGATATAATTTATTTACATTTCAAATGATTTCCCCTTTTCTAGCCCCCGACTCCCCGAAAGTCCCCTAAGTCCCCTTCTCTTCCCCTGTCATCCCACCCACCCCTTCCCACTTCCCTGTTCTGGTTTTGCCGAATACTGTTTCACTGAGTCTTTCCAGAACCAGGGGCCACTCCTCCTTTCTTCTTGTACCTCATTTGATGTGTGGATTATGTTTTGGGTATTCCAGTTTTCTAGGTTAATAACCACTTATTAGTGAGTGCATACCATGATTCACCTTTTGAGTCTGGGTTACCTCACTTAGTATGATGTTCTCTAGCCCATCCATGTTTTAATGGAGATCAGTGCTTATGTGGTTAGTGGGGCGACTCCTGAACCCCAACAGGTGGTTCAGATGTTTAGTCGAATATCTCTAAATTTGTTTTTAATGTGAGATAAACGTTTTATTGAATGGATAGGATTCATGATCTTCAAAATGTGTGTGGCACTCATTATATGACTTGAAAATCTTAATAAAATAAAAGCTTGCATTTCCCAAGAGAATTTTTCACAGACAATATTTGAACAAAGACAAGGGGCTAAGATATTGGTGCTTGTTGATTCCCAGCCTGATCCTTTTCTACTCAGAGTCACACTGTTAAATTCTCCCAGTTGCCAGGTGTTTCAACTTGGACTGGAATGGCCTACAGCTTTCCACCTCACCTGTCCTCATAATTACGATAGTCAACTTATAATAGATTTTTATGTACACATATCTTTTATCTGTAAGTTCTGTTTATCTAGAGAAAACACTATTACTAATAATTTAGGTACCAAAAATTGTTCTTGAGAGCAGTTTCATCAAAATAATTTTTAGAATACATATGAACATAAAAGCACACATATTACTAAGGCAATATGGCATTTTATATAAGTGTTAATAATCATTGCCAATTGTAAATTAACTAATGTAATGTAGCAGGTAGACCTCTAGATATGTTTGTGAGAAAGAACTAAACTGTACTAGCTCAGGTGGAAATAATTTACCTTGAATGTCAGCATCACCTCTTTCCTACACTGAATAAATAGAAAAAAAAAAAAAGAAGTGGAGTCCAACACTAATGTCTTTCTTCTTCTTCTTCTTCTTCTTCTTCTTCTTCTTCTTCTTCTTCTTCTTCTTCTTCTTCTTCTTCTTCTTTCTTCTTCTTCTCATCTTCCTCTTCCTCCTCCTCTGCCTCCTCCTCCTGTTCCTTCTTCTTCCTTTTCTATGTTTAAATTTTATTTTTATCCATCTTTATCTTTATTTTTATTTTAAATTAATTATTCATTTTACATTCTAGTCACAGTTTCCCCTCCCTCTTCTTCTCCCAGATCGTCCTTTTCTCCTCATAGAAGTGGAGGTCTCCCATATATATCCACCTACTTCGGCATATCATTTGCAGTAAGACTAGGCCCATCTTGTCCTATTGAGTCTGAAAGAGGCAG
This sequence comes from Apodemus sylvaticus, assembly GCF_947179515.1. Lineage (NCBI taxonomy): Eukaryota > Metazoa > Chordata > Mammalia > Rodentia > Muridae > Apodemus > Apodemus sylvaticus. Next base: position 72,820,430 of record NC_067477.1, on the reverse strand, counting down.
ACTGGCTAGAGGAAAGGGATACAAAGGCAACCAAAAAAGTCAGAGACAGCTCCTAAAATAGACATTGGGGTGGATAGAGGGAAGGAACTGGGTAGGATAGTGGTTGGGTAGGGGAACAGAAGGGATCCAGTTTGAGGAAAATAAAGGAAGAGAGAACTGGGAATGAGAACTTGAATTTATGTGAATGCAGTATCTCTGGGACAAGCTAGAAACCTAGAAAAGTAACTATCAGAAATCTATAAGGGTGACCCTAGCTAAGACCCCCATAAGAATATGGGATATGGAACCTGAAAGGGCTGCCTTTAGCTTCTGTACCTAGCCAAGAATTCCAAAGGAAGGATGGGGACACTGACTCATCCACACAATCTTCAACACACATATGGGCCAGCCTATAAGGTATGCAAGGATAAAGAGGGAGCAGGAATTGAGGAAATGACCGACCAATGGCTGGCCCACCTTGAGACCCATGCTGGGGGGGGGGGCAGGGAGAGAAAACCCCTGTCTCTATTAAGGATACTCTGCTGTCCTTACAGGCAGGAACCTAGCATAACTGTTGTTTGAGAGGCTCAACCCAGCAGTTGATGAAAATGGGTACAAATACCCTCAGCCAAATATTAGGCAGAGATCAGGGAGTCTTGTGGAAGAGTCAGAGGAAGAACAAAAGAGACACAGAGGGGTCAAAGACAACACAAGAATCAACTAACCTGGGACCAAAGGGGTTCACAGTGACTGAACCATCAACCAAGACCATGCATGGGATAGACCGAGGTCCCCTAAAAATATGTACCAGATGCATAGATTGGTCTTCATGTGGGTCTTGCTCTTTCTTTGTGTCATTGCAGTGTGACTTGCTACCTTGCCTTCCTAATGACAATGAACTGTGTCCCTTTTAACTACATGTCAAAAGGAGCTCTTTCTGTTGTTAGTTGCCTATGGCAGAAACTTGATCATGTCAAGGAACAAGCAACTAATACACATGTATCAGATCTGTAATAAATCAGATTAGATTACCCACTAAAACATTCATCATTTCTTTATGGAGAAACTTTAAAACTTCATTCTTTAACCCTTAGAATTGTACAACTCCACAAGAGAACTCTTACAGCTGATAAACAACTTCAGCAAAGTGGCTGCTTATAAAATAAACTCAAGAAAATCAGTAGCCTTCCAATACTCAAAGGATAAGCAGGATGAGAAAGAAATTAGGGAAATGACACCCTTCACAGTAGCCACAAACAATATAAAGTATCTTGGTGTGACTCTAACCAAACAAATGAAATATCTGTATGACAAGAACTTGAGGAGTCTGAAGAAGGAAATGAAAGAAAACCTCAGAAAATGGAAAAATTTTCCATGCTTGTGGATTGGCAGGATTAATATAGTTAAAATGGCCATCTTGCCAAAAGCAATATACAGATTCACTGCAATCCCCATCAAAACCCAACTCAGTTCTTCTTAGAGTTATAAAGAGCAATTCTCAAATTCATCTGGAATAACAAAAAACCCAGGATAGCTAAAACTATTCTCAACAGTAAAAGAACTTCTGGAGGAATCAGTTTTCCAGACCTCAAGCAATACTACAGAGCAATAGTGTTAAAAACTGCATGGTATTTGTAAAGTGACAGACAAGTGGACCAATGGAATAGAATTGAAGACCCAGAAATGAATCCACACACCTATGGTAACTTGATCTTCGACAAAGAAGCTGAAAACATTCAGTGGAAAAAAGATAGCCTTTTCAATAAATGGTGCTGGTTCAATTGGAAATCAGCACACAGAAGATTGTGAATTGATCCATAGTTATCTCCTTTTGCTAAGCTCAACTCCAAGTGGATCAAGGATCTCCACATAAAACCGGATATACGGAAGCTAATAGAGAAGAAACTGGGGAAGACCCTTGAGGACATGGGCACAGGGGAAAAGTTCCTGGACAGAACACCAATAACTTATGCTCAAAGATCAAGAATTGACAAATGGGACCTCATAAAACTACAAAGTTTCTGTAAGGCAAAGGACATTGTCAAAAGGATATATCGGCAACCAACAAATTGGGAAAAGATCTTCACCAATCCTACATCTGATAGAGGTCTAATATCCAATATATACAAAGAACTCAAGAAGTTAGACCCAAGGGAGTCAAATAACCCTATTAAAATTGGGGTACAGACCTAAACAAAGAATTTTCACCTGAAGAAATTCGGATGGCCTAGAAGCACCTTAAGAAAAACTTCAAGACTCTGAAGAAGGAAATGGAAGAAGACCTCAAAAAATGGGAAAACCTCCCATGCTCATGGATCAGTAGAATCAATATAGTTAAAATGGCCATTTGCCAAAAGCAATATACAGATTTAATGCAAATCCCAACTCAATTCTTCACAGAGTTAGAAAGAGCAATTCTCAAATTCATCTGGAATAACAAAAAACCCAGGATAGCTAAAACTATTCTCAGCAACAAGAGAAAGTCTGGGGGAATCAGTATCCCTGACCTCAAGCAATACTACAGAGCAATAATGTTAAAAACTGCATGGTATTGGTACAGTGACAGGCAGGAGGATCAATGGAACAGGATTGAAGATCCAGAAATGAACCCACACACTTATGGCCACTTGATCCTCGACCAAGAGGCTGAAAACATCCAATGGAAAAAAGATAGCCTTTTCAACAAATGGTGCTGGTTCAACTGGAGGTCAGCATGCAGAAGAATGCGAATTGATCCATCCTTGTCTCCTTGTACTAAGCTCAAATCCGAATGGATCAAGGACCTCCACATAAAGCCAGACACTCTGAAGCTAATAGAAAAGAAACTGGGGAAGACCCTTGAGGACATTGGTACAGGGAGAAAGTTTCTGAACAGAACACCAATAGCATATGCTCTAAGAGCAAGAATTGACAAATGGGACCTCATAAAATTACAAAGTTTCTGTAAGGCAAAGGACACCATCAAGAGGACAAATCGACAGCCAACAAATTGGGAAAAGATCTTCACCAATCCTACATCAGATAGAGGGCTAATATCCAATATATATAAAGAACTCAAAAAGTTAGACTCCAGAAAACCAAACAACCCTATCAAAAAAATGGGGTACAGAGTTAAACAAAGAATTCTCACCTGAAGAACTTCAGATGGCGGAGAAGCATCTTAAAAAATGCTCAACTTCATTAGTCATTAGGGAAATGCAAATCAAAACAACCCTGAGCTTTCACCTTAAACCAGTCAGAATGACTAAGATTAAAAATTCAGAAGACAGCAGGTGTTGGAGAGGGTGTGGAGAAAGAGGAACACTGCTCCACTGCTGGTGGGGTTGCAAATTGGTACAACCACTCTGGAAATCAGTCTGGCGGTTCCTCAGGAAACTGGGCACCTCACTTCCAGAAGATCCTGCTATACCACTCCTGGGCATATACCCAGAGGATTCCCCACCATGTAATAAGGATACATGCTCTACTATGTTCATAGCAGCCCTATTTATAATTGCCAAATGCTGGAAAGAACCTAGGTATCCCTCAACAGAAGAGTGGATGCAAAAAATGTGGTATATCTACATAATGGAGTACTATTCAGCCATTAGAAACAATGATTTCATGAAATTCTTAGGCAAATGGATGGAGCTAGAGAACATCATACTAAATGAGGTAACCCAGACTCAAAAGGTGAATCATGGTATGCACTCACTAATAAGTGGATATTAACCTAGAAAACTGGAATACCCAAAACATAATCTACACATCAAATGAGGTACAAGAAGAAAGGAAGTGTGGCCCCTTTTTCTGGAAAGACTCAGTGAAGCAGTATTCGGCAAAACCAGAACGAGGATGTGGGAAGGGGTGGGTGGGAAGACAGGAGGAGAGAAGGGGGCTTATGGGACTTTCTGGGAGTGGGGGGCTAGAAAAGGGGAAATCATTTGAAATGTAAATAAAAAATATATCGAATAAAAAAAAAAGAAATGCTCAACATTATTAGCCATTAGGGAAATGCAAATCAAAACAACCCTGAGATTTCACCATACACCAGTCAGAATGGCTAAGGTTAAAAACTCAGTAGACAGCAGGTGTTGATTGGATGTGGAGAAAGAGGAACACTCCTCCACTGCTGGTGGGATTGCAAGATGGTACAACCACTCTGGAAATCAGTCTGGTGGTTCCTCAGAAAACTGGGCTTGGCACTTCAGGAGGACCCAGCTGTCCCACTCCTGGGCATATACCCAGAGGATTCCCCGGCATGCGATAAGGATACGTGCTCCACTATGTTCATAGCAACCTTATTTATAATATCCAGAAGCTGAAAAAAACCCAGATGTCCCTCAGTAGAGGAATGGATACAGAAAATGTGGTATATTTACACAATGGAATACTACTCAGCAATCAAAAACAATGAATTCATGAAATTTGTAGGCAAATGGTTGGAACTGGAAAATATTATCCTAAGTGAGGTAACCCAATCGTAAAAGAATACACATGGAATGCAATCACTGATAAGTGGATATTAATTAGCCCAGAAGACTCAAGACATAATTAGCATATCAAATGATTCCCAAGAAGAAGGAAGCAGGGGGCCCTGATCCTGGAAAGGCTTGATGCAGCATTGTAGGGGCTTACCAAGACAGAGAAAAGGGATGGGGTGATTGGAGAAGGAAGAGGGTTTATGGGACATATGGGCAGGGGAGAACCTGGAAAGGGGAAAGCATTTAGAACGTAAACAAAGAATATAGAAATTAAAAAAAAGAATCTCTCTAAAAACAAAACAAAACAACGAATTGTACAATTCTTGAATGCTGTTTATCTGTAGATATTTTAGGGACATGTATTCTGAATTATTTCTTGGATTTCTAAAATTGATTGCTTAATGTGATTAGCTTTAAAGTTGCTAATTATTCTGTTTCCCTTAACATGGAGCTGATAGTCCATGGCATTTTCTTTCTTTTTTTAATATATATTTTTATTTTCTATATCCTTTGTTTACAACCCAAAAGCTTTCCTCTTTCCCAGTTCCCTCCTCTACATATGTCCCATAAGTCCTTTTCTCTCCATCCATTCTCCTATCTTTCCCCCTCCCTTTTCTCTGTCCTGCTACTACCTACAATGCTGGATCATGCCTTTCCAGGATTAGGGCCCTCTTCTTCCTTCTTATGGGACTCATTTGATATGCTAATTTTATCTTCAGTATTTAGAGCTTCAGGGCTAATTAATATCCACTTATCATTGCCTTCCATGTGTATTCTTTTGTGATTGCATTACCTCGCTTAGGATAATATTTTCCAGTTCCATCCGTTTGCCTAAAAAATTCATGAATTCATTGTTTTTAAATGTTGAATAGTACTCCATTGTGTATATATAGCATATTTTCTGTATCCATTCCTCCATTGAGGGATATCTGGGTTCTTTCCAGCTTCTAGCTATTATAAATAAGATATAATAGATTACAATTAGAATCATAGTTTTTTGCTAGCCTCTATTCTATCATGTTCTCACTATTAGCACAAATGCCAATCCTACCCAGGTCATAGGCTGAATTCAGATCTTTACCTTGCTTTCTGCTCCAATAGTCCCAGTTTTCCCAGTCTCATTTGCAGATCTGTAGCAGAACACCTACTGTGGTCTCCCTTTCCCCCTCTGACCACATCCCCAATAGATCACAAACATCTTTTCCTATCTTCTTTCATCCACAATCAACCCACAAACCCAGTCTTCAATACCAGGAGGCATTCTTGGCAAACATATCATATGAGCAGGCTAGGGAAACATATCTATATCCCAGTCTCATACTCAGCACTATAGACCTACTGGATTAACCTTTCTTCACTGTCTATCCCTATTCCACAATCACCAAATAAGCAGATTCTGTTGGAAGAATCTGCTCTATTCTCTCCTCTGAATCTCTTCAGACTCAGAGGTTATCCACATTTCCATCTCCCAATACCCACTAACCACCAGTACGTATACATATCAGGTCTACAGAAAATTCCCTACCAGGCAACGCACAACTGTTACATTCTCCTAAAATTCATAAAGAAACAAAACAAAAACAAACAAACAAACAAAAGCAAACTTGACAAACCCACTTGACAAAGACAAAACCAGAAATTGGTATCTAGAACTGTAATACTCCCAAATTCCTAGATGCCAGAAGAAAAACAATCAATACAACCAAGAAAATATGTCTCCACTGGAGCTCAGCAACCCTATCACATATGTCCCTGAATGTCTAACTTAGCTGAAGCACAAGAAAAAGACCATTAAAAAGTATGTATGAAGTTGAAAGTGGTCTTTAAAGAGGAAATGAATAAAACTCTTGAATCAATACTAAAATTGGAAATAAAATCAATAAAGAAAAATCAGATTAATATAGTTAAAATGGCCATTTTGCCAAAAACAATATACAGATTCAACACAATACCCATCAAAATCCCAACTCAATTATTCACAGAGTTAGAAAGAGCAATCCTCAAATTCATCTGGAATAACAAAAAACCCAGGATAGCTAAAACTATTCTCAACAATAAAAGAAATTCTGGGTGTATCAGTATCCCTGACCTCAAGCAACACTACAGAGCAATAGTGTTAAAAACTGCATGGTATTGGTACAGTGACAGGCAGGCAGATCAATGGAACAGGATTGAAAATCCAGAAATGAACCCACACACCTATGGCCACTTGATCCTCGACAAAGGGGCTGAAAACATCCAATGGAAAAAAGATAGCCTTTTCAACAAATGGTGTTGGTTCAACTGGAGGTCAGCATGCAGAAGACAAATGGGACCTCATAAAACTACAAAGTTTCTGTAAGGCAAAGGACATTGTCAAAGGACAAATCAGCAACCAACAAATTGGGAAAAGATCTTCACCAACCCTACATCAGATAGAGGGCTAATATCCAATATATATAAGGAACTCAAGAAGTTAGACTCCAGAAAACCAAATAACCCTATCAAAAAATGGAGTACAGAGTTAAACAAAGAATTTTCACCTGAAGAACTCCGTATGGTGAAGAAGCATCTTAAAAAATGCTCAACTTCATTAGTCATTAGGGAAATGCAAATCAAAACAACCCTGAGATTTTACCTTACACCAGTCAGAAGGGCTAAGATTAAAAATTCAGGAGACAGCAGATGTTGGCGAGGATGTGGAGAAAGAGGAACACTCCTCCACTACTGGTGGGGTTGCAAATTGGTACAACCACTCTGGATAGCAGTGTGGCAGTTCCTCAGAAAACTGGGCACCTCACTTCCAGAAGATCCTGCTATACCACTCCTGAGCATATACCCAGAAGATTCTCCAGCATGTAATAAGGATACATGTTCCACTATGTTCATAGCAGCCCTATTTATAATTGCCAGAAGCTGGAAAGAACCCAGGTATCCCTCAACAGAAGAGTGGATGCAAAAAGTGTGGTATATATACACAATGGAGTACTATTCAGCCATTAGAAACAATGAATTCATGAAATTCTTAGGCAAATGGATGGAGCTGGAGAACATCATACTAAGTGAGGTAACCCAGACTCAAAAGAAGGATCATGGTATGCACTCACTAATAAGTGGATATTAACCTAGAAAACTGGAATACCCAAAACATAATCCACACATCAAATGAGGTACAAGAAGAACAGAGGAGTGGCCCCTTGTTCTGGAAAGTCTCAGTGAAGCAGTATAGGGCAAAACCAGAACAGGGAAGTGGGAAGGGGTGGGTGGGAAAACAGGGGGAGGGAAGGGGGCTGATGGGACTTTTGGGGAGTGGGGGACAAGAAAAGGGGAAATCATTTGAAATGTAAATAAAAATATATCGAATAAAAAAAAGAAAAATTAGACTGCAGAAATTCTAGAAATGAAGCATTAAGGAATTTGAACAAAAGCTACAGAATCAAGCTTCATTAACACACTACAAGAGATAAAAGAGAAAAAAAATCAAGCATGAAGATATGATAGAAGTAATAAATATATGGCTCAAAGAAAAGTTTAAATCTAAAATGCTCCTGACAAAAACATCCAGGAAATGTGGGCCACTATTAAAAACCAAGTATAAGATTAATAGAAATCAAGTAAAGAAAGGAAAACCAGATTCTAGTCCCAGAAAATAATTTCAGCAAATTCATAGAGAATATTTTTCTAATCAAAAGAGATAGATGCCTATAAACATACAAGAAATTTACCAAACAACAAATAGATTGGACCAAAAGATAAATTTCCCTCAAAAGATAGTAATCAAAACATTAAACATACAGATATAAGAAAGTATCTTAAAAACTACAAGGGTATAAGACCAAGTAGCATATACAAGCAAACTTAATAAAATCATATCCAGACTTCTCAGTGGAAATTATAGAAGCCAAAAATCCACAGATAGATATCCTTCCTACTCTTAAGAAACCATGGATGCTGGCCAACACTATTATGCACAGAAAATATTCTATCACCATAGAAGGAGAAGATAAAGCCAAATATAAACAATACATTTATACAAATCCAGCCATTCAGAAGAGGCTAGAAGGAAGGCTGCAGCTGAAGAAGGTTAGCTTCAACCTTGTAAACACAAGGAATGAATAAATGTAGACCAACAAAATCATAAGAAAGCATTTACACACCACTACTAGCAGCAGCAGCAACAACAACAATAACAACAAAGATAAGAATCAATAATCACTGGGCAATGATATCTCTCAATAGTAAATGTTCTCAATTCTCCAACAGAAAAGATATGGGTGAACAAAGTCAAGGTTCGGGAAAAAGAAGTTCCTAGCAAATAAACCTAAGAAGCAATCTGGTCTGCAATTTTAATATCTAACCAAATAAACTTAACCAAATTACTTAGAAAAGAGAGGGAAATACACATCATACCCATCAAAGGAAATACCCACCAAGAGACCCTTTCAGTTCTTAACATTTATGGACCAAACACAAGGGAATGCAAATTTGTAAAATAAATACTTCTGCAGCTTAAATCACATATTGACACAATAATAGTGGGAGACTTTAATACTGTACTCTCACCAATAGGTCAAGCAGAAAAAAACTAAACAGAGAAAGATTACAGCTAGCAGACCTTATGAATCAAATGGATATAACATATGTACAGAACATTTTACCCAAACACAAAAGAATATATCTTTTTTCTCAGCATCTCATAGAACTTTTTCCAAAATTGACCACATACTCAGACACAAAGCAAGCCTCGAGAGGTAAAATAAAATTTAAATAACTTCCTGCATCCCATCAGGTCACCATAGCTTAAAGCTAGAAATCAGCAATAAAAGAAAACTTACATATGCATAGAAAATGAACAAATCACTTTTGAATGAAAAATGGGCCAAGAAAGAAATCAACAAAGAAATTAGACTGCTCATAATTGGATGAAAATGAAAGAAATATATAGCCAAACTTAAAGAAAACAATGAGAAAGGTTCTAAAGGCAGATTCTTAGCCACATTCTTCGAACCACATTAAATAACCGTAGATATCCCATTCCAGCAGCTTAGCACCATACATGAAGCTTTAAGACAAAAAAGAAGCAAGCACAACCAAGACAGGCTGCAGGAAATAACCAAACTGAGGGCTGAAATCAATAAAATAGAAACAAAGAACAATACAAAGAATCAATTTAATGACAAATTGGATCTTTAAGAAAATCAGTAAGTTTGACAAACCTTTATCCAAACTAAATAAAAGTCAGAGAAAGAATATTCAAATTAACAAAATTACAAATGAAGTGGGACATAAAAACATACAGATGAAATACAGAGAACCAGAAAACCATACTTTAAAAATCTGTACTATATCAAATTGGCAAATCTAAAATAAGTGTATAATTTTCTCCATAGGTATGACTTACAAAAGTTAAATACAGATCAATTTAGCAATTAAAGGAAACCTATAATACCTAAAGAAATAGTCAGTCATTAAAAGACTCCCAATCAAAATTGAGACAGATGGTTTTAGCACAAAATTCTACCAGACTTTCAAAGAACATTTAATAACAAATTATTCCACAAAATAGAAACAGAAAGACCATATCCTTAAGAGACCTTCAAACTGTGCTGTGCTCCCCTCTTGACCAAGATTACACACAGACCACACCCAAACACCAATTTTCAAGCACAGACCAAATACTAAGAGATCCTTTATTAATCAGTGCAGAAACAAGGTTGCTGCATATGAAACTAACAGAAACATTTGCAAATAATTTTGCAAGTGTTAATTCTAAGAGGGAAGAAAAGAGGATGTTTGTGTTATAATGAGATGTGTTGGTAAATTCTGATTGGGTTAGGTTAGTCAAAATAATGAATTTTGATTACTGGGCCTTGATTTTTTGATAGTTGGGCCTTGGTGATCAGTCCTAGGTGGTGGAGTGGGGCTGGGGGTGGGGGACTTGGTGGGAATAGACCTTGGTGGAGAGCTTTAGGAATATAATCTTACAGTTTAACAAGAGGGGAAAGGGTAAAAAGCAAAACCTCTTGGTGCCAGGGTTGCCATTCTCAAGCCTGTTAGAGCCTTTCCTATTCCAATCCATTTTATGAGACCACGATTACCCTGACAAGCTACATAAAACCCAAAAAAGAAATGAAATCAAAGACCAATTTCTCTTATTAGTGTAGATACAATATTTTCAACAAAAATTTTTAAACTGAATCCAATAATACATCAAAAATATCACCCACCATGATCTACCATGACCTAGTAAGCTTCATTCTGCAGATGCAGAATGGATCAATATACAAAAATTCAATAAATGTAATTAAAGAGAAGGGAGGGAAGGGGGAAACCACACATGAATATCTCATTACATACAAGAAAGGCCTTTGCCAAAATTACCACATGTTCTTGATAAAAGTTCTAGACAGACTAGGGATATAAGGGACATAATAAAGGGAAAGTCGCAGCCAACATCAACTTAAACAGAGAGAAATTAATGAATTCCACTAAGTGCAAGTCAAAGTTGTTCACTGTCTCTATAACTATGTAATGTATTACCTGGAAGTCTTAACTAGTTCAATGAAACAGCTAACAGAGACCAAGGGGATACAATTTGGAAAGAATGTCAAATATCTTTATTTTCAGATGATACAATAGCATACATAAGGGACCCTAAAATTTCACCAAAGAAATATGGTAGTATACATAGGTGACCCTAAAATTCTACCAGGGAACTCCTACTGCTGGTTAATACTTTCAGCAATATGGCTAGACACAAAATTATCTCACAAAAGTCAACAGCCCTCCTAAATGCAAATGACAGACTGAGAAATAAATGGTGATCAATGTAATAGCCTCAAATAATATAATGTACCTTGAGGTAACTAACAAAACAAGTAAAAGTCTTATATGATGAAAATGTTCATTTGTTGAACAAGAAATTGAAGAAGATGCCGGAAAAATAGAAGTTTCATTTATGCTCATCATGAATTGGTGGGATCTCCATAATAAAAATTACCATCCTATCAAAACAATCTACAGATTCAGTACCACTCCATTATAATTCCAACATAACTTTTCACAGGTTATGGAAAGAAAATTCTTGGCTTCACATAGAAAAACAAATAAACAGGTTATCTATAACAATCCTGAATAATAAAAGAACTCCTTTAGATATGACCATTCCCAATTTCAAGTTGTACTACTATAGTGATTTTTAAAGCATATTTCTAGTATTAAAAATAAATACATGGATCAACAGAATCAAATTGAAGACATAGAAAAATTCTCCACTCAAACACTGGGTCAAAGTTCCAAAAGATTTTTGTGTGACCTGAAGGAAATATGTATCATATTTTCTATAACTTTAGAACTAATTGATAAACCAAACTAGAATCAGATCCTGTATCTGCATGAGCTTCTTGTGAGTATATATAGAGTCCCACACTATGCCCCACCTTAAATTTAGATGAGTGATTGACCAGAAATTAAGTCTTGAAGATTGAAAGGAAGAAACACACATAGACCTAGATGAAACTGGAAAAACTGATCACAAAATTATGATAAGTCTTCTAAATTAAAGACAGTATCATGTCACCTGGAAAAGATCTGCCTCCATTATTAAAAAGAATATTAAACCTACATTGCCATGAAGCAGTTGTCCTGGAATAATATGCTGTCACCTCTCAGGATCTATCCCAGCACACCTCCTTGCATCTAGCCATAGCTACATTCAGGTCTCCCCATTTTCTTTAAAGTTTGTAAACAAGTATAACCCATGTGAAGGTATGTGGCATACTAAATTGAGCTTTCTTATTAATACAGATAGACCTCTGAGGAAAATATGGTAGAACTGGAGCACGAAGTTGGATGAAGTAGAGCTCATTGATACTGCCTTTTCAAGCACAGACATTTTGCCTTTATATTGCAGCTAGATGAATGAGAAAAGTTTTTAAACTGTTTGTGTTTGTTTGTAAGATGAACAAAGTATTATCCACAATCAGAAAGTTAGAGGTTGCAAATCTGGCTTAGTTCAAGTTAGAGGAAGGGATTCAATGACCCAGAGAGATAAGCATGTTTTTAGAGTGCATTCTTCAGTCAAGTTTAATCAACCGAGCAGGATCAAGAAGACTCACCATGTATCATATCTGTGAGAAATAAATTTATAGTTTCACAAGTTTCAGCATCCTTGACAATTTCTGGGATGAATAACTCTTTTTGTGGACCAGACCCTATAATAGGAACTATGGTTAATGAATCAGGATTCTCAATTTGTAGGTGCTGAGATTGATTGGTGAGAATGATGTGAATAGTGGATACTACATCCTATAGTCAGAAAAGGAAGCATAGTCTATAGTGGACTTCTAGATTTTAGAGGAAAGTCATCTCTCACTTAGGTGGGAGATGGCCTATTTTTCTACTGACTCAAACACTGCTAGTGAGTAGATCCTATAACAAGCAAAAGATCTGACACTGTTGTTGTGCCCACTGAAACAAATGGTCCCACAATTTCAGTTATAGTTAAAGTACCAGTCATATGTAGGGATAAAGTTTGGAGCCCGTTGCAAAATGCTCATAAGTAAGTCACAGTTTCGCCATAAGATTTTGGAATAGTACCCTACAATTACTTGTGGGTTACTATCTCTCTGTCTTTGTCTCTGTCTCTGTCTCTGTCTCTCTCTCTCTCTCTTTGTGTGTGTGTGTGTGTGTGTGTGTTTGTGTGTGTAAACTTGTGGGATGAGACGGAACAAACCCAATCTTCGAAACATGCAAATAATGCATTCTATCACTGAACTAAATCCATATAGCCTATTACATTTTTATTTCTCAAAATAACTTCTGGCTGAACACTGGGCTTGGTATAAGCTTCATTCTTAACCATGAACCACTAAAGTTAGCATGTATCCTGGACTACCTATTATAAACTGGGTGTTATACAAACCACACAGTCCTAAGACTGAGTGTATACCAAAGGATTCTGTCTCCCAACAGAAACAGTTGACATGTTATAAAAATAGACTACCACTTAAAAATGGAAGTATATTGCATGAGGGCTGTTTCAAATGCCCTTGGTCTTCATTCATGTTCTACTATTCTCTCCCAGCCTGCACTTATGGCTTCATGAGGAGTTCCTTACAACTAGGTGGCAAAAATAGAGGAAGATTTGGGCTTGATGTGTGAGTGGTTGTGCATCATAAATGAAAGGCTGTAGCAGCTCTTAGAGATCTACAATGAGAACTCCCCAGTGTGCAGTGTGATGAAGAGTACACAGGCTTGCTCACTTTTCTCAGCACTAGAAATGGGCCAAAGCAAATAATCAGATATCAATCTCTAGGCTATACCATCTGCTTGTTATGATGGGCAGAGACTTTGAGAAACATGACTGAAAAGTAACAAAAGAAATTTTGAAGAAATTATATGGATATGCCACTCTGAATGAATAAAATGTGTGAAAATGATTGTGGACCATACAAATTCACATAAAGCAGTGGGATCAGACTGTCACAGTTCCAGTGTTACCCAGGAAAAGAAGTAAGTACAAGGAAATCCACACAGTATTTTATAGACTGTAAAGAAGTTACAGTAGTATGGAGGGCTTGGGAACAAAATATAGACAGTTAAGACATGAATACAAATTAGACAGAGGTAGTGTTACTTGAACATAAAAGTGTTCCAAAAAATGGAAGAGTTTAGTATATTAAAGATAAATATTTCAAAGGAGACAGTGTCTTTTCCTCTTTTGAAGCATCTTTTTAAACTTATATTTGAAGGTACAAAACATGAAATCAAAGACAAAAAGAGCCTCTGTGAGGCTTATTGTATAAGTGGGGCAGATCTGTTGATTTTTGTCTGTTTCTAATGCTTCCACACTAAGTGTCTGTGCTCACAACCTTCCTAATGTTAATTCTTTTAAAGAAGATCACAAGGTCTTAATGTCCGTCATCTAACCAGTTAAATGCCACACGCCTAAGTTCAACATTTATGGATTTATTCCCATTTTCAAAGGACTTTTGCTACTATTAAATCACCATATTTCTTTAAATTAAAGTTCTATAGTACTATAAAATAGTTTTAAAAAATAAAACACTCTCAAACTTAAGTAATGTTTTCATGGTGATAATTTTAGCACTTTCTGAAAGCAGGAAAGTACATGTGTAGAGGGCTCACCTCTAATCTCTCTGTGTGTGGCTCAACAAACACACCCTTAGTGTACTCCTTTAATACCAAACAATGTAGGTAGGGTTCATTTGTTGAAGGAAGCACTCTTGTTTGAAAGTGACTTCCAATTAAGGGGCAGATGAATCAGAAAGATTTGACAGAATGAGTCAGAGATACGATAAGATTTGACAGAATGAGTCAGAGATAAGATACGCCCCCTCTTGTATGAACAGTGCAGGAAAGAAAGGTGACATAGGAGGCCAGGGTGAGTCAGTAAGGAGTCAGAACATTGAGTGTACCGCAGTGGAGTTAAGTTCCTTCATGAGTTCATGCAGTTCAATGCAGGCCTGCAGAGACAGTTGAAGCTACAGAATTAAAAGGAACCATAGGTTTAGAACAGATTGACAGAGTTAATTTGAGACCAAACAGAGTAATTCAGTCAGAAGCCAAGAGAAGCCAGATTGAATCAGTATGCATGGGAAGATTAGATTGAATGGAGACTAAGCTTCCAGGCCCAGCCTTGGATTAGTTAAAAAACTCTTTGGGAACAGCCCAAGCTATGTATTCACACAGGTTGGGCACACACCTTGGGCATAGCTCTCATCTTACCCTGTCATCAGAGGAATAAAAGTTACTTTTACATGTACACTTATTGGAAGTCATGGAATGTCTAAGGTGTTCCCAGCACAGGGAAGGATGTGTCTAACAAGATTAGAGGATGCATCAAACTCATCTCTTCCCAGTCATCTCTTTCCTCTACACTCTTAATAATCGGAGCAGCAAATAGTTGGCTCCCTAATAAAATTGGGAATTTGGAGCCACAAATTAAATCATATATCTCATAAATTTAAAAAAAATGTTATTGAGATACTGTCCTGGTTAGTTTTTGTCAACTTGTCACAAAGTTAAACATACTTAGAAAGAGGAAATCACAATTGAAAAACTACCGCCAATAGATTTGCCTGTGAACAAATTCTGGGGTGTTTTCTATATAGCTAACTGATGTAAAAATGCCCAGCTCACCATGAGCATCACTAGACAGGATCCCTGGATGTATAGGAAACAGGCTGGGCAAGTCATAGAAAGAATGTTAGAAGACAGTGTTTCCACATGGTCTCTGTCTCAGTTTCCACCTTCAGGTCTCAGCCTTGATGAGGTCCTGTCCTGATAAACACTTTCCTCAAGTTGCATTTGGCCACTGTTTTATCACAACAACAAAAAAACAAACTAGAACAGATAGTATGATTATGCTTATTTTATTCAACTGAAAAAAGTAGTATTGTTATATACTGTCTTATGTAGAAAAGGAAATTAAAATATGTTGTCATACTTCTCACAAAGCTTGATAGTAAGAGGGAAGTGTTTCTCGCAGTTAGTATGATTATGTGGTGTCTGTCTTTTAACACAGAGTACATACACAATAATTTTATATGCAAGTGAATTTCATAATGTTAGCTTTTAAACTTAGAACTGTCCATGAGGGACAATACCAAAAAACCAATATATTGGAAATATCACATATATTTAATATTTAAATATATAATTTCTTTTGTGTGAATATTGTGATTTATTAAGGTATTTTTCCTTCTTCCATGTCTTTTTTTAATCTTTTATTTATTTATTTATTTTAACACTCCAGATTTTATTCCCCTCCTCGTCCACCCTCCAAATGTTCCAAATCCCATAACTTCTCCCTGGCCCCCTGTCTCCACGAGGATGTCACCCCCTACTTGACCAGACCTCTAAACTCCTTGGGGCCTCCAGTATCTTGAGGGTTAGGTAATCTTCTCTGACTAAACACAGGCCTCATATCAGCTGGTGTTGATCATTCAGTATTTGAGATCCAGTGGTCCAGGTTAATTGAGACTGCTGCTTATCCTACAGGGTTGCCCTCCTCCTCAGCGTCTTCCAGTTTTTTCATAATTCAACCACAGGGGTCAGCAGCTTCTATCCATTGGTTGGGTATAGGCCTCTGACTCTTTCAGCTGCTTGTTGGATCTTTCGGAGAGCAGATATGATAGGTTCCTTTATGTGAGCACTCCATAGCCTCAGTAATATTTTAAGATCTTGGGGCCTCCCCTTGAACTGGATCCCACTTTGGGCCTGCCACTGGACCTTCTTTTCCTAATGCTCCTCTCCATTTCCATCCCTGCAGTTCTTTCAGACAGAAACAATTTTGGGTCAGAGTTTTGACTGTGGGATGGCAACCCCATCCCTCACCTGATGCCCTGTCTTGCTGGTGGAGGTGGACTCTCAAATGGCTGAAAAACACCTAAAGAAATGTTCAAAGTCCTTACTGATCAGATAAATGCAAATCAAAACGACCCTGAGATTCCACCTTATACCAATCAGAATGGCTAAGATCAAAACCTCAGGTGACAACACATGCTGGATGTGGAGAAAGAGGAACACTCCTCCATTATTGGTGGGATTGCAAACTAGTACAACCACTCTGGAAATCAATCTGGAGGTTCCTCAGAAAATTGGAAATAGATCTACCTGAAGACTCACCAATACCATTGTTGGAAATAAACCCAAAAGATGCCCCACCGTGCCACAGGGGCACATTGTTTAGATCTACCTGAAGACAGAACAATACCATTCATGGAAATATACCCAAAAATTGCCCCACCATGCCACAGGGGCACATGCTCTACTGTTCATAACAACCTTGTTTGTGATAGCCAGAAGCTGGAAGCAACCCATATGTCCCACTACAGAAGAATGGATTCAGCAAATGTGGTTCATTTACACAATGGAATACTACTCAGCTAATAGGAAAGAGGACATCCTGAGTTTTGCAGGCAAATGGATGGTACTAGAAAATGAACTAACTCAGACCCAAAAGGATATGCATGGTATGCACTCACTAATAAATGGATATTAGCCACAAAACAAAAACAGAACAGAACAGAACAGAACAGGAAAAAAAAAACAACATACAGAATACCCAAGATATAGTCTACAGAACTCAAAAAGGTCAACAAGTTGAAGGGCCTAAGTGAGGATGCCTCAGTCCCACTTGGGAAGGAGAAGAAAGCAATCACAAGTAGGGGGGAGGGGAACCTAGGAGGGAAGGTAGACAAGGGGTGAGGGGAAGATGGGAACATGATCTAGTATTGATTAGAGGGAAAGGACTGAATCTGAGGGCCAGCAGAAAGAATGGGAACAGTTGACCTCAGGAGGTAGGAGGTTGGGGCCCTCCAGAATGTACCAGAGACCTGGGAGGTGAGAGATTCTCAGGACTCAAAAATGAGGGAACTTAGATGAAATGCCCTACAGCAGGGAGAGGGAACTTGTTAAATATATATTTTCAAATTACAAATTTTACTTAAAATATAAAATTATTATTTAAGAGAAATCATTTGATAATTTTATGTTGTGCTTAATTATATTTTGTGATTATACTTAAATAGGATTATATACATAAAAACTATCATATCCTTTGTTTGTCCCCCAAATATGCTCCCTCAGAAAAAATATAAGCAAATATTTTCTTTCTAGTGTTTCACAATAACATATACACAGTGTTAGTCTCTTAAACTCAGCAAATAGTTATTTATAAAAGCAATGTTTTCCATGTACAAAAGTTGAACTAGAAATGTACACTCCTGATAATCCTGACGGCATCTATTTTTACTACCATGGAATTTCTGAACTGCTGAGGGCCTGCCTTTGTTGTAACTTTTTTTGCAACAGATGCAGTGTTTACAGTGACGTCTATCACCATTTATTAATGCTATACATTAGAGATATTTGCTGCTCTAAAATGATACGCTAAAGCATTTAAAGTATTGCAAAAATGAACTGACAATTTATTAATCACATTTCTTCTTTCACAATTGTAGATGATAAACCTTAAATAAAATGATGTAAATATATCGATTTATTTGGTATAATTGAAGAAACCTTTAATAATGACACCTCCAGAATAATTATCTCACTAAATTTTTACCTAAACTGCAAGAAAATTTTCCACATTTTTTTCTTTTCTTGTGAAATTTAATATAAGTAGTCTTTACTGATAGGTCATACAGCTAGAAGCATACAAGCAGAACACTATCCTGAACTATTCTTGTGCCTAGGGCCATGTATATTGCAATTAAGTATGGTTTGAAATTTTTATAACCAATTTCTTGAAGACAAATAGGATCAAATGAAAGCAGAGTTCTCACACAATACAACAGTACAATATGAAATATACACCAGTGCCTCTGCCTATCTAAATAAGCAACTGCATGTTATGTTTACATGCTATAATCAAATGGTTGTATAATATAAAAGCTTTCAAAAATTTTAATTAAATACATCAATTCAGCTGAGACATAAAAACACACATATTTGAACATGTAACTGAAGGGTACTATATGATGTTTCATTGTGTGTGCTTGTGTGTATATGTACGTATTAGATCATAGTAAACATACATTTTTTAAACATGTAATTACTGTCTCCTTGTGATGAACACATTGGATACCTTTTCTTCGAGCTTTCGAAATACACAGTTAACCTCATTAGCTTTTCGTGTTACCCAGTAAGTAGCACTACAGAATTTCTTACTGTGTTCTAATAACTTAGTAACCATTAACCTTTTCTTCTATCTTCCCCACAACAGCATCTAATATCCACCATTTAATTCTGAATTTCTATGAGATCAACATTTTTTTAAATTCACTAACAAAGTGCAGTAGCTTTTCTCTGTCTAGATGATATCCAGGTTTACTCACATTGTTGATAAAATTTCAATATCTTGTAAGTAAATAATATCTAATATCTAAATATTTACATAATTATTCCTTTCCACTCAACAGGTGATGGACACTTAGGTTGTCTATGGCTATTGGCACTTCTTCACTGTTGCAAATAATGATACAATGAACTTGAGAATAGTGATACCTTCGATTGTTTTCATTCTTTCATTATGTGTACAGGAGTGGACTGCTGGAATGCATGATATCTCAATTTTTAATATTTTGAGGGACATTCAATTCATAGTGTTTTTCCAATTTGCACTCTCATAAAGAGTATACAGATGCCCTTTCCTGATCTTCCTCATAAGCACTTATTATCTATTGGCATTTGGTAAAAGATTCTTTTTCTGATATTCCAAGATAATGCCTATGGGTTTTGTTTTTGTCTCTATTATTATTATTATTACTATTATTATTGATCCTGAACATTTTCTTAGATACTTATTAGCTTTGTGAATATCTACTTTTGTGTTATGACTATTTCTATTGCTGAAATCAATCCCACCATTTGGTTTTGATATTACAAAGTTTTAATTTTGTATGAGTGCTTATCATATATGTGTACTTGAGTCTCATTGAATGTACATGTGTGACTGAGGGTGCATATGTGCATGGTAGATTGCATGCATACATGTGCTTGTTTCTGTGGTGTCCACAGGTTTACACACAAGTGTCAGGTATCTTCCTCAACTAAGTCCTAAATATCCTCTTATCTACCCTCCCCAGCTTTGGGGTTGCAGGAATGTGTTTCCATGGCTAGATTTTTATTGATAATCTGAACTGAGGTCCTCACTATTTACATAGCAAGTATTTTAGCAATTTAGCTATCAATTCATTATATGTACTCTACATTAATACCTTGTCAAAAGTACCATTCATAGTTACTTTCTCCCATTATTTTTAAGTCTGTTGATCATTTCCTTTCCTTTACAGAAAGAGATGGTTTGACATAACCTGTTTTGTATTTTAGCCTTTTGTGTTTTAAATTCATATTATAAACAAAACCAAAAATGCCTTATGTGAGCTTCAATGCAAGCTGCAGAACCAGTACATGAAACATATTCAGCTACCAGTTAGACCCAGGAGTAAGCAAGAAGTAACAGATTTCCCAGTGGCTTCAGGAAAAGTTGTAGACCCAGGGGGTGAAGCAGCTCTGAATCAGGATAAAGCCCATTAGTGTTGGGGGAGTTCATAGGTCCCAGAAGCTTCAGCAGAAACTGAGGCTCAAGAATAGTCACTGAAATTGAGCCTGTGTTAGGATCACAGTTTCCAGGTATGGAAGAAGTTACTTATCACACAACAGCTCCTGTAGTTGCTGAAGAAGCAGGAATCACAGCATCTCTAAGACTTGGTAAGCCCCATTGCTACTTAGGAAGGAGTGCATCTTGCATTAGTTGTATAGAAAACTGGGGATCCAGGATGGGAACAGAATTTAACTAGTTGTAAGGTACAGAGATTTGTGGGAAATTTTACATCCCCAAGCAGTTGTAAGCAGTAGGCAAGCAGTCAGTATGTGGACCAGATCTGACTCAAGGCAAGACCAAAGGTATATTGAGATTTCCTCAAATCACAGGAAAAGCTATAGTCCCAGACAAAAAGAAACCCTAACTACACAAGACAATATCTGACAGTAAAAGGAATACTGGAGAGTTTTAGACCATGAATACCAGATCTGCAGAAGAAAAGGCACCTCAACTCGACTAGGATTTTGTCCTCTACTCTTAATTTCAAGTTCCTCTATTGAAAATAAATGATGAGAAATTAAAGCACACACATACACACACTCACACGCACACACACACACACACATACACACTCACACGCATACACACACACACACACACATACACACACAGCTTAACCAATTATTTCTTGAAGCCCAAGTCCCATCACAGAATAAGAAATGCCAGAAACATATCACCCCTGTGAATCACTAATCTCATTATAATGACACCTAATGTACATGACCCAGAAAAGCTAAAAGACAATAAAATTCAAAAGGATGGTTATAAGTCTGCTAAAATAATTAAATGAAGGCATGTACATGTTCCAAGAGGCCAAAAAACAAAGAGATAAAAAAATAGAGAATTCAATACAAGATATGAAAATACAGATTTTCCGAAGAAACCTGAGCTAAAACAATATTGATAATGAAAATTCAATAAACCAAATGAAAACCTCAGAGGAAAGTTTCAGCAAGAGAATGTATCTTTCTCAAAAGGTGAATCATGGTATGCACTCACTAATAAGTGGATATTAACCTAGAAAACTGGAATATCCAAAACATAATCCACACATCAAATGAGGTACAAGAAGAAAGGAGGAGTGGCCCCTGGTTCTGGAAAGACTCAGTGAAACAGTATTCGGCAAAACCAGAACAGGGAAGTGGGAAGGGGTGGGTGGGAGGACAGGGGAAGAGAAGGGGGCTTACGGGACTTTCGGGGAGTGGGGGGGCTAGAAAAGGGGAAATCATTTGAAATGTAAATAAATTATATCGAATAAAAAAATTAAAAAAAAAAAGAGAATGTGTCTTGTAGATAAGAGAGAATCAGACATTGAAAACAAGTGAGATAAAATATATCAGTGTGTGAATGATAAACTTTAAGTGATAGATGGGCAGAAAATGTAAAGTCAAAAAACATTAAAAGAATTGAAACAAGTATCTCAAACAAGTAGAATAAAATTACAAAGAGTTAGTTATTCTGAGGTCCTTCAAAATAAACTTCAAACCAAAATGAGCCAAAAGCAATAGATATGATGAACACATAGCCATTAAACAACAATCTCTTAAGGAAATTTAAGAATTCTAAACATATATATGGCAGATACAGGCCAGTATGCCACTGTGACCCATAGGTTATCTGGATAAGACTAAAATAAAAACATAATAAATTAAATGGACTTATAGGGCATCTATAAAATGTTCCATCCAAGCATCATAGACAATTGTTGTTCCAAACACACCATGCAACAGTCCCTGAAACAGACCATATATCAGGACACAAAGAAAATCTCAGTAGAAGGAAAATGAAATAATAACCTATTCTATATGACCCCAAGGGAAAGAGCATGGGAACCAACAGCAGTAAAATCATAGGAAGTTCACATTTTCATGGAAACTAAACAAAACACTATTAAGTTGTAATTTGATCAAGGAAGAAGCCAAGAAGGACATATTTAAATTCCTGAAATTAAATGTAAATGAAAGTACAACATACTAAAATCTTCAGAACACAAGGACTCCTAAGAGGAAAGTTTAAAATATCAAATGTCTATATAATTATGGTGATAACTTAAATGTGCTTCAAAAAGGTCTTGGCAAAACAAAAATAAACAACACTCCCAAACAATAGATGGGACAACAAAATCAAAATAATGGCTAAAGTTAATAAAATAGAAATAAAAATATATAAGGAATCAAGAAAACTAAGAGTTGGTTCTTTAAAAAGTTAAGAAGATTGAAAAACCTTTTGCCAAATTAACCAACACAGAGACAACATCCAATTTATACTATTAAAGATTTGAGACATTATTAGCTATAAGAGGTCCTGGTAGAGTTTTTCAGGTCAATTATATATACTATCATATCATCTGCAATTAGAGATGCTTCATCTTCTTCTTTTTGAGTTTGTTTCCACCTGATCTCCTTTAGTTGCCATAGTTTTCTAGCTAGAACTTTGAAGTCATATATTTAATAGATATGGGGAAAGTCAACATCCTTGTCTCGTTCATGATTTTAGTGTAATTGCTTCAAGTTTCTCTCCATTTAATTTGATGTTGCCTATAGTCTTGTTGTAAGTTTCTTGTATTATGTTTAGGTATGTCCCTTGTATTCTGAACATTCTAATACTTTCATTGTGAAGAGGTGTTGGATTTTGTCAATGACTTTTACACTATCTAATGATATGATCATGTTTTTTTTCATTTTAGATTTTTTTTTAATGGTGGATTGCACTGACATACTTTTATATGTTGAACCATCTCTACATTTCTAGGATGAAGTCTACTTGATCTTGCTGGATAGTCTTTTTTTTAAATATGTTCTTAGATTCAGTTTGTGAGTACTTTATTCAATATTTCTATATTAATGTTCATGAGGAAAATTGGACTGGCATTCTTTTTCTTTGTTGAGTTTTTGTGTTTTATCAGGGTGACTGTGGCCCCATAGAATGAATTTGACATTATTCCTTCTGTTTGTATTTTGTTGAATAATACAAGAAGTATCTGTAATAGGCATGAAGTATTACTCAGTTGTTAAAAACAGTGACATGATAAAATTTGTAGGCAAACGAATAGAACTAGAAAGATCATCCTGAGTGAAGTAATCCAGACCCAAAAAACAAACATGTCATGTAATTACTTATAAGTGGATATTAGCATAAAATAAAAGGCAACCATTCTACAGTCCATAGACCCAGAGAGATTAAGTCACAAGGAGGGCTTAAGGGGAGACACAAGAATCTTCCCAGGAAGGAGAAATAAAATAGATTTTGTGGGTAGACTGAAGGCAAGTGAGGTTGCAAAAAGGATAAATCAAGTCGGAGGTAAAAGGGAAGGGGGAAAATATTGGAAAAAATGGTTAGAATTGATTGGAGGCATTTCAGGAGTGAAGGTAAAACCTATTGCAATGAATACTTCATGGAATTTATGAGGGTAACCTTAGCAAAGGCTCCTAATAATGGGGGACAAGGAGCCCAAACCAGCCATCATCTGTAATGAGGCAAAGCCTTAAATGAAGGAATTGGGACACCAAGCCAGCCACAAAACTATTAACCTTTAGTTTCTCCTGCCTGTAGAGTGTTCTGGGACTAGAGAACACAGAATAATCCTCAAAGAGACCAGAGAGACTTCATCTAGCAACTGATGAGAACAGATGCCGAGTCCCACAGCCAAGTATTGGGCAGAGCGTGGGAAGTCCTGTGGAGAAGGGAGAAGAAGGATTAACGAAAAACCAGAGTGGTCAGTGATACCAGGAGGCCACAGCCCACAGAATCAAATGACAAGGACACATGAGGACTTGCAGAGATCAGGGACCCTACTGGAGTCAGACAAAAGTCCTCTGCGTATAAATTATTGTTGAAGTCTGTTGCTGCATGCAGCTACTGCGAACTGGGTTCCTGGAACAAAAGCTGAGGGATGGATGGGGAAGCTGTGAAAACAAGGAGGGTCAGGTGGATAGTTTACAGATCAAGGCCTAAACTTTAAATGGAGGTCAGACCATTTAACAGTTTGTGTGAGCCCCTTCCCCCAGACTCCGGCTGATTCCAGGGAAGTCTGGTGATTCTTGGTTCCACTGCTTAGGCAGCTGAGTTTAACTGCTTAATTCAGGAATTGTTAGACCTAGAGGAACAAAACTTCACCTTCCCTCTGAGCACTCCACCCTAGGATAAAAATTCCTGCTGTAACCTACTTCCCTAATATGCCCTAATGTCAGATTCCTGCCCAAAGCCCTTATCCTTGGCCAATGTCAAGTTCCTACCATGTGGCATGACACCCCTTATGGTTCTGTACATGTTATGGCTGAATAGCTTGGTGGTTTTGTGGGAAACTTAACAGTGGGAGCAGCGGCTATCACTAACTCTATTGTCTATTTGTGAGATGCTTTTGTCTCCTTCTGTTTGCCTTATCCAGCCTTGATGTAATGGTATATGTCTGGTCTTACTGTAGTTTGTTATGCCATATTTGGCTGATATTCCTGAGAGGCCTGCTCTTTTATTTTTTTTATTAGGTATATTCTTTATTTACATTTCAAATGTTATCCCCTTTCCTGGTTCCCTCCCCTCCCCAAAATCCCGTAAGCCATCTCCCCTTCCCTAATCAACCCACACCCCCCCCCCACACACACACACCCACTTCCCTGTCCTGGTATTCCTCTACACTACGGTATCAAGTCTTTCCAGGACCAAGGGCCTCTCCCCTATTTGGTGTCCAACAAGGTCATCCTCTGCTGCTGATGTGTCTGCGGTCATGGGTAACTCCAAGTGTACTCTTTGGTTGATGGTTTTGTCCCTGGGAACTCTGGGAGTACTTGGTGACTCATATTGTTGTTCCTCCTGTGGGGCTGCAAACCCTTTCAGCTCCTTTGATCTTTTCTCTATCTCATTCATTGAGGACCATGTTCTCAGTTCAATGGCAAGCTGAGAGATTCTCCCTCTGTATTTGTCATGCACTAGCAGAGCCTCCCAGGTGACAGCAATATCCAACTCCTGTCAGCAAACAATTGTGGGCATCCACAATAGTGTCTGGGTTTTGTAATTCTATATGGGATGGATTCCTAGGTGGAGTAGTATCTGGATAGTCTTTCCTTCAGACTCTGCTCCATACTTTTTCTCTGTATCTCCTTCTGAGGGTATTTTGTTCCTCCTTCTAAGAAGGACTAGAGTATCTACACTTTGTTCTTCCTCCTTCTTGGGAATCATTTGATTTGTGAATTGTGTCTTGGGTATTCCAAGCTTCTAAGCTGATATCCACTTATCAGTGAGGGCATACCACTGAGTATTATTAAGGGGCTAAAGAGGTGAAGGTGGATCTGAGGGAGTACAGAGGTTGGGAGGCAGATGGAGAAGAGGGGAGAGATGGAAGGTAATATGTGAGAGGAAAGTTAGGAGGTAATATGTGAGAGGAGAGTTGGGAGGTAATATGTGAGAGGAGAGTTGGGAGGTAATATGTGAGAGGAGAGATGGGAGGTAATATGTGAGAGGAGAGTTGGGAGGTAATATGTGAGAGGAGAGTTGAGAGGCAATATGTGAGAGGAGAGATGGGAGGTAATATGTGAGAGGAGAGTTGGGAGGTAATATGTGAGAGGAGAGTTGGGAGGTAATATGTGAGAGGAGAGTTGGGAGGTAAAATGTGAGAGGAGAGTTGGGAAGTAATATGTGAGAGGAGAGTTGGGAGGTAATATGTGAGAGGAGAGTTGGGAGGTAATATGTGAGAGGAGAGATGGGAGGTAATATGTGAGAGGAGAGTTGGGAGGTAATATGTGAGAGGAGAGTTGAGAGGTAATATGTGAGAGGAGAGTTGGGAGGTAATATGTGAGAGGAGAGATGGGAGGTAATATGTGAGAGGAGAGTTGGGAAGTAATATGTGAGAGGAGAGTTGGGAGGTAATATGTGAGAGGACAGTTGGGAGGTAATATGTGAGAGGAGAGTTGGGAGGTAATATGTGAGAGGAGAGTTGGGAGGTAATATGTGAGAGGAGAGATGGGAGGTAATATGTGAGAGGAGAGTTGGGAAGTAATATGTGAGAGGAGAGTTGGGAGGTAATATGTGAGAGGAAAGTTGGGAGGTAATATGTGAGAGGAGAGTTGGGAGGTAATATGTGAGAGGAGAGATGGGAGGTAATATGTGAGAGGAGAGTTGGGAAGTAATATGTGAGAGGAGAGTTGGGAGGTAATATGTGAGAGGAAAGTTGGGAGGTAATATGTGAGAGGAGAGTTGGGAGGTAATATGTGAGAGGAGAGTTGGGAGGTAATATGTGAGAGGAGAGATGGAAGGTAATATGTGAGAGGAGAGATGGGAGGTAATATGTGAGAGGAGAGTTGGGAGGTAATATGTGAGAATGTTTTAAAAGGGGGAAGAAAAAAGTACTGTCCCAAATCAGCAACCAGGAGCCTCCAGAGGAAGACTTGGATCTGCACAAAGCCCACTAAACAATTGAAGAATGAAACCAGCCGTCAGGTCTACATTGTCTTTGCCTTTGAATCCACTGAAGACATATACTGGAGAAAAACTTGCCGTGCAGGTTTTTTTTCCTTGTCAAAGACATTTCTACTACTTGAGAAAAAAGATTGTTAATATTTATGATGATTATCTGCCACACAATACCCTAGTACAGGTTGAGTTAATTTTCAGGAAGTAACCAGAAATATACTTTGTAACTTCCCTGGTAATTTATTTTTACTCAGATCGCATCAGAGAAGTTTCTTTGTGAAATAGGTGGGGTTAACTCAGAAACTCACAACTTGCCAAAGTGTAAAAAGTAAGCAACTGTGGTGTGCTCAACCACAAATAGGACATGAATATCATACCGTCTTCCTAAGGCTCAGCAGCCAGCATGGAAGAAGAGGCAGAAAGTTAGCAACATCCAAAATCTGGGGAGGATTGAAAAAAATAATGCTTTCTGAAATTGCAAGAGTAGTACATTCATGAACTC
The DNA here is from genome assembly GCF_947179515.1 of Apodemus sylvaticus. Taxonomy (NCBI): domain Eukaryota; kingdom Metazoa; phylum Chordata; class Mammalia; order Rodentia; family Muridae; genus Apodemus; species Apodemus sylvaticus. The sequence continues at coordinate 72,792,967 of NC_067477.1, read as the reverse complement.
ACCAAGACCTGTTCTACATCAAGGTAGTCAATATCCTACAATGAATACGTTACCTGCAATTCCAAATCAAGAGGCATAAACAGTTATTAGAATCTGGAGGATAGGCAGTCAAGGATTTAGCTCCTGGAACATTTACCAGCCCCCAGTAGAAGACCTCACACCTGAAAGAATATGGGCATCACAAATTGGAGCACATGGTTTATAGGTTAAAAATATGAAGATGATGTGAAGTTAGGGCAGTAGAAATTTGGGAAGAGATAAGGGGATGAATTCAGGAAGAATATCAAAATACATTGTATTAAAATCTCAATGAACTAATAAAAGTATTTTTAAAGCAAATTATTAGATGAAGCTGCATGAAGATAAAGAGCATGGCTTGCAAATAATTCCATAACCTTGAAAAGATTCTTTCTGAAATGTGTTCATAATGTACAACCTGAGTGGCATCCTTCATGTCCTGTAACGTGCACTTGGAAGAAGAAAGAAATACTCATAGGCCCTTTGTTGTTGTTGTTGTTGATTACAAATAAATATAAAACCAAAAGTTTTGTTCCAGAGAAAAAATATTATCTGATCCAATATTCTGAAGCATTTCCTCTATACTTTCTTCTATTAATTTGAGTTTTAAGTTTTACACTTAAGTTTTTTTACTTGTTGGTTGATTTTGTAACTAGAAAGAAACAAGTGTCTTGTTTCATTCTTTCAGAGGTGGAAATCCTGTCTGCACAGAATTCTCTAATTTAAGAACTGACTCCAACAATATACAAGAAAACCATTCTAAGCAGAACAAAAATCTCAATATAAAAAGCAAATCCTTGAAAATTAAGACATAAATAAAATAATACTACATCTTCAGAACCCCATAGGAAGAACAACAATATCAATCAACGAGATCCCCCAGAGCTCCCAGGGACTAAAACCACTAACCAAAGAGTACACCACGGAAGGACCCAGAGCTCCAGCTGCATATGTAGCAGAGGATGGCCTTGTTCGACATCAATGGGAGAAGAGGCCCTTGGTCCTGTGATGGCTTGATACCCTAGTGGAGGGGAATGCCAGGGCAGGGAAGCAGAAGTAGATGGGTGCGCGTAGATAGGGAACACCCTCATAGAAGCAGAGGGAGTGGCGATTGGGTAGGGAGGAAACTGGGAAAGGAATAGCATGTGAAATATAAACAAATAAATTATCCAATAATAAATAAATAAATAAATAGATACTCAAAATTTTGCACTGATAGATAAAACTGCATTGAAGATTTAAACTTTACATCCAAGTAGTTTGTTAAAGTGATTTGTAAATGTTACATATTACTCTCCCCTTAAGTCCTATTGTCCTTTTATACTATTTTATTAATTATTTGAGAAATTATTTTTTGTTTTTTTTTCATTTTTTTAAATTTTCTATATTCTTTGTTTACATTCCAAAAGCTTTCCCCTTTCCCAGTTCCCCGCCCCCATATGTCCCATAAGTCCTCTTCTCTCCATCCATTCTCCTATCTTTCCCCCTCCCTTTTCTCTGTCCTGGGACTTCCCTACAATGTTGGATCAAGCCTTTCCAGGTTTAGGGCCCTCTTCTTTCTTCATGGGAGTCACTTAATATGCTAATTGTATCTTCATACATGCATACATTGTTGACTATACTGGCCTCCTCATTCTATCTAAAAGTTACAAATTGTGTTGATATCACACTCTTTCTATACCTCTTCTGTGAAATTCCCTGAGTCTTAGGTACAGAGATTGTGTTTCAGATACATGGGTTGGGTATAAACACCGCACAGTAAATTGTTCTCTGAAATTTGACAAGTTGTACACTTATGTGAAGGTCTCCATCTAATACAGGAAGAACAGTCTTTGATAAGGAGTAAGGTATATATATATATATATATACATATATATATATATATATACCCACACATTCATACAATCAGAGGTGTTTATGTTTATGGCTTAGGAGAGTGTCAATAGGTGGTTATTCCCTAGGGTCTATGACCTAGAGGTAGTTGGCTAGGTATACAGTATCATGAATTTAATTACTTTCGATGGAGTGAGTGAACTTTGAACCCAAATAGGCAACTGCTGGTTATTCCCCAAATGTAATCTAATTATTACATTCTAATTATTACATATCATATCATGCTTGCCAATGACTTAAAACAATTTTTTCTATATATATTACGGGAAGTTGTTTCCCTAAAACTTAAACAAGAGAGCTGAACAATAACAATACCACTTGACATTCCTATGTAGACAGGGGAAATCTCAGGAGACCCTTCACCTAAAAGCAACTAATGTCTTCTAAAAGAGGAAGAAAAGCCTTCTTTAGGGAAAGAACGTTATATGTCATTTAATCACAAGTGGTCAGCTCTAAATTATACATCAACTACATACATGCATGCACACTACACACACATGCTCGTACAACATATACATATGCATACAACATATACATCACATACATATATACACATATATACATATGCACATCTATAATACTAGATGGACTCAATGGATTGTGTGCATAACAAAACTAATTAGAGTAAAATAGATCATGAATTTGAGAAGGAATGGGGAGGCATATAAGTAACTGAAGTAGAGGGAAGAGAGGGTAAAAATGATGTATAAACACTACACATGAATGAATGTCTCAAAATAAAATAGCATAAATGCAGAACCTCTTAATGCATGGATTCAATAATTTTAAATAAAAATCACAATGACAATAAATATAAAAAAGAAATTATCTTCCAAATTAGAAGAAAATAATGTAGCACAGTTTTGACAAAAATGCATGTCTCCTTAAAGCAAAAACACACAGAAAAATACATATTAAGGGGACTTTCTTAGGAAATAAAGCATGTATGATAACAACTCATTTACAGTACAGAAAGTATATTATTAGTGAGAAGCTTCAGTTAAGTCTGCAATTCAACAGTCCCACCATATGTGCTTTCTAAAATTATCATGAATCTAGAAGTCACAAACACAGACAATGTTTGGATAGGAGGAGAGTTGTATGCTGCTAATAATAAGGTCAAAGGGTCAGGTTTTATGCCATCCTTTACAATTCAAAATATGCACATGATAAGACATATACATTTCATTCAAATATACAATCAGAAAGACATTTTTTAAAGGTGGAATGAGTGTAGAAATATCCACAACTGGACTGAAAAGTAGAGCATTAGATACAGAAATTTAATGCTTAGTGGAAGAAGAATAGAAAATGAAGGCTGAATGAAATAAAATTCAGTGTGAAAATTCCTTGAGCAGCAGCACAGAAATTTATATACATATCCAGATATAGAATAGATGGATGGGCAGAAAGACAGATGCCCTATGTTTCCTTAAAAGAAGAAATTCTCAAAATCTAGGAAAGCAAGAGCAATGCATGCAGGTGAGTAATCCTTTCTCGGTTGTGGATTAATGGCATGGGAAGAATATTATGGTTTCTATTCTTTTTCAGTTTGATATGCATTAAAACCTGAATAGAAGCAATTCCACTGGAGGAAACTCCAAAGCTTGAAAGTAATATTATAACTATGGGACAAAAACCATAAAATATAAAAGTTTTGCAAAAAGTAAAAGTACAGTGCATTTAACATCATAAAAAAACGATTTACAAGAGGACAATTTTGATTTCTCAATAAATAAAATACATGGTAAATAATAAAGCTTAGTATTGGTTGACACACACACATATATGTGCTAATTTTTATATATAGAAATTCTTTTATTTTGTTTCAAATAGCCATCAATATAATATAACCATAGAATATCTACTCTATCTTGATCAATTATTATGTAATGTGTTATTTTATGTATAAAGTTACTCTGCTATATAAACTTATTTTGAATATTATTTCTACTTGAGACTGTTGTACAGTGCAGTGGTAAGATCTTTTGGAGATAAATACTATACTTACAAAGAAAATGCTAAGTGAAAAACATTTGTTCAAAAGCCATTGAGAAGTGAATATTAACATAAACACTACAGATTGTAATGTCATTCATTCAAATTTAAAATGCATGCATAGAAGTTTTAATATTTTTCTTTAATATGATATTCAAATGTCTGAAATTTTGTGCTACTATAAAAATGAATAAAAAACTACATCTTTCTGTATATGCTATCTCCTTTTAATAATAACACTGTAAGCACCCTTTACTAAGATTTTAATTAAACAATTTTGTACAATATATTTTAATTATGGTTTCCCCTCTCCCGACTCCTTTCAGATCCATCCCACTTCCTCATCCACCCAAACCAACACTCATTTGTTTTTGTTTTTTTTTTAAGTTTTGTAACATATTTTTAATTAATTCTTTTTTAATTTATTTGATATATTTATTTACATTTCAAATGATTTCCCCTTTTCTGGCTCCCTACTCCCTGAAAGTCCCATAAGCCCTCTTCCCTCCCCCTATTCCCCCATCCACCCCTTCCAAACTGGTATTCCCCTATACTGCTGCACTGAGTCTTTCCAGAACCAGGGGCCACTCCTCTGTTCTTCTTGGACATCATTTAATATGTGGATTATGTCTTGGGTATTCCAAGTTACTAGGCTAATATCCACTTATCAGTGAGTGCATAACATGATTGATCTTTTGAGACTGAGTTGCCTCACTTAGTATAATGTTTTCCAGCTCCATTCATTTGTCTAAGAATTTCATTAAATCATTGTTTCTAATGGCTGAATAGTACTCCATTGTGTAAATATACCACATTTTTTTGTATCCATTCCTCCATTGAGGGACACCTGGGTTCTTTCCAGCTTCTGGCTATTACAAATAGGGCTGCTATGAACATAGTGGAGCATGTGTCCTTATTGCATGCCGGGAAATCCTCTGGGTATATGCCCAGGAGTAGTATAGCAGGGTCCTCTGGAAGTGTCATGCCCAGATTTCTGAGGAACTGCCAGACTGATTTCCAAACTGGTTGTACCATCTTGAAATCCCACCAGCAGTGGAGGAGCGTTCTTCTTTCTCCACATCCTCGCCAACACTTGCTATCTCCTGAGTTTTTAACCTTAGCCATTCTGACTGGTGTGAGGTGAAATCTCAGGGTTGTTTTGATTTGCATTTCCCTAATGATGAATGATGTTGAACATTTCTTAAGGTGCTTCTCAGCCATTCGAAGTTCTTCAGGTGAAAATTCTTTGTTTAGCTCTGTATCCCACTTTTTAATAAGGTTATTTGGTTCTCTGCGGTCTAACTTCTTGAGTTCTTTGTATATATTAGATATTATCCCTCTGTCAGATTAGGGTTGGTGAGGATCCTTTCCCAATCTGTTAGTTGACGTTTTGTCCTTTTGACAGTGTCCTTTGCCTTACAGAACCTTTGTAGTTTTATGAGGCCTCATTTGTCAATTCTTGATCTTAGAGTATAAGATCTATTGGTGTTCTGTTCAGGAACATTTCCCCTGTGCCCATGTCCTCAAGGGTCTTCCCCAGTTTCTTTTCTATTAGTTTCAGTGTTTCCGGTTTTATGTGGAGGTCCTTGATCCACTTGGAGTTGAGCTTAGTAAAAGGAGATAAGAATGGATCATTTCGCATTCTTCTGCGTGCTGACCTCCAATTGAACCAGCACCATTTGTTTAAAAGGCTATCTTCTTTCCACTCGATGTTTTCAGCTTCTTTGTCAAAGATCAAGTGACCATAGGTGTGTGGGTTCATTTCTGGGTCTTTAATCTTATTTCATTGGTCCACTTGCCTGTCACTGTACCAATACCATGTGCTGGCCCTGTGCATACTGACACAGAACTCATACATGATTTCATCTGTATATGCATCAATCCTGGTGTATCCAGAAAACTTGGCTTCCTTGGTGTCTTCCATCCCCACTGGCATTTATAGTCTTCTGTCTTCTACTGAATTTCCTGAGCCCTTATGGAAGGGATTGATGTAAATATTCCATTTCGGACTTGGCATTCCCAGGATATTTTAGACATCAACCGGCCCAAGGAATCATCTAAGGAATTCCTGAAAGGAGTTGAAACTAAGGTACAATCCAGAGACTACATACTTTTGTCTATTGTCTTTCTAGTCCCTCTGTGTTCTTCAGAAGTTGCTGCTCATTGCTTATGGATGCTTATAAATGTATCTTAATCATTCTTCATCAATGAGATGATCACAGTGAAAACCAGTGAATTCTCAACCATCTAAATGGAGGAGTATGATAGCTTTGTACACAAGTTCTCAAAAGCAATCACTCCTTACAGGGATTTTGTTTGTTTTATTTGACTTTGTTTTTCACAGCTTTTCCCCAAGAAGAAATATTTGTCAAAAATCAAATGAACCTTATTATTTTGCCATTTACCTTCCTTGTAATAAACAGAAGTATCTATTTAGAAAAGTCATGCACCTTTTAAATTAATTTAATACTTTTGACAATATTTACAGGTATGAAAAATAGAAAAGTAAACATTTAGCTCTCTATGATTTGAACCATCATTATAATAAGGTTCATTTCTTAGAGAAGAGACAAAAAGAAAGCATACCAAGACATAGCACAATATTTTACTGATATTATAAGATACAAGAAAGAGTTTTAGCTTATAATTATAGTACATTAATTCATTATGAGTTCCGATTTTATTGCAAGATTGCAGCATATTTATGGAAGAAAAGTAAAATTCTTAAAAATAATTATGGATAAGAAACAAAACAGAATTTTCAGTTTTAAATAGTTCATTGTGCTTTTTAAATAAAATATAAATGTAGTTTTATAGAAACATTAATTAATCTTCCCCCATTTTACAAAAATAAATAACCTCTATGTATAAGAAGTATATTCATGTAGGACTCTGAAATTGTTATGTTCATAAAGATATTAAAATGTAGATGCTTCAAAATGTTAAAGAAAACAACACAAAGGAGCATCCTTTTAAATATAATTTCTAACCATATTGAGGTTCTATAATTTTCTCACATATATTAGTAATTTCCTAAATGATTATTTTCATTGTTGCTTATCTTCATCTATTCAGGTAGACTTACAACTCTCCTTATTATCAGCCTAAAACTTCTTCCCTAAAGCCTTTTAAATCTCAAAGTTAATTGAGCTTCAGAACAAAGTCATGCAAGCACTTCTAATTTGCAGTGGATTATCTGCAGCATGCTTGATGATGTCTCCCTGGAGACAAAGCACCAGGTAGTTTTGTCAATCAAATCAAAGTCATCATGTTCCATTCTAATTTATTATAGATATTTATGTGTTTACATATGTCTGCAAGGGAGATTTGATTATGAATTATTTACTGTTGTTACTTACTTGTAATGCACCAATCACCATATCAAGACCAATTTAGGAATCATGTCTGCAAATTTATAGATTAAAAAAAATAAGCAATTTATGTGATAAACTAATAACACCATAGAGGTAGGAATTGCTCTACCTAAAATATTTTCTTTATGTTACCTCTAAATATTGCTACTAAGAGGCTCCTTCATTGATAACAAATTATTTCTTTGAATATATCTAATTCCTGCCTATATACAGTTTCCTACATTTAAGTCCCAAATAGGATGGAAAACACATAATGAAAAGCATGATTGATCTCTTTTTCTCTAATTATATGTATTATACTTAGAAAACATTGTATAATTACAAGGGTCAAAATAGATTTTGGTGAATTAATTGACTAAATAGTTCAACATAGATCACATGCAATACTGGTTCAAATCTTTATTTTTCTTTCTCTGTATCCTTTCCCACACAACTTAGAGGAAAGTATTATTATCCCTTGCCTTCATTTTCAATGGACAACAATTAAAGTAGAGACACTTCTCTGGTCAGTGTACTAGAATATGTGATTGTTGAGTTTTTAGTACTAAATGTAAAACCGGGAAGAATGCTATGAAATGTCTCCTGGATATGGTGTGGTCTTTGTACTCACAAACTCACAGCATCTGTGCTGCCTGCATAAGATCCAGACAAGATTCCATCAGTGATGGGAGAGGATCTTGAAAGGCTTCAACCCTCCCTGAGGATCCATTGACAGTGAGTTGCTCCTGGGGGAGGGCAAGGCACTTTCTGCAGAAGTGAAGTCACTGTTGAGTTGCCCATGGTCCAGTAAATAATCGCCAACTCACACTCATGTAAGCAATCCTTATCAAACTCAGTAGGCTTTGTCTCTGTCTATCTGTCTTCTATCTCCTTCAACACACACAGAAAAAGGCAGTGAGAGTGAATGGGAATAAGAATATATGGAAAAGAGGTCAAGGGGTCAGTATGAACAAAATGCATTATCTATTTACATCGTTCTTTCAAAGAATAAACTTTAAATGTTTTACAAATGGATTGTAAAGTGTTTAGTCTTTTGTGACTAGCTCCTTCAACTCAGTGTAGTACATCAGAGACTCAATACTGTTGTCATATGTGTCAGAAATTTATAAAAACTATATTAGCCTTTCGTTTTATTAAATAAATCTAACATAGATTTTACTTCAATAAAAAGTGTTTTCCCTTGGAATGGGAGAACAGAGTGACTTGCTTAAATGTAGCCATATTGATGCATTGGCCAATTACATACTAGCAAATGTGTCATCAGCATGATTCCGGATTACATATGAGCATATCAAGCAAGATCAGTGTAGCACCGCAAGTGACTAGTCAGGATGTATGAGCAACAAGTTTTTGCTGTGTAATGTTATGCCACAGGATTTCTGTGATCATGCAATATATAATATGTGATGATAGATACTAATTCAAAGACTAATGTGATCATTTTAAGAGGACATACAAAAAGTATAGGTGTAGGAAAGAATATATCAAGTTTACTAAAGGGGATGGGGAAATACTTCTGTCAGTAAAGTGCTTGCCACAATAACAAGGGGTCTGATTTTTTGTCCTCAGGGTAGTGGCCCACATCTATAATCTCATTGCTAGGAAAATGAAGGCAGAAGGATTCCTAGAGCTGCTGAAATTTGGGTTAGCTGAATTATTGAGCTCTAGACTGTACAAATGACCTTGTGTTTGAAATGAAGATAAAGAACTGAGGAAGACACTCAGTCAAACACTGGCCTCCACATACATATGCACAAATATGAAAGCAAACACACACACATACACACAAAGAAAGAGAGAGAGAGATATTTAGAACAAGTGAAAAATGAGACATAGTTCTATATTTAAATAAGTCACTGACTTTTCAGTATGATTAGAATATGATTTATGTTTTGATAATTTCACATGTCTTCAAAAGCCATATGATGCATATAACTCAAATTGTACCACTCATTATTTTTTCTTAAATATATTTGAGATGTCAAAATAAATTTTGTTACTAGGTAAAGGTAAATTTGAATCTCCTTTAACAAGGTCTGGAATATTAGGCTAGCTAAAAACAACATACAACATTAGAACCTTTTTAGAAATGATAAAACTTGTATTTTTATTTAGTAAATGATGAGAACTTATTGCAATAATTTTTTAAATGAAAAACAAGTTGAGAAGGTTTCTGTACTTTGGGCTTAGATCAAGTCTACGATTGGACACAATGCAGATATTAGCAGATCATGGGAATGCCAATCCCAGCTTATGTATCTGCACTACAGATCTTGTATCTTTCGCTCAAGGAAAACCATGAAAGAGGGAGTGGGGAGATTGTAATTCAGAATAGCAGATATTTACTATGTGACTGCTTCTCCTAGAAAGGACTACAGAAGACCCAAACAATCACAATATTAACTGACATGCTAAAACATAAGGTACAAAATCTCACAGGGTCCCCCCCAAAGAATCTAAAAAAAGAACTAAAGTCACTAATGTCTGAGAATTTGTCTCTGCTGAGGATGAGTTCCTGATTAGTTATTCAATACAAAGTGATTATCTTTAATACCATCTATACATAAAAAACAAAACAATGGACTCAGGAAGTTGTATTTGCATATTTGTGCTTATATATGTATCTGTACAACAACAACAATTTTTAAAGTGTCTACTAATTTGAAAGGAAAGGGTATTGCACTGATTAGAGAAAAGGTATATGGGAGGGCAGAGGGAGCAAAGGGAAGGCGAGGGGAAAGAATTATATTTTAATTCAAAACATGATAAAATGTAAGAAAAGATTATATTCAATAAGCCAAGGCAAACAGCATTATATGAAGGATGCCTAAAAGTTAAAATAAAATGTCCGTAGTAAGGAATATAGGGTGGAAGTTGTGCTGGCAAGTAAAAGTTTTTTGATTAATGAAATGAAATGGGATATGAAAGCATGCATTTGGAAATGGAAAGATAGGTGCTGTTTAAACATTACATGTGTGATATGTCTCCATTGTGGAGAATCTGTATGTAAGTTACAATCTGGAAATGAAAGGTTTATAGTGATAGATCTGGTAGAATCTCATACAAATTTATATAAAGTTGAAATGTGAGTGAAATTAAGATGAAAAATTACTAGTTTGCTATTTATTGTTGAGATAAACACCATGACCAAAACCACCTTGAAGGGTAAAAAGGGTATTTCACTTTAGAAGTGAATTTATAAAGGAAATCAAGAAGGAACGGACATGGCTGTTGCTAGGTATCGTGGAGAAGAAAGTTTATTGTAGATAAAAGGGAGAGCATAGCCAGAAGCAAAGACATCTGAGAGAATCCAGAGTTCTCATGGCCAGACTGAGCTGAGTCATGAGAGCAGAGTGGGAAGGAGAGCAAGAGAGGAGCCACTGACAAAGAGAGACAGCCTTAGTCAAGAGACGGGCCAAGAGACTAGGATGCTAAAAGGTAGACAAAAAAATCAGATAATCAAATAGCTGAATTACATAGGGGAAGCGACTTTTGTTGAGAAGGGTGGCCCAACCCCTGGGCTAAAGAGCTCTGGGATAGAAGGCACTGTATACCAGCTATATCCTGTAACAGCTAGGGACTGAGAGATGTTGGAAGCAGTCGTTGGCCAGGTCCACTTTGATATGCAAAATAACCTCAACCATTTGTCCATTGTTTGAGAACTAGTAACAAGTTACAGTCCTTCCTGAGCAGAAGCCAGGGCAGGAGTTTCAGCAGGAGCATGGAGACAGGAACTGAAAGAGGGAACAGGAAAGAAGGTTGCTGGCCGGGCAGTGGGGGTGCATGCCTTTAATCCCAGCACTGGGGAGGCAGAGGCAGGTAGATTTCTGAGTTCCAGGCCAGTATGGTTTACAGAGTGAATTCCAGGACAGCCAGGGCTATACAGAGAAACCCTGTCTCAAAAAACAAGCAAACATAATAAGAAAGGAAAGAAGGAAGGAAGGAAGGAAGGAAGGAAGGAAGGAAGGAAGGAAGGAAGGAAGGAAGGAAGGAAGGAAGGAAGGAAGGAAGGAAGGAAGGAAGGAAAGAAGGAAGGGAGAGAGAGAGAAAGAAAAAGAAAGAAAGAAAGAAAGAAAGAAAGAAAGAAAGAAAGAAAGAAAGAAAGAAAGAAAGAAAGAAAGAAAGAAAGAAAGAAAGAAAGAAAGAAAAAGAAAGAAAGGAAGTTACTTAGTGGCTTGCTCCCCATGGCTTGCTGAGCTTGCTTTCTTATGTAGCCCAGTACACCTGCCCAGAGGTGGACCACCCACAGTAGTTTGGGTCTTCCCACATCAGTGATTAATCAAAAAAAAAGCCCCTATAGACATGCCCATATGCAAATATGATGGAAGAAGTTCTCTAATTGAAGTTCCCTTTTCCAAGTTATGTCAAATTTGTAAAACCCAACCATACAGTGAGGACAAACTCCTATTAAAATGTTTGTTTTAAGGTCCCATTTCTGTGCAGTTATCGATTGATGAATTCATAAGACTCTGAGTTCCAGGCCAGTATGGTTTACAGAGTGAATTCCAGGACAGCCAGGGCTATACAGAGAAACCCTGTCTCAAAGGAACTCATAGATAGGAGGAGGAGGTTAATAGCAATAGGAAGGAGAGAAGAAAACACGGAGGAAATAACCAAAATGAATATGTATTATGTGTACATGTATTATGTGTACATAAAATTGTCAAAGAATAAGCTTTATTAATTTTTTAAAAGTTCAAAGATTATTTAAGAAGATTCTATGCCAGGAAAAGAGCTACCATGAAGAAGGTGGTTAAAGTAGGGTCCACATGGTTATGTGTAATGCAGATGAAATAAAATTGAATGATAAAGTTTTCTTAACTGTGTAGTCAACTTTTTGTTAAATAATACATTGTAATTTGTTCTTTATCACTTAGAAATCAGACATAAAATGGCCTAGAAGCTTGAGGCTAAATATATAAATTCTTAAATTATAGGAACATTAAATCTATAAGAAAAAATTGTGGCATTTTCTTTATATTGCAGTCCTAGCTAAACCAAGATGGGATGTGTTCTTTGCAGCTGAAATTTCTTGGCAGTTTTGATGAGTGTGGCAGATTGTATTTTCCAAAAATGGTCACAGCAATATTTCCAGTTCTTCATGCTTCTCCAGCAGAATGCTGCTCTGCAGGAGTGGAAGGGCAGTGTACCATCTCCCAAACTGAACAAAATATGGCAGAAGAGATTTTTTGAGACCCCGAGAGCTAGCTTATACAAGAGATGGAGTTTCCATTAGCCCTGGGAACCAAGCCACTGCTTATTTTAAAAAGAAAAAAAAAATCAGACCACATGGGAAGCTACATGAGGATGTTCTCTCCAACAAACCACAAGCATGATGTGTGATGGGAGCCAGCATCAGCATCTAGACATGTTAACACACCAGCCATCAGAATAATCCCATCTCCATGTCTTTGTCATGTACCGAATGGTGCCAAGAAGAACTGAAATGAGCTATCTCCAGTAAGTCCTGCCAGCTCAACAGTCTCTATGGTGGTTATTGACATCTTAAATTCAGCTCATCTTTTTGAAAGAAATCACTGTCCAATGCTATTTTTCCTTATTTTGTTCTTTCTTGTAATAAAAATTTACTCAATCACTTCAGATCATAGTTTTCTATAAGATATTACTTGTATAAATTCATTTTATATAATACTGGGCTTCATAAAAACTTTGTTTTTCAAATTATCATATCCTGCCCCCCAAAACATTGCCCTTCTCCCTTTTAGCTAGTCCCATCTTCAGACATGCGTCTTGGCTCCCATACTGTCTCTTCAGCATTCAAGTCATATGTACAAATGTATATGTAATACATGGATGTATGCATGTATGTATATGTAGCCGTCAAGCGGCCGGTGATAACTGGGTTACCTGAAAAGGGGGCTGGAAATGACAAAGGAAGGGGTGTGAGAGAAGGATGAAGGCAAGACAAAGTTTAATATTCAGCACTGTATTTATACAGGGAGAGCCCACAGATCCCATCCTTCATTTCAGCTGGATTATGTTGCAAAGCAAGCTCAGAGGGCAGTCTACTCCTATAGGAAATTGCAGGTGTGGCAAAGCAGAAGACTTCACCTGGGTGTTAATGTCCAACTGTGGCAAGCACTTAAGGTCTATTTAGCCTATTGAAGGCTTGAGGAAGGGCACAGGCATATATGGATGGGTAGATATAGATATGTGTGGCTTTATGTATGGATATCTCAAGTTCCATTCATTTTCCAGCAAACATTTAATTCTTCTACTTTCTTTTTTTCATGCTTGCTTCCTTTCTCAAGGACATCATCCTTGAGATGGATGTTGTCCCTGTTGTTTCATAGGTCTCTCTTAGATGTGTTAGCACAAAAGCTCTTTGTTTCCTTTTACCTCCAGTTCTTCTCTTATGCACAGCTTCACATCTGGCATTAAAATAATACATTCTCATAGGGCAAGTCCTTAAATACTTTCCTTAACTTTGACTCAAAATATGCGTGAAATAATGGATATATTTTTTTTGCTCTAATGTTACAGGACTCAGGTTGTTTCAGCATGTTCTTGTCGATGTACAGAGAAACAACACCATTTTATAAGCAAAGACTTTCTACTCCCTCACTCTTTGCTCCTTCTACTCTTTTTATTTCTCTTGAAATGGAGTGCTACCTCCTATGGATATGTATGTTTAATTAAATCAAAGATATTCAGATACTGTGATTTTTGTGTGTGTGTGTCAGTGATGTAATGTAAGAACTTTCTTGATTCGTTTAACTAAACAAGTATGTGTTTCTCTCAATGTCTATGACATATAAAATGAAACATTTTAGTCTTTATGTGCCTTTTAATTGTTCACTATGTAAGATCTATCTCTTCATGATCATGAGTCTAATATGTTGTATTAAAATAGTAGAAAATAAATCAGTACTGTAAATTGAGTCAAAAATAGCAAAAAGAAAGAGGAAGATAAAATTAGACAATTTCTCATGAAACAGATTTAAGTTTTTCATTCTCATAAAGCTATGCTACTTTTGAATAGCTCATACCAATGAGTACTAGTATTATTTATCTTTAACTTGGCATTTCCTTACTAACACCTGGTTTAACACATACAATGCAATGTACCAAAATGAAGTTTTGATATTTTTACTTTTAAAAGAATTTCCAAGGGATAATTTCAGGCAAATCTATGGAAAAGTCTTTTATAATAAATATTTTAAGTAATAGAATAGTCTATTTTAGTTTAATTTGTATCTTATTTTAAACTGCATATTGTACAGCTATTAAGTATGAAATAATAACATTAAGAAAACTGTAAGAGTGATGAGTCATACAGTGAGCAATTATTATTGCCAAGAAAAATATTAAGCAGTAAATTGTGAATATGACCTGCACAATCTTATTTAAGACCTATAGAATTTTGAGGTGTATATTTTATACTAACTCCATTCTACATATAGAAACTGGTTCATGGACATAGAGAAATGGCAGAATTTAGATGATGAGAAGAGTGAGATTTTTGCCTCTGAGCTCTTGATGGAAAGTCTGGGGATTTACAGCAGGAATCTAAAACCAGTTTGAGTGTCTGCCCACTTCACCTTATTACATCTGTCAAACTATGCTAATAGTAAATTATAACACAATCTAAATTAAGACAGTGTACTATTTATAATATTGAGGAAGGTACCTCAGATCTGTGCTCTTAATGATCACTCAGATTTCTAGTATTTTTACATAACATAAAGTTCAGTGATTAATAGAGTGAAGTAAGGCACAATTTGAAGCTATATAGTTTCCTCCATCGAAATCCAGACTTTCTTGATTGAGTGAATGTCCTTCAAGGAAGGATCCTAACAACGTTTGAAATATATTTTTAAATCTACTTTCACCCAGCCTTGAGCTAGTCAGCTATGCATCAGCACATCTTTTTATAATCAAAAAAAATTTTTTTGCAGCAATTACATAGCATCAAGGCTCTCCATCAGGAGCCACCCTCATGTTTATGGTGATAAGCAAAAATCAGCCCAAAGATTAACAGTGATAAGTGTTTACAACAGCAATTATTATTAGTGATGTGATCTATGGTCACATCTATCTTTACTGGTGAGAACTATTGATGGAGAAAAGAAGGAGCACCACCAAACAGGATGGAGGAAGTTGAAGGGTCACACCATCATCAACAAGAACAGAGAATAGGTTTGGTTAAATAAAGTGAAGAGAAAACAAAAGTAGTAGAAAAGGAGTAGGATTAAGAATTGTAGAGGTTTTTCTATTCTAAGAAGCTTCAGCTCCAAAGTACAGTCATCAGAGAGATGACTAGCATCTATAGCACTCAGAGTTAATAAGTCGTTAGCTAGAGTTCAAAAGTGCCGTGTGCATGGACAAAGAGTTCAGGAGATGATCATGGAGAAAAGGAGGTTGAATCAGTTGCCAGAATCTTTTTTCATGACCCTGTGCATTTACAAAGGCTGCTTCTTCTGCCTAGAATATCTTTACAACCACCTATTTGCCTGTCAATGTTCTATGCCTTTTTTCAAGTACCTGCTCAAATCTCCACCATTCTATGAATCACTGCCTATGAATCATGTCAAATTAATCCTTCCAAACTCTCTGATCCATAGCATTTTATTCTCACCTTGATTATAGCATTTAACATATTGAACTGTATCTATATTTTCAAAATACTTTTCTCCATTGCACTATGAACTTCTCAATGGTAGCACTGCTCTGTATTCCCCAATAAGTTCTATAACATTAAAAAACACAGGCTATTTGGCCAGATCTTGGCAATCTGTTTGTTCTTAAGAAATGATGAACAAATAAGTAATAAATTTCATGAAAACATATAAGAAGACAATTAATTATTATGCAAAGGAGAGGGAATATGTCACATAAAAAGATTCAATTGTAATAGATATTTAAAAGAAAAAGTTTCAGACTATGTGAAAACTCCAGGAGTATTTGGCAATGGGTGAATTCTCTGTTGAAAATTAGTACATTCTGCAAGTTTTGATTCTTTCTATATAAAATATTAATTACAATAAATACCTATTAGATTGTGACACCATACATTGTTGGTGTATGGCTCTATGTCTAAAGAAATATTCTGCATATGTATATATGTAGGTTTTTGGAGACAAGGTTTGATTTGACCCAGGCTGACATTGAACTGGCCACACAGATAAGAATTGACCCTTTGGTCTCCCATCTCCCAAGTTCTAGACATTGCAAAAATGTCCCATTGTGCCTAGAAATGAACTCTTAACAAGAAATGACAACATAAAATTATTCCTCAATATGGTAGAGAGTTTTGTTGCAGAACTGTGTGCGCAAACTTGAGGAAACATAGAGAACAAGTAAAAATTCATTAGGCAGAGGGCTTCCTTGATGCACTAACAGAGTGGTGATTCTCTGATAATTCTAAGGTGAAAGAGGGAAAGGTGCCTTCATGAAAACATGAAGGTCTCAGTTTTGTTGTGCTATAGAGTACTTTCTTCCAAGCTAAAATACTACAAATGTCATTTCCTATACAATAGCAAGCAGCTAAAAGCTTTGTAACTAAAAAGGGTCTATGAGGGAATCTATTTATGTAAGATAAGATGTAGGTGCTTCAGTGGAAGTCTGAATGGAGTGGGACCATATTTGAAATAGAAACCACATAATAGATTCACTACTCAAGTATGCAGTAATGGATAAAGGAAGTGTATTACAGACCATCCAGAGGATTGGAGGGGTATAAGCTTGCTCTGTAGATCTGATAGCCTGAGTTAGATGTCAGGGACATGCAGAAAGAGGGAGAAGGAAAGAACTAACTCTACAAACTAGCACTCTGACCTCCACACATTTGTCATGGCCTTATCGCCCACATTTACATACACAAAATAGAAACCACAACAACAATAATAAATAGATTTATTTTAATATGTAAGAGATTTAACATGAGAAACAGGAATTTAGCCCCTAACTGATGTGATGCGGTTTCATTTTACATTATTTAACAAGTAATTAAACTAAGAGATAAGATAACCTGATTTTACCAATAAACATTTTAAGGAGATATTTCTCGTGGTAGAGAATTAGTGAGGTAGAAAGTGAAAGAGATACAAAGACAAAGATCTGTTAGAAATTCATTACTAAGACAAGCTACATCAATGAGTCACACTAGAATTGTGCAAGAGCAAGCAAAGGCAGTAGAGTCAGAACCAGAACTGACTCTGAACGGTAGGGAATGTCTTTCAGTTACTTGCTTCTTCACTTACATGACAAATGTTTTCAAATATTATTTACCAAGTTCTTGGCTTGGCACAAATAATTCAACACTGAACATAATAAATATCCCTTGTCAGAACACAGAGCTTAGTGTAACAATAATTAATATTTAAAATTTAACACTGAAAGTGGACTACTATGTGCAGCCTCGAAGCTGTAGAGAACGGTGTTGAGATATTATCCCTAGCTGTTGATGTAGTCACAGCATAGAAGTTTATGCTGAAACCTAAAGAATAAATGGACAAGCTCCAGTCTGAATCATGCACAGAAAGGAAATTCTGCACAAGGAGAGCTGTGTTGGGTGGGGGTTTTACTATAGTGAATGACAGAATTGAAAGCTGGGAAATCAAGAATGCAATGGAAGTATGTTATTCAAGAAGTTTGGCTGTTTAAACAGATGGTTTCTTCAGATCAATATGGAATCAAAGCAGAATTTCATTTTTCTTTCTTTCATTGAGTTATAATTTACATACAAAAAAATCACTGAAGTCTCACATATAATTATAATAATTTGAAAAAGTGCTCTCTCTTTATAACTATCACTTCATCTGAGGTATGAAATATTTCTACTGCCCCAGATAGTCCCCTCATTCAAGTTAACCTCAATGAAATTACTCTTCTGATTTTCATCACCTTAGCTCCATTGTGTGTGTTCTAGGATTTTATATTAATGGAAACAGATACTATTTTCATTCTTTGTGTCTAAATTCTTTTCTTCTTGAGATTTGTTTATTTGTGATGTCTATCAGTAGTATGCTGCATTTTGGTTCTGACAAACTCAGAAACACCTTGGCTTACAAAGGGACTACCTACAGATTATAACGTTAATGTGAAATGTCATAATCAACATACAATTAACATACCTAATATACTGAACACCTTAGATTACCAATGCAATATATTATAGAATACCAGCATAATCATCCCTGAAAGTCTGAGGCAGGAGGATGTAGTTGGTGTTTGTGGTCAACCTGGCTGTTTTGGCAAACTCTCAAGCCCTTTGTCCCAGTAAAATCTACACAGTGTGCAGTGTTGCTTTTCTGTTTGTACAATTCTGTGGCTGACTGGGGACCTGAGGCCCACTCTTTCATCATGTAATATTCTAGCACTTGCTAGCCTTGGAGAAAATAAGAATTCAAATGTCCAAGTCTTATTCCTTTCACATACCATTTTGTAAGGTGAAAGTGGTTAAATTATCAAGATTCTGGTTCTTGCCCCCACCTCTGTGACCCCTCCTACAGTTCCTGATACTATTCCTCTTCCCCATGCCTCCTCGAGGATGCTCCCTACCACCACCAGTTGTCCTCCTTCTCTTGGGCCTCAAGTATCTCAAGGATTATGCACATCTTTTCCCACTATGGTCTGAACAAGTAGACCTCTACTTTATTTGTGCCAGGGGCCTCAGACTGGGTCTTGTATGCTCCTGGTTGTTGGCTCACTCCCTGGGAGCTCCCTGGGGTCTGGGTAGTTGAGACTGGTCTTGCTATGGGTTTGCTCTGCCCTTCAGCTTTCTTAATCCTTCCCTAAATTCAACCATAGTGGTCCCTTACTTCAGACCAATAGTTGGGTATAAGTATCTGCTTCTGTCTCAGGCAGCTGCTGGTGCAGTCTCCCAGAGACAGCCATGCCAGGCTCCTGTCTGTAAGCACACCATATCATTGGTAATACTGTCAGGCCTTGGTGCCCTCCCTTGAGATGGATTCCAAGTTGGGCTGGCCATTGATCCACTTTCCTTTAGTCTCTTCTCTATTTTTGTCCCTGCAGTTTTTTTAAGCAGGAAGAGTTGTGGGTCTCTTCTGGAGGTAGGCTCTCTGAGTTTCCTTTCCTCAATGTTGAGCATTTTAGCAAAAGTCACCCCCATTGAGGCCCAAGGGTCTTTCACCTCCTGGGTCTCTGGCACTTTCTATAGGTTCCCCCCACCTCACCCCCATGCTGCTTATCTCCATTCACTCTCTTGACCCTCTGGGCTCTTTCCTGTCCCCTCCCCCAAATCTGATTCTGTTCCCTTTTTCTCCTCCCTTTCCCCTCTCGCACCAAGATCCCTTTCTCCTCTGCCTCCCATGATTATTTCCTTCCCCCTTCTAAGTGGAAGTGAAACATCCTCACTTGGGCCTTTCTACCTTTTACACTTCTTACAGTCTGTACATAGTCTGTATTCTGTACTTTTTGGCTAATATCTACTAATTAGTGAGTACACACCATGCCTGTCTTTTTGGGTCTGAGTTACCTCACTCAGGATCATATTTTCTAGTTCCATGCCTGCAAAATTCATGATGTCATTGTTTATAATAGCTGAATAGTATTTCACTGTTTAAAAGAACTACATGTTCTGTATCCATTTTTCTACTGAGGGACATCTGGGTTGTTTCCACCTTCTGTCTATTACAAATAAGGCTGTTATGAACATGGTGGCACAACTGTCCTTATGATATGATAGTACATCTCTTGGGTATATGCCTAAGAGTGATATATCTGAATCTTCAGGTAGAACTATTTCCAATATTCTGAGAAACCATCAGATTGATTCCAGAGTAGTTGTATCAGCTTGCAATCCCACCAGCAATGGAGGAGGGTTCCTATTTCACCACATCCTTGCCAGCATGTGCTGTCACTTGAGTTTTTGATAGTAGCTATTCTGATTGGTATAAGGTGGAATCTCAGGTTCATTTTGATTTGCATTACTAAGGACTTTAAATATTTCTTTAAGTACTTCTCAGCCATTTGAAATTCTTCTGCAGTGAATTCTGCCTAGTTGTGTACCCAAGTTTTGATTGCGCTGTGTGGATTTTGAAGGTTAACCTACATGTTATATCACTCGTTTACTCAGATGTTGATAACTATGTTTTTCTTTTCCTTTCTTAAATAAGTTTTTATGGACACAATTTGTACTTATTCTAAAACTACATGACATATGATTGGTGCATATTTGATGTTACAAGAAAATTCTAATCTGTTTTTTCCCAAGTGGTTGTTATCACTTTGCTTTTCTACCATCAGAGTTCAAGTTGTACCAGGTCCTTCCCAGAACTCAATGCATTTTCACTTTTGTGATTCCAGACCATTAAGTTTTGATTTATATGCAATAGCTCTTATAGCTAAGTATGTAATCTTCACTTCATGGCCTTACTAGTTTTTTACTATGAATAGCCTGTTCAAGAATGTTAACAGCAAAGTTGAAGGTATTTAAATATGAAAAGACAAGAAACATTTGTGAGTGGGAGGTTCAAATATAAATGAGAAAAAATAATATACCCTGGCTTATAACTGTCTCTTGGGAATGTTTTATCAGTAGCTTAAATCATAGTGGGGCTGCAGACATAGCATTACTTTACCACTGATAGTATACCTTTGGGAACATTTTGCATTTTTTTAAATATACATCATCCTTTCCTGATTTGGAAACTGCAAATGATTTTGTATTTGTTCTAAAGGTTAGTGTTGTCCTATTTTTAACAGATACCATGGTGTTCAGATGGATCCAAACTAATACATGTATAAAAAGCAATAGAAATGAGACTACTTATATTCATTTACTAAAGTAAAACTAAGTCAATTGTCTGTGTCAAAACAATTTGCTTATAAAGAATAAGAGGTCTGGGCCCAGTAGTAAAATCCTCACAGTGTGAGCATGAGGACCTACGTTTGAATCCCCGGCATTCAAATTTCAGTCCAGGCATAATATTGTGCACTGTAACCTCAGCAAGAAGAATGAGGAGACAGGATCCTTCAACTTGTTAACCAGTCAGTCCAACTGAACTGGTAAGCTCTATATAGTCCATGTCTTTAAAGTATAAGGAAGAAAGCAATTGAAGATGAAATAAAATATCAACCTTAGGCCTCCATATTCACATGCATGAAGTGTGTGTGAATGCACACACATGCACACCACATACACACACACACATATGACATGTTTTAAAAGCATGAATATGTGAAAATATGTTTTATGATTAAGACTATATGACATATGATAGTTGCCAGTATGTGATAGATGTTTCAACCCTTGTTGAAAAGGAAAAGACCTAAAATGGTAATCTTGGATTTTGATAATACATATATGTTGCACTTTAAAACAGGTGTTTTCTAGTAAACACATGAATATTTATGGGGAACCATGTTGTCTAAGAACATTTGGATCTTTAAATTCTCTACAGAGTCTTAATGAGAATGTAATTTTATGTAATACTGTCCATAGCTACTAGATATATGTAGAGGACAAGATAAAGGCTTGTGTCTGTGAGAGCTGACTTTTCTGGGACTGCTGGTTTCAGTCAGCTATTTATCCACAACCCCATCCATGGGCCACTGGCCATGTGTTGCTTGTGACCCTTTTGTCTCCCCTGTAGACTGTAAGAAAGTAAAGTTTCACGAGGACAAAGTTCGGCTGCTTTCTCATTCCTTCCGTCTGTTGCAATGATCCTTCTTTAAATCAAATGAATAAAGAAGAGAATTATACTCTGTATTTTAGGATTGTTAAAGGTTTCTCTGTTTCTGACAGTTTGGCTTTCTTTTGTCATTTTCTCACTTAAATGTTGTAAACTCAGAAAGTGCTAAGCTAAGATGCTTTATGTAGTGTTACACATGCCATAAGACAATATTATTTTACCACGTCAAAGTTGTTTTCACCATTTGGGGCACATCTATCATCAAAACTCAATTAAATGGAGTCTCTCTATCTTCAACTAAAACAAACTGTTTACTTAGATTTTCTCAGTGTTTACTTCACAAGAGGTAAAAGACCCAAATAGTGCAGGGACATAGGTGTCTGGAGATATATCAGGGGTCAAAAAATTTAACCTAAAGAAGCAGGCCATTGAGGGGGGGCTGCAATAGGAGACATCCTTTTTCTTTTGCCAAGTAAATGGTGGCATTATAATGTTATTCATACCTCACTGGTATCTGAACAATTCCTCTATTCAACCTGAAAGGAAGAGATGCTCTTTGTTGCAAAGTATTAAATTTGTCTATTGAGCTTAGTGTGTAGGCAGTTTTAAAGGGTGAAACAGGATTGGATAAGGTTTCTTTGTGGAGAAAGAGTTTTGAAACAGTGCTGCAGAAACCCTTCTTGTCTTACTTGTCCTGGAAAAAAAAAAACAAAAAACTTTGTTTTAACACTTCAGATCACAAGGCAAATTTATTAAATCATTAGTTGACAAAATTTGTTTTTTATGGGACTTTGTATTAGGTAAGCTAGTAGCAAATAGAAAATTTGACAATTGGACCCAATTGTCTTTGAAATTTTGTAGTTTCCAAACCCTTCCTCTGTATTTATAGTTTAAATGTGTCTTACAAGCTGGTATGAACAGATTATAGCAACTGCAGGTATCTGCTTATGGACTCAGAATACATGATGCTGTTTTATAAGGGGTGTGAATTAAATGTCTATTAATCAGCAATCTTTTTCAAACACCAACAGTATCACACAGTTATGACAAGGGCATTGCTGGGAGCCAGCAGAGATACATTTGAATCTCACCTACTTGATGTTGTTTGGCAGAGGAAGACAGGAAGCATGCAAGTAGAGCCAGAATAGGGGTTCTCCAGAAGAGAAGGAATAGCCTTTGTAATATACTGCTTCTCTATCTAAGTAGCTCTGATACCTTCAACATCTCCAAATTTCTAATAATGTTTAGATGAAGTGTAGTGATGATGTATGCGTTGGATTTTGTTGTTTTTCATGATCAGAAAGAAACTAGATAAGTCTTTTTAGAACATTTAGAATGCTGTCATGTCTTCTTTAATCTCATCTTACTAATATTTTTTTGTGAAAATATACCTACTGTAAGGAAGATCTTTTTTAAAGAGAGTATTATAGAGTCCAAAATTCTTAATATTGAGCAGCATGTTTTTGCCATGTGTACAGATTTTTAAGGTAAAAAACAAACTCCCTTTGTGGTTTAGTGACAATTGCAAACCAGGAAAGCTTCTGAGTATCTCCTCTAGGCCTCACATCCCTGTCAAGTTACCAACCCACCAAGGTCTCTGTGAGGCTTCAGGCAGGCTCTGCTCACAAACCATCTCCAGAAGAGAATCCATACTCTGACTTGATGTTCAAAGCCTTTTGACAAACTTCTCTAAGCCACCCACCACCACTTTTCTGAGTTAATTGTGTGCAGGCTCCTTCACACCCCCAGCCGAGACTCCCTCTGAGTTGTATTCTTAGCAAATCCCCATATGCATCAGATGCTTTGAGCACTTCACTGCGTCATCCATACTTTTTTGGTTTGGGTTCATTCTTGGTTTCTCACGTCCACTTTACCTTTTACCTGCTGTTCCTAGGGATAGGAATTTCTCCCCACCCCTCCTCACCCCCACCCCCACCCCCACCCTGCCTCCTGTCAGCCTCTTGGATAGATGCCACTATGCTGACTCACATTGGGCAGGCATTCTGATGGAAAACTCCTTCTTTTCATGGAAATTTTGAATCCTTTCAAATGTGTTTTAATTTCAAACTTTGTTGGGTGGTTGAGAATATATTACTCTTTTCCCTGCTTCCCAGCATTCTTCCAGGTCAAAAGAAAAACTTTTCAAATTAAAATTGGGATGAAAAAAAAACCCTGTATCTTAGTTGAATGAAAGTATCAAGAAATCTGTAAAACTCACAATGGTATATATGTTTGTCTAATTGCATCCGGCCACTCGAGGTCACGAAAGTCCAGTGCTGAGGTCCAATGATACTAAAAGGCAGAACTTAAATAATATTGTACTAATAATATGTTTTCATGTATATGTGTCATTTTACAAAGATATTTAAGTTGTGATTTTTCTGTAAATAATATATTTAAATGTGCCATTCTTTCTGTGAAATGACTTTTTTTGTTTTGCAAGTAATTTAAGAATATTTTTGTAAAAAAAAAATACAAATGGTTAGGGAGAAATGACTAAATATTAGGTATTACAGATAAATAAGAAAGGAAATTTTTGAATTAAATACTTGTTCAGCAGCTTTCTCCACTTTCCTGCTCACAACAATTCCTGATGGGGAGAGCTCAGACATTGTCTGTTTTACATTTCTTTGGGTTTTCTTGAAAAGGAAGAAACTTTACAGATGAGGAAATGAAACTCATTCACTCTTGCACCTATGTATCTCGCATTCATAAACTCAGATTTTGGCAAATATTAACACAACCAAGATCCACTTCATTTCTGAACTTTTACTCTTGGTATAGACTTAGAATCCTCTCTAAACAAGTCAGGCAGACAACACAGTTTTGTATCAATCATATTTTGATGTATTTTAAGCCCTCTTTGCTCACCAGAAAACATTTTAGTTCAGCCAGTGATGACTCATTAAGCCCTGGTGCATGAAGTTTATACATAAAGTAAGAACTGATATATCAAAGTGATTAAGTAGTGAAGCAGCTTTTTACAAGAAGAAAAGAAAGAAAGATAATAGAAGACATAAAAGCAACAAGTGGAAAAAATGATATTCAAAACAGGGAAAAATCTAAGAGGGATTCTGAAATCTTTTATTCTTTTATATGATTTCAAATAGTGTATATTAACTTCTAATCTTCATAACAGTTAATATTTACTGAGTATTTGTCATGCATTGTGATTTTATATTCACAGCTCCTTACCATAATAATGCAACAAATAGGCAGGTATCCCTACTCTCACTCTGTAAATGAATAAGTAGAGGTCCAGGTCATGCACACAGACAATGATAAATGACAGACTTGGGACTTGAAACCATATCACTTT
This sequence comes from Apodemus sylvaticus, assembly GCF_947179515.1. Lineage (NCBI taxonomy): Eukaryota > Metazoa > Chordata > Mammalia > Rodentia > Muridae > Apodemus > Apodemus sylvaticus. Next base: position 72,767,747 of record NC_067477.1, on the reverse strand, counting down.
TAAATAAACATTAATTCTTTATTCTATGTAATATTCATTCAAGTATTACTACCTTTAAAATAAAGCCTAAATATATTAAAGATGTTCTATACTTGATTAGGCACTAAGCACACTTGATAGCTCATCTGATCTTCATAGTACTACATAAATATGAACAATGTCAATTATATTTTCCTATGAGAATAGCAAAACCTAGAAAAGTAATGTATTGACCTCAAGCTCACTTAGGAAGATCGCAAAGCAGGTGTTGGCATGAAGAGACTGTCTTAATCTGCTTCTCTCTGTTCTATCTCTAAAGATCTTCTTTCCCACATTAGTCAGAAAAGGCAAGTAATATACGACAAATGAATCAAAAAAGAGTTCAGTGTCCTTAACCCAGAATTTTCTCTGATATCTCCCAAGTCAAGCTGTGGAGATGAACAACTGATTTTGTGAAGGAGGAGCCACAGGATATACAGGAAAGAGTTGTTCGGATTGCTGGCCCAGCAACGTTCATACACAGGGCCACAGGGCACTATCACGTGTTCTTGAGTTTGTGTGCATTTGTCAAGATTAGTTCCTAGTTAGTAGAAAAAATATGCACAAGGCAAAAGTGGCCTTTAAGAGGGCTGAATACCAAAAAGATGTGATGGATTAAATATTTATGAGAGTATATTATAACAGGGAAAGTAGATATTAACATAGACTACTGCTGAGTAGCAAATTCAAAACACAAGCTTTCAAAAATACAACTGTTAATTGTGGTATATGTGTAATTGTGAGTTTGTGTGTGTGTGTGTGTGTGTGTCTATGTGTGTTCCTGTGTGAAATTTGTAAGGATGGAGTTCAGTGAATAGAGTGCTTGCCTAGCCCCATAAGGCCCTGAGTTTAATTTACAGCACTGAATGAAACCAGGAATGTTAAGGCACACTTGCAATCTTCACCATTCTAAAGCTAGAGATAGGAAGATTAGAAATTCAGTGCCTCAGATGTCCCTCAACTGAGGAATGAATACAAAAAATGTGGTATATATACACAATGGAGTACTATTCAGCCATTAGAAGCAATGAATTCATGAAATTTTTGTACAAATGGATGGAGCTGGAGAACATCATCCTAAGTGAGGTAACCCAGTCTCAAAAGAACACTCATGGAATGCACTCACTGATAAGCGGATATTAACCTAGAAGCTTGGAATACCCAAGACACAATTCACATATCAAATGATGCCCAAGAAGAAGAAAGGAGTAGCCCCTGGTCCTAGAAAGGTTCAGTGCAGCAGTGTAGGGGATACCAGGACAGGGAAGTAGGAAGGTGTAAATTGGGGAACAGAAGGAGGGAAGAGGGCTTATGGGACTTTCGAGGAGGGGGGATTCAGGAAAGGGGAAATCATTTGAAATATAACTAAAGAATATATCGAATAAAAAAAAAAAGAAAGAAATTCAGTGCCTGCCTGCCTCAGATACACAGTGAGTTCAAAGCCAGCTTAAAAAAAGGGAAATGAAAAGAAAAGAAAAGAAAGAAGAAACAAATGAAAGAAGAAAAGAAGGAAAGAAGGAAGGAAGGAAGGAAAGAAGGAAGGAAGGAAAAATAAAAACAAAGTAAAAAACATTACATGTCTATAATATTATATAGAACAGAATAGATGAAAATCAATTATTCAACAATAGAAAATATTAAATGAGTTAATTATACACTCTACTCATGGTAGATTGTATAAAAACATGTTGCATGCTGGAAAGGAGAATTGTTAAATTATAAAATAAGTATGCTTAACTCATATTTTGCAAAATACTCTATTTTCTACCAAAAATATTATATTTTTATACATAAAAATGATCAAAATATTGAAATCTGTCTTGGTACAACATCATGTTAGTGTTCAAGAATCACCAGAGAATGATACCACAAAGTCAAATAGTGTGCAAAATCAAAGAGTAAATTTTCTGTGTCCAGGAGTTTCCTCATTCTGGAATGGAGACACCTACTGGGCTGGCAGGCCAAGTTTATATTGTCAGATAGGGTAATTCCAGAGAGGAGTAAGTGCCCTTTTACCTTGATTGGTTAGCTCTACCTCTAGAGGTCTGACTAATTCTACAATTGATTAAGCTCTGGAGACCTCCCTTGGGGGCAGGGGACAGGTCACTTATTCGTTCTAGCCACCTATTCTTACTTCAGGCCAGACGATAAGGTGTCCTCTCAGCTATGGTTCACTGACCACAGGTTCCTGGATCTAGGGCCTCACTTCAAGGAAACAGAAACTTGGCCTAGTCTCCCAAACTGCTAGTTTGCAGCTTGTCATAGAGTCAATCTAGTTCTGGCTAAGTCCATCCTCTCAGTCAGAATAGGACAAACCAAACACAGAAGGAAGACAGAGAGAAGGGACAGGAAACAGAGACCCACTTTTTAACCTACTCAGGAATTCCATAAAAATGGTAAACTGGAAACTGTAACATATGCAAAGGACCTTGTACAGACCCATGCAGATCCTGTGCGTACACCTCTGACTCCATCTATATGAGCTTTGATCGTGTTGATTTAGAGGACCTGTGTTTCTTGGTGTCTTCCATTTCTCTGGCTCTTAACTCTTTCTGTCTCCTTTTTAACAGGGTTCCCTGAGCACTGAGAGGAGGGATTTGGTGGATAAATCTCATGCAGGGCTCTGTGTTCCAAGGTCTCTCTCCTCTACATAATTTCTCCCTATTGGTCTGTGTTCTCAATTGCTGCAGAAGGAAGTTTCTATAATGAGTGCTGAACAAGGCACTAATCATGGGGTCATCCGTACAAAAAAACTAAACCAGGAAATGCTGGGGTTTACTGACTTTACAAACCATCTGGACCTAAAGGATATTTACAGAATATTTCACCCAAACACAAATATACACCTTTTCAGCACTTCACGAAACTATTCTCCAAAATTAAACATGTACCTAGTCACAAAGCAAGCCTCAAGAGTACAAGAAAATTGAAATAACATTGTGCATTCTGTCAGATCACCATGAATTAAAGCTGGATATCAACAACAGAAACAGAAAGTTTACAAACTCATGGAAACTGAGCAAATCACTAATGATGAAAAATATGGGTCAACATAAAAATTAAGAAAGTAATTAAATACTTTCTAATATTGAATAAAAATGAATATACGACATAGCCAAACTTATGGGACACAATAAAGATAGTACTAGGAAACAAATTCATAGCATTAAGAGCCTGAATTTTTTAAAAAATGGAGTGGAGAAATAGTAGTACATGCCTTTAATCCAAGCATTTGGGAGGCAGAGGCAGGTGGATCTTAGTCTGCTCTACAGAGTGAGTTCAAGGACAGCCAAGACTGCACAGAGAACCCTTGTCTCAGGTAAAAATTAAAAAAAAAAAAACTCCACAATAATAAAAATGGAGAAATTTCATACTAGTAAATTAGAACACCTGAAAACTCTAGAACAAATGGAAGATATCACATACAGACAGAGTAGAAGTCAAGAAATAATCAAACTCGTGATTGAAACCAATAAACAAAAGACCGAACAAATACAATCCAAAGCATCAGTGTATCAACGAATTGATTCTTTGAGAAATTCAGTAAGATTAACAAACTATTACCCAAATAAATACAATTACAGATGAAAAGGAGACCCTAACAACAAATCCAGGGAATTCGGGGAATTATAAAGACATACTTTAAAAACCTGTATCCCATTAAAATGGAAAATCTGAAAGATGGATAATTTCTCAATACCTACTACTTAGATAGCTATTGAAAATTTTTTCTACATACTCAATACCTATTACAACAAAGCTAAATCAAGATCAGATAAGCAATTTAAACAGATGTTTAACCCTGGATGAACCAGAAAAAAAAAAAAAAACAAAAAGCTCAGGGCCATATTGTTTTAGCACAGAATTCTACCAGATTTTTGAAGAAAAGTTAAGGTCAAATATTCCTTTAATTATTCTACAAAACAGAACTGGAAGTAATTTTATTCAACAATTACCCTGATAATCAAACCACATAAAGACACAACAAAGGAAGAGAATTAAAAACAAGCTTTTCTATGAACATTGAAATAAAATTTCTTAATAAAGTACTGGCAGATGGAATCCAAGAATACATTAAAACGATTATCCACCATTATGAAGTGGCTTCATCCCAGAGATGCTTACAGTGTTTGACCTTGAGCTGTGTTGATTCTCCTGAACTAGGAGAATATGGCACCCTGGTTCTGTAGGGTAGTTGCTGCTTATTCATTGAATATTAAAGCAGAGGTCTCCACCACTCCTACTTCAGTGTGAAAGCTGAAACTTCCAACAACTTTTACTAATATATGAAAAAATAGACTACTCTGAATTATAATAAAGTAAAATTTATGGGACGTTTATAATTAAAGATTAACATTAAAACACTATGTTAGATTAAGTTATTAGTTTAACTGTAGTAATTCAATTTGGGCTCACGCTAAAAGACAAATTTATGGTTAACTTACAAAAAATTAATATAGATCCAAACATACTGACACAACTTTTAAATTCAGTCACCCAGAAACTGGAGGCATGAAAATCAGGAGTCAAAGGCCAGCCTTGACTGTATTGGGAGTTAAGGCAGCAGAGAAGTTCTAAAGAAAAAAAAATTACAAAAATACCCAAAAGTCAAATTAAACGAAGTATAAGTGAATAAACACATTTAAATTACCACATCTATTGTTTGCTTGTGTAGATGCTCTCAGAGTACTTAAAAGTGTTTGCGAATAGCTTTTTTTTTCTTAAATCTATTTATTTTACAGTTTTATTTACATGTCCTAGCCTGGCAGCCCTTTTATCATAGATCTGTGAGAGACTGGTTTTGATAAAATTTAAAAAAACAACACAAGCAAAGCTGTTATTTTTCATTACAGACAAAAGAAAAATACTCAAGTGATTTTTCAAAATCTGATCATTAAAAAGAAACAAATTAAAAATACATTGCTTGTATGTAGAAACAGTATCTTTATATGATCCAAAATCAGATATATCCTATAGATATCAAATTATAGTAAGAGCTATACAGATTTATATATGGCTGTGAATATATGTAAATTGATGTATGCATAAATATGCATGTAAATGTGTATATATAGAGCTATATATTTTTATGGTTTAATATTAGATACCCGTCACTTTTGCTTTCCTGGAAAAATTGTCCACTATAAAAAAAGCATTATTTGAACATAAGTAAAATATAGAGTACCTCTGAAAACCAATTATCCTGGGGGAAACTGTTCAAGTGTCTTTTGTGAACAATGCCATAGAAAAGCTATCACCCTATAGAAACAGCCCATCATTGTAACACTATAGAAAATGTACTGGTTAGGATGCATATTGACAAAATATAAAGATTTCACAGCCCCACAGTCTTCTTTGGGTATCAGAGAAAAAGAAGAAACAGGCATTTATACTATGTGAACAGCCACGTCTTCTAAGTTCATAGGCCATATCTTTCTTTAATGGGAAGGTGCAGTGGGAGCATTGTCCTTATTACTTTGTAGAATAGACAGAACGAAGGCTGCACAGTTAACAGTCCTGAGTGTCAACCTTTATGTTTTAACAGAAAGCTTTGAGGTACGCTGTGATTTTGATTCACTATGCAGAGTGGTTTGTTTTCTGTTGTGAATAACTGAAGTCATAAATACAGCATTCCTGCTGACTATTGAGTGCCGTGCTACCTTCCCGCTTGGGTGTAAAAGCACGTCAGTTACGAGTGCACCACACTCGTGTGTGTTTGCTGACTCGGTTCAGTGGATGCTGCTGCCTGGAATGATCACTTTGAACTGAAATATGTTTAACTGCAGTTAAGGTTTTAAGGCAGCAGTGTTTTTCAGGCAAGGTGAACACATGACAACAGTAATTCCGTAGTTGTAAATTTCTTAAGTTAATCGTTGTGTGTTAAAACAGTATCGAGCACAAGCCCAACTTTAGTATTTTTGCATTAAACATGAACAAGGTTACTGTATAAATCCGACATATGACATCTCATTTCAAAAATTATTTTCCATAGGCAGTTATTTATATTCTGAAGCATTTTAATTTCTTGAATTAAAGGATGCAATGTAGGTAAAGATATTCCTATATTTTTCAAGTTCTCTTTTGATTGGTAAGGGACAGTGCAGGCCCATCTGTTTTGCAGCAAAGAAAGCCCCAAACCATCTGTGTAGAGCCACATGCCAGCTAAAACACAGGGATATGCACAGTTTTTTTGTTATGAAAAATTTTGCAGAATTTTTTTCTGTATTAGTGTGAATAAATTAGCAACAACTAAATTAAAGAAATCTTTGGAGAACATATTAACTTTCTAGTGCCTACACTAAATCATATCTATTTAGAATTTATGGAGCTGATATTCTCCCTCATCTGAATTTTTCCTTACTGTTTTGAATTTTATACTGAAATTTCGTCAGTGTTTACAAGTAAACAGCTTCATTGTTAATAATGTAAGTTGATTTTCGTAAAACTGATTTTGATTAGGCAATTCATCAGTATTCAAATTTTAATAATTATTGGGAGGTATTTATAATAATACAGTTAAAATCTATATACATTGCACTATTTGCTCATTATCTAGTAAATGTGACTACATCATGGCATATTTTGAAAAACAATTTGCTTTTTTTTTTTTTTTTTTTGCAGTAACTCTGATAAACTAGTTTTGGATTCAGCCCGAATAATTTGATATATAAATCAATTTCTGTCTTTTCGGGAGCAAATAAACATATTGAGTGATAAATTTAACATTAATCATTTTTCATAATTATATGGTTCTGAACAGTTATATTAATATACTTAAAGTGCTTCTAGCTTGAAAATACTCTATACGACAGCCAATAATGGGCTTTTTGCCTAAGCAAAGTTAGCATCTGAGCCCCTTTTCCCAAAAATCAGAGAATCATATACGGGCTAGTAATCTTTCCAAACATTTGAAATATCAAATTTTGTGATCTTCTAGCAAGTCTTTTATCTTCAGCCTACATTAGTTTGTATATGATTGCTATTTGATGAGTTAGGAAATTGCAAGCAGAAGTGCTATGTGAACGCATATTAGCTCCTAATGCAGAGTGAGTACCGATGAAATATGTCACTCTCCGAGGGAGACCTTTTCTGCTATGTTCTACACTGGTGTTGAAAATGCTTATTATCTGTTTAAAAAACATTAAAAGCTTTAAATTCAAGCAGCTCATTTTTCATTTTGTTAATTGCATAACATACTAATGCTGTACTAGGTTGTTTTTTTTCAGGGGTATAATGATGCAACAATATTTACATACCAACTCTGGTTTTCCTTTAATGGTTTCTATAACAAGATCATAATTTCCTTTAGTGTAATCACTGGCAGATTTATTTGGCGTCCCGTCTTCCCTCTGCTCTGGCGTTGGGGCCTGGGAGAGAGAGCATATCTCTGCCTTTCCCTGTACCATTAAGAACACTTTGCTCAGTGTGATTGCTAGAGCCCTATGTTACACTCTTGCCCAATGCCATGTTTAGAAAGCTTCTAAAATTCGGTATCAATAAAAATCAATTGATTCCTATAAACTCTGCGCCTCCCCACACCAAAATTAACAAATTTGCTTAGCCATCACAATTTATGGTAGGGACATGGGTGGGGGAGGGAAATAACACTGGAGAATTTCAGTGACTTCGTAAGATGATTTCTTAAGAGACTGATTGTGCTGTTAGAGATATGGGGTGTTGTTTGTTTTTGTTTTGTTTTTACGCAGTACACTATTAATTTAAATGTTGATGCTAAAAATTGTGGCTCGAACACAGAATACCACACTTCTGTCTGAGAAGTCCTGCTGTCCTGCCGGCTCCCACCACAGTCAAAACACTCTTTAGGCTCCATGCACATCACTCAGCACTATGAACTCATACTCTGAGTTGTTCATTTCCCCACAAAAACATTGATAAGGTGTTAGGTAGGGCTTGTCTGGCTACTTCGCTCAACACGCTTTGGGAGCAGATGAAAACATTGTAATACAACATTCCAAATTTAGTCCCATTTGTACTGCCTAGAGAAACAGGATTAAAAACAACAACATCAACAACTAAAATCCTCAAGCTGTCTCCTAAATGAAGCCATTTTTAGAGAAAATAGCATTAATCAGACCAGTACAGATTTCTGTCGTTTGTTCTTTGAGGACCAACGTGAGAGATGAGATAACTTTGCAACCCTCTCATTGTGTTTTAGAGAGAGCTGGTGAAAGTCTAAACTCTTTTCAGCCAACTAGCTAGTGATCTGTTTTAAACCACAGCAACAGCAAAATTTTGGAAAGACATATGACGAGTCTGAGCAAAGCAGGGATTCTCTGCATGACCAGAACACGGTCCCTGAGTTAGTTATAAGGTTACTCTATCTGGACTAAATGAAAGGGTATGCAGATACGATACACGTTAAATGGGCCCTTAATGTTCGGGGAACATGTGTTTGTGCATCCTCACAGTGGAGAGCCAAACTGGCTCCCACCCTGTCTGAGCGCTCTAGTGGCTAACTCAGGGCTGTTAGCTCACTCTGCTGTAACACATTGCTTCCTGAGGAACACTTAGAGGCATGACTCAAATCTATGGCATCATCTTGATAGAAACCCTTTGCACATTAAAAGCCAGCATAATTACTCCTTGCAAACGGTAAAGGAATAACATTTACTATTTTATTAAAATGTCCTTGCAATAATTTAAACTCAATACAGGGTTATTTAAATTAGTACAGGAAGCAAAATAAACACTTAACTTTGTAGCACACCACAATTAAAAGCTAGAATCTAAATGACAGGCAATTAGTTTTCTCTGTAAAGAGACTGTTTTCCAGATACTGTGTGTAGTAGCTTTATTACTACTCTTCAAGGAGGCCATTTGGCTCTGAGAGGTTTTCTTCTATCTGCCTTTAATCTGCTCAAAAAGGTGTCAAACTTCCCTGCTCCAATACCTGCACAGTGAAGACTCTCTTTTCTTTGATAGTGTATGACTGCTTATTAAAGTCTTCAAGACACTCTAGACTTAGGCAAACACTGTCCAAATGTACCATATTTAGCTTTGAGCTCAAAATCTCCCGAGCTGTCAGTTTAGGTGTTAAAGAGACCATTTGTAAAGCTTGGCTGGGAACTGCCATTATTGACTGGAATGTGTGTTTACCATTACATTCGATGATGAAAGTGGAGCGTGTAGCATATGAGTAAATGTCAGCAGATGTTTCTTCTAAGTGGCCTGGTTTCAACCTCCTGTTGTTTGTCTTGAATACAAATATTAAAAAAGGGAAAAAGGCAGAATTTTTATGACATAAGTGCAAGGGTAGTTAGATTTTTTTGAAAAACAACAAAAATAATGGCTAGAATATCAGACTGATAGCATAAAGTAAAATTAAGAGTTAGTTGGCTGTGTTCAGCTAAGGGTTTTTAAACAGCTCTAGCAAAAAGAGAAACCATGTCTACCATTATGTGTTTAGAGCAAGATTAAATCTCATGGATGCTTGTGTTTGGCAGTTATTATTAAAGATTTTTTTTTTTTGCTCACTAGTCATTGAGTTTATTTCCTGAGAAAAATTGAGCTTGGTTGGGGTCTTAAACCTTTACTAGTTGTCAAGGGCATAGGACAGACGCACTCCTTAGCAATGGAGCCCGGTTTCTAGCTCTTACTTTGAAAGGAAGTTTTTAAGCACAGAAAGCATACCACATAGCACAAGGAGGGCAGGCAATGTAAGTTCGATGCATTAGAAATGAAATAAGTATTTTAAGTGGAAAGATGCAGCCTTTGTTCATCCTGCAGTAATTTTTGTGGATGTAATAGATTAAGTGTTTTCCTGTGGTTCTTGGGGGGAGGGTTGTAAATATTTAGATGTCCTTTGAAGAGGTGTAAAATGACTACAGACAATCTGGAGGGTAGCTTTCAGAACAAGATGTGTAACTTTTGAAATTGGGCACTTGTCTAGCACAACTATCAAACATGATTAGTCTAAAATACTTCAGAGAAAATTTTCAAATATTATACATGTCCAAACTATTCTGAATTTGTCCCCATTTTCATTTATTTAAAGGATAATAACTTGTACTTTAGACTCTAAAGGGCACTACTGGCTAACACGTAATGTCTCTCAAAATCAGGACTAGCAAAGCCACTGAAGTCATGAGCAAAGCACCTTTTAGCTTTCCTAGGGCAACATCTCTTCTCGGGCCAGCGCATAGTCGCAGCTTGCCTGTTAACGTGGTTGTTTTTATTTGCTTTGAGTTATGTACATTGATATTGACCACAATTAGACATTGATAATGCATAATTATACATTTTCTTTTATTTTTCAAGTGCAAATGCCTAATTGCTTGTGCAATTATATAGTAAGTACCAATCTGTTGCCTGTAATATAGAAGCTAGTGTTGAGTAAAAATTAAAATCATTAGTGTGATTTTTGAATTCTATGTCAATAAATGGTATATGTTTCCTATATATGACATTGCTATAGTATTGATCAAGCAGTTATCCTTGAAAATGGGACATGCTCACACATGATGTTTAATTACTCCTAAGAGAGAACATTGTGACAGTGATGCTAATCAAAATGTCAAACTTAATATTTAACAATCAAGCCTTTGATTTTTTTTTTAAAAAGGAACAAAGTACTGTGTTTACTGAGACTTCCTGGTGGAATAATGTAATGTTTATTTTGATAACCTCACTGGATTTCAATATTGAAGCTAAATCTGCTTTTCCAATAGTTGGCAAATCTCTGCTGTTAATTTCTGCTTCAGAAATGGCAAGCTGACACATACCTGTCTTCCTCTCATAGTATGAAAACATACCTCAACTATTGCTTCCTTTCTACCAGATGCTGCATTACTTGGTTCAGTCACAAATGTAAATGGAAGTCCCCTCACTAAATAAACTTTACACTGTCAGTTGACAGGCACCTACTTTCATTTCATTCATAATTTTTACAAGTTCACTCAGTCTTTGTTCTTGTTTAAAATCTAGTCTGTCTCGGTCTCTGTCTCTCTGTCTCTCTCTGTCTCTCTGTCTCTCTTTCTCTCTTTCTCATGTTTCTGACACCAGAGCATCTTCTCATTTATAGAGATACAAGGTACAGAGCAAAATGCCTACCCTATTAGTTAACACTGATCAATGTAACTACCTACATTTAACTATTATCAAAATCATTCTCTGAGAATGTATTACATTGGAAATGAACTACATGAACTACATGAAAAGTTCTTCAGATGATTAGAATGTAAAAAGACCTGAGAAACCCTAGCATTTGTCTACTCCTCATTTGTCATGTTAGGAAATGGGACATAGAGAGAGCAAGAGGCCCTTGCTGTGTGTGGTAGACAACTCAGAGATTTCTTTGGTTGCCATCACCTGCTGTCCCATGGAATCCCGACATCATCTTTCTGCATGCTATGAATCAAGGGTACAACATGAATACTCCAACTCTTCTGTTTACTATAGCTATCCATAGAAGTTGGGGCATTGGGCAGGAAAGAGTTAGCTGTCACTGCATATTGTATCCTTATGAAAGACACTGAGCAAGAATTTATTGGAAATTGATATTAATTCAATTAATATTGCCTGGCAATTCTTAGATATAAGACATAAAATGGTAAAGAGGTTATGGTGAAGAAATTTCAATAATCATTTCATAATTTTACACCTAATATTCATAATTAGGTCAAAAATGGTTACTCTCACTTCACTGTTTCAACAATGAACAGTCCTTAGGGCCATTTGGTGACTCTCAAATGCCTAGAAAAATGATGCCTTGTTTAGGGAAATAGATTCTAGATTTGAAGATCTAATGGTAGAGTCTTCTTAACCATTAAGTAAATTGGCATGGGGAGTTAAAGAATCACTATGTTCATGTTAGCATTCTCTAAAGGTAGAAATTGACACAGAAAAAATTTCTAGAAAAAAATTTATTGGTAAGATGACTTCAGAGTACAATATAATTGTCATGTTGAAGTCAAATTTCCCTTTAAAGAAATTCTTAGAGACTGCTAACATTGCTATATGAATCCCCATGGTTTGTCATGTGGACAAGACACAGTACACAGCAGTGCTCTTGGATAAGATTTTTTTATGTTCATTTGTTACTTTCGAATAAAATCTGTGTCTGTTCTGACTTAGTAGTTTAATAAAATAATTTATTGACAAAGAAACCCTGCCAGCATGCTCCACATAAACATGGGGTCCAGCAAAGTGTTCCTGGGGACTCAGTCAAGAGTTCTCAGCCTATATGTATCTGGGTTCACCAGGGCCCCCACAGATACATTTTTCACTCTTTAATGCTCTTGGTGCCTTGTGAGGAACAATTTGTAGATAATGAACGCTGTCATGTTCTCTTAGGTATCAGTCTTTAGATTCATGTTTTGGTGATAGGTCTGAAGTAAAGTTGTAAACAATCCCTAATGTTGTTTCAAATCAGCTTTTAAAGAGATCCTCAACTCCAAGATCTCCTGAGTTTTGTAGAGTTCTTTCTCCTTGATCTGAACAACCAGTTAAGATTAAAGTGTTAATGTTTTCTGCAGGAGAGATTGTATAGAATGCATATCAAAGGTCACTCATCTCATTTGTAACTCCTCCTATTGGTTTGAAAACTAACTTAAAAGCAATAAGTATTCTGTAGTTTCCTATGTTTATAAAAATTGTTTCAATAACAATTTTTTTCTTATATAAAAAAAAGAAACAATTCAAACTGACTAGTCACAGGATAAAAAGAAATAAGTTACTTTACTCAGCCAAGCTCAATCTTTAATTAGAAAAATCATGGAAATTCTTTTAGCACTATTAACATATAAATCCTTATTATTTGTAAGACTACCTAAGTGTGTTTGTTTTCTACTTTATTAAAATAGCTACAAAATAGAGCTCCACTGAGTAATACTGAACCCTGAGGAAGAAAACTCATCAGCATTATTAAAACTTTACACTTCCAATAGTGACTCTATGACTCATTGTCTTTATGTACTAACATTGTCACACAATTAAATCATTATCTATCAAATATAGGAACAGAATTTTACAACATGAGATGAGCCAAATATCATCAGATAGTTTGTAATCTATGCAATTGTGAATCTCATATTAATGAGAGGATCCACATCAGAAATTAGTAACAGGAGGTATCTTACAGATGGATGGTGGTTAAAAAAAAATCCTATTCAGAATGAAAGTAGCAGCAATGCAAATTAGTGCAAAATGAAAATTTTTGTTTACAAAAATTAAGGAGAAATTGCACAGATTTAAACTTAAGTGTGTTAATTCCCAACATTGTCCATAAGTCAGTGTCTTTGAAAATCTCAACAATTCAACTTCCTGAGAGTAGTAATAAAATCATCTTCTGTGAGCATCATTATACTTCCACCTTGGCATGAATATTGGCGAACCCTTGTAATTGTTTCCAGGTACGATACTCTAGTCTTCATAATGAATGATAAAGAGCCGAAATTAGCTGAAGGTGCACCAGCCCTAAAGAGTAAGGACCTCAGAGCTTTCAGAAGATGGAGACAACAGAAAAAATATTTCTTTCCAAGTGTTTCCATATTTAAATATATAGTGAGGAAAGTGGAATTTTCAAAAAATGGAAGAGTGATAATGAGAGGAGTGGGGAAAAGAAAAGAGGAAAGTGAGACAGGAGGGCAAGGAGAGGAGAGAAGGGAGAGAGAGAGAGAGAGAGAGAGAGAGAGAGAGAGAGAGAGAGAGAGAGAGAGAGAGAGAACATTTTGGCTGATAAGATCCTCCTGAATAAAATATTATCTGAAACAAATGTTTAAGTCAGAAAACACCTGCCAATGTAGATGTGCCCTTCAATAAAGATGGTGCCTCTATCCTCACTTAACATGTTTCTTAGCAATAAAATGTTGGCATTAAATTTAAACATAAGTACAGTATAAAAGAGGCATAGAGCTATATCTTATGAGCATGGTGTTATAGGACTAAAACAGAGATTTCCAATGACTTGACGTTGCAATCCTAATTGCTTTTAAAGGCCACAGTTAATACAAGGTTTAATGATATGACTTACAAAGTAATGGTAAGCAGAGTGATACCGGTCTGTTACTGGTAATGGAAAAAAAAAGATTAACCCTTACAGACAAATTTGATATTATCAAAACAGGACACATTATTTTTACTGTCTATGGTTTGTTTACTAGACGATGTAAAGCATCTTCCATTTTTAAATAGAAATGACATTACATGATCATTTCTATTTACATGTGCTCTGTATATTCTAATGGATCCTGAATGCTTTTAAGATAAATATAGCTTTGTGGATTCATGTGATAATATAAGTTGTAGATCTGAATGAAAATGGACTTCTTTCATGGATCTCAAAATAATTTTCCTTAAACTTATAGTATAATTTTCAATGAAAACATTCAATGGTTTTATCCTTGCAAGCCATGAAAACTGGCAGACGTTCTTATAACCTTGATTTGAAATAAATGTAAAATGTCCTGAAAATGGAAAATTGAAATTGTCAAAATAAGGAAAACCAGACGCTACCATTTTTGAAAGAAAACTTTCATAAAACAAGAATATATTAATTGCTATGGCAGTTGTTATACCACATCCCCCATGTTAAAACTGAATAAAGAGAAAGAATAACCTTTGAAATCTATTACAATCAATATATTTATAACTAGAAATATAAAATTTGTATACTCAAGGAAATGTTTATTAAAAATATGTTTGTTCTAAAATGTGTACATATCATAAGGTAATTAATATTATATAATTCTAAATGTATTTTAATGGAATATTTTGATAGCTGTATTTTATTTGAAATATGGGTCTTGTTATAAATTGGAATATCAGAGCAACTTTTTCATAATATATGTCTTAAAGAGGTGACTTACAAGTCATGTGAGTTTATGTTAGAAAATTAAATAAGAGAAAGAATAAGATAAAACATTGTTGAGATTGCATATAGTAAAATATGAGGGGCAGACTAATTACAGTTAATATTAAGTAATTAAGTTAGAGTTTCAGTACAAAGAGTAATTTAAAATGTCACAGTAAAATAGGTATTGAAGTTAGACACACCAAACACATGTCATAGAAAATAAAGTTTACTAAATGTCTATCATTCACTACACATTTAAGAACTATAAGCTAAGTATGTATAATGTTGATATCACAGTTGAATACTATGATTCTAAAAACTGATTTTGATATTATCATTCCGTATCTACAAAACTGAATAGCTTTTTCCATTCATTTAACAATCGAACCATTGAGATTCTTCTTTAACACACTCATGTAAACTTGTACCCCCAAAACGACATAGTATTATGATGTATGGGAGGGTTTTGGTTCTGTTTTATTATTATTTTCTTACTCAAATGTCACATACCCAAATTCTAATGTATGAATACCTCCAATTACAACTGTGCATATATATAGTAAGTATTTTAAATGATCATGTCCATTTACTTCAGTATGTATGCACAATGTGAATAGTCAAGAAAGAAATCTAATTGTGTTCACTGGAATTCCTAGGGGCATAAAGATTTGAATAATATATCATTTTTTAAAAAAAAGAACTTTTGACATGTAAAATATCAATAAACCATGGCCAATCTAATAATTTCTCAAATAAAATATCCAGAGCAAGTTATTTCCCCTGCTAAATATTGTAAGAGATGGTAAATCAAAATCATGCTTTAGAGTGCTTAGGAAAACCAGTGTGTCACACAAGGTCAAACTGAAGTCTTACCAGAGTGACTGAAGCAAGGATGGCTTGAGGAAAAAGCTTATGAAACCTACACAGTTTTCAAGGCCCTTGGTGTAAGCAAGAATATCAACTGGGACATTGGTTCATAATAGGCTTCAATGTTGAGAAAATCTCAAGAAATTCAGGAGGGAAATATCAAGTGCTGTGCTTCTAGAGAAGAAAATTTGAAGGGTCAAAAACGCAAAGTAAATGGAGATTCATTATTTTTTGAGAGAGAAAAAGGAAATATTTTGTTGAGATAAATTAAAATGGCTATATTGATAGGAAATAAGTAAATCTCAAAGGAAGTCATGGAAATCTTGAATGTAGATTAATACTACTTTTATCTACAAGGAAGTTACTAAGCACATAGGTACATTGAATAGTAGCTTAAGAAATGAGGCCAGAAGAAGATTATACAAGGATAGATTATTTCTTCACTCTTGGTCCTGGTAAGGATCATTTATGTTATGCCCTTTCCCACTCTCTCCTCCAGGAACTCCCTATCCAATCCCCCCTTCTCCTGCTTCTACGAGGGTGTTACCCCACCCACTCCCACCTTCCTGCCCTGGCATTCCCCTACAGTGGGGGAGGAAGGGTTAGGGTTAGCATTAGGGTTAGGGTTAGGGTTAGGGTTAGGGTTAGGGGTTAGGGTTAGGGTTAGGGTTAGGGTTAGGGGTTAGGGTTAGGGTTAGGGTTAGGGTTAGGGGTTAGGGTTAGGGCTAGGGTTAGGGTTAGGGTTAGGGTTAGGGTTAGGGTTAGGGTTATCGAGCTTTCACAGGACCAAGAGCCTCTTCTCCCAATGATGCTCTGCAACATAAATGGTTGGAGCTATGGGTCCCTTAATGTGTAATCCTTGGTTGGTGGCTTAGTCCCTGGTAGCTACAGGAGGTCTGCTTGGTTGATATTGATATCTTCCTATGGGATTGGAGAGATGGTTCAATAATTAAAGGCTAGGCTCACAACCAAGAATATAAGAGGAGATATTTTTAAAATGTATTTTTAATTTTAATTCATTATTCAACAGCTCTTCATGGTAAAAGCCTTGGAAAGATCAGGAATTCAAGGCCTCTACCTAAAGATAGTAAAAGCAATATGTAGCAAACCAGTAGCCAACATCAAACTAAATGGAGAGAAACTTGAAGCAATCCCACTACAATCAGGGAACAGACAGGTCTGTCCCCTCTTTCCCTACCTATTCAATTTAGGAATCAAAGTCCTAGGTAGAGCATTTAGACAACAAAAGGAGATCAAAGGAATATAAACTGGAAAGGAAGAAGTCAAACTATCACTATTTGCAGATGATACGATAGTATACTTAAGAGACCCCAAAAATTCCACCAGAGAACTCCTTCCTAAACATGAAAAACAACTTCATCAAAGTGTCTGGATATAAAATTAAAATTAACTCAAATGAATCAGTAGCCTTCCTCTACTCAAAAGATAAACAGGCTGAGGAAGAAATTAGGGAAATGACACCCTTCACAATAAACACAAATAATATAAAATATCTTGGTGTAACTCTAAACAAGCAAGTGAAAGATCTGTATGACAAGAACTTAAGTCTATGAAGGACAGTCATTTAAAACTTTGGGAGAAGTAGGCATTGAGTAAAACCAAGCCTTTAAGGTGGGATGCTGGCCTCATGACAGCTCAATGCATCATTTCACTTCCATGTTCTTTCTTCTGTTGCCTGACAAGGAATGACACATATTCTTTTCAAAATAAAGCAGCAAGTATATTCTTATAGTCAAACATGAAAGCTGGATTAGTGTTAAAAAATTATTGATAAATGAATATTATAAATACAAGGAGACAATATAGACCAGTGGTTCTCAACCTGTGGGTTGCAATGCCTCTAGGGTTAAATGACCCTTTCTCAAGGATGACCTAAGACTGTCAGAAAACACAAACATTTATATTATGATTCATAACGGTAGCAAAATCAGTTATCAAATAACAACAGAAATAGTTTTATGGTTGGAGATCACCGTGACATAAGGAACTGTATTAAAGGGTTGCAGCATTAGAAAGGTTGAGAACTGCTGATATAGATGAACTCTTAAATGGTAGAAGTATTAAAATACTTTCAAACACATATTTGAGATAATTTGGCCAATATGTAAGAAGATAAACAAAATCTGAGAATTTATATTCTATGACTGAAATCTATAAATGAAATAAATAATATCAACCTAAAATACAGTGTCATAAACTATGATTTCAATAGAAGCTTAACAATAGTTGAGAAACAGCTAAAAGAAGACTTCAAAACATGAAAGACAGTGAGTAGAAATAGTCTGCAAAAGAATGAAATGAGTAGAAAGTTTGGGAGTAAATGAGTAAAATATGTATTAGGGCAGCAAAGAAACAGATGAGTGTAGCAAAGGATATGAGGCATGTGCACAATGAACACTGATGTGAAAAGGGTAATAAATGCAAGATTGCAGACATAGTACCAAAAATTTAAAATACTGAGGAAAATTACAAGGAAAATTAAGTATGTTCTACAAACAAAAAGCAAACAATGTAAATGACAGTACTTTGAATGTTTATAAACAAAATACAGTGTTTAAAAGATATGTTTCTCCCTCAAATGATATAAGGATTCAATCAAGGCTTCTGTAGATATTTTAATATATGAAAACCAGAAGAATTATTTTAGGATTCAAATGTAAATGCAAAGGGATAAGAAAAGATTATCCAGAAGATGATTAAAAAGAGGGACATGACCAGAGATCATGGCCATGGAAAAATCATGGGAAATTTTGACAGCTCTAGAGAGTTCTAGGAGAGAAGTAGATAAATCTACATTACAGTCATTGCCCATGGTGAAATGCCACCCCTCTTAGTAATACACAAAGATAAATTCTAATGGTCCATGTTTTATACACATATATATATTCAATATTTCATAGAAACAAAAAAAACCTAAAATAGTGATAAAAACTTCCAAATACAGAAATGTATTTTAATGCTTTGGGGTAAAAAGGTAAAGAAGGAACATGAAAACCACCAACCACAAAGGAATATCACATTAAAATTGGGGCTTATATTTATTCAAACACACTATTTAGAAGATGGTCAGAAATGGGGGTCAAAGCAAGCTCGAAAAGATGCATACTTAAAATATACCTGGTTCTATACAACTAAGTAAAAAGAAAATAAAAATATATATCACAACTAATCAACTGCCACATAAGATCATGTCCAGTGTCTAAAATGAAAAACAGAATAGCTCTCTTAAAAAATATTAGTGGAAGTGTAAATTACCATACTATGAGAGATAAACAAGAGCCAGAAAGGCAAATGTCACATTTTCTCTTTCATGTTGAACCAAGGATATATATGTACCCATATTGATGGCATGAAAATGGAAGAGGAACATTTGGCAAAAGAACAGGACTAGGGGTAGAAATGAGGGCAGACTTTCCCCTGGAAAGGCATACAGCTCTTCTACTGTTTGTGGAGCAAATCTATAGTGACTGCAGAACAGTGAATTAAGGCTTAGTGCTGTGAAAATGTTCTCTTTCAAGATTCCAACACAAACAATTGTATTTACCACCAGCTACAGGCTACTAATTCAAGAGGTTCTAGTTTTGAGATTACTACACTTTATAACAATCTATAATTATGATGTGTAGGAAAAATGCAAAGTAAAGTTGAAATGCTACATCATTGCATCCTAACCACCAAAGGGTAATATCAGCAAACCGTGGCGAGAATAGGAAGCATTGTTCATGCAGAACTGAAACCTTAAAAACACTTAGAGCATTGGCCAAATCAACCACAAGTATACATGTGCTCCATTCTTTGGTATGTATGTAACAGAATATACATTTATCAACCAAAAACTATTATAAGAAGGTTAATAGTAGCCAAAAAGTGTTACATTTCAAATGCAGGCCTATGTTTGAATTTGTATGAGAAAAGACTCAAGAATGAGTATCAGTGATCAGACAGAATAAGTGGGAATTTATTACATGCCAAGAATGTTCAACTCTTGAACTTTCTTTGCATCATCCACATAGTATCACTATATTAAAATATTCAAAGAAATGTATATCTTTAACTTCTGTATCTTTGGCTGCATGTTTTATTAAATGAAACTATTACTTAACACAAACATATCCCATGGAAAATTAAATTTTGTTTTAGAGAAAAAAATATACTTTCACATTTTGTCTTCTTCAAAGATATGCAGTAGTGATAGAGAAGTGTTATTACTACTTAGGCCTCTATATTGGTTTGATGGAAACTTTAGTCCTTGACTTTATTTGTGGTAAAGAAAAGTTAAGGCAGCAGGTTATAAATACTACCACAATAAGAGCTTCAGCTAAAAGACACCATAGTTCATAGCAAATTATCATTTAGATCATATATGACTGGACATTACCCCTTGCTTGTACATTTTCCTTTAAGACATCAAAAATACCATATTGAGAAATAATGTTGTATTGCAAAGCTGCTGTATACCTGTGAAGTGTATAGTGGGAGACATTATTTATTTTATACACTATAATGAATAAAATAAACCCATTGTTAAAACCCATTTTGGATTTTTACTAAAGGATCAGTGATTGATCACTTAGTCTATAACCTAGGTAGCTTTAATATAGAATATCAGCTTAATACCTCCTACCCCTTCAAACATTGAACTCTCAAGCAATTCTAAGAGGCCAATTCTTAGCATTCTGCGGTAGTGATTTGTAAAATGTTTGTTTCAGACATCAAATGTTCTGTAGAGATACTCACATTTCACTAGAGCTGCTTAGCAAGGCATTTCCCATTTGATGACATTGAATGGAACCCCTGAACAATGAGTTAATCAGTACTTGAAACATTTCTATCTCACTTTCTTAGGCCAAGGGATAGCTAACTTTCCTTCAAAGACAGAGCACATAGCATTTTCTGTAATGCAGACTACTGGGACTACAACACTGGCAAGAGGTGTGCTACATCTTGATCTTCAATGCATTGAAGAACAGTATTACGTTAAACTGCAGTGCATTATCTAAAGCTAATAGCAAATCACCTAGAGTGTAGTGGACATCGTCAAACAAATCACATCCTTCTCAAAACAGAAGAGTCAGCGAATTTCTACTGTG
Organism: Apodemus sylvaticus; assembly: GCF_947179515.1. Taxonomy (NCBI): domain Eukaryota; kingdom Metazoa; phylum Chordata; class Mammalia; order Rodentia; family Muridae; genus Apodemus; species Apodemus sylvaticus. Next base: position 72,746,939 of record NC_067477.1, on the reverse strand, counting down.
ATGAATGGAGCCTGCTTTCCTTACCTCAAGAAAACCATGATCATCCATTTTATCATGCTACCTATGACTCTAAAAGTCAGATTCCCTCATATGCCATTATTTCCAGCAATGAATGCATCTCATTTTATGAAATTCTTCAGCTTTCCTAAGGAAGGTTTATAATTAATTCCTTGGCCTAAAGAAGGAGACTCACATTTTCTCATAGTTCCAAGTGTCATGCAACTAGCAATCATTTATTTCCCCCAAATTTAAGCAGTGAAGCATGAAGGGAAATGTGATTTAGGTCATTATGATGCATTTTTGGAAATATAAGCTGGAACATGTATCACAATTTGCTTCTAATTTCAATTTTAAATGTTCTTCTAAGCACTTTTTTTTTAATTGTATGCTATTAGCAAAATGTGTGGATTGTGGTCAAGGAATTATAAATTCATTTGAACTCAAAGTTTAAGAGTTTGACCACCTAGTCTGGATACAAGCTTTATATTTACAATTCCCTACAGTGACTACTACCTGTTACTCCGATTACTTTCATTCACATCATAGTGTGCTTGAAAAGCATTTTCTTCTTATATACTTTCAAGATTAATTCTAAAGTACTCAAATGAAGACCACAGTCAAGTAATTTCCTATACTTTTTCTGTTATAAGATAATGGTTATTCATATATGCATTAGTTTTTCTCCATCAATTGAGGGAAAATTTTAGACACACACACACACACACACACACACACACATTCAACTTTTTAGGATATAATAAACAGGATATAGAAAAATATTCAAGCAGATTAACCTTCACTATGAACTATGAATATGTTAGGATTACATATAGGCCTATTAGTTTAAGGTGAAAAGTCAGATTTTTGTAAAAAGAAAAATTTAGTAGACCTTCAGAGATATTCTTGTCTATGATATTTCATTGGCCTAGAAATTATCAGAAATTCTACATTTGTGAATGTAGCAATAAGGATGATGCCTGGACATAGCTAACTTAATCTTTAAGATTTCAAGTTCTTGACCATATTTTTACTCACAAATATGCTAGTACAAATAATTTATATACACCAGCAACCAGTGTTATAGCTCTTCATCCCAAAATTGAGTTAAAACATTTCACCACTGGAAGAAGTGATTACGAATAATGAAATATTTTTATTTTATTAATCATTTTATTTGTTTACATTTCAAATAATATCCCTTCCTGGTTTTTTCTTCACAAATTCCTCATCCCTCCTCCCCTTTGCCTCTAGGAGGGTGCTTCCCTACCCACCTACCCATTCCCACCTTACCCCTTTAGCATTCTCTTTTTCTGGGGGCATCCAACCTCCACAGGACCAAACACCTCCCCTCCCACTGATGCTAGATGACAGTCTTCTCTACATATGAAGCTGGAGCCAGGGACCATGCCTTGTATACTCTTTGGTTGGTGGTTTAGTCCCTGGGAGCTCTAAGGGGGTCAGTTAATTGATACTGTTGTTCTTCCTATGGGGTTGCATTCCCCTTAAGCCCTTCTTTTAACTCTTCCATTGGGGTTCCTGGGCTCAGTCCAATGGTTGGCTGGGAGCATCCCCATCTGTCTTAGTCAGGTGCTGGCAGAGCCTCTCAGAGGACAGCCATACCAAAACACTTTTGGTTGAAAACTGTCATTATAAACCTGGAGCAGAAATGAACTACTCATTAGAAGTTTGCTCTTGAAATAACATACACATTCACAGGTCCTTAACTGGTATACTGAAGTTATCTAAGCTAAATGTAATATGGTAGGGGTAAATTGTCTTTTGGTACCCAAATTTTAGTTTCTGTCATGATGTGGATCTTTAACATTGATTTTCATTATAAAGATTTTAAGGAATAATGCTTCAGTATATAAGAACCATAAAACCTGTGAGAATATGAAGAAGAGAGCTGAGAAGAGTTGTTTTTAGAAGGAGCAAAAAGGACAAGTGAACAATTTTGAAACAGAATGAACGGAATTTAAAAATGCAAATAAATGAATCATATTTTTCACAGAAGCCAGATGCCCACTTGCTTCTATGTTACAAACCAATAGAAAAACATTATTTATAAGGAAAGGTTTGCACAACAAAAACAAAATGATGTATTTAGAAAAACAGTCTATTGATCCATCTGGTTTACATGTCTATATAAAAAGTGGAGTGTGCCGAGATGGCGCTGCACTTAGCTCTATCTCCGTTGTCTATATCAAAGTTGCTTAATATTCCTTCAGGTTGAAAGTGAGAAAAATGTATGGCATTTACAAAAATTCTTTGTGTATCCTTCATAAAGGATCTCGGTTAAGACTTTTAAAAAGTATCTAATTTTCAAAACCTGTGAAAAATGCTCTTATGTTCAAATATCAACCTGTATCGTGATATATTATTGTGTATAACTCCTATCAGATCCATATCACATGATTGTGTTTGGAAGAAGTCAAATATCCTATGAAAACAGTTTTCTCTTCAAATAATTTAGTTGGGTAAAGAGATAAGTAACAAGTGTCTTTGTCAATGAAAAGAGACAGAAAAGGGAATAAAGCACTTGATTCTAGAAAACTATTCATTGATAACAATTTAAATGCAGAAAAAAATGTTGTATAACACTACACACATGAGAAACATAGATGCTAAAATGTGTCTATTTTAAACTTTGATCACATTTAAAATGTGATCACATTGAGCTGAAGAATGGGTAGTTGTTCTGTCATGTTTGAGTTCTATAATTGGATATTATCATTGTCACAGCTATTTTATGTCATTTGTAAAGAGTGATTCTAAATTGAAAAGATGCTTTCCTAAGATCTGCTTGCAGTCAAGCCTGCCATCCATTTGCTTAATTAGTGATGGGTGTACCAAGGCCCAATGCAGTGTAGGTGGCCAGTCCAGTGGTGGTCCTGGGTGCTGGAAGAATGCAGGCTGTGAAAGCCAGAGAGGAACAAGAAATTAAGCAGCACATTTCCATGGCCACTGAATCAGCTTCTGCCTCCATACTCCTGCCCTGTTTGATTTCCTGTACTGAGTTTCATCAATAATCGACTCTACTGTGTAAGCTGAAATAAAGTCATTCTTTCTAAGTTGCTTTTGGTCATTGTGCTTTAAAATCACAACCTAAGAGTAACAGAAATTGGTACATTTGACCACAGATTTCAGAGGATTATGAAAGTACTTTGGCACATTGGGCTTGACACTGTGAGAGACCAGGGCAGCACACTGGTGATGGACTAAAGGTGTCATGGAGAGAGGATGAAGTTTGGCACTATTGGCAGAGTTAGAGTGCCCAAAGAAGCTCTCAGAGAATACGCATAATCCACTTGCAGTGGAGACTTGAGAATTTGGGGCATGACAATATCATGGGAAACCCACCAAGGACAGCAGCATACACAGAATGGAGCTTCCTGAACATAAGAGATGAGCTGGCTATACTGTAGATGACTTCCCAAGCATGTTAAAGGAACACAAAAGATTTTGAGTGAGTGCCGAGGTCTAACACTAATCTTTACACTGTTGGACTTTGGGTTTGCTTTGATTTGATCGGGGTCATTTACAGGTTCTTCCCACAAGTAATAATAAATTATTTGACTTTTTAAAAATGTAATAAGAGCTCACAGTTAAGATGATTTGGAATTTTATAGAAACTTTGGAATTTAGAGAATTTTTTCTTTCATTTTGAATTTTTTACTAGCGATATTCTTTATTTACATTTCAAATGTTGTCCCCTTTCCTGGCTCCCCCTCCTCCGAAAATCCCATAAGCCATCTCCCCTTCTCCAATTAACCCTCCCCCACGTCCCTGTCCTGGTATTCCTCTACACTATGGCATCAAGTCTTTCCAGGACCTCTCCTCCCTTTGGTGTCTAACAAGACCATCCTCTGCTGCTGATGTGTCTGGAGCTATGGGTAACTCCATGTGTGCTCTTTGGTTGATGGTTTTGTCCCTGGGAGCTCTGGGATTGTTGGGTGACTCATATTGTTGTTCCTCCTGTGGTGCTGAAAACCCCCTCAGTTCCTTGGGTCCTTTCTCTAGCTCCCCCATTGGGAACCCTGTGCTCAGTTCAATGGCTGGCTGAGAGTGCCCCTCTCTTTATTTGTCATGTACTAGGAGAGCCTCCTGGATGATAGCTATATCCAGCTCCAGTCAGCAATCCACAATGTGTCTGTGGATTGTGAGCATCCACAATAGTGTCTGGGCTTTGTAACTGTATATCACCCAGCATGCATCCCTGGGTGAGGTAGTCTCTGGATGGTCTTTTATCCAGAGATGAAATGGAGAAATTTTTGGATATATTAAAATAAAACTTTAATTATTTAGAAAATATTCAGGATTTTTAGAGAGATTTGTGTTTTAAAAAGACTTAAATTTTAAAGTATTGAGAGTTTAAATATTGGGAAATTTTAAGTTATTCTGTGTTTACATTTTGATATTAACATGAGAAATTGAGATGAACACACAAGAAAGGTTATGGTTTAATAGACTTGTATTATTGTGTATTGCTGTGTCAATTTGACAAGGGGTCAATTGTCCTGGCTAGTTTATGTCAACTTGATACAAGATAGAGTTGTTTGAGAAGAAGAAACCTCTGGTGAGAAAATACCACCATTAGATTTACCTCTAAGTAGTTCTGCAGTGCATTGTTTAAAACAGTGATTAATGAAGGAAGGCACAACCAACTGTAAGCTGTGCCAACCCTCATTTGGTGGTATGGTATAAGCAAATAGGCTAAACAATTCATAGAAAAAGAACTCCTTCATAGCTTTTGCTGCAGTCTTTGTCTCCAGGGCCATACTATCTTTGAGTTCTTGACTCAAAGTTGAAACTTAGTGTCAACTGGGCAAAACCCAATTTTAAGTCACCAACTCACTGAATTGAACACTATCATATCATTTAAAAACATGTTTAATATGAGGCCACAGAGCAGAAATATGTACAACTTTGGGTGCTTAAAAAGCATTCAAGTTGGCCAATGTATATAACACAGATACCTCTTTTTATTTTTATTTTAATAGTCTCTTAAATACTTCTCCTTCAAATCTATTAATACATTACCATTACTGTAAGTTCACTTATATGCTTTTAAAAGGGTTAAGCCATAAGAAAGAAATGGGGAATTAATAATAACTGTGGAACTGGGGTTAAAGAGCAACAGTGCACAGAAGGAAAGCCTGTGCACAAGGACTTTTCTCTGATAAAATTATCGATATTTTCTAGTTCGTATCACTGGATTTAGGATAACCTTTTGCTTTATAGTATTAGAAGTTGTCTGAGGTAAACACCCTGAACTTCTTGACTAATGCTTTTTATTTGTTTACTATGAGATATTAAATGAGAGCTCCTCTTTTTTTCCTTTTGTATTTATACACACTTTATCAGATCCAGGGAACTACAATGAGATCAGAAATTTGTCAGTCTTACTGCTATTTCATTTCAAAAGTGTCAGAAGTTTGAAAACACACACTGTTTACCTAATTTTCCTACAGTATCTAAGACAGTTATTTCATGGAGAGTAGGTGCTAAGAAAATACTTCTGCCTATTGAGTAGCAGTGTTTATGCATACCATATACAAGTAAATTTCTTATTCTTTAGCTCTTAATGATAAAGATAAAGTCCTCTATGATCGGGAAATCATACACTCTTTTACTTTCTGAACCACCAACTCATGTCAAATGACTTAGGCCCATACTATAGAAAATCCCCTGAATCCTCATACCTCATTATGTGATTTGTAGACAGACCACATCGATTTCACTTCTGAGTAGATTCAAAACACAAATGCTCCCATTCTCCCTATGTCCACTACACTATGTTTAATAATATCCAGGCAACCCATATACATACATGAAATTTAGAAAGATGGTTATATCAGAAGCAATTTTCCAGCATGATCTTCAGTTATATCAGCATCACCATCAAATTCATAAGAAGTGAAAACTCAGGCCTCCTGCCTAGCCATAGGGCAAGTATCACCCTTGCAAGGTTCTTTGAAATGTTGACCTGTATCATTAAATCACAGCGTGCTTCAAATATTTTCAGTGTTTTGAACCATTTGGTTACCATATTTTTCATAATACTTCTAAGACATTGGATGCCTAGAAAAATAAAATTGCCCATGTACTTAGCTACTTTTGGAAAGTTCTAGAAATGTTTTAGAATTTTAAGATAATTTAAGTATGTTTTTCTGCCTGGGAATATTATCATGCTAGGAATTCTTCTGTTACCTGTTAGTTCATGAAGCTTTTCTCATAATTACATAAATGTGCTTATTCATAACACATTTAACATTTTCTTAAACTTATCTACCGAATTGGAAGAAAGTAACTTGGATTTTGGTTGTGTATTTTTATTTATTATTTTATAGTATCTCCTTCTCTCATTTTGTAATATAAAAAGACAAAAAAAGGCATACCAATGTAAAATCAAATTTACAGTAGTAAAACTTCACTATAGTAAATACTTTTGTCATCAAAAGAAAATGTCTTAATAGGACTTTCCTCAAAATCATACATTAATCCTGAAATTAATTTTTGTTATAAAGTCCTCCATTTTCCCTGAACAAGTTGACATACAGTTACCAGCATCCTTGTCCTGTAGCGCTGTGAATACAGGCCTGCTGGATCATTCCCCAGACAAGTAATCCACATCTCAAAGGTCTACGACTTTATGTTAGTGTTCTCTCAGTTACTGACTTATGACAAGCATAGTTGTGCCCTTTAGTCAATATCTGGTAAATATTTTTTATTGACTACTTTAATAAATGAATGAGATGTTCATTGGAAAAATAGTGCACAGTTTTGGAGAATAAGAGCTCCAAGAATGATGGAAGCATCAGGTGTCAAAAATAATTCTTCCTTCCTTCTTATGTCAGTGTTAACAGTGCCAGAATCATTTATGCTTTACCAAAACGAGTACCTTTGACAACTCCAGCTACAGTACAGAATAGTGCCATTTTCAAATCTTGAAGTACCTTGATGAAAATTAAATGGACCTAAAATTTCTGTGATTTCCAAACCAAAAACAAAACAAAACAAAGAAACAAAACAAAACAAAACAAAAACCATATATATAGCATGCTCAAAATTCTGTTACTGAAAAACCAGAGAAATGTTTTTTTCTCCTTTCCTATCATGGCCTCTTGATAGATCATGAGAAAACCTAACAATGAACTACATCTTGCACTTCAAATGAAGACCATCATTCTGTATTCCATTTTATTTTATACATTTCAATTTCCTAAAAGTTAATTTCAATCCCTAAAAGTTAGTTTTGAGCATACTTTATAACTTATTAGCCTCACCATTCTATTTTTGGTTGGTTGGTTGGTTGGTTTCCTTTTTGAGACAGGGTCTCTCTTTGTACTCTGGCTGTCCTAGAATTCACTGTGTAGACGAGGTTAGCCTGGAAACCTCATATATCAACCTGCCTCTGTCTCCATAGTCCTAATATTAAAGGTGGACAACACTATATAGTCCAGCTATTTGCCTTTGGGGGGTATTCTCTATAAGGTTATCTTTGAGAAATTTTCAGCCCTTTTGATAAAACCTCTTTCTTTTTCATTATCCATGCTTAGTGTCCTGATGGTTGATCAGAACAGGCCACTTAAGGATTCATGAGAGAAGTCACTAGCCAGGCCTTAGTTCTAGGCTAGTACATATGATATCAGGCTACTTTGGCTCCAAACTTGAAGCTGCAAGTGTATGGTTGTACAGTGGTTCCTTCCCGAAGGCAGAGGCAGAAATTCAGGACTAAAGTATTTGAGGTGAAGCATCAGTTTGCTATACCAAATGTTTGAATCTAGACATTCCACAAATATTCTATGATGCCATGCCCTAACTCAAAAATTACCTCCCTCAATGATTTATTTGCCCCCCCACATGGGAGTTTTAGAAATCTAGTCAAGTGTCATAACTGTAGAAATTTAGAGAAATATGGATAGAAAGGGGAAATGTATTTACATATATATAATATTTTCAACTGTAGTCAATTACTACATACTCTCTTATTTCACATGTCTTTTTGAAAACATCTGAAATAATCAATTAAATAATAGCATTCCTAAGACAGGTAAAGCATTTCAGAGCATATATATATATATATATACATATACATATATATATGCATATATACATATACATATATATATGCATATATATATATGAATATGAAAGAGATCAAAATGTTTTAAGAAGGAATTCTCTGTTTCTCTGTGTCTCTGTATCTCTCACTCTTTTTATGAGTGCATGTGTGAGTGTGTGTATATAAAAGCTCTTATCCTGAAACTAAATATGTAATAGAAAGCCTCTGCATATTGTTTGTGTAAGCCCTTTCCCCAAGTACTTGTACTCCGAAATGACTGCATGATATCACGTCTAGGTATTACTTCCTCAAAGGTGTAGGAGTTTTTGAAAAAAAAAGAATAAATACTGAAATATGCCTTAGACTTCAGTACAGAAAAACATCTAAAATTTAACTGAATTCAATTATTTAAAATAATATTTTCCTGGAAAATGTATAATAAGAGATCCACAATATCTGATCACATACTTTTACTTAATGAAATGTGTGAATGGGCTTTAGGGTCTTACTCAGAATGAAAGGATGGGGCTGAGATGTAGGAGGAAATCACATTGCTGTAGGATGCAAATAGCATCTGGTGCAGTACCGACTGGCTCTTCCTGTTCAGCTCTCATCTCCCATTTTTCTTGCTACAAATGTTGTTACTATAACTTACGTGATTGGTATAAAAGCTGTTGTTACATCCATGCTCAGTTGTAAGAAAAAAATGGCTGGCTAAAGAACTTTGTGTGCTAAATTTAAACCATGTTCAATTTGTGACTAGGCATCTTTCAATATCTATTTTTTTTAAGGATCTGTAACCTATTCACAAACAATGAGTGGTCTGGTATATATGAAAGAGTTCTTAAACTGAAACTTGCAGAATTGCAATGTTTTAAATTTATCTTTGTCTATGATTTAAGTTAGTGCTATATTTCTATAAAGGCACATGTGCATTATTTTGTTAATTCCCAATCCTGTTCTCCAGGAACATCAGATTGTAGAAGATCTTACTCAAATCCTCAAAATAAATCCTCAGAATCCTCAAAAAAAATTATAATCAAGAATTGTCTAGGAAGAACTCTTCTTCTATGTGTCCTGATATATTAAATCAGCATATTCACCATTATGCATTACATTTACATTACTGAAATATCAGCATGCCTCCAGCAACGTTTTAAATTTTTCATATTGTTGAGATATCTATATAGAGATTAGCAGTAGGTTTGGATACATAATTTCTCAAATCTCCAAAAGTCAGATGTTGATGAATGTAAGGCAGTGTGTGTGTGTGTGTGTGTGTGTGTGTGTGTGTGTGTGTGTGTGTGTGTGTGCATGCGCGCGCGATGCAAGCACATGTGCTAATGCTCATGATTTGGTAATTGGTGCAGTCAGAGAGCAAAAGTTCTATGGCTGCTATAGCAGTTTACAAAACAAAAGTACAAACTAGGTACAGAGCATGAAGCACACTTATTAAAACTGTGAGATATTGCTGAGCCAGCTAAGTGAATAGGCAGTTGCTTGAGAGTTATCTGCTCTAGCCATGCACTAAAAAAGCAGAGCCATAGGGGATCTCACTTCTATACCCTCCAACAGACAAATCACAACCAAATCATAGGATACAGGCAAAAAACACAGGTGCCTCATCTTCCACCTACCTGTGATTATTACAGGGCTTAAAATTTTAAAAATTATATGAGCAAAGATGGACAGCATTGATAATTCAAGATACAGCTCTTTGCATGCCCATTCTATAACTCTCAGAAGTATACAGGCTATAGTGAACTGATTCTGTTACTGCTGGTGTAGGAGCAAATATCTGGCAATTTACTTCTCTTTCTACCTATAGCTAGAAGTATACAGTGGCACTCCCCCCGTGGCAGTTGTGCTATTAGACTCTGTAAGGCCACCATTGCTGCATTTACATAGTATGACATGAAGGATACAGGAAGGCAAGCAATCAGGAGCTTCAATCTGTGGCTCCAATATGTCTTAAGAATTTCCCTGTACTCCTAATTTCCTGTGATTGTGTTCAGAGCTTGAAATTTTAAAATTAAAAGAAAAAAATCCCTGATATAGCAATCACCATTTTTCATGTAATCAAGTCCATACTTCTTTTCATATTCTTTTGTTGAATCGCTTTTCTCTGTTTATTGTTGTTGCTAAACAAGGTGAGGCAACATTTTGCAACGATGACTCCTTTTACACTAACAAAATCTTAAATGCAGTCACTCATTTCTTTCCTGCTATGTGCTATCAAATCCATCTTTGTATGGGAGGCACAGTCCAAGATGAGTAAATTGCTCTTAGTAGGTAGTATTCTTTTCTTGACACTAGGAAGTAAATTGTCGAAGAGTTACACAAGGTTTTAGCTGCATGACTCCCATTGATGTTAATGGGACTTACAAGGAAAACACCCCCACCCTCAAGCAAGGCTCAGAAAAAATAGAGTTAGTTTTCTTTACAGTCTCCACTATACTTAATGTTGCTAAGCCTGGCACGCATGCTCCTCACACATTTCTCAGTCCTCCCCTTTCTTTGACTATACCCCTCCAAGATTATAAATCTTCAGCCTTTCTTTAAACATCTCTATAGACATGCTGTCAACACACTCTGCTCTCAACATCATTTCCATAGTACTGTAATTAAATGTCTCATTCTCTAATTCCTTAACATCAAACCATGACTACTATTCAATTATTGTACCTATATTGGAAAACTTATGGTTGTGGTTTTAGGGAATTGTAATAAATGCATTAGATATAATAAATTTATTGTTTATAAATTATTATAATGTTAGTTGAATATTTTCAAATCTTGCACACAATCTTAATAAAATTGACTAAATTATATATTTTTTGGTTTTAAATATCCATTAATACTATTAGCCTTATTATTATTTAAGCCTTGACTGCTTTTAGCATTTCCTGAAAGTTTCATAGGGAACAAGAAAAGAATAAGATCTTGGAAATCCATTGTAAGGCACTTATAACCACTTATACATTGGTTGCCGAAGGTGTTTCATAGAACAACTAATGAACAACATTATTTACTCCTGGCAGAGTGGGTTCATGATTCCATAATGCCTGGGGAATGAAGGACATTCTTATCCATATGATGGAGGCAGCAATACTACAATTGTCTGATGTCACCCTTAAATAATACATTGCAACACACACACACACACACACATTTTGGGTTTATACTAATTTTTTTCTCTAGCAAGTTTTGATTGTGAAGAAAATCAAACTAAGCTAGCTTTGAGCAAGATTTTTATGAGTGTTTGGTTCTGTATAGAGTTCACAAAAGGCCCAATCTTTGTTCCTACCACTTTATTTCATTACGGTGGCATTAATTACTAAGCAAGATGCCAAGTAATTGGCAAGGGACCGCTCCGAGCTTATTTATCTGATACCTTTATCCAATGTTCCTGGCTTCTCTCCTTTACTGCACTTTTATAATAGATTACCAGGGTAGGAACATAAAGAGCAAAGAGTCTTTCCTTTGCACTTTTATAACTCAACTTACCTTGAATTCTTTGCCGTATTTCAAACCATACCAATCAGAAAGGATTTGCACTAAACTAACATATTAGTCAACACTACATATACAAGGATCTAAAGTCTAAAACAAGACAAGACTACATTCTTCTAAAAGCACATTATTTACCTCACCAGACAATCCCATTCATTCTTGTACCTATGGATTCATTATTTCTTGGAAGCTCTGTGGGAGCCTGCCATAAAGACCGAATACATCAAGCAAATATCCTGAAGTCTAACACTAGGTGCATCTCAAAAAACATACCGGGATGTATTTTTCTCAATGTCTTTTTATTTGCTCCCAGCTATTATCAATTGCTACCGTTTTATCTCTATGTTGATCATGACAAAAGACATGTTTTTCATAAAATAACACATTTGGACATAATAACGAGAACCTCGGTTTCTATCTTCACATTGCAGAATAGCACGACTCGTGCTGTATAGTCGCAGTTGGCTGTCCAAGGACCCTGATGCCAAATCGCTGAGGATATTCTTGTCGCTATGACAAATTGCTTGCTGGTGGGCTGTGTGGAGTGTTGTTCTGGCAGCATCAGAGTTGTCTAAGTGTCTGTCACTTGGTTAGGCTGCTTCAATCTTAGGTGATTCCACCCGACTCCCCACCCCCTTTCCGGTTTCCTCAATGCATTTTTTCAAACTTACCTTTGCTTCTCTGTGAATGGGGACTTTAACAGTCACTTGTAATGAGCCTATAGAAATGCCTTCCAAGCTCCCAGCACAGGTATCTGTAGGGTGAGAGGAGGATTTTTTTCACAGTACCATGCTTGTTTTCCATACAAACCTACAGGCTGCCATTACAGCCACCCACATTCCGGTTGGCAACACACTCATGCTCTGAGAGCTTTAATGAATCCAGACAAAATTGAACAGCATTTCTGACACACAGGAAAACGGTGCATTTTAATGATATGTTGCAGGGTGATTTATTTCTTTAATCTATAAATATTAATGGGCAATATTTTTTATTAACAGTTCATTAAAAAAAGATTACTCTGCATTTTACCTGATGTTTACTTTTAAAAACTAAAGATGTTTCCATGCAAAGTTCTTATATGAAGTGTTCCTTGCTAAGACTACTTAAAATAAAACGTAAAAATGTAAATAAGTAGACAATAGTCAGTAAACACATTGGCCTGTAAACCAGCTAAAGGCAATCCCCACCATATCTGGCTGACTACCTAGGAAAGGGTGTAACTTAATGCTTCCAGAGTATTTGAGGACAAAAATCTAACCAGCTGACAGTTTTATATAAACAATAAATAGTGCTCCTATTTCATTACCGAGTTTTTAATTAAGTACAAATGCAAAGAGCTTTTAAGAACCATAAGGGATACGGTATTTTTAAATTGTTTTAAAAAACTAAAATGGACGTGGCAATAACTTTTTTTTAAAAAAAAAAAAAGCAGATATTTTTCTTAGTCCACAGAACGATAGTAAGGCTTCTTTCTGAGACATATTCTGTAGTGTTGGTTTGTTATTTAAGAGTCTAGCATGTGTAAAAAAAAAAAAAGCTAATGGAGCATTTCACAAAAGATAATATACATTGGAATAAAAGGGAACGAAGAGGCTTTTAATCTTATGTGGAAAAATGTTTGTTTTTACTGCTTTTGAATATAAATGTACTCATTGCTCTTCTTGTTCAAACTGTAGCCCTGAATTAAGTGGACTTTAAAGCTCTCCTAAATACATTAAAGATATGAGATTTGTTTTCAAAGAAATATATTTATATTTCCGAATTGGGGAGGGGAAGAAGCTGGAACATGGAGAGAATAAAAGCTATTTTAATAGCTCAACTCTCAGGACATAGGTGAAAATTTCAGGCCAAGGTAATGCTTGAGGGTTTTTTGTTTTTTGTTTTGTTTTGTTTTGTTTTGTTTATGCCTATTGATAGAATTTGTCAACTCTCTGGACTGCATGGGTATTTCCAAAGTGAAATGTATCAAATTATCTTTCCCTGATGTGTTTGTATTTAGCTATACTTTCTGAAGCCCTAGCAGCACACATTTCTGACACTTAGTAGCATCCAGTGTGAGGCTATTGATCCTAAAATTGCTGGGATTTTCTCAGAAGGCTGGTTGTTGGTTCTGCGCTGTTGTCACTGAAGTGGTTAAAGCTTTGTTTGTTTGTTTAGTCCTGAATGGCTCTTAATGGATTAAGCTTTAGGCTTTCACCAAAGCAGTAACTGATTGTTAAAGTAGCAAGGAGTAAACTAACCACAGGGTGTGGTGTGTGTGTGTGTGTGTGTGTGTGTGTGTGTGTGTGTGTGTGTTACCAAGATAAAGTAAATTACTAACTCTATGCTCTTAAACCAAGCTAGTGCAATATGTGTTAAATAAAATATGTCTTACTACATATCTTTAACAAGTCTATCTCTCTAACTGGATGAAATTATGCTACCTCAAAATCTCAACAAATTAACTCTACTTACTCAAGACTAATGGAATTGAGTTGACTATATAGTGACTCACAGCTACTGAGATAAAAGTACCAGCAGTTTCAGGGTCACAATGTACTACAAAAATAATGTTTCATTATGTTTTGAATGTAGAATAGAACTGCTTTTCATAATTTACCAACAATATTCAAAATAGTGATTCCAGTCTGTTTAAACCTTCAAAGTTATTACTGGGACATTAAGGAATATATATATATATATATATTCCTATATATATCCTTCATAATATTACATTATGTATATTATGATATTATATATTTAATATATAATATATAGTATGCATTAATTATATTGTGTTGTGGTTTTGGACTCTCATAATTAGGTTTTGGCTTAAGTGCTATTAAGTAGGGGATTAACGAGTTGATGAGTAAAGAAACCCATATCTGGAGAAGCAGATGGAAATGCATTAATTTATGTGACTGTTTTATACAGTGCCAGCTCTTCTATAGGAAGGACTTATTAATGTCTTGATATCAATATATAAGGACTTTAAATTATACAGCCTCAAATCTCAAAATGATATCCCCCTGGACAACTTTCTGAATGTATGTGTGATACAAATGCTGCAGACTGTGGTCTCCTTTCTAGATTTGCAAATGATTCACAAGACCACATCCTGAGTATTCTCTGCCCATTGGCCACAGATGGTGACTATCTGTGCCTAACTGACTTTTAATATTATACAAAGTGTTACTTACATATTGAGGTTTTACTTAATCATATTGAGGTTTACTACTATAAACATGGCAATTAAGAGCCCTCCATTATGTCTCTGAACTAATTGTGAACATGAATACTCCATTACATATTTGGATGTTTAAATAATATGTATTTTGCTTTACTTCTCAGAATATTAGTCCAATTCACTAAATTTCCTATTGAAAAAAGAATAGCAAAATGTTCTCTTTTTCATAAGTGTTGCCCACAAAGATATGAAACCTTGAAGTAACTTTCTAAATTCCATTTCATACTTATAATAAGTTCACTAAGTTGAAATGAATGAAGGGCTGTATTAAAGTCAATATATAAGCTTCAAAAGAGGGTACATTTAGTATATAGAAAGAATGATCAATTCCACTGCAGGCCTGAAAAGCCCTTGTAATTTTCTAAATTCAATTCAACATCCTGAAATTGTGATGACAGAACTGGCTGCCACTATAAAACCAGAGCCTAGCATGAAGAGAGGGCTTTTAATGAACATACTAAAAAGACGGCAATTTTTCTCCTTGCATGTAATATTCTAAAATTAAGGTGGGGGAAAACCTTACAAAACCTAGATGAATACTCTTAGTAAATGACTAATTTGGTAAGTGTATGACACCCCAAAGCAAATGGAGTTAATATTTTTGCGCGTGCGCGCGTGTGCACACACACACACACACACACACACACACACACACACACACTGCACATTTAAAAATCCATGGTACTTTATATTACTCCTTTTCCTGAATCACTGTACCAAAATATAAAGGTTAGCTGGTTGGTTTTGAAGAAAAGACTTCCACCAACCCCCCAACCCTTCCAATTTTCAGATCTGAAATCCTTCTAATTGACCTACTGCACTTTTTCCCCCCAACACCTTATTGAAATCAAAACAAACAAGCTGTGCATTCAGAGGCTCTGGGCTTCTCTTTGGCTATCGGGTTTTTTCTGTCTACCTTTTCCAGTACTCGCTCATTTCACTTCCCATGCCCCCAGTCTCATCCTGCTGCTCACAGGCCTCCATTGCACCTCCTTCTGAGTGCGCTGAAGCCCTGCACTTCTATTGCTCCTTTGTGCTGGAGAGTGGGGGAGGGGCTGAGGGGAGCACAAGGCCTGTGATGCTCCCTAATCTTCCCTGTTTACACCACCACCTGTGAAAGAGGAGGAAACTTTCCAGGGCTTGAATGAAAAGCTTTCGCCTCTCCTATAGACTGGGATGCACCAGGCGGAAATACTGTTTGTTAGACCAGCTGAACTTTTGAAAGATCACACACAACAGAATAGCTATAGGCCATACCAGATCAAACAAGGAGGAATTCAATAAATGAGATGAACTCTGCTGGCCCTCAGGCCTCCAAAAGGCCAAGGTTATAAGAGCCTTGTAAAGAACTGGATTCTGACGATTTTTTAACATACTAGAATCAGAGAGTAGGTGCAACATTGGCAACCTTCCACTGTAGGACAGAGCTGTTTCTTTTTATGGTAGAGTACGATTAACAATTTGATTCCAATGGTATTTGAACCTCAGATACAACATTAGAAAGATAAAGCACCACTTTAAAGCATCCTTTAAAAAGGTGGTTATGTCAGTTTTCTTTTGATTCTTACTCAGATTAGAAAGAGTAACTAAGTTGGAAAATAAACCTTAAAGAACTGAAGTTAAAAACAGTAGTTTAGACCTAATCTAAAACACTGGTCAATCTTTCTTTGTGTAGACAACATGAGTACATAAAGGTTTATTGATTCTCAGATAATAGAGTGATCTACATATATCAATAAGCTTCGTTGCCTTTAAATTGTCATTGGCCATAAGAATTTTCTTTAATATTTGGAACTATGAAACACTGTGAAATAAATATGACAGTGTTTATCTTTGTAATATTTTAATGTTCTACTTTATCAATCTCCTACTTTTTTTTAAATTATTTACCTCCCCCTAAGATATTGTAAGGACTTCCATTTTCATATCTATGCATAATCATAATATTGAAATTGCTAGAAATATTGCAGCATGTTCAAATCCAAACAGTAATATTACATATTAGCAGCTTCCAGTGGAGGGGGTTGTATATTATTTCTTAAACATGGTTGTGTGGAAACTAGAGTGAAATCACATTTGTAGCTTAGGCACAGATATTTCAAGCCCTAGCACTACTACATGCTAGACTTGCATAAGCCAAGGTGACCCTTTCCTTTCTGGAAACATCTGTGCCCTTGGACTACTTTCTGGAAAATTCATTTCCTAGTGTATCAATTATACATGGCAATTTTGTACTTTGAAGTACTTGTAAATCAAATAAAACATTGTTCATCTTTGGTGCACACAAATGTTATGTTTTAGCATGAAAGAATGGCCCAACGTATCTCAAGTTTTCCATAAAAAACAGAAAATGATCAGGTGTGATATCAGTATGCTATGAGAGTATAAAACATGTACCCCTAACTCCTTTCAAGGACATTTTTGAACATATTTAAATCTCTTTACTATTTCACTAGTTCTGCACCACATCCTTTGGACACCAAAGGGCATGGCTCAACACTATGGTTCCTAAAAGGAAAATTCTCTCTGATGGAAGTTTCATCACTATGAATCTCATCATTTTACCCTTTAGGAGCTAAAATTTATAATTATAATTTTGGACACTACAATACATTCAAAAGTATAACATACATGAAGTCATGCCTATCTCTACATTCATGCACACACACACACACACACCACAAACTATACTTTAAAAATTAAATATTGAGCTCTAGCCTAATCCTGACTATTCACTGTACAGTTTCCACACTCTGCCCTTTGCTCTCTATTTGTCAGAAAGATTCAAAACTTATTTTGGAACCAAACAAAAGTAGTTGGTATAGCCCTTAAAATTAATGATGTAAATGCTGGTGATACTCCTGCCACTGAACAGCAGGAATCAAAGGGTTTCCTTCCTTGAACAATATAGTTGTATAGAAAATTAACTATATAGAGACAATGGGGAAAGAGACAACAGCATAATATTCAAAGCTCCTGCCACATACCAGCTACCAAACAGAAATTAATTAGGATGAGGATTTGGAAAGTCTTGGAATGTATTTGTGATTTATTTTTTGTCTGTGTTTTCTACATAAATTGCCTTGATCAATGTAGAGTGAAGACATCTCTAGCAAGAGGCTGTTAGGCATTTCATTCTATCAGAGTTTGATAATGTAGTCAGAAAAGACTGCCAGGCATATAGTCGAATCTTAAACATTTGTTGAAAGAATGACTGGTTATAACTACTTTTCAAAAACAGAATACATCAGTTGTCACCCTTAATATATTTGGAAAGCCATCAGCAAATGGCTATTGGAGATTGAAGGTGCTAGATGGGAGATTCCACTGTGGAGTAGCTCCTTTACTCTACTGTAGAAATTTTGTTCAGAAGCCCTAGGGAAGCACTCTTGCTGTGATTAGTCCTAAGCTGGCAGGCAGTGCCTCTACTCCAGAGCAAGATCTCAAAGCAATCCTATGTCCTCTCTTCATGTCCCTGCCATTTACCCATCCAGTTGTTAACACATTTTAAATTCTGACAGGTTATTTCACTTCCAAAATGATACTAAGAGTCACACATGTCAGAACTCCACTTGATAAGTTGTGTTCATTTCAAATGTGGGATGTGAGCACTGAATCCTCACTCTTTGAATGGTGCAAAGTGTATCAATAATTATGCCAAATCCATCCAACAGTTGATTGAGGTGTTTTCAGTTTGATATGGGTGTCAAAATGTGAACATTATTCAGATCTTTGCCTGGTGTGCTGAATGGAAAAAATCCATTCATACATTATAGATTTATTCCTAATGTGAAAATTAGACAAAAGTGTCTTGGATTCCCACACATTTTCTTTGTGGTTACAAAGGTGACTTTGCTACATGACACCTGGCCCCTTTAATTATATCTAATTGTGAATGTCATATGTTAAGGTTCTAAGAAAAATGCAGTTTTGTATACTTCTTGGGTAATGCTTCATAAAGAAACACTTAGCAACTGCAATTTCTAATCTATTTTGAAACTCTTTTGAAGTAAATTTACACTTCTATTATTTAGTTGTGATATTCAAAACTTGTCGCCAAATTTATGGCTGAACAGACAGACTGATATAAGCACTGAAGAATATGAATACTATAGTCATATTTTAAAGATGGTGCTGTGAAGGACTGATGTAGCAATCCAGAAATACTCAAAATATGTTTTTTAAGTCATTGCAAACATAAAGTAAAATAAAAATAAAAATTCTAAAGAATAGACTTAAAGGCCATCATTCTATATATCAAATTTACTAGAACACTTACTTTAATTTTATTTTTAATCATAAAATCAGTACTAAAATATTATTAAATATATATGTATATACATATATACATACATATATATATATTCAAGTGTGGATATTTAATAATATAGTTGAGAATTAATTTCTACATGTTGAACTATTTTCCAAGGTCAACAATCATGAAGGACAGTGGCCTTAACATCTATGCATAAATTCACTGTCACCTTTTAATTTTATTCCATTGATTTTTTTTTTTTGACCCAAAGAGGTGGTGTGCATTCACAAGGCAGGTCTAAGTGAAACAAACACTTGGCTTTGGAGTCTGGGCACTGACCTTAGAAATATAAAATGAATCAAGTGTTCCTAAAAATATTGTTGTAATCAGATACAAAAGGAAGATAATAGGAGAAAGGAGGGAGAGAGAGAGAGAGAGAGAGAGAGAGAGAGAGAGAGAGAGAGAGAGAGAGAGGAAACAGAGAGACAGAGCAACAGAGACAGAAAGACAGAGAGACAGAGACAGAGAGACACAAAGATTTGAAAGACAAGTTTAGCAAATTTAGTGCACATTGAATATATTTTTTTCATCCATATCCTGCTCTTATACCCACAGTTAAAAGAGTCGGGCTTCTGACTTTTAATGAATCACTGTGAATTTTGATTACATACGTTACTCCAACCCTCGGCTGGGGGACAATTATAGTTCGTTATATGCATCTCAAGTTGTTTATTCCTTATGATGCACAAGGATGTTTAAGGACTTGTTACTGCCAAGAGCTTCCCCCCACCACCACCAAATAATTTCACAACAGAGTAAAAACACATGGACTTTATATGAAGCAAAAATAGAAGTGATATAAGGGTTGTATTTTTATAGCTGTATTTGAGTACATTTCAAATGAATGTTTGTTAAACAGGGGGAAAAATCAGACTGGCATTGTCGGGATTCTAAGCGAATTAGGTGAGGCAGGGACAGGAAGAATCCGAGTAGCTTGCATTTAATTAGCACTTACTGGTACAAAATAAATTAGACAGATTTGTCTTGTTTTATGAGCAAGATCCTGTTTTTCTATTTCATTTTCTTTGTGCTTTTGGTGAGGACGGATCTGGCGCTCTGGATACTAACTAGGCACTAATTCAATTGGTGCTTTCTCCGACGGTCTGCTTGCAAACCGGTGCCAGACCCACTGGTCCTTTGTGTACTGCCCGCCCTGCATGTGTCTGGGCTCCCCTGGCCAGTCCGTTTTTTTGTCTCTGATGGTTAATAAGCTTTGAGCCTAGTAGTCAAATGTGGTGGGAACGGGGACAAGACGAGGGTCCTTACTGAAGGTGTTTGTTGTTAAATAGAACAATTCAGCTGTCTCTTTAGAAAACTTGACAAAAGGAAATGCTCCCTGCTGAGAATTTTCTTAGCCTGTTGCACAAAAGATGAAGTTTGTTTAAGAAATTGCTGCTAAAGAAAGCGTCAACCCATTAAGGTAATTATATGGAACCTGTGCCGTATAACAGCTTAATTGATGTTAATGTTTGTCTAATTGGTGATCGGGAGAGTGCAAAGGACTAAAGGTCTTCCGAGCACTTTCAGTCACGGCTCTGAAAGGGCTCTTCTGGTTTTCACAGCTATAACAATGCCCGCGCGTCTTTCTCAGATTACGCCTTGTTTTCAGCCCCTTACAGCATTCTGCTCCACTACTTAAAGCGTAAAAGAAGGGTGAAGAGCCATTGTCTAACGCAGCCTTTTTCAAAGAGTGTTTCTGACAGGAATTGTTCTAGGAATCAGGCAGGAGAGAAGGGAGTGTGAGAGGTGAAAGCCACTATCACCCACTTGGGCCACCTCCCCAAGGAGCAGCAAGAGCCGCCTAATTGCTGCATCTGTTTTCCCCCCTCCCCTCCAAACCTCCCTTACTCTTAAACAAGATCCTTACACCATTGCCACATGTTCCTGTGGAATCTCAAACAAAACAAAACAAAACAAGAAAGGAAAAAATGCACCCCAACCTTGATGACATTAAACAATAACAACAAAAAATTGGCATAAAGAGAACCGTTAAGAAAGCACATATAACAACTAAACGCAGGCACCAAAATCTATGAACTTCTATCTTTTCTAAACTTTCATATACTGTGTGAACACATTTACAAATATGTTTAGATAAACGATACACATATCTAAGTAGGCATGTACGTGTAGCTTTTTTCCGTGCAATGATACTGTATGATTATTAAACGACGTCTAAGGCAGATACGAATGCATAGGTTTGTATTTGTTTTCATATAAAAATTCATTAAAGATGTCATCCATCTTTATAGTTTAAGTAAAAAATAAAATCATAGTAAACATTGTGGATCCGAGTTATAAAATGCAAAGTCTTCAATATTTTGCATCTCAAATTAAGTGAATGGAGAGCCAAGACTTGTCTTCTAAAAAAATTCTCAGCTTACACACTCATTCACACACACACATACACACACACACACACATACACACACACACACACATACACACACACACACACACACACACACACAGACACTTCACTTAACATGCCCTCATTCTGAAAGTTATAATTCTTGGGCTTTTCCATTTTTGTGGCTTTCGTTCCTATATTTAACAGATTGATATTTTCCTGTTTGTTCTCTATAAGATTCCTTTTCTACATACAGAGTGTATTCATGTGCTAACTTAATGAGGAAATGACGAGTTTTTATCAACCTTATTAAACATACACCCCGAAGATATCCATTTTAATAAGGGGCCAATTACTAAGTGTGTCTTCAGTTAGGAGAACTTAGCTTTTACCATGTTCTTTGGCTCTCCATGTCTCTAATTAATTGAATCTTGAAATCGTTGGACTTTCAGCTTAAGAGAAGACTGAAGAAGGGAACTTAACAACACTGCCTATTCCTTTATGTCTAGAATGGGGGGAACAACACCTGTAATGCTAAAAGACTCAGGCTTTTGTCTGTTTCTAATATTACTTTTCTGCCTAATTGCCATCACTGCCTCGTACATTAGGCCCTTTTTCAGCAGGGTTAAAACAGGGCCAGGGATGAATGGGAAACTGATTGTACTGCTGTCAAACTTGAATGTGAGGCTCATTCTAGAGATAGAAGTACGAGGAAAAGGACAGAGAATTGCACTTCATTAAAGCTCCACCAAGCTGATTGCAGTGGAGGAGGTAATTGAGATTTAAAGTGGCATTCCCATCACACTGTCCCTTTTTCAACTTAACAACTGTCATTCAAGCCACATAGGGCAACAATTGGCCAGATTTCCCAGCTCTTCTGAGTAATAAAACAGACACTCACCTTCTGGCTATTCGTTTTACTTACTTTGTTCTAATTTCCAATTCATGTGTCATTAGTGAACGAAGATTGACAAGAAATAGCTTTGACCTCACAGATTTGACCTTCAACCCCCAAGACCCAACTCTAGTCTGAACATAGGTTGGGATATGCTAAGAAACACCTTTCCTTTGCACACACATGAATGGCAGATTTTTGTCATTGTTCCACCCCCTGCTTGCCACTACATTTAGACTATGAGACATGTCAACTGCCTGTCACAGTTACAATAGACACAGCAAACCAGAATTTTCCCCAAATCCAAGGGGAACTTCCTGAACAAAGAGTAAATTTTATTGCACAGATTTTGGAGACCCCCAATTTGTAGTGCCTTAATGAATGTATCCCATGGACAAATAGGTAGTTGTTAATTATCCTAGCTATTTCTTTCTTTCTTTCTTTTTTTTAATGTGCTAACAACATGGCACAGAGAGCCTCATATCCTCCCTGTTACCTGATGATCTCATCACAGTTGAAAAGCTGGCAGTCTGGGAAGAACGCATTATTACGGAAACTCTGCATAACAAAGCATTTCATGAGCATAATCCTTTATTTTCATGATTTAAAAAAAGAAAGTGTGATATTTTGGAAACAGATGGGTTTGGCTACACGGTTACTAAACCAGCTGAAATACTTTTACCTCTAGTATCACTTTAAGATAAACATAACCCTTATATTTTTCTTAGTGCATTATCTGCTATGTGCCAATTTGGCATCATCAGTATGTAAGTTGAATAAGAAAATAATTTCCTGAGGTCAAGACCCATGACCTGAATAAGAACTCTTAATGAGTTTAAAAGTAATTTTTATCTTGCAAATATTTGGAAAAGAAACCTATGGTGGCTAGGCAATTGTTAGTATTTCTACATCTTGAGTGACAAACATGCTGTGATTCTAATGTTGAACCCTCTAAAATAGTGAAATATACCATATAAGTGGCCCATATTTGGAAACTTGATTCCATCTACTTTAAGGTGAAACATTTTGAAAATGCTGCGAAGAGATGCCTTTGACTTCATATTGATATATTGATGAACTTGAAAGTCACTTTTATTCCACTTTTATTCTCCGAAGTTTTCTTTAGCATTCTGGCTGTGGGAGAGCACTGATGTCATTTGAAGGGACAATGCAGTTATGTTATTTTACTGGCAAAATTCTCCTACTGTAACAAGGGTTTGTATAGCTCTTTTGATTCCACTGTATTTTCTGAGTTTCTTCCTGAAAAGGGAATACTCTGAACACATTTTTTATTTTATTATTTAAAGGAAAAGACAGTTGCTTTCATGATCATTCAAAGTTGCCATTTAATCTGTGAATGCTAACAAAGCCATTACCTTAAGAACCTTCAAATAAAACTCAAAGGACTGTTCTTTTGAGACGTTGATTAGTATATAAGTGTCATTTCAGAATAGGACACATCTTCAGAGATTGATATAGTAAGAGTTTATAGATAATTACAAAATTTCAGAGAGTCTCGTATCGACACTATAGGTTTCATTAGATATATGGCAAATTTATGTGAGCAGTGTGCTTCGAGGATAGTGACATCACATAGGTGCTTCAGGCTGTGTGGGCTTTCCTGTTATAATAACAGTGTTTTAGGCCAAATGCCGAAGAAACCTCTGCATTTAGAGCCTTCCTATCTAATGGGTGAATTCTGAAGTTCTTCCAGGTCAGAGAAGGTCCAAACTTTTGGTTTTATCTCAACAGCAAATTAGGGGTCATCAAAAGAAATAAATCTCTGACTGTTGGTAGTTTCTGTAGGGCTGCCTTTCATCCCACACCTGCAACAATTACCCTGTGTTAGTGAAGCTAACAAGAGTCAGGCCACAGGTTAAGGGTCAGGGCACTGTCAGAAGGAAGTTATTCTCCAGTTCACTAAATCTCTTATCATTTTCATCTATTGTGATATCCACCTGTCAATCACGGAGTGTCAGTCATTGTCTTGTTTTATGTGCTGTGCCTTCTTCTCAAAGAGGACACAGTTCATTACTTTTCTTATAATTGACATGTATTTTCCTTAAAATTTTATTCCTAAAATAAATATACCGATCATATGAGCATTTTAAAGAGCTAATATTTTTATATTAAAATAGAGCAAGAGGGATACTAAAACACTTTTCAGGTATTTATGCTTGTTTAGCTGATTTAATGAATAATTAACACCTAGTAATGGAGAAATGACAAAGGCAAAACTTCGCAGCTGAGTTAGCTTGAGTCATTGTGGGTACAAGCTCACCCACATATCACAGGCTAGTCCGACATCCTCCAAACACGTGCATTTTCAAACAGAATAAAGCATTTTGTGGGAACTGTTTTAGTGATGGGCTTCCAGTGAGTTAAGTATACAGAGCTCTGTATCTGTCTACTGTGCTGGAATGAGATGGGAGCCGGTTTAGAAGCTGATACTCTGAAAGTTTCTGTTAACCCAACCAGGCAGTAGCAAATCACAGTGCCCTTTGTCAGGAGCTTCAAGGTAACAGGAAACTTGTCTCAAAGTATCTTCCTGAAATACAAATAAAACAACCAAATAAAAGCCCTCAACATATCAGGGTTTTGAAAGAACTAGACAAAAGTTACTAGTGATTACAAGGAAATTCCAAGTCCTTTTCCCCTGAAAATTGTAAAGTAAATCTTTGAAATGTCCAGACAGCTCTGCTCTTAAGGAAATATATTAAAAGCATAGTGGGGTGATAAGTTGTGGAATAGAGCACAGGGCATCATAAGCGTCAACCTTGATTCTGTTATTAGCTTGTTGAATAACCTTGGGTTCATTTTCTCTATCTATCAAATGGACTGAACTCCGTATTCCCAACTCCACCCATGTGGACAATATGGAGTGTTCCATACTCCGAGATGATAAATACTCTTTGTTGCTCCTAGAAGAATTTTATGTCAATTCCTAACAGAATGTACATAACCATGCACAAACCTTTGCACTGCTGAAGACAAAAATGTCTTCACTTTTTAACTTTACAGTGAAGTAAACAGTGCCTGATGAACTAATGAATGAAAGAAAGGTTCCTAGGGCAATAATACATCCTAACCCACTCCTCTTCTGTCCTCAATTATTAATAGCATGAATTTACTTTCAAAATTATACCAGTTTGGATGATAAATTTTATGATAGTCATTGTTTCCTCTATTGGAAGTCAAGTCATTTGGATTGCTAATTTACTTAAGATCAATTGAAGTCACTCAGATTCTTTTCCTTACAAAATAACTCCAATTCCTCTAACCTTCTTTATCTTCTACTTTAAAGTTCAGTGATTAGTCTAAGAAACAACTGAAGCATAGATTTGCACTTTCATGTATACTGTCATTCAATATTTCAATCAGCCGCTCTCAAAGGCAGCCCTATAGCTCTATAAAAGGCTATACTGACAACTTTATTGAGCTGCACCTGAACACCTTTCACTGCTTTATTGAGATGCTTATAGATAATCCACCATATAATACAATGTAAATACTATTCTGATATATATGTTTTTCATGACATGGTTTCTCTGTTTAACCTGGGCTATCCTGGAGCTCACTTTGTAAACCAGGCTGGCCTCAAACTCACACAGATCCACATGCCTTTGCTATTGAATACTGGAATTAAAGGCATGCACCACCACCTCCAAGCTTCTATTATATGTTTCACATGTATACATAAACACTATTATTAAAAGTTTTGTTTGTTTGTTTGGAAAATTAATGATGCGGCAGCAAGCAAAACTATATACCATGTTTCAATAGACTTGGGAAAGACTAATTTTGTAGGTCAGCATATACTTGAGATAAGGAGGATAGCATGTCCTTTTCATTGATTGTAATAAATGATACCTTAAAGCAGGCAGCACATAGTTAAAGCGTTAACGTGCTTTTTTCTATGTGAAAATATGTGTTCTAAACATCAGGAGTTACGATGCCAGTGAAAAATTATATTACTCAAAGCCATTCCTGGATTCAAGATCATAATCTCTGTCTTTCATCACATGTGTTTGAAGCAGTCTCCTCATTTGTTCAAAGCTATCTAATGGTACACCTAAGATGCTGACAAAGAGCCTTGATGCAAAAATAAATAAAATCACAGAGGAAAACATTTGGTTTTGAAAACTGAAATTATGGCTGAG
Source organism: Apodemus sylvaticus (assembly GCF_947179515.1). NCBI lineage: Eukaryota > Metazoa > Chordata > Mammalia > Rodentia > Muridae > Apodemus > Apodemus sylvaticus. The sequence goes on along the minus strand of NC_067477.1, from coordinate 72,720,412 downwards.
AGAGGAAATATTATTAAACAGCTTAGGTTTCTAATAGAAATATTGACATTTATTGCAGGTCCTTTAAGATCCTATACTAGTTAATCCCAAGTATACACAGTTTGACTCCAACTTTGGCTGTTGAGGTAACATAGCAAGAAATAGTCTCCAATGCTAATCAGAATAAAGAAACTGATTCTGACACCAGATTCTATTTTATTTGAACTCCACTGATACTTTTTCACATATTTAACCAAAACTATAGAACTGAGAACAATATCAAGAAATCTTTCTGGTGTGTCATAGGCAGCGACTCCTCACTAAACCATAAAATTGTTGTTAGTCATGAAATTGGTACAGCTTAGAAGGAAGTATAAAAGTGGGTGCTAGAAAGATTCACTATCAAATCTTTAACTACATTCCTAACTCTATACTTAAAAACTATCAATGCCTTTTGGTGACCACCAGTGAATCAGTAAATAGTATCAATACTCCCTAGATTTCTCAACATTCCATAATTCTTTCCTAGGAATGATGTATACTCAAACCCGAATGTATCTGCTTCCAAATAAGGAACTGGGGTCAATTTCTGTAACTGAGTGTTGCATATCCAATAAATATATATTGGAAAATGAGTATTCTCAACACAAACACCTCCATGATGTTGTGCAAGGGAAGTATATTCATTGGAATAATCAAGGAAGACTGTAAGGTACATAGTCAATACCCACTAAACTCTCTTCCCTCAAAGGGAAAGCTAACAGAAATCCATGCATAATAGTTTTAATTAAATGCAGAGAGGTCAGCCTCAAAATCAGCCCAGCTGAATTATAAAGCTGAAGATGCAATGGCTTTAAGGTGAATATTCTTTGGTGTTAAAAATATCCAAATAGGGAAAGAAATGTCTGAAATAGAATGTGATATCAGCTCTTTCTACAGTATGTCTTCTATAAATTTGCTGTTTCCTGTACTCTGGCTCTGTTTACTATTAATATTTGGGGTTGTGAAATATCTTTCATCTCATATAGATCCAGAGTCCATACATACTACATGTAAATAAATTTGCTTACTTTGAGATAATTTTATTCTGATAGTACCAAAAAGACTAATGCATCATGCACTAAGATCTCAGTTCCTTCTCTCCAAAGAGAGATGGTAAACTATAGCTAACTATTGCAACAGGATGTTGGCATTGACAGCAAACCACACCTTCTTCATCACCACGAAGTTTCATATTGTGGCTGACTACTATGTCTACTTACTCCCATCTCTACAATCACTTTACACTTGGCAACATCTAATTGTTCCATATGTCTATAATTATTTGATTTCAGTTAAAACACAATCATGAAGTATATAGCTTTTTAGGATGTTTTTATCCAAAATAGTGGTGCTCAGTCTACATGGCATGTTATTACTGTCTTTCTTTTTATTGTTTATTTGTAACAAATGGTATGGAAAATTCATTTTTCCAAACCTTAAAGTCATTGAAAGATGTCTGAAGTCTTTCCAACTTAGAAAGACTAACAGAGTGTCCACCACCCTTGCAGGGGACCCAGGTTCAGGTCCAGGGCTCACAGAAGGTGTTACCAAACCAGGTTAACTCCAGCTTCAGAAGATCCAATGCACTGTGGCCTCTGCAGACATCTGAATAAACATGGTACATACACATACAAATAATTTCAAAAATAAATGTTTAAAAAATTAGCTGTCACGAACAGTCATGCATAAGTTGTTGTGCAAATATATATTTTCAGGTCTCTGAGATAAATGCCCAGAAGTTCAATTGGAAGAAACAGTGGTAGTTGTATGCTTACTTCTGTGAATGCCAGTTTTCTAGTGTTGATTAAGTCATTTTATATCCTCAAGAAATGCATAAGTAATCTAGCTTATTTGTTTACATTTGGTGATTTCATTCTTTTATCATTTAGTTATTCAGTAATAACTTGCCTCTTTTAATCACTAAAATAATTTTTACAAAAGATGTAAGTTCATAGCTCAAAAAAGAAGAAAATCTAGTTGCCATATTTTTTCATAAAAGAATGTATAATTTCCTTTTCAGAGACAAATCACTCAATAGTTGGGCATTTCTGATGGTCAATGTTATACCAACATCATAATTTCTCATAATCCATAGTTTACATTAAGGTTGACTGTTGAGAATTTATAATCTATGAGCTTTGATAATAATATAGTGACATACTTGTGCTGTTGTATCATATGAACTAGTGCACTGTCTTAAAAACTCTCTGTGCTCCTATTTATTTATTCTATTCTCCTCCAATCCCTAACAACCCTCTCTCTCTCTCTCTCTCTCTCTCTCTCTCTCTCTCTCTCTCTCTCTCACTCTCTCTGTCTGGGTGTCTCCATAGTTTTGCTTTTTCCAGAATCTTATAGTTGGAATCCAATAATGGGTGAGCCCTCCAGCCTAAACTCTGTCACTTAGCGATAGCATTCATATTTCCCCCATGGCTCCATTACTCATCTGTTTTGTTTTTTTCATGCTTACTAATGTTCTGCTCTTTGCCTGTACCAGAATTTACCCATTTGCCTATTGAAGAACATCTGGTGAAAGATCTGGGCAATTATGAATAAAGCTGTTAAAAATAATTGTCTTCAAGCCATTGTGCAAAGATATGATGAGTCAATATCTAGAAGGACAGTTAATGGGGATAATGATATGTTTATGTTATCTAATGATATGATATGCTTTATAAGAACCTGCCAGAATTCCATGGTGGCTGTATTGTTTTATGTTTTCATAAAGAATGAAGACAAGTTTCTCTCACATCTGTAACTACTATCTGGTCTTATTGATATTTGGGTCTTAGGTCATTCTAATAAGTCTCTGTTGTTTTACCTTTTAATCGTCCTATGGCATATTATATTGAACCATTTTGTACTTGCCTTGCTATTTGTATTTCTCTCGTGATACTTTGGTCATGACTTTTTTCACTTTTAACCTATTCATATCTTAAATTATTGATAATCTCATTGAATTTTATCAGTTCTTTGTATATCTTAAATGGCAATCCTTTATTAGACATATAATATGCAGAATGTGTTTTGTAGCTGGTGGCTTGTGTTCTTACTCCTTGGCTGTGGTTTTAACTTGCAGTTTTTTTTTACTGGTCCTTTGTATTGAGCTAATCTTCATGCCTACTTTTCGTGAATGCATATCCTCCTCCAGTAATGTTTTATATGCTTTGTTTCCAATTTCTATATGGAATGCTAATGTATTTTTTACTTTTCTTTATTGTTGAATTTTAGCAGCTCTTTGTATATTATAGAAGTGGTAGCTGGCAGCTTGACGAAGCTAAGCTGGAAGAACAAAAGAGAAACCAGGGGTAGGGTTGATGATAGCTGATCTCAGAGTAAAGCTGAGAGGAACCAGAGCACAGGATATACTCCCAGGAAAGACATTAGCATGTTTTTAAAATCACACACAACAATTAGTAGTATTTTACAAATCCAGTTCCTTTTTAAATTAAGATTTATTTCTTTTTTTTTTAATTTTTTTATTCGATATAATTTATTTACATTTCAAATGATTTCCCCTTTTCTAGCCCCCCCCCACTCCCCAAAAGTCCCGTAAGCCCCCTTCTCTTCCCCTGTCCTCCCACCCACCCCTTCCCACTTCCCCATTCTGGTTTTGCTGAATACTGTTTCACTGAGTCTTTCCAGAACCAGATTTATTTATCTTATGTATATAGGTACACCATTGCTCTCTTCAGACACAACAGAAGAGTGCATCGGACCCCTTACAGACGTTTGTGAGCCACCATGTGGTTGCTGGGAATTGAACTCAGGGACTCTGGAAGAACAGTTGGTGCTCTTAACTGCTGAGCCAATCTCGCCAATTAGTAGTATTTTAAACTGAATTAATTTCATATATTTATCAATACCTTACTCAATTCAGTCATCAGATTAAAGAGGTTTTTTTTAAATATTTGTAGTTATATCCTTGACATCCTTTTAGACAACTGTGTTATCTACAAACAAGTGCAATCTTAATTTACTCTTGTACATTACTTTCTTGTCACTATACCTTTTATGTGCTGAGATATTGGATTCTTAGAACTTCTAGCTCTTGTTAACAGTGTGTGCAGAGAAAGTTCTCTTGATCTTTGACCAAAAATGATAGGACTTTAGCCATTAAGTATAAGATTAACTGCAAATAATTTATAGATGGAATGTATGACTTATTAGACTTTTCCATCTAGTTCCACGTTTTTATTACTTTTTGTCATGAATTTCGTAATTCTGCTCAAGCTCCAACTGATAGAATCCTGTCATTTCTCTTCTTCAACTTTCATTAATATGAGAGGCTACAATGTCTGATTTTAAACTGTGGCTGGTTGGGGACTGGCCTGCTGTCATATTAATTGCAAGGTGGCTAATCAGACTGTAAGGCTGTTAATGGTATTACAAGAAGAGAGGGCAGGGCTTGATCTGAGGAGAGTAGCTTAATCTCCTCCTTTTTCTCAGGCAAGAAGGAGGTGGATACAATCTGCTCCCTGTAGAGCCTTCTCCGATTCTCCTAGAATAAAGAGTTGGTATGAGACCATTGCAACCAAAAAATAAAATAAAATAAAAAACTGAAAATCTAGGCTTCTACTCAGCTTTTACTTTTCTCCCTATTTTATTGGTTATTTTATTTATTTACAGTTCAAATGTTATCCCTATTTCCAGTTTCCCTTCCAGAAACCCCCTATCCCTTTGCCCTCTCCTGCCTCTATGAGGGTGCTCCCCCACCCACCCAGATATTATCAGTGTCCCTGAAAAGTTTTGCTAAAGTAAAACAGTAAATACCAAATCTTACCAACTTTTCCTTTCCTGTAAGGGAAGACTACTTTGAAGCCTCCTTATCTACTCCCTACACAGACACAGACAGACAGAAAGACAGAGAGACAGACAGACAGACAGACAGACAGACACACACACACACACACACACACACACACACACACACAAATGGAATTTCCAGGGAAGCTCTAATCACTAAGAATTGAAGCATAAAGAAAGAACATCCCTGCAAGCAAAAGTCTCTTTTCACTTCTCATCTTTCTCCCTCTCCCCTTCTTCCCTCTCCCCCTCCCCCTCTCCTTTTCCTTCTCCCCTTTCCCCCTTCTTCCCTCCCACCTCCCTCTCTCTTTGTCCCCTCTCTTCCTCTCTATTTCCCTTTCCTTCCCTCCCAGCCTCTCTCTTTCTCTCTCTCCCTCTCCCTCTCATTTCTCTCTCTCTCCCTCCCTCCCTCCCTCCCCCTCCCCACCCTGTTCACTCACTCTCATATGTATACAAATTCGGTATGTCTGTATATAAGTTCAAGTATGTGGACACGTGTACATGCAGGTGCATATGCATGTTATGACAACAGTTGAAATTGAATAGCTCTCTGAATTATTTTCCATATAATTTCATTTTCTTATATTTCCTTCTGAGATTAAAACATTATGATCTAAATGTTACAGTTTCTATCTTTTCTTTCTTTTGTTCCAGAACCTTTCATATACTTAGTGTTTACTGTGATATTCCATGGGGACTTTCCTTTTCAGTTTTGTCTGGGTCGTATTCTATGTGCTTGCCAGCTTTGTGTTTTGTATGGGTGTGTCTTTCATTAGGTTGGGGAGGTTTTCCTGTATGATCTTTTTCAGGATCTGCTCCATGGCATTGACTTAGACATCTATGCCTATAATTTGAAGACTTGATATTTCTCTTGGTACCCACATTTTCTGTGTGTTCTTTCTTGGGTTTGTTTATTTGTATGTTTTCATGTCCTGTATTTATTTTGTCTAGATACCTTATTTATTTTTGAGTCCAAATTTTCTATCTTCCTCTTGATTCATTCTTAGAAAGCTTTCCTTTGAGTTTTCTAGTTAAATTATTCAAATCTACCTTAATTTCAACTTGGGCCATCTTCAGTGTTTCAATCTCCAGATTGAATTCTGCTCTCAACTCTTACATAGTCTTTATCATTTCCATAAACCTCATGTTTGTGCTTTTTTTTTTAGCATAATTCAGCTTTTTATTCTCCTTCAACCCTTTGTTCTTATTTTTATTGAATAATTCCTTCCTGTTTTCTTTAAACTCTATTCATTGATAAAGCACATTATTGTTTTTTAAATTCTGTTTAAATTTTGTGTTGTGGAGTTCATCTAGGTTATTCTACTTAACAACGATCTCTGCAGCACTAGTAGGTTTTAAAGATAAGATATTGGCTTAATCTTTCATATAGCTGGTATGTTGCAGTGATATTTTGACACATCAAAATTCTTTGTTACTTCTGAGTTTGCTATGAACAGAGTAGTTGTGGTAGAAAGCAGGATGTAATGTGTAGCTTCCTACAGGTTGAGTCTGGGTCATGTAAATGGCTTGGATGGAATGAAATCAGGTGGGCAAAGAGGACTAGATTGGTAGAGTCCTCTCAAGAATGTGCTTTATTTTCCAAGACTGGACTTTGAGTATACATTTAGTTGAGTGGAATGTTTTGTTATGGCATAGGATAGTCCTATGTGCTTGGACATAGATAGGGAGTATCCTGGCTAGAATTCCCTTGTAGTACAGACAGGGAAGTACATGCTAGGCTGGTCCCCTGGTTGTGATATTCAGTCTAGATCTGGTGTGTTGCAGAAAAGGCATGGGTGGAGATGTCAAGGGAACTCACCAGGCTAGACCCAGGAGGAGTGTATAGAAGGTCTAAGCACCAGGTTGGGTAGCTGGACGTTATGCAGAGGTCCTCATTAATCCTTGAGAAAAGATTTTTCAATGAAACTTCAGTTCATCATTTTCCTATAAGTACTAGGGCTTTACATTCACTAGTGTTGTTACTGATACACCAATACATGCATTATTTACTTGGGTACTGGAGAGCTGAACTCAGGATTTCACATTGCATGAGACTGTATCCACTGAGAATCTTCCCAACCCATTCTTTTCAGACTTCTTATATTTGTTTTACCTATAATGTCTAGAATTTTTAGTGTTGTTCAAATGTAAGTCTGTCCACTGTATGTTCCCCAAGCAAAGTCAGTCTAGATTCTTTATAGAACTTGTAATGACTTTTAGTATGATTTCATATATCATGTTGGTGCTGCCTGTTCAATATATCATAGACATTCTTTCCCAGTAAATATCTTGGAGTGACTTACCTCAAGTAACTGAAATGCGAAAGACTAATTCATGATGATTGAACTACCTTCATGTCATTTTCATAGTCTCTGAAAAAGCAAGAAAATATGAAATACAACAGTTTCCATCACAGCTGCTTAAATGCCATGAAATATATTTAATTCAGACTAAAAAAAGTATAAGCTTGTTTTTTTTTTTTAGTTCTAGAAAACACAGGGTTGACATTTTTTAATCTCAAGAAACATTTATCATTGTTTAGAGAGAGTTGACTCACTTTATAATATTAAGAGGCCTTGAAATTTTTTTATTATTAAGTAATCAAGAATTACAACACTAGTTGAGATATTCGAAAAAGTGTTTTCCCTTGCTTTTTCCACCTCATAGAATTATGCCAAACACAGGTAGTATCTTAGCAATAACCCAGCTGCTTAGACGTTTTTTTAAATGAAATGAATGAGGCTATTTTACATTTCAATGGTATGTAGAGTTTGTGGGTGTAGCAAAATTAAACTCATACAAAAAGTATGAGATGCTACTTGAACATACTATAATTCATAATTTCAGATAAATAACAAATAATTTTAGAATAAATATGAGCCATGGAACATCTGAAAAATTTATGAGTGCAAAATTCATATAGAGATTCATAATCATACCATAAGGCTTTAAACATCTAAGCATCCAACCAAATTCATTAATCTTATAAAACGACTTAGTCATAAAAGTTAATATCAAAACAAAGATTCATGTTCTGAAACTTATCAAAGAGAAGTGTTTAGGAAGCTTAGCATTAAAGTGTGCCTTTTTATGTTTTATTTTATTGGCTATATTCTTTATTTACATCTCAAATGTTATCCCCTTTCACAGTTTTCCCTCCTGCCGGATAGCCCCATCCCTTCCTCCCTCCCCCTACTTCTATGAGAGTGTTCCTTCATCCACCACTCCCACCTCCCAGGCCTCAATTCCCCTACACTGGGAATCTTCATACCGAGTCTTCATAGGACTAAGGACCTCTCCTCCCATTGATGTCAACAAGGCAATCCTCTGCTGCATATGCATCTGGAGCCATGTGTACCCCTTGGTTGATGGCTTAGTCCCTGGAAGCTCTGGAGGGTCTGATTGATCAATATTGTTGTTCTTCCTATGAGCTTGAAAACCCCTTCAGCTCCTTTAGTCCTTTCTCTAGCTCCTCTATTGAGGATCAAGCACTCCATCCAATGGTTAGCTGTGAGCATCTGCCTCTGTATTTGTAAGGCTCTGGCAGGGCATCTCAGGAGACAGCCACATCAGGAACCTTTCAGCAAGGCTCCTGATGCATTTCTTGGTGTCCACAATAGTGTCAGGGTTTGGTGACTCTATATAGGATGAATCCCCAGGTGGGACAGTCTCTGGATGGCCTTTGCTTCAGTCTCTGCTCTATACTTCATCTACATATTTGCTCCTGTGAGTATTTTGTTCCCTTTCTCAGAACAGAAGCAGCCACACTTTTGACTTCCTTCTTCTTGAGCTTCATGTTTTCTGTGAATTATATCTTGGGTATTCAGACTATTGGGGCTAATATCTACTTATCAGTGAGTGCATACCATATGTGTTCTTTTGTGATTGGGTTACCTCATCAGGATATTTTCTATTTCCATCCATTTGCATAAGAATTTCAGGAATTCATCGTTCTTAATAGCTAATAGTACTCCATTGTGTAAATGTACCACATTTTCTGTATGCATTCTTCTGTTGAAGGACATCTGGGTTCTTTTGAACTTCTGGCTATTATAAATAAGGCTGCTATAAACATAGTGAAGCATGTGTCCTTATTACATGTGGGAGCATCTTCTGGGTATATGCCTAGGAGTGGTATAGCTGGGTCCTCAGGTAGTACTATGTCCAATTTTCTGAGGAGTTGCTAAGCTGATTTCCAGAGTAGTAGTACCAGCTTGTAATCACACCAGCAATAAAAGAGAAGGACAGGAAGGAGGAAGGAAGACACACTTATAGAGGGAGGCAAATACAGCTGAAGGCTCAAAACTGTACCCTTTTTCATAGATGTTTTTAGTAAGATGAACAAATACCTAGAAATCCTGGGAAGAATGTAAAGATGTGGACTATGATAGCTCTGGTACAATGAATAATTTATAATAATTTAGAGGCAGGAGACTAAGACACTGTGTACATGAATTAAACCTCATGTTAAAGCAAACGCTTTTTAATATTTTCAACTGAATCAAGGAAAATAGAAAGAATATTTTTCTTTTGGCTAAAATCAAAAGACTTCTTATATTTCACTTGAGATGTTGTGTTTGCTGAACCATCTTTTTATATAACGTCCAGGCTATTGCTAGATTGAAGTGATATAATTCAACCTAATTACTAGCTTCAGTGTTGTGCATATTTATGGACTCTGTAACACTGAAAAAGATTTCTTAGGGTACCCTCAATCACTGAAAGTAAGATAAGACCAACCCATGTCTTTCTGAGGTCTCCCACAAGTATTACAGATATCAAACTGAAATAACTGTCTTCACAAGTCGTTTGCTTTTGTATCTCAGTTATATGTGTTCTTAACACAGTCATCAGATGCACATTTCATTATAGGTCCCACTTTACTCAATTTTGTTTACATTATTAAATGTCAACAGTGGAATTTCTTTCTGTCTAATGGATTAGTTCCTCAACAATAGCTGTAGTCATCCTCACCAATTTGATTTCAAACATTTTTTTCTTAATGTTGTACAGCAGTTTCCCCTAGATTCATCACAGCTTGTTTAGTGATGAAATGTCACTTATTTATAAGGATATGTCTTCCATATTGTTGTAAGTTTTGAGGTAAATAAAAATAAAATCTATAATTTCTTTTTTTGGCAATATGGATTTATTAAGTAACCCTGTAAGACTGTAAGAGGTAGGGAGTTTTTTACTATAAAGATGTTGAGTCATCTTTTCAATTTTTTGAAATATGTTGGTTTTCTATTTCTTTTTCTTTTTTTATTCAATATATTTTTATTTACATTTTGAATGATTTCCCCTTTTCTAGCTCCCCATCCCAGAAAGTCCCATAAGACCTATTCCCTCCCCCTGTTCTCCCATCCACCTCTTCCCACTTCCCTGTTCTGGTTTTGCCCTATACTGCTACACTGAGTCTTTCCAAAACCAGGCCACTCCTCCATTCTTCTTGGACATCATTTGATGTGCAGATTATGTTTTGGGTATTCCAATTTTCTAGGTTAATATCCACTTATTAGTGAGTGCATACCAAGAAGAGTCTTTTGAGAATGGGTTACCTCACTTAGTATGATATTCTCCAGCTCCATCCATTTGTCTAAGAATTTCATGAATTCATTGTTTCTAATGGCTGAATAGTACTCCATTGTGTAAATATACCACATTTTTTGTATTCATTCCACCATTGAAGGATACCTGGGTTCTTTCCAGTTTCTGGCTATTATAAATAGGGCTACTATGAACATAGTGGAGCATGAATCCTTATTACCTGCTGGGGAATCCTCTGGGTATATGCCCAGGAGTAGTATAGCAGGATCTTCCGGAAGTGACATGCCCAGTTTTTTGAGGAACTGCCAGACTGATTTCCAGAGTGGTTGTACCAATTTGCAACCCCACCAGCAGTGGAGGAGTGTTCCTATTTCTCCACATCCTCACCATCACCTGCTCTCTCCTGAATTTTAAACCTTAACCATTCTGACTGGTGTAAGGTGAAATCTCAGGGTTGTTTTTATTTGCATTTCCCTAATGACTAATGAAGTTGAGCAATTTTTTTAAGATACTTCTCTGCCATCAGAAGTTCTTCAGGTGAAAATTCTTTGTTTAACTCTGTACCCAATTTTTAATAGGGTTATTTGGTTTTCTGGAGTCTAACTTCTTGAGTTCTTTATATATATTGGATCTCTGTCACCTCATATATATTGCCTCCATCACCCCAAGGTACTTTATACAGTTTGTGGCTATTGTGAAGGGTGTCATTTCCCTAATTTCTTTCTCAGCCTGCTTATCCTTTGAGTATAGGAAGGCTACTGATTTGCTTGAGTTGATTTTATAACCTGCCACTTTGCTGAAGTTGTTTATCACTATAGGAGTTCTCTAGTGGAGTTTTTTGGGTCACTTAGTTAGACTATCATATCATCTGCAAATAGTGATAGTTTGACTTCTTCCTTTCCAATTTGTATCCCTTTGACTGCCTTATGTTGTCTAATTGCATGAGCTAGTACCTCAAGTACAATATTGAAAAGATTAGGAGTGAGGGGGCAGCCTTGTCTAGCCCCTGATTTTAGTGGCATAGCTTCAAGTTTCTCTCCATTTAGTTTGATGTTGGCTACCATTTAGCTGTATATTGCTTTTATTTTGTTTACATGTGGGCCTTGAATTCCAGTTCTTTCTAAGACTTTAAGCATGAAAAGATGCTGAATTTTGTCAAATACTTTTCAGCATCCAATGAAATGACTAGGTGATTTTTTTCTTTGATTTTGTTTATGTAGTGGATTGCATTGATGGATTTCCATATATTGAATCATCCCTGCATCCTTGGGATAAAGCCTACTTGATCATGGTGGATGATCATATTTATGTGTTCTTGGATTCGGTTGGCAAGAATTTTATTGAGTATTTTTGCATCTATGTTCAAAAGGGAAATTGGTCTGAAGTTCTCTTTCTTAGTTGGATCTTTGTGTGGTTTTGGTATCAGTGTAATTGTGACTTCATAGAAGGAGTTGGGTAGTGCTCCTTCCATTTCGATTTTGTGGAAGAGTTTGAAGAGTATTGGTGTTAGGTCTTCTTTGAAGGTCTGATTGAATTCTTCACTGAAACCATCTGGTGCTGTGCTTTTTTTTTTTTTTGGTTGGAAGACTTTCTATGACCCCTTCTATTTCTTTAGGGGTTTTGGGACTGTTTACATGATCTATTGGTCCTGATTTAATTTTAGTATTTGGTATCTGTCTAGGAAATTGTCCATTTCCTCCAGGTTCTCCAGTAGTTTGGCTTTTGTAGTAGGATCTGATGATTTTTTGAATTTCCTCAGTTTCTGTTGTTCTACCCCCCTTTTCATTTCTAATTTTGTTAATTTGGATACTTTCTCTGTGCCCTTTGGTCAGTCTGGCTAAGGGATTTATCTATCTTGTTGATTTTCTCAAAGAACCAGCTCCTGGATTCGTTGATTCTTTGTATGGTTCTCTTTGTTTCCAATTGATTGATTTCAGCCCTGAGTTCGATGATTTCCTGTCTTCTACTCCTCCTGGGTGAATTAGCTTCTTTTTGTTCCAGAACTTTCACGTGTGCCATTAAGCTGCTAGTGTATGCTCTCTCCCATTTCTTTGTGGAGGCACTCAGGGCTATGAGTTTTCCTCTTATCACTTCTATCATTGTGTCCCAATGATTTGGGTATGTTGTCCCTTCATTTTCATTAAATTCTAAAAATTCTCTGATTTCTTTCTTTATTTCTACTTTGGCCAAGGTATCATTGAGTAGAGTATTGTTCAGCCTTCGTGTGTATGTGGGCTGTCTGTTGTTTTTGTTGCTTTTGAAGACAACTCTTACTCCATAGTGATCTGATAGGAGGCATGGGATTAGTTCGATCTTCTTATATTTGTTGAGGTCTGTCTTGTGACCAATTATATGGTCTATTTTAGAGAAGGTACCATGAGGTGCTGAGAAAAAGGTATATTCTTTTGCTTTAGGGTGAAGTGTTCTATAGATATCAATCAAATCCAATTGGTCCAAAGCTTCAATAAGTTTTACTGTGTCCCTGTTGAGTTTCTGTTTTCCTGATCGATCCATTGAGGATAGTGGAGTGATGAAGTCACCCACAATTATTGTGTTAGGTGCAATGTGTGCTTTGAGCTTTATTAAAGTTTCTTTTATGAATGAGGATGCCCTTGCATTTGTCGCATAGATGTTCAGAATTGAGAGTTCTTCTTGGTTAATTTTTCCTTTGCCCAGCAAGAAGTGTCCCTCAGTGTCTCTTTTGATGACTTTAGGTTGAAAGTCAATTTTATCTGATATTAGAATGGCTACTCTGGCTCGTTTCCTGAGACCATTGACTTGTAAAATTGTCTTCCAGCCTTTTACTCTAAGGTAGTTTTTGTCTTTGACACTGAAGTGTGTTTCCTGTATGCAGCAAAATGTAGGGTCCTGTTTCCTTATCCAGTCTGTTAGTCTATGTCTTTTTATTGGGGAATTGAGTCATTTTGATGTTAAGAGATATTAAGGAATAGTGATTATTGCTTCCTGTCATTTTTTATGTTATTTTTATATTTGAGTGGTTATCTTCTTTTGGGTTTGATGAAAGAAGGTTACTATCTTGCTTTTTCCAGGGTGTATTTTCCCTCCTTGTATTGGAGTCTTCCTCCTATTATTCTTTGTAGGGCTGGGTTTGTGGAAAGATATTGTGTAAATTTGGTTTTGTCATGGAATATCTTACTTTCCCCATCTATGGTAATTGAGAGTTTTGCTGGGTATAGTAATCTTGGCTGACATTTGTGTTCTCTTAGAGTCTGCATGAGATCTGCCCAGGATTTCTAGCTTTCATGGTCTCTGGTGAGAAGTCTGGTGTGATTCTGTTAGGTCTTCATTTATATGTTACGTGACCTTTTTCTCTTACTGCCTTCAATATTCTTTCTTTGTTTAGTACATTTGGGGTTTTGATTATTATGTGACAGGAAGTATTTCTGCTCAGGTCCAGCCTATTTGGAGTTCTGTAGGCTTCTTGTATATTCATGGGCATTTCTCTCAAGGTTAGGAAAGTTTTCTTCCATAATTTTATTGAAGATAGTTGCTGGCCCTTTCAGTTGTAAATCTTCACTCTGATCTATACCTATAATCCTTAGGTTTGGTCTTTTCATTGTATCCTGGATTTCCTGGATGTTCTGGGATACAAGCTTTTTGCATTTTTCATTTTTTTTTTACTGTTGAGTCAATGGTTTCTATGTTATCTTCAGCATCTGAGATTCTTTCTTCCATCTCTTGTATTCTGTTGTTGATATTTGCACCTATGGCCCCTGATTTCTTCACAAGGTTTTCTATCTGCAAAGTTGTCTCCCTTTGTGATTTCTTAGTTGTTTCTACTTCTGTTTTTAGACCCAGGATGGTTTTGCTCAGTTCCTTCATTTGTTTGTTTGTGTTTTCCTTTAATTCTTTAAGAGATTTTTGTGTTTTCTCTTTCATTACTTCTGCCATTTGACTTACTTTCTCCTGCATTTCTTTAAGTTTTTTTTTGTTTTTTGTTTTCTGTTTTTGTTTTTGTTTTTGCATTCCTTCTTTATTGGCTTCTATCTCTTGAGCCTTATTCTCCTGAATTTCTTTAAGTGATTTTTGTGCTTCCATTATACGGGTTTCTAGCTTATTTATGTTCCCCTGCATTTCTTTAAGAGATTCATTTATGTCCTTTTTGTGTTCCTCTAGCAGCACCATGACCAGTGATTTTTAAATCCAAATCTTGTTTTTCTGGTGTGTTGGGGTATCCAGGACTTGCTGTTGCTGGAGAGTTTGGTTTAGATGCTGCCATATTGCCTAGATTTCTCTTGGTAGTGTTCCTACATTTGCCTTTTGCCATCTTGTTATCTCTGGCATTAGTTGGTCTTGTCTCCGGCTGGTGTTTGAGCCTCCTGTGAGTCTGTAAGGCTATTTTTGAAACATTGGATGGCTGGGTTTCCCCTGTCACAGATTGCTGATGTGCTGCCCTCCTCTTGGGTGCCCTTGGAGCCCTAGTGTGCCTTGCCCCAGAATGTCTCTGTGAACCAGGTGATGCCCGTTTGCTCCTTCAGGGGGTGCTGATGGTGTATGCTGCGGGGAACTTTTCAGAGTGGTGATCCCTCTGCTGGGCAGCTACTCCCCCAACCGTGTTGGTGCACACAAGGCTAGCCTAGCTGCTCAGGCCCTGAGTCCAGGCAAAAGCCTAACAGGCTTAGGCCCGAGCAATGTTTGCCTCAGGCTATGACTGCTAACTGGTTCTGTCAGGTAGCCAAGATGGCACTGTGTGTGCCCCCTGCAAGTTCCGGGACAGTCTGCCGGGCTAACAACCTCCTGGCCAGGTTGGTACACAGATGGCCCACCAGACAGCCCAGGGCCTTGGTGCAGTCCAAAGCCTGTTCAGCTTAGACCCCTACGACGTTGGCCTGGGGCTATAACTGGCTTTGCTTGCTAGAACTCTCTGGCGTCCTGTAGCCAAAATAGTGGTGCGTGCTTCCTGTAAGTGCTGGGACAGACTGCCTGGCAAACAACCTCCTGGCCGGGTTGGTGCACCAATGCCCCCCGCTCCCAAACAGCCCAGAGCCTGTGTACAGGCCAATGCCTGTCGGGCTTAGACCCCTGCCATGTTGGCCTTGGGCTACATCTGTGTACCTGGGGCTGTCAGATCTCTCTGGCATCCTAGAGCCAAGATGGTGGAGAGCCTCTCTTAACTGACTGGCGGAAGGCAGAGTTATGATGTGGCTTCAGTGCAGTGAAAAGCGCTGTAACTCCGCCGCTGCTTGCAGCCTGGCTGGCCAGTGATGGTCAGTGGTAGGGGTTCAGGGCCTGCCAGGACCATGTAGCCTTGGTTCTATTGGTGGTGGTCCTTCTGCTGGACAAGCTCCTGCTACCGCAGCAGCCACTGCCCCTATAATTTCTTTATGACTCTGTCATCTTTAGGCTCCCTGCTACAAGTCTGATAATACTTCAGACTCTGTAAATAGTAATTATTTTTTAAAAGTTCTAATGACTGTTCATGCTTTTTGGTTTTGGGTAAACGACAGACTTGGAATGGTAACCATGCTTTAATGTTCATAGGTTGTCAGGTTTCTCATTCACCAAAATAAAGTCAATAAACCACTGGGATATGACATTCAATGATTAGGTCAACAGCTTTAATCAATGAAAAATCAAAATTCCAATTAAAATAAATGAGATGAAAGTGATCTAGTAACTTTCAGAATCTAACTTGAGTCCATATGAAATTGTAAAAATCTTAAAAACAATATGTAGTTTTTAAAGAACTCCTCATCCTGTGCAACTTCATACAGTGGAAAAAATAATTATAACTTACTTTATAGTATTTTTTTTCTCCCTGGATTACTTGAAACTAGCAGAGCTGTGAAATAACTTCTCAATTCGAGATATATTTTAAAAGGTTTTGTCTTTTTTTACTTGAAATGAAGGAAACATATTGCTTTAAAATGAAAACTAAATGCAGAAAAACAAGAAAAATTGCAAAAGGCAGGGAAATTATCTGCATTTTTTTTTTTTTGGTGTTCATGATTTTCCACTGTCCCAAACCAATAGCTCCAAGATTAGATGACAATAAGATGATTTCTGGGACAAGTAGTTCAGGTGGGTTTTTCTTTCCTCTTCTTTTAGATTTTCAGTGTCATTGAGATTTGACATTGTCCAAAGATGTCTTGAAATGCTATAACTTGTCTTATTTCCAAGGCTTACAGATATTTTAAACCATACCTGATATAATGAAATCTTTCTGGAAGGTGAGATTTATAAATCTTCAGGCAGACCCCAGGTTTTACATAAAGTCTTTTCATAAAGACAGAGATGTTCAATTCACATCAATAAAGAACAGGGGTGATTATTAGCCTAATTGTGAGAGTTTCTAAAATTTGTTTCCATAATTCAAAGTAATCATCCCCTTTCTCTATGAAATTGTTCTCATAGAAGCACAAAATGATCTGTACTTCTTTAAATTTAATTTTAATTCCTATGTTCTTCAACGCACCTGTTCTTGCCTTTTTTTGTATTGATAACCCCAAAACATGAACACCTGGCATATGATATTTGTCACCTGGAAAGTTGTACATGAACAATTTAATTATATTTTAAGTTAGTTTCTTTTATGTAGCCATAATGTGAGAACCATGAAGCCAGGAACCTGGGACAGTCCGAACTGCTCTGAACAAAAGAGAAGAACATGAGTAGATGTATATGCTTTGAGCAGAGATGGTTGTGTCTCAAAGTCGATGGACACTCAAAGTGCTTGCACACTTTCATTGCTTCAGACAAAAGAAAAAATCTGTAAACTAAAATTTCTGCAAAGTAAATAGTTTTTAATCTATGTAGACACTTCTAAGTGTACAAGATGACCATGTTCAGATGTCAAAAGTTACCCTTCCATTTCTCTAAACAGTCTCCTTTAAATAGTCATCTCAAAACAATGCTGTTGTATTAATCCATTTAAGAAAAGGAGCATGCTATACCACCCTTGTATTAAATACACCTTTTTACATTAAAAGCCTGAAAATTCCAAGTTGGAAGGTCCATTTTACATACAGCATTCAATTCATGATTTTCCAAATGTATTGTGCCATAAAACCTTATTACCATTACTTAGAATTGTAATCATTGAGACATACTTTGAAAAAATTTAATTCACTTTCAGATCCACATAAAACTCACTTATCTTCACAGATGTGGAGAACTGAAACAGGAAGTTGCCTACCTTCGGATAAATATTGTTTTTATGAAACAATATCTTTAGCCTCTTAATAGTTTGTATATGTTCTACCAAATACATGTCCTTAGTGCATTTTATAGCTATCTTTCAAAAAAACCTAAAAGTTAGGTGGCCATATGTTCTTCTGAATCATGCAATATGTGTTTAGTATTGATTCATTAGCAAAGCAACTTTTGATGGGATTACGTTCAATATGATTAAACCATACATGAAGGCTGCCCCAGGTTGAGATAGTGATTAACCATTTTGCCACAATAAAATGCCATTAAGCCCCAGACTATGTTTTTACTGCCTTATAGTTTAGAGAAAATTAAAGCTATTCAGCTTATATTCCAATTTTAGGATTCAGAAATTTATCCGCCAAGTCAGATAAATTTCTGCCTGAGTTCAAATTATTCTTGCTACTTATGTTGTTATTAGTCTGTGCTATGTTGTTTTCAGGACATAAGCATGTGAGGTATGAGGAGCATTTGCTCAGTGAACAAAGTGACTCAGTAAATGAAGAAGAAGCAATAGTCTTACTTGCTTTTGGAATCGTTCCTGACACCATAAAGATTGTTGCCATGTGGATGAGCTCAGATGTAAGAAAGTGAAGAATGATGCGAAGACAGTTTTCTCCGTAGGAGCCTTCTATTGTACAAGCATTTCGTAGTTCTATCCTTTTTATGTGATATGATGTAACATACATGTCTTATTTAGGCTACATTGCAGCAACAAAACACTATGACCAAAAGGAGATTTAAGAAAAAAGGCTTTATTAACCTTTTACTTCTATTTCACATTCCATCATCAAAGGGAGTCAGAGTAGGAACTCAAGGAGGTGACCTGGAATCAGGAACTGAAGCAGAAGACATAAAGTAATGTTGATTGGTAGCATGCTTCCCATGGCTTGCTCAACCTACATTTTTATATAACTCTTAACCACCTATGCACAGTTGGCACTACTGCCTGAGAGCCGAGCCTGACCAGGCCCACCAACATCAAGAAAATTACTAACACTCTTACATATAGGCACTTGATGTTCCTTTTTCCAGATTCCTTATTCTTGCATCAAGTTAACCAAACAAAAACAAAGAATAAAAAGTATACAGGACAACACAATTATCCAAGCATATCACTACTAAGCCATTACCTTTACGGTCTTATTCATAAGATGGCATGTTGATAATGTAACAATAGTGAACATTCCAACTTTTAAAAGTCTCACGGTCTTTAAGTCTTCTAACACTTTAAGTTAGTTCACTTTCTTTAAGATAGCCCTTCAAAGTCCAAAGCTCCTCTGAAATATTCCAAGAATTTTTTGAAATACCCCAAACCTCTCCAAGATTTCAAATTCTCTTAACTGTGGGGTTCTGTCAAATAAAAGATAAGTTGCAAGCTTCTTTTTTTTATAGTAGACAGCTATAATTATGTCAGTGTAAAACCAATTAGGTCAGTGTAAAACCTGTGTAAAACCAGTTCAGAGCTCAGTGCTAGATGTCAGAGACAATTGCTGGGCTTCAGTGGACTGGGTCAACTCCTCGTTTCCAACTCTGCCTTCTATAGCAGCTGATTCATAGACTCAGGCCAGATCCATTCACCACTGACTGTTCTCTTTTGTGGTTGTGCCATGATACTCAACCAAATGCTGAGATAACTACTGCATTTAAGCTATATTTTCACCAATAGCTTCTCTTGGCCTTACTTCAGGGACATGGATCATATCCAGAATGCCAGTTTCACCAATTCTCTTGAACATTGCAAAGTTTGACTGCCAGCATATGACACTATATGGACCACAGTGTTTTTGTGTGTGCTGACCCTAAAGAAACCCTTTCCTGAATATTTTACCTCAATGATGCTTGTCTCTTGCTAACCATAGACAATTCTTCAGCCTTAGCTGACAAATGTTAATACAAGAAAAGCAAGGGTTTCATTTAGTTGTTCTGAACTCTTGTTAATCAGAGATGTTTCTGAGTTCTCAGTTAAGAAAACCTCAAATTCTAATTCAAAATATCAAATTGTCCTGCTAGAATAAAAAATTCTGGAATTCCCCTCTCATATTTCACAACTCACCCTTAGTCATTTACATTGATCTCAATACTTTTACCTTCTAGCTGCTACAGGTCTGCTTACTGAACTTTTGCTAATCAATGAATTTTCTAGACTAATGTTCAAATGTCACCAAAACCACAGAAAAGTCTCTCAATTCAATATCTCACTCCTAGTACTGATTTTTGCCTCAGGATGTTGTTTGCTCTAATAAAATAGAGTGACCAACAGCAATTTAAAGTGAAAGGGTTTATTTGGCTTTTACTTCCACATTATAGTCTGTCAGTAAGGAATTCAAGACAGGAAGTCAAGGCAGGAACCTGGAGTCAAGAACTGAAGCAGGATCCATGCAGGAATGTTACCTTTGGCTTGTCTCTCATGATGGTTGAATGAGAGTGGCCCCAGAGGCTCATATATTTAAATTTAAATGATTGGTCTCCACTTGACATAATTTTGGGGTACTAATTGGGGTGTATGTCCTTGCTGGAGGAGGTGTGTCTCTGAGAGCTGAGTTTTTAGGTTTCAAAAGCCCATACCATTCTAAGTTCTCTCTCTCACTCTCTCTCTCTCTCTCTCTCTCTCTCTCTCTCTCTCTCTCTCTCTCTCTCTCCCTCTCCCTCCCTCCCTCTCTCTCTCTCTCTCTCTCTCTCTCTCTCTCTCTCTCTCTCTCTCTCTCTCTCTCTGTGTGTGTGTGTGTGTGTTTCTCTCTGTCTCTGTCTACACTGCTACAGTGTGATGCCAGTCTACCTGTTCCTAAGTTCCCCATCATGAACCCGAATCCTCTGGCGCCTCAAGCCCCACATTAAATGCTTTATTTGATAACTTGCTTTGGTCATGGTGTATTGTTACAGGAACAGACACTCCTCACGACTTCTATTTATTACTCAAGTTCACCCCTGACCATGGGTGACTCTATCCAGAGAGGACAAAGCCCTCTCAATCCAGAAAATACTCAGTAGACTTTTCTAAGGGGTTATCTCTTGAAGGCATTTGTTCAGTTGAGAATCCTCTCTTCCCAGATGATTCCAGCTTGTATCAAGTTGGCAAGATAAAACCAGAAACAACCAAGACATTCTTAATAGTTTTATAAGTAAATGTTACAAACCACTTACAAATAGAAAACCGTGCATGATATATACTCTGGACCTAAGAGTGGTGATATGAATAATAAATGATAAAAAATACAGAATGAATGGAATATAAAGAAGGCTCCAAACAGCACAAGGTTAGCCACTGTGGAACAATGCTGGAGCACCTGTTGTTTCACACAATCCTTACCTCTATCTTTGGGCTCATATCACATTCCCAACAAGGCATTACAATAGTTAATTGAGATGCTTGATTAAAATTATATTTTATACCAGTGGATGGTCCGGCAGGAAAAGACTTTTGTGAAATTGCGCTCTGAAAAATTTGAGATTTCCCCCAAATGCTCTTCTGCCTTAAGCCATTGTCCTTTCAAATTCTTGGGAAACTTAACCAGTCATGCACAGAACTTCAGCTGGATGAACAGTATGCTGTCTCAAATAAATTCAAAACACATTTTGGGCATGATTCCTGGCTTACAAAAGCTTATACAATACCAAGAGAAGGTCAGAGGCACTATCTCAGTACCTCTGTGCTTGTTTCCTTCATTAGGGTATAAAGTCCATAGAAACTTCATCCAATTGTCATTTACCTTCTTAAATGTTTCAAATAAATGGAATATGCACATTACTATAATAAAATGACCAAACACGTGGCTAATTTGCATACACTTAAAGTGATGAGTTGAATTTGAGGACATAATTCTTATTCTGACATTGAAACTCTGAGATCTGGGGTTATTCTCAGATACCTGAAAGATAAGGACTTAAAAACATTTTTTTAAAAAAAATAATTTTAACTGTAAGTTTTTGGAGTCATGGGGTTATGGGTTAATGCAACAGGCACATAATTCTAAATTTCTCTGGAAGCTCATCTCCAAGTAGCTGCCACCTGACTACATCACATCTCTGAAAATCAAATCCATCATTTCGTGAGTTTCATCTTTGGCTCTTGCAAGATTAGAATCTATCATTTAGAAAAAATCTGACACCTAGATAAAAGCAAGTATATAAAGAAGAATTGAAGGTGGCGCACCGAGAGACATAAAAGTATGAATAGGCTGCCCGTCTGTTAGTTAAAGTGACAGTCAGATGCTACAGAGATAGCACAAGGTGGTGGAAAAAAAAAACCGTTGGTCACTTTTAGCAAGTGACTTTTATTGGAAAGAATGTGGACATTCCACAAGCAATATTCCTCTAAGTGAATTGTTCTGAAATTCTTTTTCTCTGTATTTAAAATGTGATTTATGCTTTAGTTTGCCATCAATCTCATTTCTGCTATAAAAGCAAATGGCAAATTTTGCTTCATTGTAAAATATTTTCTCATAAATGAGGTAATCTTTGTATCAGCCTCAAGTAGTAATTATTACAGGTATTGTACATGCAGTTCCTATTGCTTTGCATGTAGTAGGTGAAAATAAAAGCCTTGTAATCATTGACAAATTGATTTCAAGGTGGTTTCCACTACTGCCTACTTACCATTTTATTCTAGTGCCATTTGCATAATGGAATGAAGCACAAGTATCAGGAGACGAATACACACTTATCCGTGTCCTGCACTTTCTGACCAGTACTCTTGTTTGTAAACAAGGACTTTAACAAGCTACTTTCCAACACCTGTTCTTAACCTTTAATGCTCTTACCACAAAAATAAGAGGAGAGGGCTGAAACTGTATGCCAATTATAACATTGAAGGAGTGATATCTACAATTAGTTCATTAAAGAACACCATGGAGTGTTTTTCCTCATTTGTTGATTGTAACTGTAGTAAACAAAATAGATTTTAAATATTAATGAGAGATCTAAATATAATAGCAATTGTTGGGTTCGGTTGCAAGTGACTGGCTAATGTACTAGCTGTCCAAGCATAAGTATTTGAGTGCAGATACCCAGAAGCCACATGAAAGCCAGTTATGATTATACATACCTGTCACCATAGCCCTGGGGAGAGGAATTTACTGATCAGTCAGTCTAGCCAAAATAGTGAGCTCTAGGTTGAGTAAGAGAACCTGTCCTAAAAAATAAGATCCATCACAATAGAAGTAGACACTTTACATAGACCTCTCTTCTTCATATAGTCCCTATGAGAAGCACAGCTCTATACATGCATACAAGACACACAAAAACACACATACAAAATCCATTGGGTTGAACTTATAAAACTGATGGAGAATCAAATTCATGCAGGGTTTCCCCCTGTACTAAAGTTATTCTCTTTCTGGAAGAAAACGATATCTAATCTAAGCAGCATGCATACTTCTAAACCCTGCCAGATGACAAGGGCATTTCTTCCCCCGCAGTTCTACCCAAGCACCTGATGTACATTTTCAGTAGTACAAAAGTTTACTCAGTGGTAATTCTAGGTATCAGATGGTGTGATTTTTATCTTTGGGTACCTTAATAATAAAAAGGGAAAATGGACCAAGAGTCAGGCATGCTTCCAACTAAATCGTTAATATTTGCAGTTTGGCTAAAATTATACTCAGCCTCGGAAAACCTTTATTTACTCATTTTAAGCATGTCGTTTGCATGCCTGCAGGTTTGTCACTCTGCATTCATTGATGTGTGCCTGCAATATTTCGAGGGCATCTTTAAAAAGAGTTTATGTCAGTTTGTAAGCTGTTCATTTGAAATGAGGATTGATTATGATTTTCACATAATTTGTTAAATCAAAAGCAAGAACTATAATTACAAAGCCATATCAGTATATCTACAAAAAATGTAAAAGTTCTTTGTAATGTAAATGGGAACATATTTCTCTTACTGTACAGCAGAATATTGTGTGTATTGTAAGGAAGGAAGGAAAGGGAAAAACAGGGAATGAAGGGAGAGAAAAAATATTTCAGGGAGAGAATTGTCTTATGGGGATGTACTAGGTCGAAATTAAGGTCACTTAGTCTTTTGCTAATAATATGCGGTAAATAAAATTACTTAATTTTATTTCTTTAATAAAAATCACAATTTCTTCATTACTGTATCATGTTCAAAAATAGTTTTGTGCATAAGAATAGTGATGAAAGTAAAGTTGCAAAGCACCTCCATCCAGAATGGTCCATGCTCACAAGACAGGACTTCCTAGAGGTCTAGTTCTGTAATCTCCCATTAACTAAGCAGGCCATGTACATCATCTATACCAGAAGTCAGGACCATACAGCATCAAGTACTACAAATCTTTCACATCAAGTACTGTGACTTCCCCCTGCCCACTGCTCTCAAGAATAGTAGCCAGCAACCTGACCACCCACCTCCTGAAGAACAAGAAGAACCAGTTTCCAGCCTTCAGGGGAGGGGCTTGGTCTGCCTTTGTTTCTTGGGAGAGAGGCATGATCATTAAAGATGGAGACTTGAACCTAAAGCCATGTGTTTTGTGTCTCTCCATGTAATTGCAGCCTGTTCCTTTACCCATCTCTCCTTCCAGAGAACCCACGGTTAAGATGTGTGAGCTGGCCTCAACAAAGTACTACAAACAGAATGATCATGCTACAGACCCTGTGCTCTGTGTCATGGTATATTTATCACCAGTACTCATTACAATGGAACCCTTTTCTCTGTCCTGCATACAGTTTTCTTATAGAATTATGTCATATTTTGGGTGGGCAATTGTTGTGTGTGTGTGTGTGTGTGTGTGTGTGTGTGTGTGTGTGTGTGTTAGTTATTGCCTGTTACTATAAACTACTAAAGAACCTGTAGCTATATCTATGCTTGTCTTAGCTTTTTTGATCTTAAAAAAATTTCTCATTTAGATTTTTGCTGATCTTCATTTAATTTAAAATTATATTTAATCATATTATATACAGATTTGCTTAAATATCCTCAACTATTTGAAGATTAATGTGGATAATCTGAAATTAAAAGTAAATGCAGGTGTCTAAGATAATTATATATATAAACAGTTACCTTAAACACAATGTAATTAATTATGTAATACATTTCATGCATAAGTTTATAATTAAGTGTATACTTAACTAAAATAAATGTCTTTATATTTACTTAACTGTTAATTTAGACATTTTTATAATTAATCATAAAAGTTTATTAAATATACTTGTCCTTTTAAGATTTTTAGAGAATTGGAAAGATAGCTTAATAATAAGAAGAGTTACTGCAATTGCAGAGTACCTGGTTTTGATTCCCAGGAACATAGTGCTTAGAACTGCTTGTAAATCTGGTTCAGGGAATCCAGTGGTGTTAATTATGTCTGCAGGCACCAGATATGCATGCAATAAATGGTATGAGTGTTTTGTATGTATGTAACATACTATGTGCTTGTATGATTCTGGTAGAAGACAGATTAGAGAACCAGATATCCTGAAACTGTAGTTATAGAGGGTTGTGCTGGGAACTAAACTCTGGTTCATGACATGAACAGCAGGTGCTTTTAACCCCTGAGTCATTTATTCAGTTTGTAATATGCAAGCTACTATGAATCTTGGAAGTTTGTTTCAACAAAGGGGATAGTCTTATTTTCTTGACATATCTGTAGGTTGAAATTGGAAGAAAGAGCTTCTGAGAAATGGGAAGCTCAGCAAATGTCTCTTAGAAAATATCTTACTTCCCAATGGAGTTCTGAAGTATATTGGTGGCTTTGGGGCTTATGGAGAAAATATTCTGTAGGTAGATGTGGCATGCCTAGTCCTGGGTTGAGGATAATTCAGCTTATATGACTGAGGCACCCTAACAACCAAGAGATGCCATCAATGCTTTGTCAACGCCAGCTCTGCTGTAGTTCTTTGACTCTCCTAATGTAGCTTAGTTACTGTGGTGCTAAAATCATTGTTTTAAAGATCACAGAAGAGTCTGTAGTTCACCATGAAGACTGACGGGGATGTACAACATAAATCAAGTTCCTCTCTTGTAAAAAACTGTAGAAAAGACCAAAGTCTCATATGATTACTTAGTAGGAAGTAATTATGTAAGGAGGATAGTTTCATATGTTAATTTGTGATTATAAATCAAAAGAGTTTTTTAATTAAAAAAGCAGGCTATTCATTGTATCTATGCACTCTAGTTCACGTTAACTGATTTAGTTATTGCCTCTTAGATATAGAAATGACTATCATTTTACTTCTTAAAAAGGAAGTTTCCTTAATCTTTTGGCCCGAACAGCAATCACTGATGCTCACTCAGTTTACATGAAGTTAATTATTTTTATAAAATAGAGACATTATGGAGTCATAAAAATATGCCATACATGATCCCTCTTTTCACAGAAATAGAATATTTCTGAGAAATTCACCTCACCTTATAAAATAGATGAAAAATACCATTCTGAATTACATATGCATAAAGGACATCTATGCAACTTAAAAAACGGGAACAGCTTTCCTTGGTAATCCAGAAATACTCCTTAAGGTCATACATTATCTCATTTTGATGAACTTATGATTAAAATGAAACTCATTTTCTTCCATAAACTGTGTTATTTTTAAAATAAACACGTGTTAGTTTAATAGAGCCTCTAATAACTTTTAAGTCAAGCATTTTTGTCAGTGATAAGATATTATCTAACCACATATTTTGGGATCATCTCTCAAAGGGACACTTTGTTCTGAAGTTTTGAAAATCCACTTCCTTAATTCTATAGAAAGCTAGTCATACTGCATTTGTAGCCGTAACACAGTTGCAGATTTCCAAAAAGACTATTTTGTTCCATTTATTACAGTAGAAAAGAAATCCTTACTGAATACAAAACATTGCTGTTTTGATTATGTGAACTGATTGTGTGTAATTTTGCCACTTCTTTTTATGCCATCATGTCCATTGAATCCTTTTTAAAGGAAAATCATTTTCTAGACTAAAATGTTATCCCAAGAGCAGCTCTACTTTTGCTGACATGATTTTGATTAGGAAATTTAGGTCTTTACGCTATATGAATACATTAGAAGAGGATTACTCCGATCGAGACTCCACAAGAGAGCTAAAATATACCACAAATAAATAATCAAGCATCTTGTATAAATTTAAAAATAAATCATGTATCATAAAAGTAAAAATGGCCAGTTTAGGCTCAGGAAGAACACAGAGAGCATTGCAAATTTGTAGCACAGTGAATCCAGGAACGAGGATTTTAATTAGATGGCAGCAACAGCAAGGTGACAGGACCGAGAACAGGTAAATCATCCAGGAATAGCAGTGCGCCGAGCAGAGCCAGCTGGTGCGGTGCTGCCTCAGTGTCAGGGATCTGAGCTGCATCTCGAAATGGGGACTGTGCAGACAGTCTGTTGCACAGCTGTTCTTGCTCGGAAACACGCAGCCAGGTCTGTTAGTGGTATCACTCTGCAGGTACTACAGTGACAGTCAAGTTTCTAGGAAGGACTAGGTGTCTCTGGAGATGAAAAACAGAGCGTCATTAGAAAGACTCCAAAAATGTATTAAAAAACCTCCCCTCCCTGTCTTCATCTAGTGCATTATGTTATCAATTGAGTTACTTAGTCAGAACTATAATTATACTACCAGACTCAACCATTCTTGAAAAAAGTCTGGGCCAAAGACAATCAGCAAAAAGTTGTTGGTGCTATTTTTAATGTTGAGTTTGATCACAAATGAATCCTGGGAGTTCACTTTATAATTAAGATCATAGCAATATGGGTAAATGCACTGCTCAAAATGGAGGCTTTTGTAACCTTTCTATTCTTTGCCTTTATTGAAATCTTTATTTATGGTTTAAACTCCTGTTTCTGTTGTTGGGACTCTGCTTCAATAATAACAAAAATAATCATATTAACCAAGGTGAAAATAGGGGGATTAAAATAGAACAAACAAGATACAATTTATCAATAAAAAGCAAATTCTCACTAGATGACAATGTTATATTAAAGTCATTTGCTTTGTATGGTCAGAGATGGCGAGAGGCAAACATAACAGTTTGATTATTTGATACTGATAAATGCTAACATTTGTAAACTATTACTATGTATGAAGGTTTGTTTGCATGCTACATTCTTTTCTTCAAGGATTTGTATTAATATCTCCATTGTTGTGATTAAATAGCAAGGGAAACCTCTTAAGGAAGGGTAGATTTAGGTTGACTGACAAATTCAGAGTTACTGCTCATGGTCAATTAGCTGTATGTTCCTGATACCTGTGCAGAGGCACAGAGGACATTTCAAAGAGTCTCAGTTGTGGGAGGCCACTGAATGTTTTATGAAGTCAATGGCTTCTTGAATTTGTGTTTAGGAAAGATATCAGGGATGATGGATGGAAGGCAGGTGGGCATTTTCATCTGATAAACAGTGACACGTCCTACTTAATTTCAATCGTCAGCGTGATTGGAGTAAGAAATATCTTGAGGATTAATTAAGTCTACTTTTGTGTGGGTATATGATAACTTCTGCAGAAATGATTAATTTATGGTGGGAAATTCTTCAAGAACATAGGCAGCGCTGTTAATATTAGACTGAATAAAAGAGAAGAAGCTCTGATAGCAATGCCGTTTAGTCTCTGTTTTCGGCTCCACTCAGATGTCTTCCATGTGCCATGTGTCCATGCTTGCTTCTTGCCCACCCCCATCTTTGACCACTTTAATATAGGTTAGCCTGTAGACTTAAGAGCCTGACTTATTTTCTTTTTAAATTAGTAATGTTCATATCAGAAATGTATTTAAGGGAGAATAGTTTTCAGGTTTAATATGGAATTAGAAGATAAAATGAGGAAAGTTACAGAATTCTCGACCTGTAGTATGCAAACAAACCTTCATTAAATGAACTCATTCCTTGACTATTAGTCTCATGTGACTTTGACAATTAACTTCATTTTTAGAAAAGAGAGGTTCTAGAACAAGATATTTTCTCCTTGAGACATTTTCTCTTTTAGATACTTTACACATAAAATAGATATGTGTATGATATTTTACACATTATAAAAGATAAAACACACATTTCTATCCATCTTTCCTAGTTTGTAAAGGCAAAAACGTGCTTATTCACTATTTTTTTAAATTATTTCTTGTGTTTGGTTTTAACTTTGGCAAGGCAAACTGACTGCACTCTGTGATGGTTAATTCCCTCCCCCCTTTTATTTTAGAAATGCCTAGGAAACACACTTTTGGTTACCTGAAGTTTAAGAGTAAACAATAAGATAAAAAGAACATACAACTATAAAAAAGGAAATATCATATCTGATAGTAATCATGATCTAGATGTCAGTGGCTTTTTTGAAGACTTGAGAGCTTACTAGAAGAGATCTCATCTCAGTGGAACAGATTGGTTAGAAGCCAAAAAAGGGATCTAATAGTTTAAGGCTAATTGCATGCCAGATTGCCCATAATCAACCTGTACTCAAGGAGAGCTCTAACAACTCGACTACAGTCACTATGAATCACTAGAGACACAGTGTGGGTTGTACAGAACCTCACAGAGAACTGGCAAGAGAGAAATGCAGGAAAAGGCCTGACAGTTGTCCTGTTGAGCCACATTCACAGTCATCAGAAGATGAGTTGTAGTGATGTCAGGGGAACTGTATAGCCTCCTCCTAAGTCCCTTCCTGTATTGACAATGAAAAGACAAAAGAAAAGTGCCTGCGCGCCACATGCCATAATGTGCTGCTTACCTCTCTGACAAGAACGTTCCATATGGTGTGACTTCTTCACTAGTGTCAGCTCTAATTTGTATCTGTTCAAAACAGCTTAGGAATTAAATCAGAATCATTGTTTTCCTTAATTTCTATATAAAATTGTCATGCATTTAATAAGTCCCTCTTTGTACATGTCCCATGAGCCAAACTTTACATCAACAAATTTAGAAAGTAGTTAATAAGTCTATTTCAAAGAAAACAAGAATATAAACACTGCTTAACTTCCTCCGAATGAGCAAAAAACCTAGATTTGTGTGTATAAACTTAAATGGGAACTTCATGTGTGTGTTAGAATGACTGGTATCTCTGAATCATTAAGGAAAGCAAAGAAAATTTAACTTACACCATTGAAATTGTATAGGTTTTTCAACCTCAAACAAAGATAAGGGAGCTAGTTCGCCACGAATTTCTGTCAGTCTTAAGAACAAAATATTTTTGGAGTGGGAGGAAAAGATAGATCATTTTTACCCTCTCTCGTTTCACTCAAACTGCCCTGGGCCTGGTTGTTCTCATAACTGTAGAGTAAGAAGTGTGAAATGACATGAAAGGCTTTCATTTTCCATTAGCATCTGCTCTGCTGTCTACAGATATCTTGAAACTCTGTTTCAGATACCAGAAGTGTTCAACCTAGAACCTCATTTACACATGAAAAGATAACCAGGAACTGGCAGGCACTTGAAAAACTCCACCAGCAAGAAACAAATGAAAGTGACCACAAATATAAATGTAAATCTCACTCCTCCCAGAACACACTGTTCTGAATGGAATAATGATAAATCTTTAAAAAAATTAAAAAACAAGAGATAAATTAGAGAATATTATGTCTATGCTTAAAATAAAGATAGGTTCATTATCCTGTGGGTATGGATTTGATTCTGGGAGCAATAGATAACAAGAAAATAGACAAATGACAAAACTAAAGCTTTCATTAAGAAAGTAAAAAAAATAAATAAAAGAACCAATCTTCATGGAATAGGCTATTAATATATCTTTATGAATTACAAAAGGACACTAAAGATAGAAGGAAATGTTCAAAGTCATTATGTACAATACAATTCTGTGACCCTGCTACTAAAATTAAATGAGCACTGTGCACAAAGACAAGTTTCATCATCATAAGTGTTTATAAGCAAGTATTGGCAAATTCATAAAAGCAGTATGTAAGGGAAAAATATACATCATGGAAAGTGGAGTTTCTTCCAACCTTCCAAGAAGGTTTCAACCTCAGAAAACCAAATAATGTAGTCACAATTCATACAGAAAGTTGATCCTTTAAGTTTAACACTCAAAATAAGCATGCCATAAATAAAGAACATATCATCTTTGACTATGAGCTATTCATAAAATAGGAATGTAAGATTTACACATTTTCATATCTATTTTAGAGACAAATCCATCCAAGAACTGATTAAGAATTTTGGAATACTATTGTGAAGTTTCAAAAAATAAGCAATTGTATGTATTGAAAAGTTTGTGGAAGAGCTGACACCAAGTACAATACTATGGGAGCAGTGGACTTCAAATATGTAAAGATGTGAAGGATCATTGAACTAAGAATGGGGGGAGTGGTAAGGTCTGGCATAAACCAATCATAATTCAATGGCTAGTGCAGGGAGGACAGAACTATTGTTTATCTATTCAGAAATACTGGGAAATTTTTCTCTTTTTTCCCACATCACTATACTATCAGATATCAGAGTTATAGACACATCAACATGTAGCCTGCCAAGAGAGAGCAAATATTACCAATTTTATGACACAATATTGTCCACTATCCCACTATGGCTTCTCAGCTTAAAGAACCAGTTGCATTATAGAAGCGCAATGTATGACATCAATATGCAACACTGTCTTCTAAGTCAGCAGAACCACTTTCAAGAAAAGATTTCAATGAATAAAGGCATCCATGAAACAATGAGATTTGTTGAAATGATATTGATTTTGACTTAAGTATTCCTAACTATTAGTGACATTGTTATATGTACATGGAATTATATACAATAAACTTGTTGTGCTTGGGCCTGGTGCTATTCTTGTGAACCAGTCCCCTAATGAATAGAAGAGCCAATCACTGGGCAAGCAGGCAGAACTTCCGGGTTGGATGGAAGGAGAGAGGAAGTAGGAGATAGTTAGGTCCTTTCGGAACTGGGACAGCAGAAGGTTAGGATGTAGCTGTGAGAGTTTCCTAGTATCATGGAGGATCCACCATCAGAAGGATCAAATTTTTATAAGGCTTACAAGATTAGGTTTTAGTTGTTACACTCACAGATTGAGTTACCAGTGTTTCTGAGCTACATTTGTGTTGTGTTTTCCTTCAACCACTCTTCTGGTTCAAGAGAGAAAGGTGTGGTGGCCAAGCATGGGTTTGCCTGAGGTGCTCCACAAAGGCTGTGGGGGATTTGAAGCACAGGGCTGGCGTGGTGCCTAGGTGGAGAGATTGTGGAGTTCAGAGTTAGAATCTCCTTGAGATAAAAAGAGGTTGGCCATTGTCCACCAGTGCATGCCCACCCAGGCCGCTGGGGCAGAGGCACAGCATGGGAACCTGCCAGTTCGAATTTTTTGATATTTCCCCTCAACAAAATCTCACTAGTTTTCCTTAGCCCAGGTGGAAAATATAATTTTGAAAAAACACAGTCAGTGACTTGATAGCTTCTGGTCAAGTAAATTAAATTTTAGAACTTCCAAATCTTTGTTGAGAGCAATCACTATGATGTTTTAACTGTACTTATCAACATTTTATTATAAAATATAAACACCTAAATTGTTTAAGAACTACTTAGAATTATCAATTTTGGATCATATAATTACATAGAGTATGAGATATCAACTCTCATATATTTTATAGAATACTGATAAGAAAAGTTTTGTAATAGAATATGGGAGACTGCATACATGTCTTCTGCCTTGGAATCTCGAATTTCACGCCAACATCTAAGTTTTATCGTTAGCATTTGAAACCGAGTATCACCCTTTCTTCTCAGAAACCAGATCTTGGCACAAGAAAATACCTGTTTTCTATATTTCTCTCTTTGGGGGTTTCTACTATAGCTCAGAGGCCAAATATGGAAATAGAGTAAACTCTAGTTTTTCTGCAAGTACAAAGAAAACTTGAGGTATAAAAGATAATTTTCTGAAAAAGACCTTTAACAAGTTAATGAAATATTATTTTTAACTTTAAAATTTTTCAGTGATTCCTATTAAAATAATGGAATATTGATATTAATTTCATACTTTATTTAGTCCTGGTTCATATGGATGCCCCATTATCTCCATTTATTATGAGGATAAGGCTTTCAGAGGATATCTGAGTAAATCTCTGGTTTCTGTCTCCATTCACAATCTCATGTTCAAAGACTGTGTCTTAACTTCTTTGTGCAGTTTATCACCTTTAATGTCACAGAATTTTATCATTACTTCTTTTTTTTTAAACCTAGCATTTAACATGTCAAACCCCCTTCATTTCTTTTCTCTTCTGGTGAATAGAGAATAGATTCTTCTCACCACATTTCTGTCTACTGACCGTGAATGTACAATGGAAATACAGTGTCAGGCAAACCCTCCATGCTCTACCTACCATTCACTTTCTGCAAGCTAGTAACAAAGGAGGCGTCTTCGTTTATATAATATTTAGACTACTGGGGAAAGGAAAGATCTTCCTCTCTTCTGTTCTCTGAATAAATAAATCAGTCTGACCAAAAGAAGAGACAGGGTGTCACATAATTTATTTGGGCTAGAGTTGACACATAAGACAGAGCCTTCTTATCTGCTTGTATAATTTAGGCAAAGGTCAGCAGCCACATCCTCTGATGAGCATGCCACTTGAGAGTACTGTGGGGTGAGAACCTGAAGCCAGTCTTTGAGGAGATTTCAAACATATACTAAATGTCTTATTGACTAAAAAGACATGAACTGGAAACCAGATTACAGGCATCAACTGGGTTCAAAAGAAGAAAACAAAAGTATTCTTGCAATTCGAAGCAGAATTGCCAGGTAACTTCAGCACCTCCTCAATGGACAGAGTTCAGATCCAGGGCATGTTGTAAAGGAGGACTTCCTGCTGTGTTATCTGGAAAATTAACCAAATGTCAAGGATCGATCCTAGCAAAGTTGTGTGCAGTGAAAACAAGGGTAGTTCACTGATACACTAAGACTACCACCAGTAACCAATAATGAAGACAGCGGGAAACTGCCCCAGTGATATCAGAGACATATGAAACACCAAAGATCAAGATATGCTGACCATTACCATGTAGAAGAAAGAGAAACTTGGAGGCAAGCTGCAGCTGAAATGCGGAGCAGCAAGGGTGGGAAATGGGAATGAGATCAGGTGACCCTCACCTGTGAGAGTGACAGAGCACCCTGCCTAACAGATAGAGAGCCGCACTTGCTCTTTTTGGCAGAGAGTCTCCCAATGCACTAGGACAAGGAACTAATAAAAAGATTTTACCTTAGATGTGTCAGTTATAGAATTTCATGAAGCCTGAGATAGTCATATACCAGTAAAAATAAAGTTAGTGGGACCACATAGACAAGAGGAAGTAAATAAGTCATTTCTGGAAACAAAAAAAAAATGGTTTTCTGTAAAGATTCTGTTTTTCCATGAAGATAATTTATTTTAATCAATCAATTGTAATAACGTTTTTCACTGTAAGAAGCACTTTAAGGCTGGGAATAATTGGAGGCAAGGATTAGGAGTCAGGTAAGGCTAACAATTAAATGTCCTTAACATTGAAACTTATATTAAAATACAAGTGACATTGGCACTAAACCTGTTCACCTTTCAGCATCAACTAAATGTGTAGCCCAGTCAGTAGACTGACAAGAAAACTGGATTGCTAATTCTGAGCAAGTAGCAAAGTCACTTTGTGTACTTGGTGATTTGGACCTGATTCCCCCACAGACCTCAAAAATCCATAAATGATGTGCTATTTGCAAATAACTTATGCATGCCCTCCCATAAACTTCATCTCTCAATTACTTACAATAGCAAATAAAATGTAAATGACATGTAAACCATTATTAATCTGTGCTGTTTTAGAGAAAGGTAACAGGGAACACCTCTTTCTTCATTTTGGTACACACACAATTTTCTTTCCAATTCCTTTTATCATGGCTGGTATGCTGAACACACACACACACACACACACACACATATGCAATGGCTAACTGAACACACACACAGACTGGCAGCATCAAGGGCTTAGGGGAAAGGAGCAGAACACGGTTGGCAAAGAGAAGGAGGCCCTGTGCAATAAGAAAGGTGGAGAAATGGGAGAGACTTTCTGAGACAATTTAAAAGTTCCCATATACAACTGCACTTGGGTTTCTAAAGCAACATTCTTATATGTAGTCACAAGTCATTTCAATATACCCATTGGCTTTTGGGTGAAGGTTGCTAATGAAGAGGTTTAGATCAAGAGGCAGAGTATATGTGAAAAATTGAACAAATAAATCAATAAACAACTATAAAATGTGTAACTGAGATCTTACTATGTTTTAATATGAGGCTCCATAAAGATCAGAAGATCAGTATTTATATCTGATATCTACTAAATAAACTCCATATGAGTTAAAATAACTTGCACTTGGGCATTAGTGAAAGAATCAGTTTCATTTGAATAAAGTGTTTGTTCTTTCTAAAACCTTCAGTGACACAGAGATATAGGTAGACAAATATCTAACGAGAGGATTTAAAGCGATTACTTTGGCTCATTAGTGCTCGTCTCTTGTCAGCTTTCACTGTCTTTACACCTTCGCTGAGGCTCGACTCTATTCATGTACACTCTATTGTTCTCCATGTTTCAACTACTGGCAAAATCACAAAATAGAAGACAAAGGGAGTCATAATATTCTAGCAGCTCAGATCTAAGGACCACACATTTCAGAAAGATTTTAGTCTGCTTTTGCAAGATGATCCTGGAACATAAAAACATGATGAATGTATCAAAAATATTTTTCACATCCTGCCTGCCATAAAAAGATTGTTTGAATTAAACATCATTATTGCTTTGTTGTCAACATGTTACTATAGAAAGACAAGCCACATGCATGCCAGGACTCTATCAAGAGGCATGAATTATGGTTATATTGCTGGTAGTATTTTTCAGATAATAAATACTTTTAATTCAAAGTAATGGTTTTCCTAAAACCCATTTTTTGTAGAAGTCTTTTTCCTTGTTTTCCCTAAAATTCAGAGGAAAAATCTTAATAATATATGAAACTTTCAAATGTGTTGAAATATGTATATAATAAATGAGAACATCTATGGCAGGGGCTTTCACTGATATAATCTGCCAAAAAACTATAAACAAAACTATTGAGATATTGCTACTACTTCAAACAGTCTTTTTGTAATAGAAATGATTTGATTCACATAAATGTGCACTAATATCTCAGCCACATGGATTAACATATTAAGTTTATAGATTATAAAATATTGGTGATAAAAAGGTCACAATTATCTCATTAATTATCTTTCTCTTATATTCTCCTTAAGGAAACATGAAGGTTGAGAAGTCCCCCCAGTGTCACACAACCTCCAGACAGGAAGGGACCAAGAGCCTAAGATTCTGCCCCTTCACTAAGTCCCTATTCATGTTTCTGGCTTGCCATTTAATAGCTGAACTCAATTACTAGAAATGTTGCTGTCACAGCTGCGGAGGAAAATGAGAAATCCCACTTCTCCTGACCTTTACTCTAGCTCCAGTTCAAGATATCAATTGGCTGTAAGAGTGATTTGTGATTTTGTTTATTGGTTTTCATCATACTCACACTAGAGATGGCATAGTTTAGAACTACACTAACTTCTAAATGAACAGGGATGACAGATTTAGACCATAGGCTTCCTAAAATGCATCAGCATTAACATGGAAATTGGGGATCCTGACATAAGACGCATATCAATGTTGCTGTTGACAGCTACGTGGTCATGCCATCTTGTTCTGTGTTGTAGAGTCAGTATTTCAGTGTGCCATCAGACAGCAAGAAAGTGTGTCTCTGTGATAGGCCTTCCATCTGGAAGTTCAATCTGATAAAAAATGAAAGAAATAACTTCTGAGAAAACAATATACGTTCTTCCTACAAAGTGTGCTGTGGTAATAAGCCCTTTTTTGCTGTAGATATCTTATAGGCTCAGTGATCTCACAGCAACAAAGCATCAGCATAGTACTAGATTGATTCTTAAGGACAGAGCAAACTAAGTTGATTGAAACATATTTAGAGCAAGTTTGCTTGTAACCGGTGCAAACTTCCTTATAACCATGTAACCAAATAAGTAAAAGTAGAATCTGTACCAAAAAAATTAAAATATTTTTACTAACCTTTAAAATAGATACAGAAATAAAAACTTCTGAATATACAAATATTACAGGATATAGTCTTCTTAATTCCATGAACAAAATAGGATGAAGTAAGCATTAGTATAAATTTTATACTATTTGATGCAAAGAAATAGAAATCTGTTTAATAAATCCTGGATAACTGTTATGCCCAAGACACTGACTAGGCAGTATGCAGTAGATAATAAAACAAGTGCAATATCTGTTCTTAGGCAAGATGCATTCCAGAAAATGAGGAGAACCTATGCAAATGAAAAAAAACACTTGAATAATGTTTCTCTACTCTTATTCTGGTGGTCTCTTCCCCCACGTTAGTTTTCCACTTCTAAGCTAAGAAGTTGTAAAGCAAACAGAGTGGAAAAAAATCTAAATCCCTTTCATATTTAGTTTCTTTTCCTGTCAGAAAATTACCCAGAAATCACCTGTAAGATTCCAATTCCATCTCCATAAATATGAGTAATTATTAAAGTGCATTAAATGCTTTTCATACAGATTACTGCATTTTTATAGTAGGTGAAACAAAAATGAATTGATCTACTACTTATCAGACATTTCTAAAAGTACTAGGAATATACCCTTCAAGAACCTTTGTAAATAAAATAATTTTAATTTTTCAGCTGGAGAAGATGGCTATGAATAAAGTAGGTACCATACTGTCCTAATTTGCCTTTTGTTTGCTATGACAGAACACCAAACAAAGGCAACTTGAGGAGGTAAGTATTCCATCTTACAGGTTATTTTCTACCATGCATGGAGTCATTGCAGGTTTTCAGGACAGGAATGTAAAAGCAGGAACTGAAGCACAGAGTATAAAGAAATGCTGATTTCTGGTTTGCTCCCCAAGGGCCTTCTAAAATTTCTCATTTTATAAGCAAGAAGTAGCTTCTTAGTGGTAGCATTGTATAGCCTTCTAGACCCCCTTAACAGCAATCATTAATTTAAAAAGAAAAGTGTTCCCAATGACATGCTCACAAGCAAATCTGGTAGATGTCTAATAAGTCCCCACAGGCCACTCTTTCCGGGTGACTCTACTTTTTGTCAAGTTTACAAAAACTAACCAGCACAGTACCTGAGTTCAGATTCTTTGTCTGTTGAGTTTAGACTAGTACCACTTAAGACCCACTGCGTCTTTCATGGTCATCCCATGGACCTGGTGTGTCTTCATCTTCACCAAAAGCTCCCTGGACCCTTGTCAGTACCCCAATCCTTCCACGTGGTACTAAGCCTCATTTTCATTCAATTACTTCCTCAATCCTTCAAAACCAGGAGCGTGTAAGAACTTCTGTACATTATCAAGTTCCACTCCCAGTTTGAGGTTCTCCTACGCCAACAACTTCTGTGGGCTGACCTCAGAGAAGTTCTTCCCAGATTATATATCCTCAAGGATTTTGGTCATATCATCTGACTAAGTTTTAAGGTTTAATTTAAGGGATAATGATCTCTTCTAAATTTTAGTCCATGATTCAGCCTTAGTTAACCGTAAACTACAGACACTTAATTCAAAATATCAAACATACAACCCTAATAGAGTCTTAGGAGGATTCTAAGACTGTCTTCTAAAGCTCCACAATACAGCTTTCCATTGTATTTCTCTCAAAAGTTTAATCTACAAAGCTCCCCAACAATAGCTTATAATGATTTGAGAACTTCAAGTCTAAAGTTCCAAAGGCTTCTACCCATCACAGTGATGACCCTCACTCACAGTATGGATTTCTGTACTGGTTTGCATCTCTTTTGCTGTGTAGAATACTGACTGAGAGCAAGTCAGGGCTCCAAGGGTTTGTCTCATCTCACTAGTTACAGCCCATTCCTGAGGGAAGCCATGAGGAGCTTATGGAAGAATCCCAAAGGCAGGAACTAAAACAGAAATATGGAAACAGGGGAATGCCATTTACAGAGTTGTTTCTCTTAGCTTGCTCAGACAACTTTTTTTTTATACTCTGGGACCAACTGCTCAGGCTTAGCATTGCCCACAATGGTCGTCCAGTCCTATAATTAATCAAAAATAACATAAAGACATCGCCACCAGCCACTCTGATAAAGGCCACTCTTTCCAGGTGACTCTACTTTTTGTCAAGTTTACAAAAACTAACCAGCACAGTACCTGAGTTCAGTTTCTTGGCATGCATATTAAAAATAAAAAAAAAAGGTCCAGTGGCACATATCTATAATCCTGCCACTGAGAAGTAGAGGAATGTCCTATAGCTTGCTAAACAGTCAGTCTAGCCAATCAGCAAGTCTCACATCCCAGTCAAAGTCTGGGTCTCGAAAACTAGGTAGAGAGCAAGTGAGAAAGAAAGCTGGCGTTTATGTCTGGCTTCCAGGTTTCTCACATTTGTTCAGTGCTCACATTTCCCATGTGCTCACATCTACATTCACCTATGTCCCTACATGAACACTAATTATGAATAAATAATAAGATAAAGTTATTATGTCCCAGAAGTATTAATACTTATGTCCCCATAATATAAAGTGTCAGTTCTGAACTAATTTTAACATCAATTCAAGTGATTCAGACACAGTATTAAGTCCTTCTGACTTTGCAAGATATAACTTATTTTTAAATTTATAGATGAAATCATTCAAATTAAGTATGTTCTAATCATGCACCTGGTACTGAACAGCAAATCCAAGAATATTCCTTAGCCCAGCTTATTCCAAGAGTTTCCCTTCTTGCCTCTATCTTTTCCATTAGGTTCCTCCTTAACATATGCTACACACTCCAACATTTAAATACCTCCTTACTCTGATTCCATTGCAGAGAGTGCTTTGAACAGCTCAATTTTTAAAGAGTACTTTTAGGCACTGTCCCCACCTCACATAGAAATAGAACCTCCCCACACACACAAAATCACTTGCCTCTATGGAAATGACATGCCCTACTGTGTAGGTGTATGCTTT
The DNA here is from genome assembly GCF_947179515.1 of Apodemus sylvaticus. Classification (NCBI taxonomy): domain Eukaryota; kingdom Metazoa; phylum Chordata; class Mammalia; order Rodentia; family Muridae; genus Apodemus; species Apodemus sylvaticus. The sequence goes on along the minus strand of NC_067477.1, from coordinate 72,680,945 downwards.
ACTCCAGAGACATGGCATGCATGCAAATTTATCTTGTGTTGTAGGCAGGCTTTTGAGCAATATGTAAATAAGCAAGAGAAAAAATATCCACATTAATAAACAGCCCTTTGGATATATGAAAGCCATCTGCAACACTAGGTAAAGAGTTTGTATACTGTGTAGTCAGACAGGATGTCCATATTGCATTTCTCAGTGTCTGGAAGGGAAAACAGAATGGTGGTTCAGGTAGGGCGATGCCATATGGCTGAATCCATGAAAATATCACAGAGTTATTTTTTTTCAGCAACTGTGATCAGTCCATGTAAGCAAGGATCAAGTCTCTGCAAATAGAATTATGACACTCCAAGTTTCATCCTGTTTCCAAGGTCTCTTTCTCACACATCCTGCTGAGATTAACCTATAATATTTCTCGGCACGTGGACCGAATTCTCCCAAAATAGGGGAAAGCAACCAAAGAGAAATTGAAAGTAGAAGAGACACAAGCAACAGAAATGGCCCAAAGTGAGAATCACAGATTGACAATACAACATGTCCCAGTGAGCCCATGGCTGACATTATCAAGTGAGATGACTCAGGAGAAAAAAAAATTCTTCAAAGTAACTGTTAACTCACACCAAACAGGAAATGACTGATTCGACACAGAGGAGAAATCCAAAGCTGTGATCCAACTGTAGTCTGAGGTCCTGTTTGCCCAAGACTGACAGGACAGTCGTTTGTAAAAACACACAGACCTGCCTGGTCCTCATGTCAATGTCTCCGAAAAGCTGGAGTGACATAAAGTGACAGCAAGAAAATAGCATGCCTGCTGCCATGTCCCTGTCTACTAATCGCCTACTTATTTTTTTAATCCCTGTTCTAACTTGGTATACAGGTCTGAGCTTTGTTATGAGAACTAAATTATAAGAACTAAACATAGTGAATGTCAGTACATTGGGTTGATTTGGCTAGATATTTTTTCCAAAGCTCCCGGTTACTTTGTTCTCTCATTTGATTCTCAGACTCTAGATGTATAAATTGTTTTCTTCAATCCCACAGCATCTGCTTAGGAGAAGGTGAAGTGAAAAGCCTTTAGTTAGTATTTCTGCAAATTCCACTACACAACTCACTGTACTAGATCACTTTGAAATAAGTTTACAATAGAATTTCAACAAATTCATCCGACAAGTGAATACCACATTTGCCTGAAACTTTCAGCGGATTAATTCTCACTGCCGACACACAATTCTGTATTCAATTCTCAAAATTTGTTTCAGTCATCATTGTTTTGGAAATTTAAACCAAGTTGTCTCCTACTAGACTAGGTCATACAGAAGGAACAAAGAGATTGTCAAACTCCAGAGATCTGTCAGCAAAAGCAAACAGATATAAATGTTCTTTTTAGAACAGGCAACTAAATTTCTCTCCTCTTCCAGTCTCATTTGCTTGCTGTCCACAGTGCTAATGTAGCAGCCTTTCCTGACTTGCTTAATGCATTGTCTCCTCTTTGTGAGTTACAGGCTGGGTGAGCCTTCACTTCTCTACCTTCACTGAGAACTAGCCTTCTTGAGACTGTTCCTTCTCTTGAGACTTTTGTCTCCCCGGAGCTGACAGAGTGAGATAGAGAGTGGATAAATCCAATTCCTCACAAGATATTTGCATGTCACTCCCAGCCTTTCTCCTGCAGACCAATGCAGTGCCCACTCCAACTCTGTCTTAGGCTTTGACTCCTTGTTGTGGTCGTCAGTCATGCCATGTTCCCTTTATCCCACTGAACACGTAATAATCTCGACATAAATTTTGAACCTTGCAGACCCGTGAAATTCACATTCACCTGTCTGTTCATCATAGCTTCATCCTTCACTCTAACTAGCCTCAGTTGTTGGACAAAGCCCAAATCTTACAGTGATTTCATTTCCTCAGATTACTGGATTTTATTCCATTCGCCAAGTTTACATCACCCCCAAAATTCCAACCCTTACTGATTAAAACCTCTCCCCTTCCTTCTGGCCACAGTAGCTGGACATCTAGTTAATTTACTGCTTTATTTCTGAAGCTTCTGAATTGCCTCCACTCTACCCTCTCACTTCAACTGTTGTAATCCGGCAATGATTTAAAAAGTCGTCTATATGTATCCAGTTCTTTTCCTGCTGGGGATTTAGGATCTGCAGCTTGTCTTGCACGTCGCACTGTCTGGCACTGCTGCACAGTCAGCTTTTCATCATCAGCTGCACTTGCAAAGCTTAGCGGCTCTCCCCAAGCCCCGGTGCAACACTGGAGTTTTCTTAGCAAAATATCAATCTCTTCAGTAATATTAGGAAAGGATGGTCTATATAATGTGAGTCCTTAAAATTTCTGGATTTTCCCCAATATATATGCTTTGTCTTCCAACTGTTATAGAAAAGATCCCAAAGTCAGAGGGACATGAAGATCAACTGAGAGAGAAAAATGGGGATAGGGAAAGGAGAAGAGAAAGAAAAATAGAAGAGAAAAGAAGAGAGGAGAGGAGAGGAGAGGTGAGGGGAGGGGAGGGGAAGTGAAGAGAGGAGAGGAGAGGAGAGAAGACAAGAGAAGAGAAGAGAAGAGAAGAGAAGAGAAGAGAAGAGAAGAGAAGAGAAGAGAAGAGAAGAGAAGAGAAGAGAAGAGAAGAGAAGAGAAGAGAAGGGAGGGAAGGAGATGGGAGGAGGGAAAATAGAGAGGAGATTGGTTATCAGAAGTCCTGAGTCTGAGATAGATAGGGCATACAATTAATTATTTCAACCAAAAACCTGAAGATGATGTGGTTGTATATCAGGAAAACAAAACAAAACAAAAACAAGAAAGCAAATAAACAACCAAACAAAACAAAAACCAACAAAAAACAAAACAACAACAACAACTGGGACAAAGATATAAACAAGGTATGACTGAAACATCTCATCTGAGCAGGAAGGCAGGAGTATGAGGAGTTTGAAGGAAATATTAGCTACACTGTGAGACTGAGACTAGCTTGAGTTACATGAGACTGCGTAAAAAAGAAAGCAACAACAACAACATCAAGAAATCAAAACCAGACCACATTAATCCAGAGCTTTCTAGAGACAAACCATCAGTGATACCCTGGGACAACTTAGAGTGACACTTGGGGAAACTGCCCCTGTTTTATAAAGTTGAAGCCAAAGTCCAAAGTGGTATGCTGTCTGTGCCCTGGTGGCTAAGGTACGAGACAGCAGGAACCTGGGATTGGTAAAAGTTGGATATAAAAAGAATAGAAAATTTAAGCCGCCATATGGTAGATTTCATAATTTACATTAGGTGAAAATGTAAACCTCCACATGGTAGGTTTCAAATTTTGCATTAGTTAAGCCTAATGTTAGTGAAAAAGTAACTAGAAGGGTCAGTAAGATAGCTCAGCTGGTAAGGTCACTTACTAGCAAGCTGGCAACCTGAGCTCTATCATCGGAACCCACGTGGTGGAAGGACAGAAGCAACTTGCACAAGATGTCTCTGATGTCCACCTATCTTCCCTCATACAAATGCCCCAACACTTACAAAATGAATGAATGAATTAAAAATTGACAGATAACATTTTTGTTATGATATGAAAAGGGGATATACAATCGAGATGGCACTAATGTATGCATTATAACGTATACTAATGTGTACAAGATGAAATAATGTATATATAATATCACAGTCTAGGGCTGGAGAGATGGCTCAGTGGTTAAGAGCACTGACTACTCTTCCAAAGGTCTTGAGTTCAATTCCCATCAACTACATGGTGGTTCACAACCATCTGTAATGGGATCTAAGGCCCTCTTCTGGTATGTCTGAAAACAGTGACAGTGTACTCAAAATATCAGTCTAATAAAATATTCATATAACTACTTACATCAATTATACACATGTTCTTTAGCCAGAAAATTCTATTTGATGCCATTTTCATATAGGAAAAGATAATCAATTACAATACAAAACTAGCTGAACATGCTGAGTCATTCGTCACAGCATTATTGACAGGAAGGCATTGAATACAAGATATTTTCAAAGAATAACTGTTTCTCCTTAATCATTATTGAGTATACACACACACACACACACACACACACACACTACATGTAGTATCTGAAACAATGATGTAGACTTATGTCCATGTTTACATTGAAGAATGCTATCACATAGATCTCTAAGAAAGAATGGCCAAAATGACAGACTTGCCCCACATATAAGCTTTTAGATGATCATTCTTCTGACTTGGGAGGGACAGAGAAGGGGTAGGGGAAAATGGGGGCAGGATCAGGTATGGGAGAAGATGGGGGATGGAGAACTGGAGGTAGCCACCAGGAAGTCTCAGATACCAGTACAGGAAGAAGCTCCCAGGACCCAACAGGGATGAGATTAGCTGAAATGCCCAACAAAGAGAAGAGAGAACCTGTAGAGACCATATCCAGATGTTAGGCAAGACCTCTGGTTGGGGGTATGGGGATACCCACTCATCTCCAGATTTTTAATCCAGAATTGATCCTGTCTAAAGGAAATACAGTGACAAAGTCTGGAGCAGAGACCAAAGGAAAGGCCATCCAGAGACTGACCCATTTTGGGATCCATCTCATATACCGACACCACACCCAGACATAACTGCGAGTGCAAAGAAGTGCTTGCTGACAAGAGCCTGATATAGCTGTCTCCTGAGAGGCTCTTTCAAAACCTGACAGATACAGATACAAATACTCTCAGCCAACCACTGGACTGAGCGCGGGGACCCCAATAAAAGAGTTATGGAAAGGATTGAGGGAGCTGAAGGGGTTTGGAACTCCACAGGAAGAACAACAGTATGAACCAACCAGACACACCCCCCCCCCCCACTCTCCAGAGTTCCCAGGGACTAAACCACCAACCAAATAGTACACATGGAGGGACTAATGGCTCCAGCTGCATATGCAGCAGAGGGTGGCTTTATCTGGCATCAATGGGAGGAGAAGCCCTTTGTTTCTGTGAAGGCTCAATTCCCCAGTGTAGGGTATTGCCAGGGCAGTGAGCACCCTCATAGAAGTAGGGGGAGGGGATAGGGTGTTTTTGTAGCAGAAACTTGGGAAAGGAGATAACATTTGAAATGTAAATAAATAAACTATCCAATCAAGAAACTTCACAATCCCCACTCTGTGGTTGTCCAGGGATCTTTTGTTACTACATCCAAATATACTATGGATTGCCATAAGGACATGTTCATCAAGCAACCCTATATTTCTACACACTTAGAATGCGAACATTTTATCCCATTAGAAAAAAAGGGACAGGGTGAAAATGAAATCCTGTTTGGGAGCACATTTTTCAACACCTAAAATGGCCTCCTGGTTATCATGGATTTTACAGTCATGATTCTTAGCCCACATTATTCAGTGACACCTCCCAAGTAATTTGGATTTTTTTTTTAGCATGGATTATTTTTAATAATATTTTAGTTATTTGAGAATTTCTCAGTGGTCTTGACTATATTCAATCACTTCCCCAACTTCACCCATATCAACCCAACTCTCTATCCAAACTACTTTGTGTTCTCTCTCTCTCTCTCTCTCTCTCTCTCCCTTTTCCACATGTGTCTCTGTGTGTGTGTGTGTGTGTGTGTGTATGTGTGTGTGTGTGTGTGTGTGTGTGTGTGTGTGTGTTTCTGTGTGTGTCTTTCTAAGCTCATATTATTGTCCTAGGTGCTGGGTATGAGGGACCCCAGAAGGTCATGAACATGCTAGATGTGATACTATTAGAAGAAACTAAATCTGCTTTTCTCAGTAGTTATCAAATGCCAATAGCTCCTCAGCTAAAGATAAAACACAAACAGCTGAGAAACTCATTTTTTTTGTTATTATAAATATCCTGAGCCAGCAGAGACAAATTAAAACTACTGTGAGATTTCATCTATGTTAGTCAAAATGACCCTGATTTTTTAAAAATATATGACTTTGAATGCTGGCAAGGATATCGGGAAATGGGAATATATATTAATTGCTGGTCAGAATGCAGACCAGAACAACCACGGTAGAAATCAGTGTAGAGAATCTTTGCAAGATTGGAAATAGGTCTTCCATCAGATGTAACTATACCACCTGTGGGTGTATACCCAAAAGTTTCTGTTTTATTGCAGACATATTATTCTATGTTCAATGCTTCTCTATTCATGATAGCCAGGAAATAGAAACAGTCAAATGTCCATCAACTGATGAATAAATAAAACGTGGTACATGTACTCAACTGAGTATTAATCAGCTATTAATAAAAGTGAAATTATGAAATTCAAAGGTCAAATGGATCTAAAAATTCCCCAGACAGATGATGTCATGTGTTTTCTATCATATGTAGATCTTAGTTTTTAAGCTTTAGAAATGTGAATTCAATTTGAAATATTCCTAGATGTCAAGAAACTAGTAAGTGCCATGGGGAAGAATGAAGTCTTTCCTAGCTTGAACTTTTATCTTTTTTAGTTTAAATACTCTACCTAGATTTTCTTATTTATAGCAAATCATAAGTAGACATCTTCAGGCGAAGATTCTGAGATGATAATTTGCAATGAAGCTATTCACTAAAGATGTCTTAAAGATAGTCTGCTTTGGGAGTGGTACAGTAGGATAGGAAATGGAAGCAAAACCAGGGAATATAGAACTTTGGCCAAGTCGTAAAAGGAAATCCCATCCCACCATTCCAAAGATGGCCACTGAGAACTGGAGACAAGACTGCTGAGCTTCTGTCTGTCTTTTCCAGTCAGCATTTTCCACCTCTTCTTCATGAAACTTCCCAAACAAACATAGCTTATGTTCTTACCCTTGGATAGGTGCTACTTTTCTCTACAGATTTCATCCTCCCTGGATCATGGAATAATCCATAAATCTCATTACCCTATAGGGTCTTCATCGTACACCTCACCATGTTCACTTTGCCTAGATGTCATATTACCACCAGATGCTGATTCTGCCTTCTTCTCTGTAAGAATCTTCCCACTGTTTCTTTGCCACAATTTGTATCCATCAAGATCTATTATACATAAATTTGTTCTTTATAAATTATCCTCCTGAAATTCTTTATTAGTAACATCACTCTGCTGCATAACATCTTTTAATAACTCCTTATGAAGGGAATTAAGTATTTGGCATTTGAATGACCTTGTCTTGCTCTAATGCTCAACGCTTTATGTAGTAATTCCTCCAACATTAATAGCCATAAACTCAAACCATATTGAACTATTTGCAGTTTCCTGGAGTTCTCACTCTCTTATATTTAAGACAATTGTCAATGACCTCTTTAACATTCTTCTTCCCATGTTGATAAAATTCCTATCTTTATACAATTGGTAACCTGAAACCTATTGGTAATATTTATGTCCTCATGATTCCACAGTTTAGAACTTAAAGGAAAATACTCATTCATGCTGGTTAAGTCTATGCAGCACACTTTCTGGTATAGTGTTCTAATTTGTATTTTCGCCACCTTCTGAACTCATTCATGAACGGGCATATTTATTACATCACTGGATAACAGTTATACAAAGACCAACAGGGTCATTCTTCTGCGTGTTCTATGGTGAGAAAAGTTGATGTTAGCTTTTAATCTTTAATTATGTCTTTCAATCGAAATACTAATAGATGTTTAAAAAAATAGTAAGGGGACATCAGGAAAAAGGTAGTTAGCCTTTTACAGACAAGAGATGAACCTATTACAATTTCCTTAGAGGGAAACTTACCCATGAACTGTGGACTTAAGGAAAGCCTCTGACAAAAGCAATAATGAAGCAAAATTTCAAATATGCACAAAGGTTCACCAAAAAGAAGTGTGTATCCTTCAGAGTTCACTAACCAACTCCATCTGGTCTTCAATACCACCAAAGAAGTAACTAGCCAATTAGGAAAAGAGAAAATGGAATGCCTTCCTTTCCTGGGCTGCAGATGAGTGCACCACTTCAACTGCATTGTTTCTGAGTCTCATGAAGTTAAACCTGACTATCCATGTACTGATATATTTAATAGACTCTGGGCAATCTGCGCACCATCTAGAATACATTTCCCTGTCCGTAATGCTGGAATTTACTCAGGTTAAAGAATTAAGTCAAACTGCCTATATCGATTTTTCATTGCCTTTTGAAAGGCATCAACAGAGTCGAAAATGTTTGCAGGTTTTTAAAAATAAAAACATCACTTCAATGGGGTAAATTTTCATTATTATATATGGAAGCTAATCATTTCAGAGTAAACAACAGATGTTTGCACCCTTATTAATGTTTGGTACTGACATCGGTATTAAATGATAATATGAAAACATGTCACAGACGTGAATGATGAATTCAAATGTCAGGAATGATGGAATAGAAATGTTTAAAATAGAAAATCTAAGGGTCTTGAAAGAGAAGCAATGTTCTGAGCATCTTCTAAAGATGTGCAATAAAACTACCTTCCCATATAATAACAATACTTTGGAAATTTTCATCTTCTTATGTTAAGTTTTCAAAATTCCCATTTTCTCAATTAACTGTCTGGCTAAATATGTTGTCATATCAAAAATGCTAAAAAATATTACATATTGTAAGTGTAGTCAGGTAAACACATATCGGAATAGGGGTTTATGCTCTATATTCTATGCATATTATTTGATTGTAATGCTTGTTTCTATATTTAGCATTGTTTTATTTTCATACCGTTGCAAACAAAATTAGTAATTTAAATTATCACTTTCACACAATATTTTCTAAGGCAGAATTTGACCATGAAAATCATTCACCTTCCAAAATAATTTTCACCTAGTAGTAACTAGGTGAATATAATCAATATTATATTCATGATTTTTATACTGTGTGTGGTAATTGTCTTTGCCATTTGCTAAAAGTGAATGAGACTCAAAAAATGAGACAACACACCCTTCACCTCTGTAATACAATTTCTCTCTGTGCTCACTGGGACTTCAACCCTGTGGAAAAGGCATCCTGCCCATCTCAGGTGTGACTTTGCTCTCAGAATCTGGTAAAACACTGTACAATGTATATAAATTACATTGTATATTACATGAATGATGAAATGAATGACATATTAAAAACACTCTTCCTGACCTTTACATTTTCTTCAAAATTCTATCACCATGACCACAATGGTTCAACTTTTAAGGTATAACAAATTATATTGTAATTCTTAAACTTCATTTCTGTTATAATAAAATTTAGAAATATTAAAAGTCCCGATGAATGAGTCAAAAATACAGCATGACCTCACATACATTTTTGTTATCCACATAATTGTGAACAGTCACTGGTTGCAACCTTCTGCTTATCACAGAGGAAAATAAGGAATGTCTTGTTCTCTCTCCCTGTCTCTAGAGTTCTTGAAAGTGACCATTGGAAGTTAGCTTGTATATTTTCCAAGGTCACTTAGAGCATTAGGTGACTTGACTTCAGACAATAAAGCAATTGTTACTGCTGGATTGAAGGTTGTAACTATCAGTTTGAAAAGGTGATAGCAAGAGTTTGAGTTATAACTTTTCCATTAGAGATTAATTTTTAATTTCTTCATAGAGTTGGAAGTATACCCTTTACCTATAAAATATACTCTTGGTCATTACAAGAACCAATAAAAAATTGAATAAATATCTTCAACTCTGTTTCTTGCATAGATATTAAAGATGTGGACTCCAGAGAGATAACACTGAGATTCAATCAGATCTTAAACCTTAGAATCTGGTTGGTGAAAGACAGCATATATAACGTTATTATGCCTCAATTTTATGCATGAGTAGATGGCAAAGCATTGCTACCACATAATGCTATTGTGAAAATCATATGTGTTCAATGCACAAAGGTCATTTGTAATGCTACCATACTGGAACAAATTGCAGAAATCATTCTACAGCCATAAATAATTGTATTTAAGGATGAATAAACTTCTGTATCTTTTCACATTGGCTACTGCAGTATCACAATGTTAAATATTAGACTTAGATAAAGAAAGGTACCTTTCCCTTATAGATGATGCATTATATGCCTACTTGCCTCCTTAATGCCATCCATTTTCCATATAGTTCTTAATGGCATCCTCATAATAAATCTGAAATGTCAGTATTATTTTTCTGATTTTAGAAACAACAGAGATAGATGGAGGAACACACCAAGCTCATAGTATAGGCAAGTGGTGAGGGCTAATCTCAATCCCATGTCTGAGTCAATACTCCAAGAATTTGATCAATTTCTACAATTGCTCAAATCTAGGAACCTCTTATGTATACTGTTCTAACTCCTAAACCAATATATTCTTAGCTATCATAAGAGAAAAATAAAACAATGAATTCCCATCAATTTTCTACTCTTCAGCTCCAAAAATAGTTTGAATAACAAGACTCTGTCTCAAAGCCTTAATTATTAACTGAACACTCATGGAAATTAACATGTGCAGAAATCTCCCAGTGGTAGGGGGTTGTGAACATGCTGGTCTGGTTTGGCTAGAAGAGAATGGTACACACCATCTTATATTTCTAACATTGCTACTTCATTCTGATGTTTCTAACCTGGAGACACAGCTTTCAATAGAAAAAAAAAGGCCAAAAAATGAAAAAGAAAACAGGTCCTCTAAGTGTGCAAAACAGACATCTATTTAAGTTAGGGTCAGTTTGTAATGGTCTCCACTGGACTGACCAAATGATATTGTTTGGTGAACTAGATAGTTGTAGAGATCTATTTCAGTCCTCTTCTCTAGCATCCAGTTTTCCTATTGTAGCAACAAGGCACAGAGAATAGCTGAGAACACGTAATGTAAAACTGTGAGTGGAGGAAAGGCTTAGGGCAGTTGAATCAGCAAACCCGAACTTTTTCTTCTTTAAAAGCAGAACACGGATCTTATTAATGTGACACTCTCTCTCAGGCAGTCACTTTCAGAGAGCTATCATGAGATGGAAGATGGTAAATTATATGTAGGTTAATAAAATAAAACTTTACAATGAGGCACAAAGGGTATATAATAAAATAGCCTAGACAGCTTTAAAAAATGCATACGCACAGAGAGAAAGGTGCAGGGGAAAATGAAGTAGTAAAGTTGGAATAGAGCAAGGAGGAAAAGCATGTGCCTGAGATAAACAAGATGTCAACGTCAGCGACCTGACTAGCAGACTCAGGAAACAGTTGTCAAATGCACTGATTCTTGACTCTTATAATATGAAAGGAAATAACTGCCACATTATCTAGGAGGGTGGAGGACTAATGGCTCCTATGAAGACTTCACTTTCAAGCCATTAGTAATGAGAGGAATTTCTGTAAGTGTTCAGGAGAAAAATACCTCGGAATTCTTCTTCTGGTCTACCCAGTGGTAGTACCCAGACCTGTTCTTGTTGGTTCCTGTCCCACTCTGGTAAGGCTTACAAATATGGTCACTGTGGGTAGCTGGATTTACGTTTATTTTGGTACAAGTTTTGATTGGCTATCTTGTGTAGTTCTATTTTCCATTGTTTAGCAATTTTAGAGCTGTCATTTTTTAGTTTTTTTCTCTAATATTCATTTTTCAATAGACCCCCCCCCAAGCTGAGGATGGAAGAAGTGGTGTTAATTATTGACCTAATAGAAACCCTAAGTGGAGCTGACAGAGCTTGGTGAAGAACTTAGTACTCAGTGTGATTTGGAAGGGGACAGAGAGTAAGAGGAAAAGGAGGAGAAGGAAGACGGAGGATGGGGATGAGGAGAGGTAGAAGAGGAGAAGGAGAAGACAAGGAGGAGGAGGAGAAACTGGCAAATTGGAAGCATACCAAAACCCTGTTTTCATCAGTGAATAAGTCATTAGATAGATTAATTGGTTAATATTTTTCAGATAGTTTGTGTGACTTTACTACAAAGCTTCCAATCTTCTGTATGCAGAAATATTATGTGAAGAGTGCTAAAGTTAGAGAAAGAATTCCTGGTAGAGAAGTTGACATATTTCTTTACTTCTAGGAAAAAGTAGGATAATAGAGAACATACTAGTTACTGTTGAGGGGTACAACCTGCTTGCACAAGGCTCTGAAGTTCTTGGACCAGAGAGGATAAACGAGTTTTGTATATTCAACTCTGTGGCTCTGAGTGGACTGAGTCCATGAATTCTCTTAGATTGCTTACCACTGTTGAATTTGCTCTGGTCCAAACACGTTCAGTCAACCACATTCTGCTTTCCATCAAATTCTATTCAGCAAAAAGATGATGTCACCATTCACGTTCTACTCTTCAGGCATTTTTCTCCAGCATATTTTCCTTTCCATTGTTTTGGAAGTTAGCAAGTAGATGAATTTAAATTGAAGCTATATGAGTTTTTATATCCATGTTTTTATTTCATTGAATATCATGTATAGTTCAAGCTAAATATAATTCCCAACGTTCAAATTTGGAAGTGTAGGTGGGAGATAAATATTTATTCTCCACTAAGTTTACTTGTTTCTTAGACTATAAAATTTTAAATATTTCATTCACAACATTTTTCTACATAGAAAATTAAAGGCGAATTTGACATTGGCAGATATGCTGTCCTTCTCTCACTATACACCTAGAAGGTAAGTTTATGATTGATTCTACAATGTGTACTTGACTCAAGGAACACACTTTAAGTGGCAAACTTATTTCCTCATTTTATTTTCAGACTTAAAATAAAACTGTGAAAATACATTCCTTTAGTCTACAAGTTAAAACTGACCCATTGAGAAATATCATATGTGTCTCCATTGTCAAATTTGTGTTTTAAAAAGAAAATCTTTGTGGCTTCTCATTTTAGCAACCCAGATGTGTGTTGTCAGCTTATCATAATATTATTAGCTGGAATCTAATTGATATTAATTTCTCAACAACTAGGTTAACACTTCTTCACGGTTTATTTTTTTTTCTTTATGGTTGCCATATTTCCTTAGATTTTAAATTCTTTCTAATAAATCTACATGACCTCCTCATCTGTAAAGACAAGCATAAATAGAGCAACTTTGTTCAGGCATACATTTAAGCAAGCTTAAATGCAATTGAAGTCTCATCAGCCAGCAAAGGACAAGTCACACTTCATTTTTTTTTTTTTTTTTTAGATAGTTCACATTGTTTTCCATAATGCGATGACTAGAGCTTGGGATGTTTAAATGGTACTTCACTGTGAGACGTGTTCTAAACTTCTGCATGATTATACATAGGCTGTTCTATAGTGCACGTTAATCTCTTCTGCCTTGGATGTTTTAACAAAATGGCTGAAATTTTCAGCCATTATGGATGAGTTATTCTGCAAATCTGTAAAAGCAATTCCACTTGACAAGCCTATAGTACTACTTTAAGTGATTGAATCTCTTTGATACCACAATGGCAAGGTCCTTATTATTCTTGCAGGAATCTTACAAGTTCTAAGAATATTTCCAAAATGCCACTAGCCACATCACCAAAGAGAGAGAGAGAGAGGCAAGCAGTTCAGTAGGAACTATACTAATTTGGTTTAGGGAATCCAGTTAAGCAAATGATTTCTTTGAGAAGGGTGAAAAACCCCTATTTGTTGTACTTTATATTCAAATGCATTGATCTTTTATTAGAGTGGGTGTTTTAAAGTTCCATCTCACAACATGGCTTTCTTTTCTCCCTCAAATTTATTTTCTCGTAAATGAATAGAAGCCACAAAATTGGTGAGGTCATGAAACTTGCTTATTTGAAACACTGAATTGTATACATCCCTTAGGGGTAAAGGGATGTTTTTTGCCCTGAGGGTATTAGTCATGGTCCATAGTTCGTGGGAAAAACTAAGGAAGTTTCAAAATTGTGTTCCTATTATTTCTATTTCTCTGAGACTTTGTTTGAATTCCAAAGTGAATTTTCTATTATCCCATTGAACATTGCATAGAAGGGTACCAACCAACAGCCTTTGGAAGCAACACCTGCAGTTACATTCAAAGGCATGACTTTTCCAAGCAGTATGTGAGCTGGTTGCATTGTCCTTGAAAGGATAAAGGCCTAGGTTCTTTACCTGACTGGCAGAAGCATTCCAATACCACGAAAGGACTCTAAACATTGTTTTGTAAGTAATGAGTCCTGCTGGTTTCATCCGGCAAGACACTGAAATCCCACAGGGAAAATGTGGTTAGAAATAAAACAGAGGGCTGGGCCTTTAATGAGTTTCCTATCCACAGATGCCATCAAGCTCTTAGACTATTCATTTGATTTCCACAGTTTTAGCAGAGATTCCCAGAGTTGTGGGCCATACTCTTCACACTGAAGTGCATAGAACTTGGCATAAATCTACACTTCAGAGATAATAACGTATCATTCCAGGAAATAAAGGAAAAGGCATAATCAAAAAAAGAAGTTAAATATGGAAACCTGTTTTGACAACAAATGAATACAGATGAAGCCAGACAGGAAAGGTGTTATGAATGCATGTTGTTTTGCATGTTTCACATAGATTATGATGCTGCAAGAACCTGTCAAGCTTTTTATTTTTTATAAGTACTTTTAGTCAGGCAGATTATTTATACCGCTCTCCATCTCACATCAAATAAAATTTGTAAGACTAGTGCTTTTAAAGGACAGAACATTTGTAAATCTACCAAAATATATACACCCCCTCGTTAAATTCTATTTCATTAATTGCCATAGTTGAGTATTCTTCATACACTTTTGGAAGCCCAACAAAAAAAATTATATTTTCTAAATTTAAAAGTTAAAGAAAAATTATTTCTTGGTTAATAACAATGGAAAGGACTAGTAACAATGAGTACTCAGAAAACTTATTTTGTTAACAATGATATTTATTCAGCTGTAAAACGGATCTCAAACCTTGCACTGGGGCAAACATCAAGTTTCATAAACTTTTTAAGTTATATAACAAATAAAACATTTGACCCATATTCCTAATTATCATACTCAAATAAAAAGTGGACAACCTTATAAAACTTACACTGACCCTTATAAAACTTACACTGACTTTATTTTTCACTTGCAGAAATTTTCATTTAAATTCAAGATAGAAATTTTCACAAAGCATTTAAGAGCTTACAATTACAGATAAACTTTTTCATGGAAGTTATCTTACTAGAGGGAAATTTACTTAAGTTACATTTTGACTGCTTGAAAATAATGCAGGAATTAGTTTTTCAAACTGATGACCAGTAAGCTAAAAGTTGCTGTATGTTTTGTGCTCTTCAGTTACACATAAAAACTAATTGATAAACCAAATTAATGTAGAATTCTAAATATAATTTTACAAATTAAAAATAATGATGAAACATTTTACTACAACTTGCAGATTTTTTTTTTTACCATTTCAAACCTTTTTGTTCTAACACAAGTATGCTCACTACTTAAGGAGTACCCTGGACATTTAAATAAAGTAATGCAGGAGACCTAAATGGCGGAACAGCAGAGATAGAGTACTAGAATAATTAAAGTGAACTATTTACCAAATGTAACTTTCAGAATCAGAGTGAAGAAATACTTAACATATTATCACCTCAGTCATGTGTTTGAATTTTTTTAAACAATAGGGATAGACTTTTGTTCATTTCCTTTCCATTACAGAGGCCAATATCACAGGTGAGAAAAACAGTATAGTCAGTGTAACCCCTCCTAATTATGGGTCCTGCTTTTCATATTTCCACCTTGATTTTGCACAAATGTTCTTTTTTTTCTTTCTGTGAGTTACAGTAAAAGTTTCTCCTCTAAGAGTGCCTACTATGTGCTGGTACATAGTACATTTCCAATAAAGTAAATTTCCTACAAAATAGATTTTGTCATCCTTGTATGAGTGAGCTATAGATTATCTCAGGATTCAGACCATAGAAAAGATAATCTGTTTTGGATTTCTTGCACCTTTGGTGTATCATGTTTGTTTCTCTTTACCTCAATGAGTAGATATTTCAGGTGACAAGGCACCCTGTTTTGGTTCTTGCTAGCCTAAATAGATAGCATCAAATGTAGTAAAATACGCTGACTTCACCTTTAAAGGATAATGAAATATGTCAACTGAAAAAGAAAACCTTATTTTTAAGTGAATTTCCTGAATTTACCTGTCCAGATAACTGAAAATTAATCAAACTCCATTTAATATATCATTTTATCAATTAATATATCAATTACTTGAACCACCTACAAATGAGCTATGATGATGCTAGCAACAGTGAAACATCACTTAAAAAAGTTGTTTGCAAACACAAAAATGAAGCACTGTGAATGAATTCAAAAGAAAGATCTCCTATGAAAAATAGATTCTTTATGTATACTTAAATTAAAAAAGAATTGCAAATAATTTTACAGGTTTTGTCATGTTTAATATTTTTCTTTCTCGACCTCTTGACTGAGGCATGCATTACATCTCTACTTTAGATGTACCATTTGAAAGCCTCTGACAGAACTGCTATCAATTGGTTTCCCAAAGAGATGCTGTTGATCCTGACAACAAAATAATGATTTGGTCATCATTATATTATTTATTATTTGAATATGTGTTTAGATTTCCAGACAGAATTATTCTTACAGGAAAAAAAATAACAAACATATTCACTTTTATACCTTGCAGTATCTCAATCTCCGCTGTAGTATTGTTTACCTTACCATAGATTTTTAAATGGAGATGCCTTGACTTAATTTTACACATTTCAAAATACATTCACCTAGTTAACCTCTCTGAGTTTTGTTGTTGTTGTGTTTGAGTTTTCTTGAACCGTTCAATCTTGCAGTAACTTTTTCTGATTCCAGCAGGTGAGTGAACTAATTTAAGCTAATTTATGGGTTAAAACACTGACATATGGGAAAGCCACTTTTTCTTCAATGTGAATTCAACAAAGGCCCCAGCCACATCCTGCACAGAATGTATTTAAGACAAATATAACATTTAATGTTAGTTTTCAATTGAGATCAAAATACATAACGTAGTAAGAAATGTTAAAATGAGGTCTTCTTTGTGTTCTTGGATCCTAATGTGTGGAGAGAATGGGAGTTTGTTTTAATACTTAACTACCCTTAATGGGAGTCCTAGTCTGACTTGGATTTCACAAAGCTATTTAGAGAACAGGAAAGTGTGCTCTACATTTTAATTATTGCAGAGACTAGAGTCATTTTGGCAAACATTTAACGTTACACTTATGCATTTTCTTCATTTAACTGTGACCTTTATTCACATTTGGAAATCATATTGCTGAGGAATAAATAATAAAATGGGAGAATATACTTTAGGTCATTTCTTAATCAGTTTTTGTTTCCACAAGCAGAGACTGAATGAACAGAATACTGGCAAACTGAAAGTTATTGTACAGGAAATCTTTAAATGATAGAATTAATAACACTGTATCATGTACCAAAACGATATTTAAATAATTGACATTTTAGATAATAAGTAAATTCAAATTATCAGATATTTGAAGTAAAAATCTCCTAAAGGTTTGTATTTGCAACAATAAAAGACCAGCATACATGCAAGCAAATTTACATGCATAATATATTTCTTATATCTATTTTGTCTAACTAAAATAAATAGCAAATGATTTCAGAGGTAAATAGGCATCTTTAATGCTTATTTAGGAAAAGGAACAAGTTTAAGCACTAACTAGTATTTTGCATACATACCATAAAATACAAAATAGCACGTGCTTTCTGTTTACGTTGGTTACCAATCTTGATATTCAAGGGAAGAGTGTATAAAGTTAACAAGCAATTATTATTTGGCAAATTAGTACTCAACAACCCTGAGTAAATAGGAAGTTTGAAACCTATCTGTTATACAGCTTCTTTAATTTGCATAGCACACTGGTGTGTTTGCTTTGCAAATACTTTGCAATGAATCATCATTTGTACTATACAGTCCAAAGAAAAGCAATCAAAATTCACAGCAAGACAATGAAATTAATTATAACTGTTGAATTCTGTGGTGGTAATTCCTCCTCATGCAGGAAGATTAATTGCATTGCACTTTCCTTGCACTCCACTAAATGATCTGATGAATGTATAATCATTTACAGATTTCTCAAATGCTGAAAATTGATTACCTTTGATTAGCTCTGATCTGCACAAAGAGCTCTGACAGAGTATCAGTGAAACATTACAACATTACAGACAAAGTAACAAATGATTTAATTACCAGTGTGCTTATTAATGTTAGATTCCCTGCAGTGATCCTGGCAAATCAGAGGCCTGTAATAGACCTGTGGGTTTCACTGAATTCCATTAGGGTTTAAATAATATTTCTCACTATTTCTCAAATCTTTCTTTTCATGGCTCCTTAATAACTCTAATTAATTTTAATTTGCACAAAAAATCCACAGCATCTTTAGAAACTTTTAATTAGCTATAAAATAAAACTCTTCTCCTCCCAGGAAGACATATATGATCATCTTTGGAGTAGCCTCCCCAGTAAGTTCTCATTAATAGAAGTTAGCATTCTGTAATAGTACCACATGTAATTCTCCAGCAAATGTTCAATTGTGCATGTGGTGCAACTCTCATCGTCCAGCTGCAAACAAAACAAGATTTGTTTTATAAGACCAAAGTTAAGGAACAGTATGGTAAAATGTTTGCGTGGAGTGTGGTAAGCACCGCCAGGGCACTGGTGTTCTGTCGTTTGGTAACAATGCACGGCTTGCAACCATTCTGAGGGCTATATAGCACAGGAGACGAACCGATTAAGAAACCCCAGTGTACGCTAAAAGGAAGAGAGAATGCAAGGGAACACTAGCCTAGTTAGACACAGAATGTAATGAATAATGTTGGCACCAACAAATCAAGCCCATCTAAACGAATATGAGAGAACGTTCAGATCGGTTTGGATTGGCAGCTTTTAGGGCTTTCCCCAATTTGACGCCATTATATATGACATTAGATTATTGTGAGGCGGTAACAATGAAAGCCCAGATGATCAGAGGAGTCAAACAGAGCAGCTTAAATTAAAATATGTGTCTACAAGTGTTTCCAGGCAAAGACAAATTAGAGGCTAGGCAATTAAAAGGTTGTTTAGAACAGAAATGCTGATATACAGACAACTTTATAATAATATTTCTTCACAGTGGCTTTGCAGTTCTGCAGAGATGAAGCAAAGGCGCAGGTGTTTCTGGGTGGCATTTCAAAGCCACTAGCTGAGAAACTTAAGATGGGGGGACGCACAGCCCCTCATGCTGGTGAATCTGTTCATAATGCTCAGCGCTGTCAGCAGCAAAGCTATCTATCACCGTGCAACAGCACAGAGGCAGGAATCTCTTTTTGTAGAGAAATATTGAAGTCAGATTGTTGATGTCAGAAGTCAAAGTATAGTTCATCTATCTGTTTTATGCATCTGACTGAGACACATTGTGCCTGTGCGCAAGCTGATATCTAGCAGAGCTCATTTTAGTAAACGTGTGATTTGGAAGTCAGAAAAACATTCGTACAACCGAACTCATAGCAGACAGAGGCTGTGGCACGCATACATGGTTTTTACATTTTAATATGACACCGTTTGGTACTGTTTATCATCTGAAATCCAAACCATATCAACTTTCTAGCTATGTTATTTAAGATCTGTGTACTCTGAAAAAAAAATACTCACACAATGAGAAAATCTATGAAAGCCCTGCCTCCGCGCGGGGAATGGCCCTGTTGGACTTGGCTCTGCTTTTATTTTCTTCTTCAAACTGAACCACAAATAATTGGTGAGTTCACTTGACTTTCAGTACAAAAATAGACACTCTATGGGGTAAAATAATTCAATGAGTATTTACTGGCTCCCACACTGAAGCACTATGGGAAACAGTACATGGAAACATGCATCAGATAACAGGACTGCGTCCTCTACTCCTCCCTCTCTCCCTCTCTCCCTCTCTTCCTCTCTCCCTCTCTCCCTCTCTCCCTCTCTCTCTCTCTCTCTCTCTCTCTCTCTCTCTCTCTCTCTCTCTCTCTCTCTCTCTCTCTCTCTCTCTCCTTTTCTCTGTCTCTCCCTCTCTACCTCTCTCCCTCTCTCCCTCTCTCCCTCTCCCCTTCTTTCCCTCTCTCCCTTTCTCTCTCCCCCTCAATATTACTCACTGTATTTGAAACCTTCTTGCTAGGAATTCCAATTGCCAAACCCTGCTGAACTCTTGGTAAACAGGAAAACTCAGGACAAAAGAGAACAGATTCTCTCCTCTCAGTAAACTCTTTTGGACCTCATTTCATTCTGGGCCCACCTTACTTCAGAAGAGAGCCACCTTCTTTCTTTT
The DNA here is from genome assembly GCF_947179515.1 of Apodemus sylvaticus. Lineage (NCBI taxonomy): Eukaryota > Metazoa > Chordata > Mammalia > Rodentia > Muridae > Apodemus > Apodemus sylvaticus. The sequence continues at coordinate 72,660,836 of NC_067477.1, read as the reverse complement.
CAGAAGACTCTATTTTCATGAATTTGTGACAAAAAATGAATGAAATGAAGCTGGTTTGGTTAGTATATTTAGTCCTTCTTAATAGAATTTTTAAAGCTGTTTTCAGGGTAGATGGCAAAGCCTGGAAACTTGTTTTATTTAAATAAATCTTGAGGATCAAAGTGCAGATTGCCAGTATATTTCTGTAAGTGAGGGCTTTGTGCCGCTGAGGGAGTGCATGCTTAGAATGCTATTATCCCTGCCAGCCTTCTGAAAATTTGTAGTGTTTAACAAAAAAACAAGCACATTTTTTTCAGTTCAAGCCAGGAAGACTCTTTTATTTATTTTTTATTTTTTTTTTTTTTTTGCTGATTTCACCCTCTTTCTCTTTGCTAGCAGGCCTCAGGGCATATGATGTCATGATCAGCATCTGCACAGGGGAGCCAGAAAGCCTTTAATGAATTGCAAACTTTATTCTATCAAAGTACTCTGTCCCAGAGCTTTTTTGCCACCAAAAGAGGTAAAAATACAAATATCATGTTGAGAGCTTCAGGAATGCCCAAGACCTCAGGAGCTCAAAAGCGTTAAATGTTTTTTTTTTTTTTTTCATATCAAAGGGGAACTAGGCAACATATACAGAAAAACAATAATAGGGATTATTTTTATCCTAACTTAGTTCAGTAATACCAGATGTAGAGTAAAGATCTGTGTCTGGAAGGGTCAAGAGTTTGAGTCAAAACTCAACTTCAAGTTAATTGGCTGGTGTTTGCAGCTATATAAATTGAAAAGATATAATTTGCCCCTGGTGGGAAGGATCCCTGTTCTTTAATGTCTATATAAATATCTTCAAAGAAGTCATCTTTTATCTTTCATGATAACAATAAACAGAAGGCAAAAGCAAGCTTGGGAGAGACTGTTAGAATGAAAGAAAAATACAAGATAAAACAAAAATCAAAATGAAGATGTGACTTTTTTCAATCAAGATACATACTTGAACCCAGTTTTGTTTAGTAAATCTTAGTTTCGCCTGCCTAATTGAACATATATATGGATATTCAATCCTTTTAAGTAGGGATGGTTCTCTGTACAAGTTTTGTAATTTGAAGTATACACTGGCAAACTATTCAATTAAAAGGCTGTTTTCTTGAATTTCATTTTTATTATTATTTTTAATCAACTAGAAACTTCTTTGTAAACCTAGACAGGATGATTTCTTTTAAAACCTCTTTTCAGGGAGGAGGGGAGGAGGGAGCCATTTGAAATATGGATAATGTCTGTCAGGAGTAAATAATCTACAGACGAGAAAAAGGCACCATATGGAATTCACTAGACACTAACTCTCTTGTCCACCTAAATTATACCAGTGCCCACATAATAAAAAGACATTGCAGGGGCTGGGTTGTATGCCTTCCAGGCAGAGCTCCACAGCCAGCAATTAGTTTATATAGTCAGAGGCCAAAAAACCTTATTGTCTTACTGGCTGTATAATTATCTGTTATGATGAACTGTGATTCTAAGACCTATTGTTTTAAACTTGGATCTGTGTGTGGATTAGTTGTCTGGCTGAGACCCAAGAATGGACCTTCCTTTAGTGTCTCTGCCTGAGTGATTTCTCTGGTCTCTTCCTGGCTGGGTAAAACAGAGACTGTTTCTGCATGATTTCTTTGGTTGATGAGAAGCAATTATGCCTTAAATGAAGTCATTCATGTCTGCCATTTTGTTTGCATATTTTCCAGTGTTCACCTGTTATTAAACCTGTCTTTAAACTGTGAGCAAGCTTCAAGTAGACTTTTGTGTATAACACAGTTCGGTAATCAGAGGAAAACAAAATAGATAAAATGTTTTCTGCACAAATCACTCAAGCAAGAAATCTAATAAAGTGATTAAAATCTAAAATAGCATTTAAGAATTTCCTGGGAATTTTTATTTTTTGGATCTCCCCATCCCCACCCTCATTCTATGAAAGATGGCAACTGTCTTAGCTGTCCTAGTGTGAAAGTTACTACCCCATTGTTAGCTAAGAGGGGAAAAACACATTAAAAAGGAGGGATTTTTAATATATCTTATTATTATTGCCACATTAGTCAGTGTAGTTCTTAACAATGATATATTAGCAATTGCACAAAAGATTGGTAGAAGAAATTATTTAAAACTAATTATATTTTGAATGAGTTCATTATAAATTATGAATTACATATTTAAAGGTCATTTAACACAAGAGGCTTGCTAATTAAAAGTATATTCTATTGAACTAGCAATCACTAAAAGTCATTCGGGGCTAGAATAGTCAACAAACAAAACAACCAGTTTTACTAAGTCATTGTTTCCTTCTGTAAATGAAACCGTAGTAAATAGCTTCACTATTTCTTGACTTTGGAGTTGATTCTCCATGTTGAGTTATTTGCTACATATACTTTATTGACAGGTATCCTTTCATAGGCACGTTTAATTTTAAACTAAATCATAATAGGAGAGCCAGAAATGTGCTGGATAGTTTCTCCAATAGTAAATACAAAAAGGAATGCTGTTATGCAAATTGAAAAATCGAGCTGAAATTATGGCTTATTAAACAATTTCATACTAATTCATTGTAAAAGAAGGAAGTAATTTAGGTTTTAAATTTTACTTTGTTCAATTCTTTTAAAAAAAAATCCAGCTGTCAATGTGTATTTGATTCTGAGATTCAGACAAATGAGAGAAGGGTTGCTGGAAATTTACAATGTAACACCACTGAGCAGAAAGTCTCCTCCACCCACACCCCAGAGAAGGCTCTTGCTAAGGTGACCTCTGCTGTTTGAAGGAAAGGTTTGCACAAAGCAATTCTTCCTGTAGGATCCTCAGTAATCCTAAATTGTAAGCATATGAGCAGCTACTGCAGGACTTAAAAATAGTTACTAAATTGATTATTATTTCATTTATAGATGCAATCGTTCAGCTTTTTTCCATAATTGCTGGGAAGTTTCCTCTGTCATTTATTTCCTCCCACCTTTGTCCACAGTGTGACCGACTGGGATTCCTGCCATTGCATTTTCTTCTTGCTGAACGGTTTTCTCTACTCCTGGTGGGGCAAAGTCATGACCCAGAAAAAAAAATTGATTCATGAATTCTCAGGGTGCAAGTAAAGTGGAGAGGAAATACGCCTTGGCTGAGCTCCGACTAGTGACAATTTAAAACCTGTAATTAGACTGAATTCAAGCTGCAAAGAGAATCTGAATTAAAAATTCATTAATTCAAACTGATATATTAACTTGAACAAGCTAGATCCATTATTACAACGAATCATTTTTACAGCTGTTATGTTAACTCTTCTATGCTAAATTTTCCAAATTTTAAAATGATTCAGAGGTGCTGGGAATACTAGCTGGAACTGGTGCATTGGTGCCTCCTCTCTGTCTCAAGATACTAACTTTTATGGGATTGTCTTGGTGTGAACAATGATAGGTCTGGGTATATTTTCACCTCAGTTCCAAATTTCATGTTTGTAAACCTTCTTTGTCCCAGGGAGGGCATGCTCCTTTGCCGTCTCTCCCTTGATGTTTCTAAGACCCCAGGTCCTCTCAGTTAACTCTCTGACATTTCCATGAACTACACTGTTGAAATGCTATACAGTAATTAACGTTGATCCTGGTACACACTCAACCCCCAGTACAAATTAGAATGGAAAAGGTTATCATAATATTGTTCTAGTTATTTGGTAGAATTGAATTGCTCCCTGCGGAGGACAAACAAACAAAAATAAAAGATAATTTGAAGTTAGACTTCAGAGGAAAGACCAGCTAGGTAAGACTGATTCTTTTAAAAATTGCATGTATTCTTAAAGTTTAATCTGAAAGTAATGTATTATTTTTGTGGACACTGTCACACTTAAGTTGTGACTCCCTTAGGAACAGTGGGCAAAGCTGCCAAATAGGCTAGTTAGTGGTCAATGGACAATTCTAGAATTCAGTATCGAGTTCTGTTATCATTGCGTGGAGTTCAAATTCAGGTACAAGCAGCAGCTGGAATCTCTCCAACTGTCAGTAGTGTCTGAAAAACACTAAGAGACTAAATAATTTAGATTACACTATATTGACCTGTATAATTGTTTAAATGAGTAATGCAGTCATCAACTGAAAGAGGTCAACCATCTGTAGAGGAAACACAGAATTTGGTTTCATTTCCAAACAAACTTTTGAAAAGCAAATTGTTTTTTTCTGTGGGAGGTAGGGGAAAGTCTGAAGACAGATTAATGGTTTCTCCTGCTAAATAAAAGGTTGAAGCTTCTGTCGTTTATAGAATGCAACATCAATAGGGAAGATTTCACATGCAGCTGGTTCCCAACTGCCAGGGCATCAGTTGCTGGGGCCTTGATTCCGTGGGGTTACAAGGAAAGTAGCCTGGAGGTTTCACCTTAGTTTTTTATCCAGTATCATCAGTCATTGCATGCGCATGTGTGGATACATGTGTAAAAAGACAGGGGAGGTCTTTGAAAAATATTAAATCTTTATGCTGCACAACTTTATAGTTGTAGACTATCTTTACAGATAAAGCAAGTCGAACCAAATCTTTATCTCTATAAGTTTTAATAAATCAGATTTATGCAACCATCCTATTTTATATAAAATAGCACCTACAGATCAGACTTGGTATTGAAGCACATTAATTTGAATTAAAGTCTACTATGATTAAGGACTCTACTAGTCTATTCTCCAAAGTCATTACCTTCCAATAGTTTCCTTGCCAAACAAAGTAGTTTAATTACCAGATTTCTGCTCTGAGTCCACTTCTCTTGACATGGTACTTTAAATGGTTTCCTATTTCAATATGAAGAAACAAATTACAAATGGAGAAACTGACATGTAGAAAATACCATGTGTTCTATGACTCTATGTAATTATTATAAAGTTATGCCATGAATTGAAAAACAGAAATATATTTTCACCAATCATCTTTTTTTCCTATACCACACTCGTGACCATAAACCCTCACCGAACTTACACATTTCTCTTCATCTTAATTTGCTTGAGACCATATACAGGACAATGGTTAGAAAAATATTTTCAAATGCTTTTGAGTATATTTTTTGATCCATCTAAGAAGACCTTTCTCAACTTATCCATCCGTGTATCAGTATTTTCATGTTATCAAGTAATTTAACAATAAGGATGTATTCACATACATAAAAAATGTTGAGTCATTGAAAGAACTCTATAGTTGTGATACTAACCATTCAGTAATATCCATCCACACTTTTATTATAACTCTGCTCACTATATTGCTACTGAATTAAAACTTGTGGTTGCCAATGGTTGATGAAAAATGCTAATGGGAACACTATTGCTTTGTAGAAGAAATTTTCTTTAATGCTAAGAAAGGTTTGGCACTATGATATACAGATAAACAAAATAAAAACTATTCATAACCTGTTTGTAATGCATCGGGGTTTTAAAAATATCTACTGATTTATAGTGAAGAAGTATCAGAACCCATCCATACTCTAAAGCTGCGATTTTTACAAATAAGCATATGTTCTTGTTTGTTCTTTCCTTACACCAAGTTAAAGATGAAATGAAACAAGATTTTGCATATGCACTTATTGTTGAGCCCTTCAGAAAATACTTCCCATTGTCACCTAACACAGCCCCAAAGAAGAGACAAGAATTAATTGTTGGTAAATATAAATATGACATGTAGATATGTTGTATAAAAAATGACACAGTTCATGGTGCTTTAAATGGTTTCCTATTTCAAATTTAAAGCATATACCAACATAATGAATATCTGTTTTTCTTGAAGAAATGCTAGCAAACAAACATAAAAATCTAGTAGAATACAGAGGAAAAAATTCAAATATTTTGTTGACTTTTCTGACATGTTTACCAGTACACAGGCATGATCTCAATGTTTTGATATTCTTTATAATTGAGCACATTTTCATACTACTTAACACCATTCACAAGAACAATTGAAAAGAAACAAAAGCATTACAGAAAACTATTCCTCAAATTCTATGCCCATTTCTAAATATTTCTATTCTTATATAAAACTCAGACTTCATTTAGATACTCCTATATACTTCTTACTTCATTAGTTCATGACAGACATGAGATAAAGTGGCTAGGATAGAACCACACAACATATAAAAACAAATGTCAATGAAATTATTATCACCCATCCTTTCCTGGAAACCTTTAAATATAAAATTATTTTATTTGAGTTAGTTTGAAAGTTCTATTTTAGGAAAAAGGCAGCTTAATCATCTACATTATAATCATCAGAATCAACCTGCCCAAGAGGGGAGCTCCTGTTTGCATGTGGAACAGGACACTTTTGGACTTTTAGTACAAGATGATCTGATGATTTTGAAACATCACTCTAGCTCCCATATTTAGAATTGAACAATTTTGGTATAAGGTGCTGATCTTAACATCATGAACCAATACTCTCCAGTCTTCTCTTCTATTATTTTATTATTCCAAAGTTTGGATAAGAAATATATGGTAGTCCTATCATGCGAGACTCTGGAGATAATCTAGGAAGAGATTTATCTGGGGCATTTAAATAGGGCTAAAAAGCTGGAATGTGAGAAAGATTCCACAAGATAGTGGTACTTCCTTTCATTTCTTTTTCTTTTCTTTATGAATTTTAATTGTATTAACTACCCATATCATATCATTTGCCAGTTTAGCCATTTTAATTTCCAAGAATACACCTTTTTTTTAAAAAAAAAATCAAGAACATTTACATTTTCATGCATTTTTTTCCTGAGAATCCATTCTTTTCTAAAATATGTAGGCTATGCTCATTAAACAAAGTTCTCCAGTCTTCAGTCTCTATGAGCTTCTTTCTATGATCCATAAGCCTCCCATTGTTCTAGGTATGTCATGTAAGTGGATTCGCTGAACACTTGCCCTCCAGTGACTAGCTCTTTATAACTACTGTAACATGTACAAGATTCATTCAATCAGAGCACTGTCTGAATGCCAGTACTTTCCAATACAGTATTATTTTATGTTTTGTATAAACCACATTTTGTTCACCCACTGACTTATCAATATTCACATGTTTGGCCTCCACCTTTTTGTGTGGCAGCCTTTCCTTCCTCAAGGAAAATGCAGTGTGGATATCAACTTGGTACCATGCTTTCTTTCTTTTCCCTTTTTCTTTCTTTTTTGTACCCAGGAGTATATTAGACAACAATTCTGTTTTTTTTCTGTTTTACTCTTATTCATTCTATTTGCTAAAACTACTGTATTAATCTATATTACCACTCATGATGAACAAATATTTTCTCCACAGTGCTTCAACCATTTGTTGTTTTCTATTCGCTAAAGAGGTTGCTTGATATAACCATTCTAGTTAGTTTGAGGTAGAATGTCACATGTATTAGGCTATAATTTGCATGCCCAGATTCAGCAGCATAAACATTTCTAGAATATCATAGTGTGTATAATTCCTATTTGTGTTAAAATAAACTTATTTTGAAATTGAATATATTTTGCTCTCAGTTTTCTCACATATATTTGCAAAATTTGAGTGGTGGGATCCCCTAGCAGGGTACTTCAGTAGGACTGCCCTTATCTAGGTCTCCAGAGAGGTCTAGTTTATTTTTCTATCTTGATTGATGTGACTTAGTGATAGAACTTGTAAAGCAGTGAAACTCCATTCTAATAGTCACGCCTTGTAATATAGGTTGGTATCTGGAAATGTGCCTGATCAAATTTTCTGCAGACCTGACAATGATTATGAATACCTGAATCTTTTTAGTAGAAGTAGGAGATGCTCTCAAAAGTTATTGATAGCATGGAAATCTACAAATAATCTAATACTAATTCTTTCAACTAAATAATCTCCTATTCTTTAACCAAACTCGTAAGAAACAAGTTTTCTAGGTTTTTTTTTCTTTTAAATAAACTCTAACATTCTATAACAATTAAAAGAATATCTATAAAGAATCTGCTAGATTTGAATTCTACCTTTAACTACAAACTAGCTGTGTGACTTTGTGTTACTTCTGTGGTATCTTTTATGTCTTCCATTACCTTATAGATGTCAATACAGGTTAATAGGTAATCAATGGTGCTAGCAGGGCAGGCCAACCTACCAAGTGAGTTCTAAGTCAGTTAAAGATCCTTTCTCAGTAAACAAGTGGTTGGTTTCTGCCAAATGACACCCTAGATTGTCTCCTACACACACACACACACACACACACACACACACACACACACACACACGAGAGCAAGAGAAAGAGAGAGAAAGAGATTTCAGTAAATATTGCTTATATCTATTATCCAAATTATATTTGAACATCTCTTAAAAATAAAAATGTACTTGTTCTAATTATTATTTGTTTTCCTATTGGCTACAAATATCTTTAATTTCTACCTCTATGACACTGTATAACTATATAGTGTCATATAATGTAAACAATTTCACAAACAAAAATTCACATGTTTATCAAAAAACATTGACTCAGATATAGAGAAAATTCCTTTCAATGTATTTGGCCTTCCATACTAGGACAAAAATGATAAAACTTAAACAATTATCTTACAAAAATTTTACAGTGTCATTTCTTGATAGAACAAGATATTTTATTCAGTTCAGCTCATGTTAGAGGCAGAATGCACGGATGTAAGTAAGCACCTGTTTTGTAAAGACTTGAGAGCACCGTTAAGTTGTTAATGAAAGATTTCAAGATGCAAAATCATTCAGTCAGAGGTTGGACAAATTTTTCAGTGATGCAGCTAATTTGTTAATTCTTTCATTTAAATTGAAAAAGACACATATTTTAAGAAATTTACAGTTTAAAGTTTAAAATTTGGTAGATTTTAATACACGGAAAAATTTGAATAACTAATATAATTAATTAATTAATTAATTACAGATTTTTTTAAATTTTTTTTTATTATTCGATATAATTTATTTACATTTCAAATGATTCCCCTTTTCTAGCCCCCCCACTCCCCGAAAGTCCTGCAAGCCCCCTTCTCTTCCCCTGTCCTCCCACCCACCCCTTCCCACTTCCCTGTTCTGGTTTTGCTGAATACTGTTTCACTGAGTCTTTCCAGAACCAGGGGCCACTCCTCCTTTCTTCTTGTACCTCATTTGATGTGTGGATTATGTTTTGGGTATTCCAGTTTTCTAGGTTAATATCCACTTATTAGTGAGTGCATACCATGATTCACCTTTTGAGTCTGGGTTACCTCACTTAGTATGATATTCTCTAGCTCCATCCATTTGCCTAAGAATTTCATGAATTCATTGTTTCTAATGGCTGAATAGTACTCCATTGTGTAGATATACCACATTTTTTGCATCCACTCTTCTGTTGAGGGATACCTGGGTTCTTTCCAGCATCTGGCAATTACAAATAGGGCTGCTATGAACATAGTAGAACATGTATCCTTATTACATGGTGGGGAGTCTTCTGGGTATATGCCCAGGAGTGGTAATAGCAGGATCTTCTGGAAGTAAAGTGCCCAGTTTTCGGAGGAACCGCCAGACTGATTTCCAGAGTGGTTGTACCAATTTGCAACCCCACCAGCAGTGGAGGAGTGTTCCTCTTTCTCCACACCCTCTCCAACACTTGCTGTCTCCTGAATTTTTAATCTTAGCCATTCTGACTGGTGTAAGATGAAATCTTAGGGTTGTTTTGATTTGCATTTCCCTAATGACTAATGAAGTTGAGCATTTTTTAAGATGCTTCTCCGCCATCCGAAGTTCTTCAGGTGAGAATTCTTTGTTTAACTCTGTACCCCATTTTTTAATAGGGTTGTTTGGTTTTCTGGAGTCTAACTTCTTGAGTTCTTTATATAAATTGGATATTAGCCCTCTATCTGATGTAGGATTGGTGAAGATCTTTTCCCAATTTGTTGGTTGCCGATTTGTCCTCTTGATGGTGTCCTTTGCCTTACAGAAACTTTGTAATTTTATGAGGTCCCATTTGTCAATTCTTGCTCTTAGAGCATACGCTATTGGTGTTCTGTTCAGAAACTTTCTCCCTGTACCGATGTCCTCAAGGGTCTTCCCCAGTTTCTTTTCTATTAGCTTCAGAGTGTCTGGCTTTATGTGGAGGTCCTTGATCCATTTGGATTTGAGCTTAGTACAAGGAGACAAGGATGGATCAATTCGCATTCTTCTGCATGCTGACCTCCAGTTGAACCAGCACCATTTGTTGAAAAGGCTATCTTTTTTCCATTGGATGTTTTCAGCCTCTTTGTCGAGGATCAAGTGGCCATAGGTGTGTGGGTTCATTTCTGGATCTTCAATCCTGTTCCATTGATCCTCCTGCCTGTCACTGTACCAATACCATGCAGTTTTTAACACTATTGCTCTGTAGTATTGCTTGAGGTCAGGGATACTGATTCCCCCGGATTTTCTTTTGTTGCTGAGAATAGTTTTAGCTATCCTGGGTTTTTTGTTGTTCCAGATGAATTTGATAATTGCTCTTTCTAACTCTGTGAAGAATTGAGTTGGGATTTTGATGGGCATTGCATTGAATCTGTATAGTGCTTTAGGCAGAATGGCCATTTTAACTATATTGATTCTACCGATCCATGAGCATGGGAGGTTTTCCCATTTTTTGAGGTCTTCTTCCATTTCCTTCTTCAGAGTCTTGAAGTTCTTGTCATACAGATCTTTCACATGTTTGGTAAGAGTCACCCCAAGATACTTTATACTGTTTGTGGCTATTGTGAAGGGGGTCATTTCCCTAATTTCTTTCTCAGCCTGCTTATCCTTTGAGTATAGGAAGGCCACTGATTTGCTTGAGTTGATTTTATAACCTGCCACTTTGCTGAAGTTGTTTATCAGCTGTAGGAGCTCTCTAGTGGAGTTCTTTGGGTCACTTAGGTAGAAGATCATGTCGTCTGCAAATAATGATAGTTTGACTTCTTCCTTTCCAATTTGTATCCATTTGACCTCCTTATGTTGTCGAATTGCCCGAGCTAGTACCTCAAGTACAATATTGAAAAGATAAGGAGAAAGGGGGCAGCCTTGTCTGGTCCCTGATTTCAGTGGGATTGCTTCAAGTTTCTCTCCATTTAGTTTGATGCTGGCTACCGGTTTGCTGTATATTGCTTTTACTATGTTTAGGTATGGGCCTTGAATTCCTGTTCTCTCCAAGACTTTAAGCATGAAGGGATGCTGAATTTTGTCAAATGCTTTTTCAGCATCCAATGAAATGACCATGTGGTTTTGTTCTTTGAGTTTGTTTATGTAGTGGATTGTATTGATGGATTTCCGTATATTGAACCAACCCTGCATTCCCGGGATAAAGCCTACTTGATCATGGTGGATGATCGTTTTGATGTGTTCTTGGATTCGGTTGGCAAGAATTTTATTGAGTATTTTTGCATCGATGTTCATAAGGGAAATTGGTCTGAAGTTCTCTTTCTTTGTTGGATCTTTGTGTGGCTTTGGTATCAGCGTAATTGTGGCTTCGTAGAAGGAATTGGGTAGTGTTCCTTCTGTTTCTATTTTGTGGAATAGTTTGAAGAGTATTGGTGTTAACTCTTCTTTGAAGGTCTGGTAGAATTCTGCACTGAAACCATCTGGTCCTGTGCTTTTTTTGGTTGGAAGACTTTCTATGACTCCTTCTATTTCTTTAGGCATTATGGGACTGTTTAGATGGTCTAGTTGGTCCTGATTTAATTTTGGTATTTGGTATCTGTCAAGGAAATTGTCCATTTCCTCCAGATTCTCCAGTTGTGTTGAGTATAGGCTCTTGTAGTAGGATCTGATGATTTTTTGGATTTCCTCAGTTTCCGTTGTTATATCTCCCTTTTCATTTCTAAGTTTGTTAATTTGGATACTTTCTCTGTGCCTTTTGGTCAGTCTGGCTAAGGGTTTATTTATCTTGTTGATTTTCTCAAAGAACCAGCTCCTGGTATTGTTGATTTTTTGTATGGTTCTCTTTGTTTCTACTTGATTGATTTCGGCCCTGAGTTTGATGATTTCCTGCCTTCTACTCCTCCTGGGCGAAATAGCTTCTTTTTGTTCTAGGGCTTTCAGGTGTGTCATTAAGCTGGTAATGTATGCTCTCTCCATTTTCTTTTTGGAGGCACTCAGGGCTATGAGTTTTCCTCTTAGCACTGCTTTCATTGTGTCCCATAGATTTGGGTATGTTGTGTTTTCATTTTCATTGTGTTCTAAAAAGTCTTTAATTTCTTTCTTTATTTCTTCCTTGACCAAGGTATCATTGAGTAGAGTATTGTTCAGTTTCCACGTGTATGTGGGCTTTCTGTTGTTTCTGTTGCTATTGAAGACCACTTTTACTTTATAGTGATCAGATAGGAGGCATGGGATTAGTTCGATCTTCTTATATTTGTTGAGGTCTGTCTTGTGACCAATTATATGGTCGATTTTGGAGAAGGTACCATGAGGTGCTGAGAAGTGAAAGATAAGCCCTATAGTTGACAAACTATGCACTTCAGATAGGGTGTCTAAGGATCCCTGAGCTTAAACTTATCTAGATTCCTCATCTCTGAGGATCAACTTCCATGGCACCAGAAGGTCCCATGCAAGGTCCCAGAGGAGGGAGGCAACCAGCAGTCCTACGAAGCAATGATGCCTAGGAACCACATCAATGACTAGTATGGCATAGCAAATCTAAGGGTGCAGATATGAGACCTACAGAGTAAGAAGGAAACCAAACCAGCTACTGTAATTCTACTTAACTACTCAGTTCTGATGAAGTCATGGATATTGAAGAGAACCTGCAACCTACTTTAGTAATCCAGCACAATTCTTGACAATAAACACTTGCTTTTATGCCCACAGATTAGTTTAATCTTAATTCCCCGTCAAAGAAACACCTTTTTATATTAGTTGGAGACTACTACAAAAAAACTTAAATCAATCAAAATGCACAATTTGGAAACCAGTACCAATAGAAATATCTAAACACACACACACACACACACACAATTACACCTCAGGCTCAAGGAACATTGCAGAAAAGAGGGACACAATATTGTAAGAGCCAGGGAAAAAATAAATTTCATGTTTGAGTGTGTCTACTTATAATGTCAGAAGCTGTACCATAATATCACTAACATGACTGACCAAATATAAGCTAAACCAGGAGGCCACTAGTAGATATGCCAAGGTGGAAGAAGGAAAGTCAATAAGTCTTCAACTCTACACAGAGAACTATAGACAAATAAGGAATACTGAGGGTGGGAGAAAAACTCTTCCCCAGCCAAGAGCACATCAACTGGTTATCTAACTCCAAATGGATTACCCTAAAAGCATAATACAATCCTAGCCTCGAATTCACATTTGTGCACCTGCTTGGCATGGCTAGCCCTTAGAACTTTGACACCCTGCACTATTGATCTTCAACCCTCAGTGATAGCTTAAGTTGAAGAGTGTAGATATGTTCATCTGTGGTGAGTGAGCAAATCCTCACATACCAAAGCCATTCTCAAACTCCCAAGAGCACATTGACAGCACATCTTGAACACCATGCCAAGTGGATCTATCTATTTCCTCCATTTACATGCTTTCTTGCTTGCAACTGCATTGGAATCACCTACTTTCCTCAAATCAATCAAACATATACAACAACAAAAACAAAAACAAACTTCCACCCAAAAGTAGCAGTCGAAAATCTAATTTAAGAGACTATTAGAAAAACAAAACAGAAAACAAACAAAAAATTCACATGTCCAGTTCCCATCACGAAAGCAGAAATAATAAGAAATTAATGTTCTCCAGAGATAATTATGTGAATGAATCCCAGAACAGAGAGCTTAAAATGATGGTCATAAGCTTCATCAACAAATGGAAAGAGTTTAAAGATATCAATGAAAAACAGCTCAGTACACTTAAAAGGAAAGGACATCAGAGTGATGCTTAGGAAAATGTAAACACACGGCCAAATGGCATGGTAAAGACAACACAGAATTTGAAAAATGAATTCAGCAGAGAAGACCTCAAGCTAAAATAAAGAGGAAATTGAAGAACTAAAAACCCAAGGTAAAAACAGCACAGGAAAACATAACAGGTAGATGATTCAATGCCAGTACTTACAGATTAGATAAACTGTATCAATCAATAAAAAAATAAGAGAAAAAAATCACAAACATGAAAAAAAAACACAGAGAAACTGAAACATCATGAAAAAAAAATCAAAATTTTCATCAAGTACAGAGAAAGAAAAAGAATTCAAGGTCAATGGAATGGACCAAACTCCCGCAACAATACCATAAAAGAATATTTTCCCAAAATGAGGATAACACACACACACACACACACACACACACACACACATTATATAAGGACAGAGAGAGGTAGGGGTAGAGAGATATCATACAGAACACAAAATAAACAAAAGCTTAAAAGAATTGCATATTACACTTAAAACAAAATATTCAGAACAAAGAAAGAATATAGAAGGCCTCAGTGTAAAACACAAGCCACATATAAAAGAAAACCTATCAGAATAACAATGAAAGCATGAAAAAAACAACATCCTAAAGCAATAAATGCTTTCTAGTACTAAAAGACTATAATGGTCACCCAAGACTAATGTACCTAGTAAAACACTCTGGTGTTCTTGGCATTCTTGAAGGACTAATAAAAATGCTCCACAGTGTGAATAGGCCAAAAGTATGTATACTAGCCCTGCAAAGAGCAGTACTGGAAGAAATGCTTCAGAAGCCAAGAGTCTTTTGAAAATAAATGAAGCTATAATTACTGAAAAGACAAAATGCAACTGAGAACTCAAAGAGTAAGAGCACAAGATGAATGTAATCAATTCTCTCTTTCCATAATATCTGTAAACATTATCGGCCTTATTTTGGAGAATCAAGAGATACCTGCATACTGAAAGGAATAAGTAACAAAATGTTTGCTGTCTGAAACTCAGATTTAAAGGCAGCCACCGCCTGAAAGTGAAATATTGGAAAATAATTAAATTAACTGGAAAAGAAGACATATTTCTAACATAGAAAAGCAGATACTGCTATTCTAGTATCTAACAAAATAGACACCAGACTAAAATTAATAAGAAACAATAAAGCAGGGTACTTTATTCAAATCAAGGGAACAATTAAAGAAGACAACACTATAATCCTAAACATTTATATACCGAACATTGTTTTGTGAAAAGTTATTTTTTTAAGAATTTTTCTTTTTTTTTCTTCTGTTTCTTTTTTTTATCGATATATTTTTTATTTACATTTCAAATTATTTCCCCTTTTCTAGCCCCCCACTCCCCGAAAGTCCCATAAGCCCCCTTCTCTCCCCCTGTCCTCCCACCCACCCCTTCCCACTTCCCCGTTCTGGTTTTGCTGAATACTGCTTCACTGAGTCTTTTCAGAACAAGGGGCCACTCCTCCTTTCTTCTTTTACCTCATTTGATGTGTGGATTATGTTTTAGGTATTCCAGTATTCTAGGTTAATATCCACTTATTCGTGAGTGCATACCATGATTCAGCTTTTGAGTCTGGGTTACCTCACTTAGTATGATGTTCTCTAGCTCCATCCATTTGCCTAAGAATTTCATGAATTCATTGTTTCTAATGGCTGAATAGTACTCCATTGTGTAGATATACCACATTTACTACTGGATTTAAAGGCACAAATTATCATCAACAAATTAATAAAGTTAATTTCAATACCCCCATTTTCTCCAGTAGACAGGTATTTCCAAACAAAAAATATTAATTGAGGAACAACATCACATATCAAATGGACTTAATCTGAAGAATCTTCCACCTAAATCTACTGAATATTCCACCTAGATACCAGAATACATTTTACTCAGCAGGCCAGGGGACCTCTCTAATACATACCATATCATAGAGCACAAAATAAATCTTATCAAATTCAGAACATTGATAAAAAATCTGTGTATTCTATCTGACCATAATGCAATAAAATTTAAATTGATATCAAATTTTCTTTTTTTCCTTAATATTGTCTTCATTTACATTGTCAATGGTAAATCCTTTCCTGATTTCACCCCTCCCAAAGACCCCTAATCCCTCCTCCCTCTCCCTGCCTCCATGTATATGCTCCTCCACCCCACACACTCCCACCTCCCCTCTTGGGTTTCCCTTTGTTGGGGCCTCTGTTGAGCCTTTACCTGACTGAGGATCATTCCTCCCATTGATGCCCAACAAGGCCTTCCTCTGCCACATTTCTGGCTGGAAATGTGTGTACCCCTTGGTTGATTGTTCAGTCCCTGGGAGTTTGTGGGCATCTGGGTGGCCGAAGTCATTGTTCTTCCCATAGGGCTGTAAACCCCTTCAGATCTTCCAGACAACCCTCCAGCTCCTCCATTTAGGGCCACCATGCCCAGTCCAATAGTTGGTTGCTAGTTTCTGCCTCTGTATTTGTAAGGCTCTGGCAGGGCCCTAAGGACACAACCATGGCATGCTCCTTTTAGTATACGCTTCTTGTCGTAGTGTCAGGGTTTGGTGACTGTTTATAGGATGAATATCTAGGTAAGGCAGACTCTGGGTGGTCTTTACTTCAGTCTTTGCTCCACACATTGTCTCCCTTATTGCTCCTGTGAATTTTTTGTTCCCTTTCTCAGAGGAACCAAAGCACCCTCACATAAGTCCTCATTCTTCTTGAGCTTCCTGTGCTGGGTGAATTATAACTTGTTTATTTTGAGCTTTTGGACTAACATGTGCTTATTAGTGAGTGAATGCCATGTGTGTTCTTTTGTGATTGGGTTACCTTGCTCAGGATGACACTTTCTACTTCCATGCATTTGCCTAAGAATTTCATGAATTCATTGTGTTTAATAGCTAAATAGTACTCCATTGTATATATATACCAGTTTCTGTATCCATTCCTCTGTTGAGAGACATCTGGGTTCTTTCCAACTTCTGGTTCTTATAAATAAGGCAGCTATGAACATAGAAGAGCATGTGTCCTTATTACATGTAGGAGCACCTTCTGGGTATATGCCCAGGAGTGATATAGCTGGTTCCGCAGGTAGTACTTTGTCTAATTTTCTGAGGAACCGCAAAACTGATTTCCAGAGTGGTTTTACCAGCTTGCAATCTCACCAACAATGGAGAAGTGTTCCTTTTCCCCAATATCCTCTTCAGCATCTGGTGTCCCCTGAGTTTCTCATCTTAGCCATTCTGACAGGTGTAAGGTAGAATCTTAGTGTTGTTTTCATTTGCATTTCCCTGATAACTAAGAATGTTGAACAGTACTTTAGGTGCTTTTTTTAAAAAAATATTTTTATTGTCTATATTCTTTGTTTACATTCCAAATGATTTCCCCTTTCCCAGATCCCCCCCTCCCCATAAGTCCCATAAACCTTCTTCTCTCCATCCATTCTCCAATCACCTCCCTCCTTTTCCTCTGTCCTTATATTCCCCTCCAATGCTAGATCAATCCTTTCCAGGATCAGGACCCTCTCCATACTTCTTCATGGGAGTCATTTGTTATGCGATTTGTGCCTTGGGTATTCAGGGCTTCTGGGCTAATTAATATCCACTTATCAGAGATTGCATTCCATGTGTATTCTTTTGTGACTGGGTTACCTCACTTAGGATGATATTTTCCAGATCAAACCATTTGCCTAAAAATTTTGTCAATTCATTGTTTCTAATTTCTGAGTAGTATTCCATCGTGTAAATACACCACATTTTCTGTATCCATTCCTCCTTTGAGGGACATTTGGGTTCTTTCCAGCTTCTGGCTATTATAAATAAGGCTGCTATGAACATAATGGAACATGTGTCTTTATTGCATGCCGGGGAATCGTTTGGGTATATGCCCAGGAGAGGTATAGCAGGGTCCTCTGGAAGTGTCATGTCCAGTTTTCTGAGGAACTGCCAGACTGATTTCCAAAGTGGTTGTACCATCTTACAGCCCCACCAGCAGTGGAGGAGTGTTCCTCTTTCTCCACATCTTTGCCAACACCTGCTATCTCCTTTTTGACCTTAGCCATTCTGACTGGTGTAAGGTGAAATCTCAGGGTTGTTTTGATTTGCATTTCCCTAATGACTAATAATGTTGAGCACTTCTTAAGGTGCCTCTCAGCCATCCGAATTTCTTCAGGTGAAAATTCTTTCTTTAGATCTGTATCCCATTTTTTAATAGGGTTATTTGGTTCACTGGGGTCTAACTTCTTGAGTTCTTTGTATATATTGGATATTAGCCCTCTATCAGATGTAGGGTTGGTGCATATCCTTTCCCAATTTGATGGTTGCCATATTGGCCTTTTTTCCCTGTCTTTTCTTTTTTTTTAATTTTTTAAAAAATTTTATTCGATATATTTTTTATTTACATTTCAAATGATTTTCCCTTTTCTGGTCCCCCACTCCCCGAAAGTCACATAAGCCCCCTTCCCTCCCTCTGTTCTCCCACCCATACCTTCCCACTTCCCTGTTCTGGTTTTGTCTTATACTGCTACACTGAGTCTTTCCAGAACCAGGGGCCAATTCTCCATTCTTCTTGTACCTCATTTGATGTGTGGATTATGTTTTGGGTATTCCAGTTTTCCAGGCTAATAGTCAATTATTAGTGAGTGCATACCATGATTGATCTTTTGAGACTGGGTTACCTCACTTTTAACAGTATCCTTTGCCTTACAGAAACTTTGTAATTTTATGAGGTCCCATTTGTCAATTCTTGATCTTAGAGCATAAGCTATTGGTGATCTGTTAAGGAACTTTTCCCCTGTGCCCATGTCCTCAAGGGTCATCCCCAGTTTCTTTTCTATTAGTTTCAGTGTGTCTGGTTTTACATGGAGGTCCTTGATCCACTTGGAGTGAAGTTTAGTACATGGAGATAAGAATGGATCAATTCACATTCTTCTGCATGCTGACCTCCAATTGAACCAGCATCATTTGTTGAAAAGGCTATCTTTTTTCCACTGGATGTTTTCAGCTCCTTTGTTGAAGATCAAGTGACCATAGGTGTGTGGATTCATTTCTGGATCTTCAATTCTATTGATTGGTCCACTTGTCTGTCACTGCCAATACCATGCAGTTTTTAACACTATTGCTCTATAGTATTGCTTGAAGTCATGGATACTGATTCCCCTAGAATTTCTTTTGTTGTTGAGAATAGTTTTAGCTATTCTTGGTGTTTTATTATTCCAGATGAATTTGAGAATTGCTTTTTCTAACTCTGTGAAGAACTGAGTTGGGATTTTGGTGGGGATTGCATTGAATCTGTAGATCGCTTTTGGCAAGATGGCCATTTTAACTATATTAATCCTGCCGATCCAGGAGCATGGCAGATTTTTCCATTTTCTGAGGTCTTCTTAGATTTCCTTCTTCAGAGACCTGAAGTTCTTGTGGTATAGCTCTTTCACTTGTTTGGTTAGAGTGACACCAAGATACTTTATATTGTTTGTGACTATTGTGAAGGGTATCATTTCCCTAACTTCTTTCTCAGCCTGCTTATCCTTTGAGTATAGGAAAGCAACTGATTTGCTTGAGTTGATTTTATAACCAGCCACTTTTCAGAAGTTGTTCTTCAGCTATAGGAGTTCTCTGGTGGAGGTTTTCGGGTCATTTAAGTAGACTATCATGTCATCTGCAAATAGTGATAATTTAACTTCTTCCTTTCCAATTTGTATCCCCTTGACCTCCTTATGTTGTCTAATTGCTCTAGCTAGAACTTCAAGTACTATATTGAAAAGATAAGGAGAGAGAGGACATCCTTGTCTAGTCCCTGATTTTAGTAGGATTCCTTCAAGTTTCTCTCCATTTAGTTTGATGTTAGCTACCGGTTTGCTGTATATTGCTTTAACGATGTTTAGGTATGGGCCTTGAATTCCTGTTCTTTCCAAGACTTTTAGTATGAAAGGATGCTGAATTTTGTCAAATGCTTTTTCTGCATCTTATGAGATGATCATATGGTTTTTTTCTTTGAGTTTGTTTATGTAGTGGATAGCATTGATGGATTTCCTTATATTGAACCATCCCTGCATCCCTAGGATGAAGCCTACTTGATCATGGTGGATGATCTTTTTGATATGTCTTTGGATTCAGTTGGCAAGAATTTTATTAAGTATTTTTGCATCAATATTCATAAGGGAAATTGGCCTGAAGTTCTCTTTCTTTGTTTGATCTTTGTGTGGTTTTGGTATCAGCATAATTGTGGCTTCATAGAACGAGTTGGGTAGAGTTCCTTCTGTTTCTATTTTGTGGACTAGTTTGAAGAGTATTGGTGTTAGGTCTTCTATGAAGGTCTGATAGAATTCTGCACTGAAGCCATCTGGTCGCGTGCTTTTTAGAACTTAATGAAAATGAAGACACAACATACCCAGATCTATGGGACACAATGAAAGCAGTGCTAAGAGGAAAACTCATAGCCCTGAGTGCCTCCAAAACGAAAATGGAGAGAGCATACACTAACAGCTTAATGACACACCTGAAAGCCCTGGAACAAAAAGAAGCTATTTCACCCAGGAGGAGTAGAAGGCAGGAAATCATCAAACTCAGGGCCAAAATCAATCAAGTAGAAACAAAGAGAACCATACAAAGAATCAACAAAACCAGGAGCTGGTTCTTTGAGAAAATCAACAAGATAGATAAACCCTTAGCCAGACTTACCAAAGGGCACAGAGACAGTATACATATTAACAAACTTAGAAATGAAAAGGGAGATATAACAACAGAAACTGAGGAAATTCAAAAAAATCATTAGATCCTACTACAAAAGCCTATACTCAACACAACTGGAGAATCTGGAGGAAATGGACAGTTTCCTAGACAGATATCCGACACCAAAACTAAATCAGGATCAAATAGATCATCCAAACAGTCCCATAACACCTGAAGAAATAAAAAGGGTCTTTAGGTGCTTTAGAGCCATTGAGTTTCCTCAGTTGAGAATTTCCTCTTTAGTTCCATACTCCATTTTTTAATAGGGTTATTTGATTCTCTGGAGACTAATTTCTTGAGTTCTTTGTATAAATTGGATATTAGCCATCTATCAGATGTAGGGTTAGTAAAGATCTTTCCCCAATTTGTTGGTTGCCATTTTGCCTATTGACCATGTCCTTTGCCTTACAGAAGCTTTGCAATTTTATGAGGTCCTATTTGTCGGTTCTTGTTTTTAGAGCATAAGCCATTTGTGTTATGTTCAGGAACTTTTCCCTGTGCTCATGTGTTCAAGATTTGTCCCCTTTTCTCCTCTATAAGCTTCAGAGTGTCTGGTTTTATGTGTAAATCCTTGATCTCTTTGGACTTGAGCTTTGTACAAGGAGATAAGAATGGGTCGATTTGCATTTTTCTGCATGCTAACCTCCAGTTGAGCCAGCACCATTTGTTAAACATGCTGTCTTTTTTCCACTGGATGTTTTTAGTTCCTTTGTCAATTATCAAGTTACCATACGAGTGTGGGTTCTTTTCTGGGTCTTCAATTCTATTCCATTGATCTTCCTGCCTGTCTGCACGCCAGTACTAAACAGTTTTTATCATTACTGCTCTATAGTAGAGCTTGAGTTCAGGGATGGTGATTCTCCCAGAAGACCTTTTGTTTTGGAGAATAGTTTTTGCTATCCTGGGTTTTTTATTATTCTAGATGAATTTGAGAATAGCTCTTTCCAGATCTATGAAGAATTGATTTGGGATTTTGATGGGGATTGTATTGAATCTGTAGATTGCTTTCAGCAAGATGGCCATGTTTACTATATTGATCCTGCCAATCCATGAACATGGGAGATCTTTTTATCTTCTGAGACTTTCTTCGATTTCTTTCTTCAGAGGCTTAAAGTTCTTGTCATATAGATCTTTCACTTGCTTCATTAGGGTCACACCTAGGTATGAAATATTATTTGGGACTATTGTGAAGGGTGTCTTTTCCCTAATTTCTTTCTCATCTTGCTTATTTTTGAATAGAGGAAGGCTACTGATTTGCTTGAGTTAATTTTATATCCAGTCACTTTGCTCAAGTTGTTTATCAGCTTTAGGAGTTCTCTAGTGCAATTCTTGGGGTCACTTAAGTGTACTATCATATCATCTGCAAATAGCGATATTTTGACTTCTTCCTTTCCAATTTCTTTGACCTCCTTTTGCTCCCTGATTGCTCTGGCTAGGACTTCAAGTACTATATTGAATAGATAGGGAGACAGTGGGCAGCCTTGTCTGGTCCCTGATTTTAGTGGGATTGTTTCAAGTTTCTCTCCATTTAGTTTGATGTTTGCTCCTGGCTTGCAGCATATTGCTTTCACTGTGTTTAGGTATGGGCCTTGGATTCCTGATCGTTCCAAGACTTTTATCATGAAGGGATGCTGGATTTTGTCAAAAGCCTTTTTAGCATTTAATGAAATGACCATGTGTTTTTTTCCTTTAGTTTGTTTATGTAGTGGATTACATTGAAGGATTTCTGTATATTGAACCATCCCTGCATCCCTGGGATGAAGCCTACCTGATCGTGGTGAATTAGTTTTGATACATTCTTGGATTCAGTTGGCCAGGATTTTGTTCAGTATTTTTGCATCAATGTTCATGAGGGAGATTGGTCTGAAGTTTTCTTTGTTTGTTCTTTGTTTAGTTTGATTATTTCCTGCCATTTACTCCTCTTGGTGGTCTTTGCTTCCTTTTGTTCTAGAGCTTTCAAGTGCACTGTCGAGCTGTTTGTGTAAGTTTTCTCCATTCTGTTTTTTGAGCCACTTAGAGCTATGAGTCTCTTAGCACTGCTTTCATTGTGTCCCATAAATTTTGGTATGATGTGTCTTCATTTTCATTAAATTCTAAAAAATCTTTAAATTTTTTCTTTGTTTTTTCCTTGAACAATCTATCATTGAGAAGAGCATTGTTCAAAGTCCATGTGTATGTGTGTTTTCCATTGCTTTTGTTTGAGCTTACGACCAGTCTTAGGCTGTAGTTATCTTATAAGATACATGGAATAATTTCAATATTTCTGTGTCCGTTGAGGCCTGTTTTGTGAACAATTATATGGTCAATTTTGGAGAAGGTACCATGAGGTACTGAGAAGAAGGTATATTCTTTTGCTTTAGGGTGGAATGTTCTATAAATATCTGTTAGATCAATTTGATCCATAACTTTTGTTAATTTCACTGTATCTCTGTTTAGTTTCTGATTCCATGATTTGTCCATTTTTGACAGTGGGGTGTTGAAGTTTCCCACTATTATTGTGTGGGTGCAATGCGTGCTTTGAGCTTTATTAAAGTTTCTTTTATGAATGTGGGTGCTCTTGTGTTCGGGGCATAGATGCTCAGAATTGAGAGCTCATCTTTAGACTTTTCCTTTGACCAGTATGAAGTGTCCATCCTTATCTTTTTTGACAACTTTTGGTTGAAAGTCAATTTTATCTGATATAAGAATGGCTACTCCAACTTGTTTCTTGGAACCATTTGCTTGGAAAATTGTTTTCCAACCTTTGATTCTTAAATAGTCACTCTCTTTGTCACTAAGTGGGTTTCTTGTATGCAGCAAAACATTGGGCCCTGTTTACATATCTACTCTGTTAGTCTATGTATTTTTATAGAAGAATTGAGACCATTGATATTAAGAGATATTGAGGAAAAGTGATTGTTGCTTACCATTATCTTCTTAGTTAAAGGTGACATTCTGGTTGTATAACTATCTTCTATTGGGTTTTTTGAAAGATTACCTTACTGCTTTTTCTATGGTGTGGTTTGCTGCCTTGTGTTGGTGTTTTCCACTCATTATCCTTGGTAGAGCTGGATTTGTGGAAAGATACTGTCTAAATTTGCTTTTGTCATGGAATGTCTTATTTTCTCCGTCTATAGTAATTGAAAGTTTTGTTGGGTATAGTAGTCGGGGCTGCCATTTATGTTCTCATAAGGGTCTATTTGACATCTGCCCAGGCTCTTCTGGCTTTCATAGTCTCTGGTGAGAAGTCTGGTATAATTCTGATAGGTCTGCCTTTATATGTTACTTGATGTTTTTCTCTCACTGCTTTTAATATTCTTTCTTAATTTAGTGCATTTGGTGTTTTGATTATTATGTGATAGGAGGAATTTCTGCTCTGGTCCAATCTGTTTGGAGTTCTGCAGGCTTCCTGTATGTTCATGGGCATCTCTTTCTTTAGGTTAGGGAAGTTTTCTTCTATAATTTTGTTGAAGATATTTATTGGCCCTTTAAGATGTAAATCCTCACTTTCTTCTATCCCTATAATCCTTAGGTTTGGTCTTCTCATTGTGTCTTGGATTTCCTGGATGATTTTGGTTAAAAGCTTTTTATATTTTGCATTTTCTTTGACTGTTGAGTCAATGTTTTCTATGAAAGCTTCAGCATCTGAGATTCTTTCTTCTATCTCTTGTATTCTGTTGTTGATGCTTGCATCTATGACTCCTGAATTCTTTCCAAGGTTTTCTATCGTCAGAGATGTCTCACTTTGTGATTTCTTTATTGATTCTATTTCCAGTTTTAGCTACTGGATAGTTTTGTTCAGTTCCTTCACTTGTTTGTTTGTTTGTTTCCTGAAATTCTTTAAGGAATTTTTGTATTTCCTCTTTAAGAACTTCTAGCTGTTGATCCATGTTCTTCTGTGTTTCTTTTAGGGATTTTTGTGATTCCTCTTTAAGGGCTTCTGCATGTTGACCTATGTTCTCCCATAATTTCCTATGGGATTTTTGTATTGCCTCTTTAAAGGCTTCAACCTGTTGACCCATGTTCTCCTGTATTTCTTTAAGAGATTTTTGTGTTTCCTCTTTAAGGGCTTCTACGTTTTGATCCATATTCCCTTGTATTTCTTTAAGGGATTTTTGTGCTTCTACCTGTTGACCCATGTTCTCTTGTATTTCTTTAAGGGAGTTATTTATGTCCTTCTTGAAGGCCTCCATCAGTGATATGAGATGTGATTTTAAATCTAGTTCTTGCTTTTCTGATGTGATGGAGTATGCAGGATTTGCTGTTGTGGGAGAACTGGCTTCTGATGGTGCCATGTTGCCTGGTAAAGATCTTTTGTTTGCCTTTGGCCATTTCATTATCTCTAGTGCTGGCTGGTCTTGCTGTCTCTATCTTCTCTGTCTTGCAGTCCTGTGTTTCTGTACTCCTGGATTCTCTTTCTGTCCAATGCCCTGCAAACAGCTGTTTCTCCAGGAAGTATCAGGTGATAGGGTCTCCCCTTTGGTGGACTTGGCAAGAGTCGAATGCCCTGCAGGCTGTTAACTCTCAAATGATCTACTGCTAATGGATCTTGAATGCCCTGTTGATGCTGGTTCTCAAATGCCCCAATTCTGCCTGTTCAAATTCATTGCTGCTGCCAGTTCTCAAATGACCTTTTCCTGCCAATTCTGGGATGCCCTGCTCCTGTTGGTTCTCTAATACCCTGCTCATGTTGGTTCTCTAGAGAGTATCAGGAAGTGGGGTCCTCTCTGTGCCAGATGTGGCACAGGTCTACCACATCTGATGGAAAGGGGTGGTGATGGGGAGGGGGAGGAGGGAAGAGTAGAAGGGTCGGAAGGGGGAGTGGTGGTCTGGATGTTGCTGGGTAGTAAGTCCCAGAGCAGAGAGGCTTGGGGACTTTAGGTGGTGGTGGGTTATTCTTACCTAATACCCTGCTCCTGTTGGTTCTCTATAGAGAATCATGAAGTGGGATCCTCTCCATGCCAGATGTGGTACAGGTCTACCACATCTGAAGGAAAGCAATAGCAAATTTTCTAGTAAGTGTAAACAACTCATTATTGATTGATGATGTATCAAAGAAGAAATCAAATATTATCTAGAACTAAATGAAATTGAAACAGCACAAGAAAATAAAATAAATTATAAGACAGAAATTTAAGCATTGTAAGCATATACAGTTAAGAACTCAGAAAGATCACAAATGTGTTAAAGGTGCACATGAAGACCTTGGAAAATCAAGATCAAAACAAAACCAAATCCAGTAGATTGGAAAAAATAACACCCAAACAAGATGTTTATAGAATACAAAGTATAAAAAGAATCATAGAACCAAAGATCTGGGTCGTTGAGAGGATAAGAAGATAAAAAGACCCAGGGCCCAACAAAGAAAAGAATGAAGGACCAAAATTCATAGGACCCAAAAGGATCAGGTTAACATGACAACAGACACCAAAGGAAACTCAGAATATCATAAGGGAATATGTTAAGAATCTATATCGTGAAGTATGGAAAAAAACCTAAAAGAAATGGATAGATATCTAGATTAATCTAAACTTTTCAAGTTTAAGTAAGAAGAAAGATCAGTAAACTAATCATATGCATAAAAATGAGGAGACTGGAACAGTAATAAAATGCCTTCCTCCAAAAATAAGTAAATATGCCTAGGGACCTCACAGATTGAGAGAAACCCAGGTAAGCTACCCACCAAAACTTCCTCTCCATGTCACTATCTCAGCATGTCTCCAACCTATCTTTAGTCTCTTTCTCTCCCACTTGCTATTCCCCAGCCTCCAACAAGGGCATAGACTCCCTGCTCTACTAGAGACCTTGGAGACTGGGAGAAGTCCAGGTAGTTTGCCTGTGTGCTACACTCCCTCGACTCTTGGCCTACACTCACCCTACCCCCAATCTACCACTCTCATTGTTACCATATACCAGTCCCCAACTGGATGAAGATTCACTACTATACCAGAGAATAGCATGGGGCAGAGATTTTCTGTTGTACTAGAAATCTCACAGATAAGAAAAGTACAGGGAGACTGTTCTTCCTTCCAGACTTCCCCACTCTCCCACAATAAGGTGTCCTCCCAATCATATCCTCCAGTCTGCACCCTCCTAGTTGCTGTGTCCCAGCCACCAAATGGTGCAGAG
Organism: Apodemus sylvaticus; assembly: GCF_947179515.1. Taxonomy (NCBI): domain Eukaryota; kingdom Metazoa; phylum Chordata; class Mammalia; order Rodentia; family Muridae; genus Apodemus; species Apodemus sylvaticus. The sequence continues at coordinate 72,634,176 of NC_067477.1, read as the reverse complement.
ATTCACTACTCTCCCAGAGACCAAACAGACTAGGAGAACTCCAGGTAGGTTGCTTGCCACTCAATTTCCGCCAATCTCTGACTATCTCATCATACTTGGAGAATCCCAGACTACACAGAGTAAAAGTCGATAGAGGAACCATAAACCAAGGAACAAAACACTCATGCAACAAAGGTATACTCAGAAAATGCAACTAGACCTATAATTACTCCAAACCCAGATGTCTAGAGGCTACCAGAAGAATGTAAGAAAAAACAGCCAATGTATAAGGCCACTACCAGAAACTAGCTAACCTATTACAGCAATCCCAGAATATTCAAAAAAGACATACACACACACACACTCACACACACACACACACATACACACACACACACACAGAGAGAGAGAGAGAGAGAGAGAGAGAGAGACAGAGACAGAGACAGAGACAGAGAGAGACAGAAAGAGAGACAAAGAGAGAGAAGCACAAGAACAAAACCTAAAACTCAACATTATGAAGGTGATTGATATTTGTAAGGAAAAAAATAATAAATCTCTTAGCAAAATTCTGGAAAGCACAAACAAGGGGAAGAAATGAATAAATCCATTAAAGAAAGCTGATAAAAACAAACAGTTAAAGAAAAGAAATGAAACTCCTCAAATCCTGAACATGGAAATAGAATTAATAAAGAAAACACAAACAGAGGGACAGAAAATCTAGACAAGGAAATCAAAACTACAGATCCAAACATCACCAGCAGAAAACAAGAGAGAGGGAATAGAGAATCTCAGACATTGAAGATATAATGGAAGAAATAGATACATCAATTAAAAAGAATGTTAAATTTAAATTTTTCTCAATATAAAACCTCCAGGAAGTTCAGAACAACGTGAAAAGATCAAACCTATGTCAAATAGTAATAGGAGATTTCTAGCTGAAAGTCCAAGAAACATTTTTAAGAAAATCATGGAAGAAATAATTCCTAACCTAAAGAATGTCTATTAAATTACAAAAAAGAAAACCTTACAGAATACCAAATAGATAGAAAAAGAAAAGGAAGTCCCCTCACCACATAATAATCAAAACACTGAATATTCAGAACAAAGAATACTAAAAGCTACAAGGAAAAAGAACAGGAAACATATGCAGACAGACCTATTAGAATTGCACTCAACTTCTCAGTGGAAATTCTAAAAGCCAGAAGGGCCTAGGGAGATGTTCTACAGACTCTCATAGAGCACAGATGCCAGTCTAGACTACTGTACCCAGAAAAACTTGCAACAATCATAGAAGGGATATGTGGTATACATATATATGCCACAAAGCAACATTTATACAATATCTAGTTACAAACCCAGCTCTACAGAGGTTCTAGAAGAAAAATTTGAACCCAAGGAGGTCAATTACACCCATGAAACAGAGACAATAAATAATCTAACACATGACAAACAAAAGAAGAGAAGCAAACATACACATATGCACAAATACTACCACCAGCACCGCCATAAACAAGAAAATAATAGTAATAGCAATCATTGCTTATTCATAACTTTCAATATCATTAGACTCAATTTTCCAATAAAAAGATGCTGAATTTATGTGAAAACAGAATACATGCTTCTTCCGCATACAAGAAAAATAACTCAACATCAAAGTCAGACATTATCTAAGATTTAAAAGTTGGAAAAATATTTGCAAGACAGAAGAAAAAAGAAGCAATATAGTCATAATATCTAACAAAATATATCTGTAACAAAAATTATTCAAACGAGATGGGTAAAAACACTTTATTTGCATCAAAGTAAAATCCATCAAGATGACTTCTCAGTTCTGAACATCTATGCCACATACAAAGGCAACCACATTTGTAAAAGAAATATTAATAAAGCTTAAGCCAAACATAGAACCCCATACATTAATAGTAGTAGACTTCAACACCCCACTCTCACTAATGGACAAGTTATCGACATAAACTAAAGAGAAGAACAATAGAACTAGCAGGCATTATGACTCAAATGGACCTAATAGGTATTATAGAACATTTTATTCAAAGACCAAAGAACATACTTTCTTCCCAGCACCTCACAGAATCTTCTCCAAAAAACTGACCATATATTTGGAAACAAAGCAAATCTTAACAGATAAAAAATATTGAAATACCCCCTGTATCTTATCTGACAACTATGGATTTAAGCTGGATTTTAACAATAGAAACAACATTAAATTCATTGAAACTGAACAACGCTCTACTGAATGACCACTAGACTAAGGAAGAAATAAAGAAATAAAAGACTTTCATGAAAGTGAAGACACAATGTACCAAAACTTATGGGACATAATGAAACTAGTGCTAAAAAGAAAGTTTATACCATGAAGTGCCTACATACAGAAGTCAGAAAGATCTCCTAATAGTAATTTCACAGCAACCTGAAAGCTCTAGAGAAAAATAAGCAAACATAAGAAAGAGTAGGCATCAGAGCGTAGTCAACCTGAGGGCTAAATCAGAGCTACATTAATTGATTCTTTTAGAAAATAAGTATCATAGACAAAGCCTTATCAAAATTAACTCAAACAAACAGAGAGAATATCCAAACAATCAAAAACAGAGGCAAAGGGGGGTATATAACAACCAAGGAAATTCAAAGAATCATTAGGTCATACTTCAAAAGCCTATGCTTTACATAATTGAAAAATGTAAAAGAAATGGACAATTTTCTTGATATATCAAACTTTCCAAAGTTAAATCAAGATTAGATAAATAATATAAAAAGGTCTATAAAACCTAAGGAAATAGAAGCAGTCATGAAGAGTTTCCCAACCAAAAATGTCCAGAGTCAGTTGACTTTAGTACAGAATTCTACCAAACATTTAAAGAGTTAATACCAATACTCCTCAGATTATTTCACAAAACAGAAACAGAAACAACACTGAGAAATTCATTTTATGAGGCCATAGGTACCATGATACCCAAACTATACAAAGACTCAATAAAGAGAATTACAGACCAATTTCCTTCATGAACATTGATGCAAAAACATCCACTAAAATGCTTGCAAGCCGAATTGAAGAACATATAAAAATACTGTCATCCAATATTGTCAACAAGAACGCTTTATCAGAGAGATGCAGGGCTGGTTCAATATATGAAAGTCTGTCAGTATAATGCACTATATAAACACACTGAAAGAAAAAATATCAATTGATTATTTCATTAAATTCTGTAAAGCATTGATAAAAAACCAACCTTTGACAAAAATCTAACACCCCCTCATCACTAAAGTTTTGAAGTCTGGGAATACAAGTTACATATCTAAACATAATACAGGCAATATACAGAAAGCAGATAGCCAGTATCAAATTAAATGAAGAGTAACTCAAAGCAATTTCACCAAAATCCAGAAAAAGGTAAGGCTGTCTGTTCTTTGAATATCTATTCAATATAGCACTTTAAGTTTTAGCTCAAGCAGTAAGACAACAAAAGGAGATAAAGAAGTTACAAATTGGAAAGGAAGAAATCAAAGTATTGCTATTTGTAGATGATATAATAGTATACATAACTTAACACAGAAAGTCTATCAAATAATTCCTAAGATTGATTAACACATTCAGTGCAGTGGCTGGATACAAGATTAACTCACAAAAATCAGTAGCTCTCTTATATACAAATGATAAGAGAACTGAGAATGAAATCAGGAAATATCTTCACAATAGTCACAAATAATATAAAAAATCATAGGGTAACTAAACATGTGGAAGACTTATGACAAGAAATTCTAGTCAGTGAAGAAAGAAATTAAGAGAAAATGGAAATATCTCTCATGCTCATAGATCATTAGAGTTAACATAGTAAAAATTGCAGTTTTACCAAAAGAAATCTACAGATTTAGTGCAATATTCATCAAAATTCCAACACAATTCTTTACAGGTCTTAAAAGAACAATGCTCAACTTCAGATGGATAAACAAATATTCTAGGTTAACTAAAACAATCCTGTATATATATAAAAAAAAAACTTCCTGAAGTATCAGCATCCATGATTTTAAGCTGTACTACACAGCTATAGTAATAAAAATAATATGGTATTGGCATGAAACCAGACAGGCTTATCAATGGAATCGAATAAAAAACACAGATGTAAATGTATACACCCATGGATACCTGGTTTTTGATAAGACTCCAAATTATACAATGGACAAAACGAAAGCATCTTCAACAAATAATGTTTGTCTAACGGGATTCTACATGCAGAAGAATGCATACATATACATATTTATCATCCTGCACAAACCTATCATTTGGATAAAATACCTCAACACAAAACCAGATACACTGAATCTAATAGAAAAGAAGGTTGAGAATATCCTTGAATACATATATAGGAGACAAAGTCTTGAAGAGAACAATAGTTCAGGCACCAGAATCAACAATTAATAAATGATACTTCACAAAGTAGAAAAGCTTCTACAAGGCAAATTATACCATCAGTAAAACAAAACAACTGCTTACAGAACTGGAAAATATTTTCCCGAAGTCTATGTCTGACAGAGGGCTAATTTCAAAAATAAATAAAGAACCTGAGAAACTAGACATTAACAAACCAAATAATCTTATGTTAAACTGTAAAAAAAAAATAGAACTAAACAGAGAATTCTCACCAGAGGAATCTCATGTATCCCAGTAGCTCTTGAAGAAAATTTCAACTTCCTTAGCCATCAGGGAAACACAATATAAAGCAACTTTGAGATTCTATTTTATACCTGTCAGAATGGCTAAGATAAAATAAAATGTGACAGTTCATGCTGGGGAGGATGCAGAGCAAGGAATACTGTCTTCCATCGTATGTGGGAGTTCAAACTTGCACAGCCACTTTGAAAATCAACAAGGTGGTTCCCTGCACTAAATTGAGGAATCGATCTACCACAAGACCCAATTATACCACTCCTGGACATATAACCAAAAGATGCTCTATTCTACCACAAAGGCACTTTCTGAACTATGTTCATAGCAGCTTTTTTCATAAAAGCCAGAAATTAGAAACAACCTGAATGTACCTCAATCAAAAAATGGAGAAAGACTATATGCACATTTACTCTGCTGTTAAAAACAATGACATCTTGAAATTTGCAGGCAAATAGATAGAACTAGAAAGAAAAACTATCCAGAGTGAAGCAACCCAGACCCAGAAAGAAAAACATGGTATTCACTTACTTATAAGTGAAAATTAACTACAAAGAAACTGATAACCATGCTATAACCACCAGACCCAAAGAACTTAATTAATACGGAGGGCTCTTGTTCTTACTGGAAAGTGGATGTAGAATAGCTATTTCAGGTAGACTAGGGGTAGGTGGGGAAGGGAACAGGAGGGATCAGGTTGGGAGAGGACAGAGAGAGAGAGAAAGTATTGGGAGAGATAAATTGGGGGAAGTTCAGGGACATGATAAAAACCCAATTCAATGGATGATCCCAGGAATTTATTAGGGTGACCCTCACTAATATTTCTAGTATTGGGGAATACAGAGCTGAAATCAGCCATCTCCTATGAAAGCCAGATAAGACTTTCTGTAGAGAGTCTGAGATGCAATCACAGTCCCAAAACATTTGACCTACAATTTGTCCTGCCCTACTTGGGTAAAGATGGCACAGAAATTGTGGACGTGACTAGTAAATGACTGTCACAAGAGGAAGACCAACCCTGAACAAAAACTTAGAGGCCTGATGGCACCCAGGCCTGGGATAGAAGCATACACAGCAGGCAAAAACAAATGTCAATAAAATGATGCCTAATGATATTTTGCTATACTCATAGACTGGTGCCCAGCCCAACTGTCATCAGAGAGGATTCACTCAGCAACTGATGGAAATAGATGCAGAGACACACAGCAAAACATTAGGCAGAATTTGAGAAATCTTGCTGAGGAATCAGGAAGAAGGATTATAGAGTCAGAGAGGTAAAGAATGGACACCACGGCCCTTTGGATTGTGGGAGCAAGGCAGACACAATGTTAGTTCTGCCTTCCTATAGGCAGGAGGCTGTTAGTTCGGGTGGCAGATCCTGGTGAATTGCCACCAGAAGATTTCTAACATAGAATAGTTGATAAATCTAGGATGCTAAATTCTGCTTCCAAAGATTGTTATCTGCTGATTCTAAATTAAGATTGTCTGGTGTCTTCCTTCTCACGGCAATTCTACTGAGCTCTAGGGAAAGGCAAATGCCCCATGGCAGAGCTAAAGGCATCCTTAGACAAGTTGATCATTAGACTGTTGAGATCACACCGGATGATCCTAGCGTCCTATGGAGAGGGCCGTGTGGCACGGATCAGAGACCACATCTCAGAAACACACCTCCTCAAGCTTTCAAGTGCCTGAGCAATTGAAGCCTATTAGGGATCCTGAGCTAGACCACCCTTCTAACTGCTCCTGATTCCTCACTCCAGCAACTGTGTAAAATGACACTTAAACTAAGTGGGCCAAATTTTAAATTTTTAATTTTAAATTCTAATTTAATTTAAAATTTAAAATTTTAAATTAAATTAATTTAAATTTCTTAAACTAAGGAAAGGGACAATTCATTTTGCAACAGATATTTGAATTCCATCGCATGTGGCTCATTCCCAGCCTCAATTTTTATAAAACTGGCAAAAGAATGGAGTGGGGATGACTTGTGATGATAAAAACATAGAAAACCCTCGCCCTCCTCAAAAAAAAAAAAAAAAAAAAAAAAAAAAAGAACAGACACCATGAGAAAACCTGCAGTATCAACAAACCTGAACTCACAATAGCATAGCTCACTTATACCAAACTGATAATCAGGGAGCCTATATGGATTTCACCTAGGCCCTCTCTTTGTATATATGCTATAGTTGTGTAGCTTGGGGTTTTTGTGGGACTCCTAACAGAGTGAGTGAGGGCTGTCTCTAATGCTTTCTCCCATTTTGTGAAACGTTTCCTCCGACAGGATTGCCTTAGTATGAGGGCCTTGGTTGATGCCCCTGGGAGGCCTACCCTTTTCTGATGGGAAACAGAGTGGATGGAGAGGAGAAAGTGTGGGGAAATGGAGGCTGTGGGGAGCAGAGGGAGAGAGGGAAAACTGAGGACAACCCGAGTGGGGGCAGAAGAGGAGACACGGATATCCAGATGGCTTCACACATATTTCTGGTGTTTTGGAGAGGTTAGAAATATTGGGATAAGACCTTATCATTGTACATTGGCATTATGTAATTGGGAGATTTATATACATAAAGATATTTGGTTAACTATGCAAGCTTAAGAGTCATGCTTTACCAGGTATTTGGGTGCAGAGAAGGAGCACGGGACCCCTGCCATTTAGAGTCTATGGCAGAGAAGAAACACAGCTGGGATGCTCTGGGAGCTAACTGGGAAAGATTGGCTTGACTGCAAATGTGAGAGCTGCCCTGTGGAGACACGCCAGGACTTATTGCAGAGGCCTGGCAGGGTAGTACACTTCATTAATTATTTACCCCTACAGGTAATTGTTCCAGATCTCAAGATATATTACAGAGTCAGAGTAATAAAAATTTAGGTATTGGTTTAAAAACAGACATGTAGACCAAAGAAACAAAGTAGAGGATACAAACATGAATATAACAAAATATAGATATATGATATTTGACAAAGATTCCAAAAACTCAGTAGTCAAAAGATAGTATTCTACAATTTGTGCTTGGAAAACAGTGTAAGTATAAAATTGGACCTGTATATACTACCTTGTGCAAAGATGAAACCTAAAACTGCTAGACCTTGAACTATAAAATATAGACATATGAAAGTATTTTCTGAGTAAGACCTCTTTATTCAAGAATTACGGCAAACAACTAAGCAAAAAGTGAGGCCTCACAACACTTAGAACTTCTGCACAACTAAAGATACTATCAATTGAAAGTTGATAGTGCAACTTCAATTTAAGATAAAGCCCAAGGAGTAGGAGAGAATCTTTGCTAGCTATACATCTGACAAATATGAACCAAAAAAACTCAAAGAAGAAGAAGAAAGAAGAAGAAGAAGAAGAAGAAGAAGAAGAAGAAGAAGAAGAAGAAGAAGAAGAAGAAGAAGAAGAAGAAGAAGAAGAAGAAGAGAAGAAGAAGAAGAGGAGGAGGAGGAAGAAAAGGAGGAGGAGAAGGAGGAGGAAGAGGAGGAGGAAGAAAGAAAAATTGAATGACAGAGAGAAGCTTTTAGAGAAGGTGATAGAGTCTATGATGTGGAAAATTAGTAAGATGAAGCTTTATTGGGTGGGGAAGTAGATCAATATTGAGAGAGAAGAGGGAAGAGAAATATACAAGGAGACATACTATTGTGTCTTTATTGAAAATAAATATATTACAAATATTTTGTATATGTATGTAAATCATTTACATGGGGTATGCCACTTAAGATGATAATTTTTGTCTCAAGAGCCATCAAAGATTTAACAATATCCCCAATCCAGGGGTGAAAACCTTCCTTTAAGGTATTGTCCAAGGACTCCAAGGGACTGGAAGAACATGATAGGCTACTGCCATAGCCTTTGGTTTCCTTGCAGACAAATCAACTTTCTGAAGACAGTACTTTATACAAAGAACTTCAAGGAATCAAGATGGAACTGATTTAACAGCCTCCTCCCTGAGGAAAACCTCTCTTGTAGAATCTGAAGGTACTTTGCAAGTTGCTCAGGGAAAGAAGAAATCAGTAGTCCTACCCATATGTTAAGCCTACCAATGATAACAATGACCAGCATGACATGACACCTCCCAGTATGAAATAGTGCACAAGTAGCTTGAGAGCAAAAGCCTGCAATTAAGACCTGTTCAATGGAAGAAATTGAACTGGTCTTAATGCCTGGTACTATTATCCTCAATAAGTTCCTGTAACTGGTAAGGCCATGAACCCTAGAGAACCCACTACTCCCCCTTTCCTAAACTTGTATAACTCCTAACATCGTTCTCAATATTTGTCATATCCACAGTTAAGTGAAGTTTTACCCCTTATCCAAGATACTTCTTTATCCAGCCAACAGGAACTGTCACAGAAATCCATAACTGGTCAAAATGCAGACAACAACTAATCAGATGCTGCTGTTCATCTTAATCAACGGGTATATCTACAATACAATCCCTACACCCAGGACTCAGGAAACATCACAGACAAGGGGACAGAATGGCTGTAAGAGCCATTGGATCAGGATATCTACTTCAAGTTAGCATCCTCTATATGACAGACAGGAGTGGAGCAGGAAATATTAATAATATGGTCATCTAGTAAGACTTACATGATGGCAATACCAGTCAACAGTGAATTTGGAGAGTCTCACAAGTCTCTACTCCTAGCTCAAGAGCCATAGGTAATTAATGGCTGTTAAGAGAAAGGGAACCTTCCCAATGGATGAGACTATTGATAAGTTAGACAACCTCAAGTGTCAGCCTTAATGTGAGCAATAATTGGTGGAGCCATCTGTATATATATAACTCATATATTATATGTATTTTGTGCTTGTGTTTCAATAATAACTTAAAAAGCAGTTTCAACTTGAGAAGGGCTATATGAGGCCTTGACAGATTTGGAGCTAGAAGACAGCATGGTATAAATACATACTTAATGATTGAACTTTAAAAATATAAATAATGTAGCAGAGGATGGTTTTGTCTGACATCAGTGGGAGGGGGAGCCCTTGATCCTGTGGCAATTTGATGCCCCAGCATAAGGGGATGCTGCAATGGTGGAGCAGGACATGGTGGGTGGGTTGGGGAAAACTCTCATAGAGGCAAAGAGGAGGGGAGAGAGGGTAGCTGTGAGGGGGGGTTTGTGGGGGTAACCAGGAAATGGGATATCATTTGAAATATAAGCAAATGGAATGATTAATAAAAAAGAAAAGAAATGTAACTAAAAAGAAAACAAAATATGACAACATATTTTGCTGACAAGAATTTGGGCAAAGCGTGTTAGAGTATGAACTGGACAGCCGCTATGGAAATAAACATACATTTGGTGGCTGAACAGATGGTCCAAAGGTTAAGAGCACTTCTTGCTCTTACAGACTTCCTAGGTATGGTTCAGACATCAATGTGCCTGCTAAAAAAGGTCTGCAATTCTATTTCCAGGGGATTCATTGCCCTCTTTTGACCTTCAAAGGCACTGGATGTAGCCAGTGAACAGATATACATGCAGGCGTACACATAAGATGAGAACTATTTCACCTAGGTATATGACTTTGAATTTCCAATAATCAAAAGATGCTATTTCCTACCACAGATAAAACTTATACATCTTTGCTGATTGATGGTCAAGTCACAATTACAATGAAATATGGCTAGTTTAGATGTCATTAGCAGATGAACACATAATGAAAATTCGTTATATATGCACAACAACCTAAAATAAAGTTGTGTCATTTCAGCAAGAAGGGTGAACTTAAAAATTATTTATTGATTAAGATAATCCAAGTTCCAAAACAAAAAAACTGCATTTTCCTCTTTCATGAGGTGATATTATCGTCTAATTTTTATATATGTTCTTATATGTCTAAGTAAGTGTGGATAATGGATAAAAATTAGGAAACTAGATAAGAAGTCATAGAAGGAGCAAATACCCTTTAAATTAGGTAGGCGATGAAGGCTGTAGAACACAAGTGGTGTGAAATTGGAAAGAGGAATACTGGAAGCAGAGGTGAGGCAGGGTAGGGTGGGGACGGGGAGAAGCAGGGTATGTTTGTTAAAACAAAAATTAAGCATGTAAAAAAAAGCGCCATAAGGAGATATGTTACTTTGTGCTTTCACAGAAAGGGGAAATTGAATGCAAATGATTAGAGTGCATCCAAACCTTGGGCTTAATTGATTGTGTTCAGCAGCTCAACATTTATGTATCAACATTAGCAATGCTGCTTTAGCAGATATAAGTGCTTCTATCACGTGAGCCTTTTCATAAGGGAAGAAAAGTTCCTTTGTAGCCCTAGTCTAACTGAATGATAGCGAAAGGATGCTAAATTTTGTCAAAGGCCTTTCCACACAGGATAAAGGTTTGGTCCTTTTTCACTTTTACTATTTTACTATTCAGTTTTACTATTACAGAAATACACTTTGGAATGTCAAGACAGACTTATTCCCTGCAGTATCTATCAGTTGTCTATAGCATGTAATCATTTCATGCATTGCTGGATTCACTTATTATTTTGCACAGAAATTTTGTGCTTTAATTATTTAAAAATGTTATTTCTTTTTCAAGATGACATTTTCAGAATAAATGGAAATCATAGAATGAATAAAAATCTGCTTAAGCCTTTTTGTTTAGAAGACTTTTTAATGGACTGGCACCAATTAAGAAGAATATAGGTTTTAAGGAATGTCTGCATAATTTCTTGAATTTATTGGGATCTTTTGTTATGTCTCCCTTTTCATCTCTAATTTTATTGGTTTGGACCCTCTCTGCTTAGTTTGTCCAGAGGTTTGTAAACCTTGTTTATTTAAAAAAAAAAAAAAACTCTTCATTTCACTGATTTCTTGCATGCTTCAGTTTTGTTTCTCTTCAATTTTAACTTCGACAAAACAAGTTTATACTGTTCATTAATTTATTTATATGTTCTTATCTCTTATATGACAACCAAACCATGGTTTGTCTCCCCTCTCTACTCTCAGACTCATTCTGCCCACCTCAGATCCACTTCTCTGTTTCCCTCAGAAAAGAGAAGGCTTCTCAGAGATATCAACCCAACATGACATAGCCAGATGCAAAAAGACTAGGCACCTCCCCTCAAATCAAGCTGGGACAAGGCAACCCAGTAGGAGGAAAGGGGTCTCAAAAACAGATAAAAGAGTCAGACACAGCCCTTGTGCTCCCAGTATTGAGTCCCACAGAAATACTGTACTGGCTGGTTTTGTGTGTCAACTTGACACAGGCTACAGTTATCACAGAGAACGGAGTTTCATTTGGGGAAGTGCCTCCATGAGATCCAGCTGTGGGGCATTTTCTCAATTAGGGATCAAGAGGGATAGACCCCTTGAGGGTGGTGCCATCCCCAAGCTAGTATTCTTGTGTGCTATAAGAGAGCAAGCTGAGCAAGCCAGAGGAAACAAGCCAGTAAGAAATCCCTTCATGGTCTCTGCATCAGCTCCTGCTTCCTGACCTGTTTGAGTTCCAGTCCTGACTTTCTTTGGTGATCAACAGTTAATGTGGAAAGTGTAAGCTGAATAAACCCTTTCCTCCCCAACTTGCTTCTTGGTCATGATGTTTGTGAAGGGATAGAAACCCTGACTAAGACAAATACTAAGCTAAACAACCATAACATACATGCAGAGGTCCTAGGTCAGACCCATAAAGGCTCCCTGATTATCGGTTCAGTTCTGTGAGCCCAAGCCCTGGTTAATTGATTCTGTGGGCAGTGTTCTTGTGATATCCTTGACCCCTCTAGGTTTCTCTCCACCTTTGGCTGGATTCCCAGACCTCTGTTTGGCTGTGGTTCTCTTCATCTGCTCTTACCAGGTGCTGTATGAATCTTATATGGTGGCAATTATGCTAGACTTCAATCTCCTAGTATAGCAGAATATCATTAGGAATTATTTCATTTACTATCTATATGTTTGCTTGTTGCCAGTCTTTTTGAGTACTATCCTTAAGGGTAATTTTGCTACAATTACAAGCCCAGAGAAGTTTAGTAAGAAGGAGTGCTTGAGAAGGGAAGGCGATATATGGATACCGCTGGAAAGGGAAAATGGATCTTGTGGATGGGGTGGGACCAGGTGGGGATAGGAACCGGAGGAATGAGGTCAGAGGAATGAAGGAAGGAAGACAGTACTCACAGAAATCACTGAAACTGGAGGGCACTTTGTGGCCAGGTAGAAATCTAGTGCAATGGAAACTCACTGGAATCTACAAGAATGCCTCTACTGAAGACTCCTAGTAATGAGGAATATGAAGCCTGAACTGTCCATCTTTTCCAACCAGGCGAAGATTCCAGTGAAAGGATTGGGACTCCAACTTAGCCACAAAATCTTTGACCTACAATCAGTCCTGCCTGCAAGATGTTCTGGGGTAAAGATGGTGAAAAAAAACAAAACAACAAAAAACAAAAACAAAAACAAACAAACAAAAAACAGAAGTAGCCAGTCAATGACTTTTCCAGCTTGAGATGTATGCCATGACTGTCCCAGTACTCTCTCCCTCTGTCTTTCAACATAGACCTCCTAGACTTATCTCTCCTGTTCACATACCCACCACGCACAGTTCACTCAAGAAATCTATTCTATTTCCCCTTCCCAGGGAGATCCATCCATCCACTCTTAAGTCCTCCTTGTTACTTAGCCTCTCTGGGTTTGAAGATTGTAGCATAATTATCCTTACCTCACAGCTATAATTCACTGATAAGTTGGAATATATCATCTTGGGGTCATCTGACTCAGGATGGTTTTTTTTTTCCTTAGTTCTATCCACTTGCCTGCAAATTTCAGGATGTGATTTTTTTTTTTAACAGCTGAGCAATAACCCATTGTTTGAATGTACCACTGTTTCTTTATTTACTGTTTGGTTGAAGAACACCTAGGTTATTTCCAGCTTCTGGCTACTATGAATATAGTTGCTATGAACAGAGTTGAACAAGTATCTTAGGGATAGGATGAAGCATCCTTCAAATATATGCCCTGGAATGGCATGGTGAAGCTTTGATGAAGATTAATTCACAATATTTTGTGGAGCCGCCATATTGATTTCTAAAATGTCTGTTCTAGTTTGTGCTCCCACCAGCAATGGAAGACTGTTGGCCTTGCTCTGGATCCTCCCAAACCTGAGGTATCATATGCACTTTTGATCTTTGCTATTGACAGGTGTAAAATAGAATCTCAAACTTGTTTTATTTGCATTTCCCTAATAGCTGAGGATAGTGAGCCTCAAGTGTTTCTCAGCCATTTAAGATTACTGTGTTGAAAATTCTCTTTAGAATTGTATCTTATTTTAATTGAATAATTTGGTCAGTTGACATTGAATTTCTTGAATTCTTTGTAAACTTTGGTATAAGACCTCAGTCAGATGTGGATTTGATGAAAATCTTTTCCCATTTATGTTTTGTCACATTGACAATGCCCTTTGCTTTACAGGAGCTTTACAATTTCATGATATCCCAGTTAGTAATTGTTGGTCTTGGTGCCTATGCTATTTGTATTTTGTTAATAAAGTTGTCTCCTGTGTCACTGCTTTCATGACTATTCCCTACTTTCTCATTTATCAGGTTGAAACAGCTGGTTTAGTGTTGAGGTCTGTGATCCACTTGGTCATGAGTTCTGTGCAGAGTGATACAGACATCCAGTTAGATCAGTGTCATCTGTTGAAAAGGCTTTTTCCTGTTTCCATTGCATATTTCTGATTTCTTTACCAAAAATCAGGTGTCCATAGATGTATGAATTTCTGTTTGGGGCTTTGATTCAGTTTCATTAAGCAACATGCTTAGTTTTATGCCGATACCATATGGTTTTTATTGCTATAGCTCTCTAGAAAAGCTTGAAATCGTGGATAGTGATAACCTTGGAAGTTCTCTTATTCTACAACACTGTTTTAGCTATCCTGATTTTGTTTTCTGTTTTTTTGTTTAGTTGGATTGGGTTGGTATGGTTTTTCATATGAAGTTAGACATTTCCCCCTTTAAGATCTGAAAAGAACTGTGTTGAAACTTTGACTGGAACTGCACCAAATCTGTAACGTATTTTGTTAAGATGGCCATTTTATTATATTAATTCTGCTGATCCATGAGCATGGGGGATCTTGCCTTCTTTTGATGTCTTCTTCAATTTCTTCATTCAAAGACTTGGCATTCTTGTCATACAAGTCTTTGACTTGCCTGTTTAGAGTTATCTCCAAAATATTTTATATTATTTGTGGCCATTGTGAAGGGTGTTTTCCCCTGACTTCTTGCTCAACTTTTTTGTTTGTTATTTGTAAAGGGAAGTACTATTAATTAATTTTAGTTAATCTCATATCTAGCCACTTTGCTCAAGGAGGTTATCAACTGTAGGGGTTCTCTGGTACGGTTTTTGGAGTATACACTTATGTATACTACCATATCATCTGAAAATAACAATACACTGACATCTTCCTTTTCACTTTGCATCCCCCCATCTTCTTCAGTTGTGGTATTGTTCTAGCTGGAACTTCATTTAATTTGGTGTTGGCTACAGGTTTCCTATAAATTACCTGTATTTCATATAGGTATGTGGGTTTTTCCCCCTTATCTCTCCAAGACTTATCATAGTGGACTGCAGGATTTAATCAAAAGCTTTTTTAGCATCTAATGAGATGATCATGTTGATTTTTCATTCATTTTGTTTATATGGTGAATTACATTTATGATTTTCTTTTGTTGAACCATCCCTGCATCTCTGGGAAGAAGCCAAAATGATCATGGTGGATAAGCTTTTTTGTAGTGTTCTTGGATTTGGTTTGCAAGTATTTTGTTGAGAATTTTCCCAACAAGGTTCATAAGAGAAATTGGTCGGTAATTTTCTTTCTCTTTTGAGTCTTTGTATGGTTTGGGTTAGTGGGTAACTGTTGCCTCATAAAATGAATTTGGCAATGTTCCATCTGTTTCTATTTTGCAGAAAATTTTGAGGAGTGAGGAGTATTAGTATTAGTTCTTCTTTATTTGGAAGAATAGTAGAATTTTTTTGTTAAAACCATCTGCCCCTGGTTTTTGTTTGTTTTTGTATTTGTTATTTGTTTTGGTTTTTGTTTCTTTGTTTGTTTGTTTGGTTGGTTGATTGGTTTGTTGGTTTGGTTTGGTTTAGTTGGGTTGGGAGACTCTTAATGACTGCTTGTGTTTCCTTAAGGGTTATTGGTTTATTTAAATTATTTGTCTGATCTTGATTTAACTTTGCTAAATGGTATCTTTTGAGTAAATCATCTATATATTTTAGGTTTTCATGTTTTCTGCAGTACAAGAATTTGTTATTGGATATTTTCTTTATTTACGTTTCAAATATTATTCGCTTTCCTGGTCTGAGCCCCCCTCCCCCCGACACACACACAAACCTTCTAGATAGAAGGTTTTTAATATGCTTTTTAATATGGCACTTAGTGTTATGAACTTACCTCTTAGAATTTCCTCCATTTTGCCCATAAGTTTGGGTATATTGTACATTCATTTTCATTGAGTTCTAGGAAATCTTAATTTATTTATTTCTTTCTTGACCCATTTTTTTTAACTCACTAGAGAATTATTCAGTTTACATGAGTTTGTAGACTTTCTGTTTCTGTTTTTGGTTGTTGAAATCTAGCTTTAATCCTTGTTGGTCTGATAGGATTCATGGGGTTATTTTAATATTCTTGTATCTGTTGAGAATTACTGTTACTGAGTAGGTTGTCAATTGTGGAAAGAGTTCCATGTGTTGCTGAGAAGGTATATTCTTTTGTGTTTACATGATATGTTATGGAAGTAAATGTTGGGCCTGGTTGGTTTATAACATCTATTAACTCCAATATTACTTTCTTTACCCTTTGTCTTGATAAAGTATCCATTGGTGGAGGTTAGGTATTAAAGTCTCACACTAATAATGTGTAGGGGTCAAATGTGTGGTTTAAGCTTTTGTAATGTTTCCTTTTGCAAATGTGGATGCCATTTCATTTGAGGCAAACATATTAAAAATTGTAATGTCATCTTGCTGGATATTTTTTCTTGGATGACTATGAAATGTCCTTTCCTTATCTTTAGTTAAATTTGTTTCAGCATATATTTTGTTAGATATTGGTATGGCTATACCAACTTGCTTCTTCTTAGGTCTACTTGCTTGGAAAATCCTTTTCCAACATTTACTCTAAGATAGTGTTTCTCTTTGATATTGAGGTATGTCTCTTGTATTCAGCAAAACATGAATCCTATTTTTTCCCCCATTCTGTTAGACTGTGTCTTTTTATTGGGAAATAGAGTACATTGATAGTGAGAGACGATAATGACCAATGATGGCTAATTCCAGTTATTTTTGGTTGTGTAAGGTAGTAGAGATAATGTGTGTGTGTGTGTGTGTGTGTGTGTGTGAGTGTGTGTGTGTGTATGTGTATGTGTGTGTGCGAGTGTACATGTGCACACGAGCCAGCAAGTACATCCCTTCTTTTGGTTGTGCTGTTATTTAGCCATTTTCATTTTGTACTTAACCCCTTTGAGATGAAGTTTTCTTTATAGTATTTTCTGTAGGTCTGGATTTCTTCATAATTATTGTTTGAATTTGACTTTATCATTGAATATCTTGTTTTTTCCATCCATGGAGATTGAATGGTTTGCTGGGTATTGTAATTTAGGCTGGCATCTTTGCCTTTTTGGAATCTGCAGAACATCACTTCAGACCCTTCTGGATTTTACAATTTCCACTGAGAAGTTGAGTGTAATTCTAAAATGTCTAACTTTATATGTAACTTGTTTTTTCCCCTTACAGCATCTAATATTCTGTCTTTGCTCTGAATGTTTATTGTTTTGATTATTATGTGGCAAGGAGACTTTTCTTTTCTTGTCCAATCCATTTGGTGTTCTGTATAGTTCTTGCACTTGTATGGCCACATCCTTTTTTAGCTTACAAACTTTTCCTTCTATGATCTTGATGAAAATATTTTCTGGGCTTTTGAACTGAGAGTATTTTCCTTCTTTTATTCTTATTATTCTTAGTGTTTTCTTTTTATTATGTCCCAGATTTTCTGGATGTTTTGTGAGATGGATGACAGAGGAGGAGGTAGAAGGAAAGCAGAGCAGAGAACATGGCCTGGAGAAACCGCAAGTTATAAAGGGTCTCATAGATGGGAAAGATGGCAGTGTAGTGGATGATCTGCCCAATCTAGGTGCACAGCTTGTATTCATATTAATTCAGTTGTGTTTTCTTTGCCCAGGCATATTTGGGTTAGAGATTTACCCCAACACCCCAGTCTAGTTGTCTCGCCTAATACTCTCTCTTCCCTACACCTCATCACTTTTGATCCCATTCCTACTTTCTCTTTCACCCAGTCCCCTCTCTCTATTTTTTTTAGCTTGAGCATCTTTTTGACTAATGTATCTATTTCTTGTGTTTTCAACACCTGATAGTCTCTCTTCCATCTCTATTATTCTGTTAGTGGAGCTTGCATCTGTAGTTCCTGTTCACTTACCTAGATTTGCCATTTCCAGAATTACCTCAGTTTGTCTTTTCTTTATTGCAACTATTTTCATTTTCAGGTGTTAAACAGTTTTGTTTAACATCTGAAACTTTAACACCTTAATCTCTTTTGTAGTTCATTCTGACTTTCTTGGCTTTCATTAAAAGATATATTCATTTCCTCTTTAAGGACCTCTATTATCTTCCTAAAGTTGGCTTAAGTTCTTTATCTTGTGTTCAGCTGTGTCAGAATTCCCAGGGCTTGCTATAGCAGGGGAGCTGGGTTCCTATGGAGACATATTGTCCTGACTATTGTTGATTCTGTTCTTAAACTGGTGTCTAGGCATCTGGGTACAAATAGATTGTACATCTAAGTGCTTTGTTCTGAATTTGTCTTTTTTTTTTCTTGGTTTCTGTTTGATCTTTGGTCTTTTGATCTTTCTGGTCTAGAGCATGCTAGGGCATGCTAATCAGAAGGGATATAAAAATGAAAATTTCATAAGGGATATGAAAATAAAAATTTCATTTTTATATCCCTTCTGGAAGCTCTAGCTTTCATTTTTATATCATTCTGGAAGAACGAGTGGCCTCTGGTCCAGCAGGGAATCTCTGTCTGAGTGGGGACTGGGACACAGTGATCAAGATGGGAGGGGATTTGGGCATTGTGTGGGGTAATACTGATAGAGAGGAGGAGGTCCATGGGTAAGCCATCTATTTGGAGTTCAGGCAGCTGGTGTGCTGGTACAGCAGTGGGTCTTTACCAGAGTTCACATACCTGTTATTATAGCTGGTGTTTTCTGTTCTTCTGGCTGGCATGGCCTTTACCAGAGCAGCAGATATCTGCCTTAGTTGGAGGTGGTAACAGGGTCATGTGGTGGGGTCAGAGGGGTGGAAGAAGATTAGGTC
The DNA here is from genome assembly GCF_947179515.1 of Apodemus sylvaticus. Taxonomy (NCBI): domain Eukaryota; kingdom Metazoa; phylum Chordata; class Mammalia; order Rodentia; family Muridae; genus Apodemus; species Apodemus sylvaticus. The sequence goes on along the minus strand of NC_067477.1, from coordinate 72,615,207 downwards.
TTTGTGAACCAATCCCTGGATGTGCGAGAGTTCCAGGAAGACAAGCACCTAACTGTTTTTCTGGTTAGCAAGCTCTAGCTTTCATTTTTATATCCCTTCTGATTAGCATGCCCTAGCTTTTATTTTCATATCCCTTATTGCCTTTCTTATTTCATTCATATATTTATATATATATATATATATATATATATATATATATGTATATGTATAGGTATATGTAGCTTTTATTTTCTAGCTTTTATTCTCATACCCTTTATTGCCTTTCTTATTTCATTCATATGTGTATGTGTATAGGTATGCATATACGTATGCATATGCTTATGTGTATACACATACACATACTCATACACAAATACATATACACTACATATATAGATAAATACATATATACACATATACATATATATAACATATATATTTTTATATATATTGTTCTCTTGGACCACAGTCATATCTGATCTGAGTTTTTAGAGCATTGATATATACATTCTTTTAAATTCATTTTCTGGAAATACTTTCCAGTTATTCTCATTGGAGCTAATATGTGATTAGGAAGCTTTTGTATCTGGGCTGAGATTTAAACACCTGAACTTAGCTAGTTGAATAGAAATGTGGACTGGGAAGAAGAAAGAGAGGATATGTAAAAGGCTTATCTGTTGGCACTGGGAACAAGGGAGATGGAGGAAGTCCTGGAAGGCTTCTTAAGATTTAGGAACTGGGGAACTATTTACCTGTCAGTTCCAGGTTTGATGAAATCAACAGAAGTGTGGTTCAGTGACTGAGAGTCCTGGGGCATCTTACTTCTTAACCTTGGTACCTGAGCCATGGCGTCTCTTCTAGGACTTCTTCGAGGGGCTTCTTCAAGTGATAACGTTTCTCAGATCTTGTTTATCTTTGGACATATTTTCTTAGATTTTCAATGGAAAACAGTTATTAGCTGACAGTATTATTCTTTCAACAATGTGAATAAGTCCATATTCCTGTATTATTTCTGCTGATAAGTTTTTTATTAAGGGTAAAAATCAGAAGATAATTTCTCATATGAGAAGATATCACTTTTCTTTGGAGCATTGAAGACTACTGTTTCCCCCTCTCTCTAGCTTTTCCAATTTAGATTATATATAGTTGTGGACATTCTTATCTTCCTTTAACTTTGTTTTACTTCTTTCACGGATATGTGCAGAGCCCTTTCCATGTGTGTGACCCTCAAAAATCTGAAGTCTGTGTGAGATCCACTTAAACTTCTCAATGGAACTCTCACTGAAGAGCCTGGATTAGTTGGGCTTTGTATTACTGTGCTAAAACTGCATAATCTAAAGCAACTTGAGGAGAAAAGATTTATTACACCTTAAAACTCATAGTCCATTATCCAAGTGGACAGGTCAGGAACTCAAAGGCAGGAATTTGGAGTCAGGAACTAAGGGAAAAGCCATGGAGAGTGCTGCTTACTGGCTTATTTACACCTCAGTTAACCTGATTTTTTAGCGCAGCCAGGACCACTATCCCAGGAGAAGCACTGTCCACAGTGAACTAGGCCCTCCATTAACATTAATCAAGAAAACTCCCAATAGGCTTCTCCACTGTCAATATTGTATGGAGAGTGAGTTCAGCTGAGGTTCTCTATTCCCTAACAATTCTAAATTATATCAAGTTGACATAAGCTAGAAGTAAATTAAAAAGATACAAAAGGGAAAGAAGTCAGACTAACTCTTTTTGCAAATGGCAAGATAGTATACATTAGGCATCCCCAGTATCCTACAAGAAAACTTCCATAACCTATAAACTAATTCAGAATTATAGCTGGATACAAAAAAATCAACCTGAACAAATAAATAGTTTTAATACATACTAATAACCAACATACTGGAAGAAGACTATGGACACATTCTCTTTCATAATAAACTTAAAGTAATAAAATATCTAGGAATAAATCTAACTGTTGTGAAAGCTCTCCACAATGAAAACTTTGAATATTTTAAGAAAGAGATTAAGAAAGAAACTACAAAATAGAAATATATTTTATATTCACAGATTTGTATGATTAATATTGTAAAAAATACCATTTTCCCAAAATCTGTTTCTTGATTAATGCATTCTGAATCAAAATTCACATATCATTTTTCACAGAAGTATAAAAACTGTCCCCAAATACATATGGAACCAAAAATGATTTCAGATAGTCAAATAAATCCAGAATAAAGTGATCAATGCTGGAGAAATTACCATTCCAGATATTAAGATATATTGAAGACATAGTAATGAAAACCATATGATACTGGTATTAATACAGACACATACATCAAAGTAAAAAAAATCAGAGATATAAAGATTAATGAACTGACTAGTTTTGTGTCAACTCGATACAATCTGGAGTTATCACAGAGAAAGGACCTTCAGGTGAAGAAATGCCTCCATGAGATCCCGCTGTAAAGAATTTTCTCAATTAGTGATTAAGGGGAGAGGGCCCATTGTGGGTGGTGCCATCTCTGGGCTAGTAGTCTTAGGTTCTGTAAGAATGCAAGCTGAGCAAGGCAGAAGAAGCAAGCCAGTAAGTAATATCCCTCCATGGCCTCTGCATCAGCTCCTGGTTCCTGACCTGCTTGAGTTCCAGTCCTGACTTCCTTCAGTGATAAATAGCAATATAAAAGGGAAAGCTAAATAAATCCTTTTCTCCTCAACTTGTTTCTTGTTCGTGATGTTTGTGCAAGAATAGAATCCCTGACTAAGACAATTAGTATATGTAACCTCAGCCATTTAATAATTGACATAAATGCCCAAAACACAAGCTGTAGAAAACAGTCAACAAACCCTGACACTTGTAAGGACAACAAAAAGTGTATACCAAAAGGAGCATGCAATGGTTGTCTCCAGAGGGGCCCTGCCAGAGACTTACCAATACAGAGGCAGATGCTAGCAACCAACTATTGGACTGGGCATGGGGTAGCCAATGGAGGAACTGGAGGGTGGTTCAGAAGAGCTGAAGGAGTTTACAGCCCCATGGGAAGAAGAATGATTTCAGACACCCAGACACCCCAAGATTCCCAGGGACTGAACCATGAACAAAAGGTCACACATGGTTCCAGTCAAAAACGTGGCAGAGGAAGGCCTTGTTGGGCATCAGTGGGAGGAATGGTTCTTGGTCAGGTAAAGGCCCAAGAGAGGCCCCAACAAAGAGGGAGAGGTGGGAGTGTGTCAGGTGGAAGGGCATATTCGTGGAGGCAGGGGGAGGGAGGAGGGACTGGAGGTCTTTGGGGAGGGGGAAAATTGGGAAACGTTTTACCATGGCAATGTAAATGAAGATGATATTCAATTAAATAAATAAAAGATACCCCACTCTCCAGGTCCTGCAAGAGGCAAGAGGCAAGAGGGACTTCCGGGCGGCTAGCAGAGAGAAGTCAGTGTGCTCTGGTGAATCCAGCTGGCCCCAGCGGGAGCCTTCGAGTGCCTGCTTTGGGATCTGAACAGCCAGGGCCACAGCGCTCGGTCTCCAGGAAGTGCAGGAGACCCTGTGTGCACCCAGAGGCAGTCTGGGAGCTCGCAGTGCGACTTGCTCCTGCTGTCCAGAAATTGGGTCCCAGTCATGAGGCCTCTGGCAGGAGCCCTCAGCTCAACTCTCTCCACTTCCGGATCCAGATCAGCCTGGGAGGCAACACCCAGGTCCTCTCCAGGTCCTGCAAGAGGCAAGAGGGGCTTCCTGGCAGCCAGCGTGGAGAAGTCGGTGTGCTCCTGTGAATCTAGCAGGCCCCAGCAGGAGCCATCGGGTACCTGCTTTGGGATCTGAATGGCCAGGGCCACAGCGCTCGATCTCCAGGAAGTGCGGGAGACCCTGTGTGCACCCAGAGGCAGTCTGGGAGCTGGCAACACGGCTTGCTCCTGCTGCCCAAAGCTTGGGTCCCAGTCCTGAGGCCTCTGGCAGGAGCCCTCAGCTCAACTCTCTCTGCTTCCTGATCCAGATCAGCCTGGGCTGCAACACCCAGGTCCTCTCCAGGTCCTGCAAGAGGCAAGAGGGGCTTCCCGCGGCCAGCGGGGAGAAGTCAGTGTGCTCCGGTGAATCCAGCAGACCCCAGCGGGAGCCTTCGGGTACCTGCTTTGGGATCTGAATGGCCAGGGCCACAGTGCTCGATCTTCAGGAAGTGCGGGAGACACTGTGTGCACCCAGAGGCAGTGTGGGAGCTCTCAGCGTGGCTTGCTCCTGTGGCCCAGAGCTTGGGTCCCAGTCCTGAGGCCTCTGGTGGGAGCCCTCAGCTCTCTCCGCTTCCGGATCCAGATTAGCCTGGGTGGCAACACTAAAGAGGCAAGAGGGGCTTCCGGGCAGCCAGCTGGGAGAAGTCGGTGTGCTCCTGTGAATCCAGCAGGCCCCAGCTGGAGCCTTCAGGTGTCTGCTTCAGTCTGAACTGCCTGGGCAACAGCACCCTGTCTCCAGGCAGTGCAGGAGGTAAGCTGTGCACCAGAGGCCACCTGAGAAGGGGCAGCTTGCACTGGGGAGTCCAGCACTGACAAGACCAACTAACACCAGTGAGAACTAGATGGCAAAAGGCAAACGCAGGAACGTCACTAACAGAAATCAAGGGAATATGGCAACATCTGAACCCAATTCTCCTCTACCAGCATGTCCTAGATACCCCATCACACCAGTAAAACAAGATTTGGATTTAAAATCACTGGTCATGATGCTGGTACAGGAACACATGAAGGACATACTTAAAGAAATTCAGGAGAAAATGGATCAAAAGTTAGAAGCCCCTGCAAGGGAAACACAAAAATCATTGAAAGAAATCCAGGAGAATACAAAAGCCAACAATGAGGAAACACAAAAACAACTTAAAGAAATACAGGAGAACTTTGGTCAACAGGCTGAGGTCATGAAAGACGAAACACAAAAATCTCTTAAAGAATTACAGGAAAGCACAAACAAGCAAGTGAAGGCGCTAAGCAAAACCATCCAGGATCTAAAATCAGAAGTAGAAACAACTAAGAAAACTCAAAGGGAGACAACTTTGGAGATAGAAAGCCTTGGGAAGAAATCAGGGGACAGAGATGCAAATATCAACAACAGAATATAAGAGATAGAAGAAAGAATCTCAGATGCTGAAGATTCCATAGAAACCATGGACTCAACAGTTAAAAAAAATGCAAAATGCAAAAAGCTTGTAACCCAAAATATCCAGGAAATCCAGGACACAATGAAAAGACCAAACCTAAGGATTATAGGCATAGATGAGAGTGAAGATTTACAACTTAAAGGACCAGCAAATATCTTCAATAAAATTATGGAAGAAAACATCCCTAACCTAAAGGGAGAGATGCCCATGAATATACAAGAAGCCTACAGAACTCCAAACAGACTGGACCAGAACAGAAATACTTCCCGTCACATAATAATCAAAACACCAAATGTTCTAAACAAAGAAAGAATATTAAAGGCAATAAGAGAAAAAGGTCAAGTAACATATAAAGGAAGACCTATCAGAATCACAGCAGACTTTTCACCTGAGACTATGAAGGCTAGAAGGTCCTGGGCAGATCTCATGCAGACTCTAAAGAACACAAATGCCAGCCAAAACTACTCTATCCAGCAAAACTCTCAATCACCATAGATGGAGAAACTAAGATATTTCATGACAAAACCAAGTTTACCCAATATCTATCCACAAACCCAGCCCTACAAAGGATAATAGGAGGAAAACACCAATACAAGGAGGGAAACTTCACCCTGGAAAAAGCAAGATAGTAACCTTTCATCAAACCCAAAAGAAGTTAAGCAATCAAATTTAAAAAATAACGTCAAAAATAATAGGAAGTAACAATCACTATTCCTTAATATCTCTTAACATCAATGGACTTAATGCCCCAATAAAAAGACACAGACTGACTGGATACGTAAACAGGACCCTACATTTTGCTGCTTACAGGAAACACACCTCAGGGTCAAAGACAAACACTACCTTAGAGTAAAAGGCTGGAAGACAATTTTACAAGCAAATGGTCTCAGGAAACAAGCTGGAGTAGCCATTTTAATATCAGATAAAATTGACTTTCAACCCAAAGTCATCAAAAAAGACTCTGAGGGACACTTCTTGCTGGTCAAAGGAAAAATACAACAAGAAGAACTCTCAATCCTGAACATCTATGCTCCAAATGCAAGGGCACCCTCTTTCATAAAAGAAACTTTATTAAAACTCAAAGCACACATTGCACCTAACACAATAATTGTGGGTGCCCCAATAAAAAGACTTCAACACTGCACTTTCCTCAATGGACCGATCAGGAAAACAGAAACTAAACAGGGACACAATGAAACTAATTGAAGCTTTGGACCAATTAGATTTAACAGATATATATAGAACATTCTATCCTAAAGCAAAAGAATATACCTTTTTCTCAGCACCTCATGGTACCTTCTCCAAAACTGACCATATAATTGGTCACAAGACAGACCTCAACAAATATAAGAAGATAGAACTAATCCCATGCCTCCTATCAGATCACTATGGAGTAAAAGTGGTCTTCAATAGCAACAGAAACAACAGAAAACCCACATACACGTGGAAACTGAACAATATTCTACTCAATGATACCTTGGTCAAGGAAGAAATAAAGAAAGAAATTAAAGACTTTTTAGAACACAATGAAAATGAAAACACAACATACCCAAATCTATGGGACACAATGAAAGCAGTGCTAAGAGGAAAACTCATAGCCCTGAGTGCCTCCAAAAAGAAAATGGAGAGAGCATACATTACCAGCTTAATGACACACCTGAAAGCCCTGGAACAAAAAGAAGCTATTTCACCCAGGAGGAGTAGAAGGCAGGAAATCATCAGACTCAGGGCCGAAATCAATCAAGTAGAAACAAAGAGAACCATAGAAAGAATCAACAAAACCAGGAGCTGGTTCTTTGAGAAAATCAACAAGATAGATAAACCCTTAGCCAGACTGACCAAAGGGCACAGAGAAAGCATCCAAATTAACAAACTTAAATATGAAAAGGGAGATATAACAACGGAAACTGAGGAAATCCAAAAAAATCATCAGATCCTACTACAAGAGCCTGTACTCAACACAACTGGAGAATCTGGAGGAAATGGACAATTTCCTTGACAGATACCAAATACCAAATTTAAATCAGGACCAACTAGACCATCTAAAAATCCCATAATGCCTAAAGAGATAGAAGGAGTCATAGAAAGTCTTCCAACCAAAAAAAGCACAGGACCAGATGGTTTCAGTGCAGAATTCTATCAGACCTTCAAAGAAGAGTTAACACCAATACTTTTCAAACTATTCCACAAAATAGAAACAGAAGGAACACTACCCAATTCCTTCTACGAAGCCACAATTACGCTGACACCAAAACCACACAAAGATTCAACAAAGAAAGAGAACTTCAGAACAATTTCCCTTATGAACATCGATGCAAAAATACTCAATAAAATTCTTGCCAACTGAATCCAAGAACACATCAAAACGATCATCCACCATGATCAAGTAGGCTTTATCCCGGGAATGCAGGGTTGGTTCAATATACGGAAATCCATCAATGCAATCCACTACATAAACAAACTCAAAGAAAAAACCACATGGTCATTTCATTGGATGCTGAAAAAGCATTTGACAAAATTCAACATCCTTTCATGCTTAATGTCTTGGAGAGAACAGGAATTCAGGGCCCATACTTAAACATAGTAAAAGCAATATACAGCAAACCAGTAGCCAGCATCAAACTAAATGAAGAGAAAATTGAAGCATTCCCACTGAAATCAGGGACCAGACAAGGCTGCCCCCTTTCTCCTTATCTTTTCAATATTGTACTTGAGGTACTAGCTCGGGCAATTCGACAACATAAGGAGGTCAAAGGGATACAAATTAGAAAGGAAGAAGTCAAACTATCATTATTTGCAGATGACAATAGTCTACCTAAGTGACCCAAAAAAACTCCACTATAGAGCTCCTACAGCTGATAAACAACTTCAGCAAAGTGGCAGGTTATAAAATCAACTCAAGCAAATCAGTGGCCTTCCTACACTCAAAGGATAAGCAGGCTGAGAAAGAAATTAGGGAAATGACCCCCTTCACAATACCACAAAGACTATAAATTGTCTTGGGGTGACTCTTACCAAACATGTGAAAGATCTGTATGACAAGAACTTCAAGACTCTGAAGAAGGAAATGGAAGAAGACCTCAAAAAATGGGAAAACCTCCCATGCTCATGGATCGGTAGAATCAATATAGTTAAAATGGCCATTTTGCCAAAAGCAATATACAGATTCAATGCAATACCCATCAAAATCCCAACTCAATTCTTCACAGAGTTAGAAAGAGCAATTATCAAATTCATCTGGAACAACAAAAAACCCAGGATAGCTAAAACTATTCTCAGCAACAAAAGAAAGTCTGGGGAATCAGTATCCCTGACCACAAGCAATACTACAGAGCAATAGTGTTAAAAACTTCATGGTATTGGTACAGTGACAGGCAGGAGGATCAATGGAACAGGATTGAAGATCCAGAAATGAACCCACACACCTATGGCCACTTGATCGTCGACAAAGAGGCTGAAAACATCCAATGGAAAAAAGATAGCCTTTTCAACAAATGGTGCTGGTTCAACTGGAGGTCAACATGCAGAATAATGCGAATTGATCCATCCTTGTATCCTTGTACTAAGCTCAAATCCAAATGGATCAAGAACCTCCACATAAAGCCAGACACTCTGAAGCTAATAGAAAAGAAACTGGGGAAGAGGACATCGGTAGAGGGAGAAAGTTTCTGAACAGAACACCAATAGTGTATGCTCTAAGAGAAAGAATTGACAAATGGGACCTCATAAAATTACAAAATTTCTGTAAGGAAAAGGACACCATCAAGAGGACAAATCGGCAACCAACAAATTGGGAAAAGATCTTCACCAATCCTACATCAGATAGAGGGCTAATATCCAATATATATAAAGAACTCAAGAAGTTAGACTCCAGAAAAACCAAGCAACCCTATTAAAAATGGGGTACAGAGTTTAAGAAAGAATTCTCACCTGAAGAACTTTGGATGGCGGAGAAGCATCTTAAAAAATGATCAACTTCATTAGTCATTAGGGAAATACAAATCAAAACAACCCTGAGATTTCATCTTACACCAGTCAGAATGGCTAAAATTAAAAATTCAGGAGACAGCAGGTGTTGGAGAGGGTGTGGAGAAAGAGGAACACTCCTCCACTGTTGGTGGGGTTGCAAATTGGTACAACCACTCTGGAAATCAGTCTGGCCGTTCCTCCGAACACTGGGCACCTCACTTCCAGAAGATCCTGCTATACCACTCCTGGGCATATACCCAGAGGATTCCCCACTATGTAATAAGGATACATGCTCTACTATGTTCATAGCAGCCCTATTTATAATTGCCAGATGCTGGAAAAAACCCAGGTATCCCTCAACAGAAGAGTGGATGCAAAAAATTTGGTGTATCTACACAATGGAGTACTATTCAGCCATTAGAAACAATGAATTCATGAAATTCTTAGGCAAGTGGATGGAGGTAGAGAACATCATACTAAGTGAGGTAACCCAGACTCAAAAGGTGAATCATGGTATGCACTCACTAATAAGTGGATATTAACCTAGAAAACTGGAATACCCAAAACATAATCCACACATCAAATGAAGTACAAGAAGAAAGGTGGAGTGGCCCCTTGTTCTGGAAAGCCTCAGTGAAGCAGTATTCGGCAAAACCAGAACGGGGAAGTGGGAAGGGGTGGGTGGGAGGACAGGGGAAGAGAATGGGGCTTACGGGACTTTCAGGGAGTGGGGGGCTAGAAAAGGGGAAATAATTTGAAATTAAATAAAAATTATATCGAATAAAAAAAGTAATAAAAAAAAAGATACCCCAGCATGGGGAAATCAAGAGGGTTGGTGGTAGTGGGTTGGGTGGAGGGGCAGGAGGTGGGAGGATGGGTTGGGGGTTTTCTGGGAGGGGAAACTAGGTAAAGGTATAACATTTGAAATGTAAATGCAGAATATACTCAATAAAAAAAAGTGTACTGCCCATACATCCCGATATTAAGTGACCTGGCAGAGTGTTCTCATTCCCCAAAAACAGAAAAAAATAAGAAAGAAGAAAGAAAGAAAGAAAGAAAGAAAGAAAGAAAGAAAGAAAGAAAGAAAGAAAGAAAGAAAGAAAGGAAGGAAGGAAGGAAGGAAGGAAGGAAGGAAGGAAGGAAGGAAGGAAGGAAGGAAGGAAGGAAGGAAGGAAGGAAGGAAGAAAAAAAGAAAGAAAGAAAGAAAGAAAGAAAGAAAGAAAGAAAGAAGAAGAAAGAAAGAAAGAAAGAAAGAAAGAAAGAAAGAAGGAAGGAAGGAAGGAAGGAATTAAGGAAGGAAGGAAGGATGGGAAAGAAATGAAAGAAAAGAAAAGAAAAAAGAAAAGATCTTCAATAAATAGTTCTGGGCCCTGCGATCCAAAGTTGCCAGCAGCTCAGCCAGGTACACAGAGGGCACCAGAGTGAAGGATTGCCCAGGACACAGCCTGCCTGGGTTCCTTCCCCTCGAGAGAGCTGGGCAGCTCTACAGCTGTGTGGGCATGCAAGTATCCTGTGGGAGAGCATCTGACCTGCAGGGTGTCCCGTGGTTAGACTGATCCTTCTTGTCTGAGGTTGCCACCATCTTGGCACTGCAGTTCAGCCAGGTGAATGCCTGACCTGCAGGGAGTCCCGTGGTTAGACAGAGCCCTGCAGTCTGAGTTTCCATCTAGGCTCCAATAGCTCAGCCAGCTCAGCCAGGGGAATACCTGACCTGCAGGGAGCCCTGTGGTTAGACAGAGCCCTGAGGTCTGAGATCACCACCACTTTGGCTCCTGTGACACCTGGTACACAGAGACAACCCGAGTATAGCATTACTTGGGACAAGGAACACTGGGGGTCAAAAGGCACCCAAGAGTAAGGCAGGTCATCAGCAATCTGTGCCAGGAAAAATCCAGTCATCCAGTGGTGCGGAAATAGTTTTACAGGCCCACAGGAGGCTCAGCAGCAGCCAGTGACAACAGGACCAACTAACCCCAGAGATAACCAGATGGCAAAAGGCAAATGCAGGAATGTTACTAACAGAAATCAATATGGCAATATGATTTGGCAATATGGCAGCATCTGAACCCAATTCTCCAACAACAGATAGTCCTGGATACCCCAACATACCAGAAAAAAAAAGATTTGGATTTAAAATCACTGGTCACAATGCTGTTAGAGGAACACCAAAACGACGTAAATAAATCTCTTAAAGTAATAGAGGGGAACATGAATAAGTTAGAAGTTCTTACAATGGAAACACAAAATCACTTAAAGAATTTCAGGAGAATATGGGTCAACAGATAGAAGTCAATAAAGAGGAAACACAAAAATCACTTAAAGAAATGCAGGAGAAATGGAGTCAAAAGGCAGAAATCATGAAAGAGGAAGCACAAAAATCTCTTAAAGAAATACAGGAAAATACAACCAAGTGAAGGAACTGAACAAAACCATTCTGGATCTAAAAACAGAAGTAGAAACAACTAAGAAATCATAAAGAGAGACAATTGAACAGTGAAAGAAAATGCAAAAAGCAAAAAGCTAGTAAACCAAAACATCCAGGAAATCTAGGACACAATGAGAAGACCAAACCTAAGGATTATAGGTATAGATGAGAGTGAAGATTTATAACTTAAAGGGCCAGCAAATATATTCAACAAAATTATGGAAGAAAACTTCCCTAACTTAAAGAGAGAGATGCCCATGATTATACAAGAAGCCTGCAGAACTCCAAACAGACTGGACCAAAACAGATACCTCCCTTCACATAATAATCAAAACCCCAAATGTACTAGACAAAGAAAGAATATTAAGAGCAGTAAGAGAAAAAGGACAAGTAACATATAAAGGAAGACTGATTAGAATTACACTAGACTTTTCACCAGAGACCATGAAAGCTAGAAGATCTGGGCAGATCTCATACAGACTGGAAGAGAACACAAAGGCCAGCCAAGATTATTATACCCAGCAAAACTCTCAATCACCATGGATGTAGAAACCAAGACATTCTATGATAAAAACAAATTTACACAATATCTTGCCACAAACCCAGACCTACAAAGGATAATAGGTGGAAAGCATCAATAAAAGGAGGGAAACCACATCCTGGAAAAAGCAAGATAGTAACCTTCTTTAATCAAACCCAAAAGAAGATAACCACTCAAATATAAAAATTACATCAAAAATGACAGGAAGTAATAATCATTATTCCTTAATATCTCTTAACATCAATGGACTCAATTCCCCAATAAAAGACATAGACTAACAGACTGGATATGTAGACAGGACCCTATATTTTGCTGCTTACAAAAAACACACCTCAGTGTCAAAGACAAACACTACCTCAGACTAAAAGGCTGGAAAACAATTTTATAAGCAAATGGTCTCAGGAAACAAGCCAAAGTGGCCATTCTAATATCAGATAAAATTGACTTTCAACCTAAAGTCATCAAAAGAGACACAGAAGGACACTTCTTACTGGTCAAAGGAAAAATCCACCAAGAAGAATTCTCTATTCTGAAAATCTATGCTCCAAATACAAGGGCACCCTCATTCGTAAAAGAAACTTTACTAAAGCTCAAAGCACACATGACACCTAACACAATAATTGTGGGCCACTTCAACATTCCAGTCTCCTCAATGGACAGATCAAGAAAACAGAAACTAAACAGGGACACAGTGAAACTAATTGAAGCATTGGACCAATTGGATTATATATATATATATATATATATATATAACATTTCATCCTAAAGTAAAAGAATATACCTTTTACTCAGAACCACATGGTATCGTCTCCAAAATCAACCATATAATTGGTCACAAGAAGGACCTCAACAAATATAAGAAGATCAAAATAATCCCATGACTCCTATCAGATCACTATGGAATAATATTGGTCTTCAATAGCAACAAAAACAACAGAAAGCCCACATACACATGGAGGCTGAACAATATCTACCCAATGATACATTGGCCAAAGAAGAAATGAAGAAAGAAATCAAACACTTTAGAATTTAATGAAAATGAAGGCACAATGTACCCAAATTTATGGGACACAATGAAAGAAGTGCTAAGAGGAAAACTCATAGTTCTGAGTGCTTCCAAAAAGAAACTGGAGAGAGTATATACTTGCAGCTTAACAGCACACCTGAAAGCGCTACAACAAAGAGAAATGAATTTACCCAGGAGGAGTAGAAGACAGGAAATCATCAAACTCAGGGCTGAAATCAATCAAGTGGAAACAAAGAGAACCATTCAAAGAATCAACAAAACCAGGAGCTGGTTCTTTGAGAAAATCAACAAGATAGATAAACCCTTAGCCAGACTAACCAAAGGGAACCAAGAGAGTATCCAAATTAACAGAATTAGAAATGAAAAGGGAGATATAAAAACAGAAATGGAGGAAATCCAAAAAATCATCAGATTCTACTACAAAAGTCTATACACAAAACAACTATAAAACCTGGAGGAAATGGACAATTTCTTATTCAGATATCAAATACCAAAATTAAATCAGGATCAAATAGTTCATCTAAACAGCCCCATAAACATCCCATAACCCCTAAAGAAAGAGAAGGGGTCATAGAAAGTCTCCCCACTGAAAAAAGCACAGGCCTAGATAGTTTTAGTGCAGAATTCTATCAGACCTTCAAAGAAGACCTAACACCAATACTCTTCAAATTATTCCACAAAATAGAAACAGCAGGTACACTACCCAACTCGTTCTATGAAGTCACAGTTACACTGATACCAAAACCACACAAAGATCCAACAAAGAATGAGAACTACAGACCAATATCCCTTATGAATATCGATGTAAAAATACTCAATAAAAATCTTGCCAGTTGAATCCAAGAACACATCAAAACGATCATTCACCATGATCAAGTAGGCTTCATCCCAGTGATGCAGGGATGGTTCAATATATGGAAATCCATCAATGAAATCCACTACATAAACAAACTCAAAGAAAAAAAAACACATGGTTATTTCATTACATGCTGAAAAGCATTTGACAAAATTTAGCATACTTTCATGCTAATAGTCTTGGAAAGAACAGGATTTCAAGGCCCATACCAAAACATAGTAAAAGCAATATACAGCAAACCGGTAGCCAACATCAAACTAAATGGAGAGAAACTTGAAGCAATCCCACTAAAATCAGAGATTTGACAAGGCTGCCCCATCTCTCCATATCTTTTCAATATAATACTTGAGGTACTAGCTAGAACAATTAGACAACATAAGGAGGTCAAGGGGATACAAATTGGAAAGGAAGAAGTCAAACTATCACTATTTGCAGATGATATGATAGTATATTTAAGTGACCCAAAAAACTCCACAAGAGAACTCCTACAACTGATAAACAACTTCAGCAAAGTGACTGGTTATAAAATCAATTCAAGCAAATCAGTGGCTTTCTTAGACCCAAAAGATAAGCAGGCTTAGAAAGAAATTAGGGAAATGACAACCTTCACAATAACCATAAACAGTATAAAGTATATTGGGGTGACTCTAACCAAACAAGTGAAAGCTCTGTAAGACAAGAACTTCAGGTCTCTGAAGAAGGAAATGGAAGAAGACCTCAGAAAATGGAAAAACCTTCCAATTCTCATGGATTGACAGGGTTAATATAGTAAAAATGGCTGTCTTGCCAAAGCAATCTACAGATTCAGTGCAATTCCCTTCAAAATCCCAGCTCAGTTCTTCATAGAGTTAGAAAGAGCAATTCTCAAATTCATCTGGAATAACAAAAAACCCAGGATAGCTAAAACTATTCTCAACAGTAAAAGAACTTCAGTGTGTGCGTGTGTGTGTGTGTGGGGGGGGGGGGGGGGGATCAGGGAATCAGTATCCCGGACCTCAAGCAGTACTACAGAGCAATAGTGTTAAAAACTGCATGGTATTGGTACAGTGACAAGCAGGTAGATCAATGGAATAGGATTGAAGACCAAGAAATGAACCCACACACCTATGGTCACTTGATCTTTGACAAGGGAGCTGAAACCATCCAGTGGAAAAAAAAGGATAGCCTTTTCAACAAGTGGTGCTGGCTCAATGGGAGGTCAGCATGCAGAAGAATGCAAATTGATCCATTCTTATCTCCTTGTACTAAGCTCAACTCCAAGAGGTTCAAGGATCTCCACATAAAATTAGACACACTGAAACTAATAGAAAAGAAACTGGGGAAGACCCTTGAGGACATGGACATAGGGAAAGAGTTCCTGAACAGAACACCAATAGCTTTTGCTCTAAGAGCATGAATTGACAAATGGGACCTCATAAAATTACTAAGTTTCTGTAAGGCAAAGGACACTGTCAAGCAGACAAAATGGCAACCAACAAATTGGGAAAGGATCTTCACCAACCCTACATCCGACAGAGGGCTAATATCCAATATATACAAAGAACTCAAGAAGTTAGACTCCAGAGAGCCAAATATCCCTATTAAAAAATGGGGTACAGAGCTAAACAAAAATTCTCACCTGAAGAACTTCAGATGGCAGAGAAGCATCTCAAAAAATGCTCAACTTCATTAGTCATTAGGGAAATGCAAATCAAAACAACCCTGAGATTTCACCTTACACCAGTCAGAATGGCTAAGATTAAAAAGTCAGGAGACAGCAGGTGTTGGCAAGGATGTGGAGAAAGAGGAACACTGCTCCATTCCTGGTGGGAATGCAAGTTGGTACAACCACTCTGGAAATCAGTCTGGTGGTTCCTCAGAAAACTGGGCATGACACTTGCAGAGGACCCTGCTATACCTCTCCTGGGCATATACCCAGAGGATTCCCTAGCATGCAATAAGGACACATGCTCCACTCTGGTCATAGCAGCCTTATTTATAAGAGCCAGAAGCTGGAAAGAACCCAGATGTCCCTCAATGGAGGAATGGATACAGAAAATGTGGTATATTTACACAATGGAATACTACTCAGCTATTAAAAACAATGAATTCATGAAATTCTTAGGCAAATGGTTGGATCTGGAAAATATCATCTTATGTGAAGTAACCCAATCACAAAAGAGCACACATGGAATGCAGCCACTGATAAGTAGATATTAGCTCAGAAGCTCTGAGTACCCAAGACACAATTTATATATCAAATGACTCCTAAGCAGAAGGAAGGAGTGTTCCCTGGTCCTGGAAAGGCTTGATCCAACATTGTAGGGGAGTACCAGGACAGAGAAGTAGGAGAGGGTAGATCTGAGAACGGGTGGAGGGAAGAGGGCTTATGGGAGTTTTGGGGAGGGGAGAACCAGGAAAGGGAAAAATCATTTGGAATGTAAACAAAGAATATAGAAAATAAAAAATAAAAAAACCAAAAATACCAAATAATTCTGGGTGAAACTGGATGACCGCTTGTGAAAGAATGGAATTATACCTTTATTATCACCTTGCATTAAAAACTAGCTCAAAGACATGAATGTAAAATATGAAGCACTGGAACTGATGAACAAAAAGGGAAACAGTGTCCTACATGATACAGCAACAGAAAAAGACATTCTGAATAGGACTTCATTTGCCGAAGAAATAAGGCCAATAAGTAATTAACTAGCGGTGGTTCATAAAACTAAAAATCTTCTGCACAACTAAAGAAAAATAAACTAGTGGAAAATGAAGTCCACACAATGGGAGAAGATCTGTGCCAGCATTCTTTCTGACAGAGGTTTAATGTCCATAATAATTAAAGAACTCAAAATATAACTAATTAAAAATTTAAAAATATCCTGGCGAGATTGCTCACCAGTTAAGAGTACTAACTGCTCTTCTAGAAATCCTGAGCTTAATTTCCAGCAATCACATGGTGGCTCACAACCATATGCAGTGGGATTTCATGCCTTCTTCTGGTATATCTGAAGAAAGAGACGATGTACTCATATACATAAAATAAGTGAATATTTTTAAGGTAAAATATAAAACACAAAAACAATGATAAAAAATTCTTTCAAAAAATGGATGTGGGGCCTAAATAGAGTTTTTGAAAGAAAAACTATCTTTAAAAATGTTTATCATCCTTACTAATTAGGAAAGCAGAAATCAAAACAACTTTGAGCTCTCATACAGAAGGGAGTAATTAGAGACACATGAAGGAAATAAATAAAAATAAGGAGGAGGGAGGAAGAGGAGGAGGAGTGGAAGAGGAAGGGGAAAGGAAGGGAAAGGGAAGGGGAAGATGAAGAGAAAGAGGAGGAGGAAGAAGGAAGAGAAGGAGGAGGAGAAGGAGAAGGAGAAGAAGAAGGAGAAGGAGAAAGAAGGAGGAGGAGGAAGAAGAAGAAGATGATGATGATGAAGCAGAAGAAGCAGAAGCAGCAGCAGAAGAAGAAGGAGAAGGAGAAGGAGGAGAAGGAGGAGGAGTAGGAGAAGGAGGAGGAGGAGGAAGAAGAAGAAGAGGAGGAAGAAGAAGAAGAATAAGAAGAAGAAGAAGAAGAAGAAGAAGAAGAAGAAGAAGAAGAAGAAGAAGAAGAAGAAGAAGAAAGAAGAAAGAAGATGAAGAAGAAGGGGAAAAACAAGTGGAAGGGGATGGAGGAAGGGGAAGTGGGAAGGGGAAGGACGAAGGGGAAGGAGAAGAAGAACCAGAGTATTATTTACCTAAAAGAAACACTATAATACATGTAAGTCTATGTATAGCTATACATACATAGCTTAAAAAGGTTTCTCATCAGAGCTGGCAATACTTCTTCTGAAACCCAAAGACCTCTTAACAAAAACCCCTAAAGCAGACATGAGAAACTCATTTTTGAGTTGTTAGCCCAGGCTGTCTAAAAGACTCTCCCAAAATACAAGCTATTGTTACTGTTTTTAGTTGTCCTCCAGAGGTAGCAGATAAATCACTATTACTGAAGACACTGGGTACCCCAACACCAGATCCAGAGATCTTGAGCTGGATTCCTAAACTAGAACTGGCATGAATGTTTCATACAAGCTTCCAATGAAGGGAAACAACCAACAGGCCCTGTCCTCAGACATGTTGACTATGAATAACAATGACAGTCATGGAATGATAACTCTAAGAGTGCAAAAATGTTAACCATACCTTGACTGTAACCAATAACTGTCTAATTGGATTTAAGACCCATTCAACAAGAGGGTATTGGAATGTCTGGTAATGGACATTTAGCCTAAGATCCAGGGCTAGTGAAGTCATAGATCATGAAGGAGCACCTACAACCGCCAATTTTCTAAACCAGCAAAATCACTAACTATATTCTCAGTATTTGCCCTTAAACCACAGATGAGTATAGCCCTCACCATATATCAGGAAAAATTTCTTTGCAACAACAGAAACCATTAAAGAAATCTACACTCAATCAAAATGAAGAGTTGTGGAGCCCAAACCCAACAGATACATCTACAAACCAATTCATGCACCTTAAGCTCAAAGAACACTGTGGTAAAGGGGGCTATAAAGATTGTAAAGGCAAAAATATCAGAGAGTTTGCTGTAAAATTGTCACCTAATAATCTAAGAAAGTACATGGACTTGCAACAACATGATGATCTCCAGATGATCAGAACAAGGCAGTACATGTGACATAGTGGACAGAGACAAGCCCCAGGCCTCAACCCTACACAAAGGACTGCAGACAGCTATCTTCTTCTCCAAAAGAAGCACTAGAATTCTCCAAAGAAACACACACTAATTGGTTATTCAGTACTATATATTTAGTCATGAAAGCATACCTATAGGTAACATTATATAGACTGAGCAGGTCTATATGTATATGTAATAACAGGCCATGAATTTGTAAGAGAAAAGGAAGCTTTTTAATGGAAAGTTTGGAGGAAAGGGAGAGATCAAGTAATTAAAGAAAAAAGTCAAAAAATTAAAATAATTTAAAATTAAACACAAACAATTTAGCTTCGAAAATTGATAAATGGGGCCTCAAGAAACTGAAAAGCTTCTATAAGGCAAAAGACACAGTCAAAAGTACAAATGGACAATCTACAGATTGAGAAAAAACCCTTCACTAACCCATTATCCTATAGAGAGCTAATATCCAAACTAAAGGACTCAAGAAGCTAAACTCAAATAAACCAAACAACCTAAAAAAATCATAGCATATGCTGTTAAAGAGAGAGAATCGCTTAAGGAAATGTTCAAAGTCCTCAGTCATCAGAGAAATACAAATTAAAATGAGCCTGAGATTATACCTTACACCAATCAGAATGGATAAGACCAAAAAACTCAGGTACATGTGGGTCGAGAAAGAGGAACACTCCCCCATTGCTGGTGGGACTGCAAACTGTTACAAACTCCCTGGAAATCAATCTTGAGTTTCCTCAAAAAATTGGAAATACATCTACATGAAAACCAGCTATATCACTCTTTGGCATATACCCAAAAGATATCACACCACACCACAGGAACACATGCTCCACAATATTCATATCAGCATATCAGCGGCCTTATTTGTAATAGCCAGAAGCTGCTAACAACATAGATATTCCACAAAGAATGGTCACAGAAAATGTGGCTCATTTACATTATGCAATATTATTCAGCTATTAAGAACAAGGACATCATGAGTTTTGCAGGCAAATGGATGGAGCTAGAAAATATCATCCTGAGTGAGGTAACTCAGACCCAAAAGGACATGCATGATATATACTCACTAATAAGTGGATATTAGCCAAAAAATATAGAGAATACCTAGGATACAGTCCCCAGTAATCCCCAAGGTTTATGCTTCAGCTCCTGCCTCTAGGCTTCTTTCTTAAGTTTCTGCCCTGTCTTACATGGATGATGAGCTACAGATACTAATAAAAATAAACGGTTTATCCAATTTATCCCAAAGTTGCCTTTGATCACGATACTTTGTCACAGTAATGAAAACCCTAACTAATATTGTGCTTTTTGGTGGTTGAAGATGATAGTTTATTATTTGCTCCAGTTGTTACTGCTGTCTTGGACAGAAAATGTGACTGAAACTGAGAGTTTTCATATCACAGGAAAACATGGTGCAGATTAAGATCTGAGTTGCCTCAAATCAATTCAAATCCTTCCTATAAATTGAAAAGTACAGAGGATAGCCAGATAAATAAAAAAAAATCAGACTCTCAGTATAGTGTTCTAGTGAGAGCTAAGATGATTATGTTTTTCATGATTCAATGCAATATAGTACAATAGAGATTAAGAAAGTTTGTAGGCCAGCCTGGTCTACAGAGTGAGTTTCAGGACAGCCAGGACTACACAGAGAAACCGTGTCTTGAAAAACCAAAATAAAATAAAATAAAATAAAATAAAGTGTGTATTGGCAACCATTAAAATATATTGTTTATATTAAGTTGAAGTTCTTACCAAATTCCAATAACTTTCCTTAAATAAATGTGCCATGGATAGTTGCAGTCCTAAAGCCATGGAAACATTGATTTTGCAATATTAACAATAATTAATATGTATTTTCTAACTGAATGAAGTTTTATCATATAATACATTTTCATCATTGTTTCTCCTCCCTCAACCCCAGTCCACATCTCCACCCACTCTACCCACCCTAATCCATTTCCTTTCTTTATCTCTTTAGAAAGAAAACAAACAGCACAAACAACAAACAAATTGGAATTTTAAAAGCAAAGTACAAGAATCATCTCTCTCTTTCTCTCTCTCTCTCTCTCTCTCTCTCTCTCTTTCACACACACACACAGACACACACACACACACACACACACACACACAGACACACCATAAATTGCAAAATGGGAAATAATAATATACAAGCAATAAGACAAAAATGCCCAAAGAAAGCAACATAAGACAAAAGTCTACAAAATACCATTGAGTTCGTTTTGTGTTGGCCATCTACTGCTGGCCATGGGACATCCCTTTAACTGTGGTTAATACACCTAATGAGACTCCGTTGAAGAAAACAACTTTTTCCTCTGCAAGCAGGTGTTAATTGCATGTAGCTGCTTGGTTTAAGGTTTCCACCACCCACCCTCAGCTCTGAGACCCAATGTGCATGGCAATATTTACATTCCCATATGAAACTTAATTTCTGTAGTTCATTTGTCCTTTAATTCTTATAAATTAAGAATTAATTCATCCAAATTAAACCTATCCAAAGCTCTTCATTATTAAATGTCAAGCCATGCACCTCCTTTAAAGAAAATTTATAGTTTAGAATGTTTATCTTTTTAATTCCTCTCAATAAATTTCAAGAAAGAATTGTTGAAAGTCTTTGAGTTGTGGGTCCTAGAAACTGCTTGCCAATATGATCTAGGTTCAGTGAGTTGAATAACCTTAAAAATAAAAAGTCATAGCAATCACTAATGTTCTGTACTTAACAGAGATACATCGTTGATCTGTAGAAGTAATACTATTCATTTATCTTGTACCAACATGGTCTCTGTGGAGTCACAGTAGATAAGAAAATAATAGTACATTTAATAGATGCATTATTATTTCATTTTAATTGAAAGTGAATATTATATATAAGTATTTGTTCAATATAATGCTTGGAAGAGATGTGTTTGTGTGTATATATATGTGTGTGTGTGTGTGTGTGTGTGTGTGTGTGTGTATGTACATTGTAGAATTTTCTCTTAGTAGTGAAGTTCCTATTTTGTGATAAATATTCATCTATTATTTCTGTTTTTCAAAAATTTGGCAGATGCTGTCTTTTCTCCAATGTGTTCTGTTGGCCCCTTTGTTGAAACCTAATAGGATGCAAGAGTGTGGGCTTATTTTGAGTACCTCAGTTCTATTTCATGGATCAATGAATATATTTTTATGTCAGCATCATACTATTTTCACTACTATAGCTCTGTATTATTACTTGAGGTCAAGATGGCGATTTCACCAGTAGTAGTAGTGGTTGTTGTGGTGGTGGTTGTTGTGGTGGTGGTTGTTGTTGAGGTGGTGGTTGTTGTTGTTATTGGTTTTTATTGTTCTAGCTGTTCTGGGACTTATGGATTTCTATATGAAATTTAACATTTTTTTTACTTTGTATAAAAAATTATTGGAATTTTGATGAAAATTATATTGTATTGAGTATGTATTACATTTGATACAAGTGCTACTGTCATAATATTAATCTTATTAATCTATAATTTTTAGATATCTTTTTATCTTTTGGTATCTTGCTCAGTTTCTCTTTCATGTCTTGAAAGCTATCACTTACCAGTCCTTACCTTCCTTGGTTAGATGTATTGTCAGTTATTTTTGTTGTTATTGTTGTTCTTGCTTTTATTGCTAATATATTCCTGGTTTATTTTTCATCTATTTAGATGTATTGATTCATTTTTATGATATTGTGAATTGTATTGTTTCCTTCATTTCTTTCTTCTACTTTGTTAATTAAATATAGGAAGTCTACTAATTTGAGTTTTTAAATTTCCATCCTACTGCTTTGCTGAATATATTTATTATCTGTAAAGGCATTTTGGTGGAATTTTCTGTCCTCATGTACAGAGTCATAGCATCTACACATGAAGATACTATAACTTCTTACTTCCATGTTTGAATCCTTTTTATGTCCTTTTACTATCATACTACTCTGGCTAAGTTTACAGTACTAGGTGGAACAGGAGAGAAAAGAGTGCATATACTTGTCTTGTTCCTGATTTTCTAGAAATGCTTCCGAATTTTTGTCCATTTAAGATGAAGTTAACAGTGGGTTTATTGCATATTGTCTATTATATTGATATGTGTATGTTAAATCCTTAGATTTTCTAGGATTTTTTTTATTGTAAATGGATCTTAGATTTTGTCAAAGGTCTTTCCTGCCTCTAGTGAGATGAATATATGGTTTCTGCCCTTTAGTTATGTGGTAGATTGTATTTATTGATTTATGTATCTTGATCCATATCAGGAATGGAGGACACATGAAAATTGTAGATAATTTTTTCATGTGCAAATATTTTATTGGATATTTTATTTGTTTACATTTCAAATATTATCCCCTTTCTTGATTCCCCCTCCCAGAAACCCCCTATCCAATCCCCTCCTCCTGCTTCTATGAGGATGTGCCCACACACACCCACTACTACCTTTCATCCCTCACAATCCACTTCACAGGATCAAGGGCCTCTTCTAAAGTTGATGCCCAACAAAGCCATCCTCAGCTACAAATATGGCTGGAGACATGGGTTGCTCCATGTGTACTCATTGGTTAGTGGTTTAGACCCTAGGAGCTCTGGTTTGTTAATATTGTTGTTCTTCTTATGGGGTTGCAACCCCCTTCAGCTCCTTCAGTCTCTAAATCCTCCATTGGGGACACTGTAATCAGTTCAATGGTTGGCTGTGAACATCCACCTCTGTATATGTTAGGGTCTGGCAGAGTTTATCAGGAGACAGCTATATCAGGCTCCTGTCAGCATGCACTTATTAGGATCCACAATAGTGTCTGCATTTGGTGACTGTGTATGGGATGGATCCCTAGGCAGGACAGACTCTGGGTGGCCTTTCCTTCAGTCTCCGCTCCACACTTTGTCTCCATATTTGCTCCCATGAGTATTTTGTTCCCCCTTGTAAGAAGGGCTGAAGCACTTACACTTTGGTCTTCCTTTTTCTTAAGCTGCATGTGTCTGTTACTTGTATCTTGGGTATTCCGAGCTTTTGGGCTAATAACCGCATATCAATGAGTGCAAACAATGTGTGTTCTTTTGTGATTGCATTACCTCACTCAGGATAATATTTTCAAGGTCCATCCATTTGACTAAGAATTTCATGAAGTCGTTGTTTTTAATATCTGAGTAGTGTTCCATTATGTAAATGTACTACACTTTCTATATCCATTGCTCTGTTGAAGGACATCTGGGTTCTTTCCAGCTTCTGGCCATTATAAATAAGGCTGCTATGCATATAGTGTAGTATGTGTCCTTGTTACATGTTGGAGCATCATTTGGTTATATGCTCAGGAGTGGTATGGCTGTGTCCTCAGACAGTGTTATGTACAATTTTCTGAGGAACTGCCAGACTGATTTTCAGAGTGGTTGTACCAGCTTACAATCCCACCAACAATAAGGGAGTGTTCCTCTTTCTCCACATCCTAGCCAGCATCCACTGTCTCCTGAGTTTTTGATCTTAGACAGTCTGACTTGTGTGAGGTAGAATCTCAGGGTTGTTCTGATTTGCATTTTCTTTATCACTAAAATATTGAACATTTCTTTAGGTGCTTCTTAACCATTCAAGTTTCCTCAGGTGATAATTCTTTGTTTAACTCTGTACCCCATTTTGTAATAAGGTTATTTGATTGTCTGAAATTTAATTTCTTTAGTTCTTTGTATATATTGGATATTATCCCTCTATCAAATGTGGGATTGGCAAAGAACTTTTCCAGATTTGATGGATGCTATTTTATACTATTGACAGTGTCCTTTGCCTTACAGAGCTTTGCAATTTTATGAGGTCACACTTGTTGATTCTTCATCTTAGAGCATAAGCCACTGGCGTTCTGTTCAGTAAATTTTCCCCTGTGCTCATGTATTTGAGGCTCTTCCCCACTTTCTCATCTACTAGTTTCAGTGTTTCAGATTTTATGTGGAGGTCCTTGATCCACTTGGACTTGAGCTATGTACAAGGAGATAAGAATGGATAGACTGGGCCACAGAATGCCATATCTAGAATATACAGGTGGCACATGGAGGTAGCCAGAGTTCAGAGAGGCCTGAGAGCACAGATAGAACCACCCCTGATGCTCAGAGGAACCCATCTGGAACCCTCAGGCAGGAACTTTCTACTTTCTGTCTCTAGCTGGGTACCATCCTCTACCACAGAGCACCAAATCCAGGTGGCACAGAGAGATAGCTGACCATTCAGGAGTGTGTATAGGCCTGAGAGCACAGGTAGGACCACCCCTGCTGCCCAGAGGAACCAGCCCAAAACCCTGAAGACACAAGAGTCCAGGGGCAGCCTGGGAAAAGAGTCTTCCAAATTCTGTCTGCACCCAGAGCTGATAATGGGTCACAGAGCTACACACACAAATACCACGACAAAAGGGATGGTCTCCCAGGAATGTTTATATACCTGTGTGCACAGGTAAGACCACCACCTCTCTTTAAATTCCTGGCCCAAGAGGGACCTGTCCATATCCATCAGAACACAGGAACCAAGGATCAGCTGGAGACAGGATCCTTCTGGTTTCTGTCTGCACACCTGAGCTGACCCTGTATCACAGCTCTCCATGACTAAATTCCTCCCAGAAAGAACAGATCTCCCAGGAGTACAGATACACAGGCTTTCAGGACAGATAAGCCACATTCAGAGGTCTTCAAAAGCAACAAATCAACAGAAAGTCCACATATAGACAGAAGGTAAACAATGATATACTCAGTGATAACTTGGACAAGGAAGACATAAGGAAAGAATCAAATACTTTTTAGAATTTAATGAAAATGAAGGCACAACATACAAAAACACATGGGACACACTGAAAGCAGAAAAATTCACAACTCTGAGTGCCTCCAAAAAGAAACTAGAGAGAGCATACACTAGCAGCTTAACAGCACACCTGAAAGCACTAGAACAGAAAGGGGCTAATACACCCAAGAGGAGTAGACAGAAGAAAATCATCAAACTCAGGGCTAAAATCAACTAAGTAGAAACAAAAAAGAATTATAGAAATAATCCACAAAATCAAGAGCTGGTTCTTTGAGAAAATCAACAAAATAGATGAACTCTTAGACAGACTAACCAGAGGGCACAGAGACATTATCCAAATTAACAAAATCAGAAATGAAAAGGGAGATATAACAACAGAAACAGAGGAAATTTTTAAAAATCATCAGATCCCATTACAAAAGCCTTTACTCAACACAACTGAAAAATCTGGATGAAATGGACAATTTTCTAGACAGATACCAAATACCAAAGTTACATCAGAATCAGATAGACCATGTAAACAGTCTCATAATCCCTAAAGAAATAAAAGCAGTCATTGAAAGACTCCCAACCAAAAAAAGCACAGGCAGGACCAGATAGTTTTAGTGCAGAATTCTATCAGACCTTCAAAGAAGACTTAACACTAATACTCTTCAAACTATTCCACAAGATAGAAACAGAAGGAACACTTCCCAACTTGTTCTATGAAGCCACAATTACACTGGTACCAAAAACCACAAAAAGACCCAACAAAGAAAGAGAACTTCAGACCAATTTCCCTTATGAATACTTACGCAAAAACACTCAATAAAATTCTTACCAAACAAATCCAAGAATTTGGATGGCTCAATATGTGGAAATCCATTAATGTAATCCACTACATAAATTCAAAGAAAAAAACATATGGTCATTTCATTAGATGGTGCAAAAGCTTTTAACAAAATTCAGTGTCCTTTAATGTTAAAAGTCCGAGAAAGATCAGGAATTCAAGGCCCATACCTAAACATAGGAAAATCAATATACATCAAACCAGTAGCCAATTAAGTGGATATTATCCCAGAAACTTGGAATACCCAAGATACAATTCACAGACCAACTGAAGCTGAAAAAGATAGAACAAAGTATGGATACTCTGGTCCTTCTTAGGAGGGGTACAAAATACCCACAAGAGGAGATACAAAGTGTGGAGCAGAGACTGAGAGAAAGACCATCCAGAGACTGCCCCACCTAGGGATCCATCCCATATATAGTTACAAATCCCAGACACTATTGTGGATGCCAACAAGTACTTGCTGACAAGAGTCTGATATAACTGTTTTCTGGGAGACTCAGCCTGTGCATTACAAATATAGAAGGGGACACTTTCAACTAACCATTGAACTGAACATTGGATCCCCAATGGAAGAGCTATAGAAAGGACGCAAGGAGCCGAAGAATTGTGCAGCGCCATAAGAGGAACAAAAATATGAACCACCCAGTACCCCTCAGAGCTCCCAGTGGCTAAGCCACCAACCAAAGAGTCCACATGGAGTGACCCATGGCTCCAGATACATATGCGGCAGAGGATGGTATTGATAGACATCAAAGGGAGGAGAGGCCCTTCATCCTGAGAAGGCTAGATGTCCCAGTAGAAGGGAATACCAGGACAGGGAATCATTTGGAGAGAGTAGATTGGTGAGCAGGGGGATGGGGGATAGGTTAGAGGATTTTTTGGTGGGGGAAACCAGGAAAGAGGACAACATTTGAAATGTAAACAAAGAATATAGCTAATAAAAAAAGAATGGATCAATATGCATTCATCTACATACTGTCCACCAATTGAACCAGCACCATATGTTGAAAATTCTGTCTTTTTTCCACTGGATAGTTTTAGCTCCTTTGTCAAAGATCAAGTGGCCATCGGTGTTTGAATTCATTTCTGGGTCTTCAGTTCCATTATGTTGATCTATCTGTGTGCCTCTGTACCAATACTATGCAGTTTTTAACATTATTGCTCTGTAGTGCAGCTTGAGGTCAGGGATGGTGATTCCTGCAAGTTCTTCTATTGTTGAGAATGTTTTTAGATACCCTGGGTTTTTTGTTATTCCAAATGAATTTGAGAATCGCTCTTTCTAACACTATGAAGAATTGAGTTGGAATTTTGGGGGAGATTGCATTGAATCTGTTGATTGTTTTTGGCAAGATGGCCATTTTTACTACATTAATCCTGTCAATACACAAGCACGGGAGATATTTCCATCTTCTGAGACCTTTGGTTTATTTTCTTCAGATTTCTTGTCATATAGATCTTTCACTTACTTGCTTGGTTAGAGTCATACCAAGGTATGTAATATTATTTAGACTATTGTGAAGGGTGTTGTTTACCTAATTCCTTTCTCAGCCTGTTTGTCCTTTGAGTATAGCAAGGCTACTGGTTTGCTTGAGTTAATTTTATACCCAGCCACTTTGCTGAAGTTGTTTATCAGCTGTAGGAGTTCTCTGATGGAATTTTTGAGGTCACTTAACTATGCTATCATATCATCTGCAAATAGTGATATTTTCACTTCTGTCAATTTGTATCCCTTTGACTTCCTTTTGTTGTTCAATTTCTCTGACTAGGACTATGAGACTACTATTTTGAATAAATAGGAAGAGAGTGGTCAGCTTTATTGTCCCTGATTGTAGTAGGATTGCTTCAAGTTTCTCTGGATTTAGTTTGATGTTGGCTACTGATTTGTTGTATATTGCTCTTACTATGTTTAGGTATGGTCCTTGTATTTCCAATCATTCCAAGACTTACCATGACGGGGTGTTGGTGTTGAATTTTTTCAAATAATTTTTCAGCATCTAACGAAATGATCATGTGGGTTTTTTCTTTAGGTTTATTTATATAGGGGATTTCATTGATGGCTTTCCAGATATTGAACCATTGGTGCATTACTGAGATAAAGCCTACTTGATCATGATAGATGATTTTGATGTGTTATTGGATTTGGTTTGTGAGAATTTTATTGAGTATGTTTGCATTAATATTCATAAGTGAACCTGGTCTGAAGTTCTCTTTGTTGGTTCTGTTTGCTTTAGGTGTAAGTGTAATTGTGGCTTCATAGAATGAATTGGGTAAGTATTCCTTCTGTTTCTATTTATGAAATAGTTTGGGGAATATTGATATTAGGTCTTCTTTGCAGGCCTGATAGAATTCTGTACTAAAACATCTCATACTGGGCTCTTTTTGGTTGGAAAACTTTTAATGACTGCTGTTACTTCTTTAGGGGTTATGGGACCATTTAGATGGTTTATCTGATCCTGATTGAACTTCAGTACCTGGTATCTGTCTAGAAAATTGTCCACTTCATCCAGATTTTCCAGTTTTGTTGAAGTATTGGCTTTTGTAATATGATCTGATGATTGTTTTATTTCCTGGTTTTCTGTTTTTTATGTCTCCCTTTTCAGTTCTGATTTTATTAATTTGCATACTATCTCTGTGCCCTCTGGTTAGTCTGGCTGAGGATTTATCTATCCTGTTGATTTTCTCAAAGAACCATCTTCTTGTTTTGTTGATTCTTTGTATGGTTCCTTTTGTATCTACTTGGTTGATTTCAGCCCTGAGCTTGATTATTTCCTGCTGTCTACTCCTCTTGAGTGTATTTGCTTCTTTTTGTTCTAGACCTTTCATATGTGCTGTCAAGCTGCAAGTGTATGCTCTTTCCAGTTCAATTTTGTAGGCACTTAAAGCTAGGAGTTTTCCTCTTAGCAGTACTTTCATCGTGTCCCATAAGTTTTGGCAGGATGTGCCTTCATTTTTCATTAAATTCTAAAAAGGCTTTAATGTCTCTCTATAGCTCTTCCTTGACCAAGATATCATTGACTAAGCTATTGTTCAGCTTCTATGTATATGTGGGCTTTCCATTGTTTTTCTTGTTATTAAAGACCAGCCTTAGTCTATGGTGATCCTATAGGATGTATGGGATTATTTCATTCTTCTTTTTCTGTTGTAGCCTGTTTTGTTGCCAATTATATGGTCAATTTTGAAGAAGCTACCATGAGGTGCTGAGAAAATATATTCTTTTGTTTTAAGATGAAAAGTTCAATAGATACCTGTTAAATCTATTTGGTTCATAATTTCTGTTAGTTTCATTGTATCTCTGTTTAGTTTCTGTTTCTATAATCTGCCCATTGCTGAGATTGGGGTGTTGAAGTCACCCACTGTTATTGTGTGAGGTACAATGAATGCTTTGAGCTTTAGTAAAGTTTCTTTTAGGAAAGTGGTTGCCCTTGCATTTGGAGCACAGATGCTCAGAATTGAGAGTTCATCTTGGTAGATTTTTCCTTTGATGTGTATGAGGTGTCCTTTCTTATCTTTTTTTGATAACTTTAGGTTGAAAGTTGATTTATTCGATATTAGAATAGCTACTCCAGCTTGTTTCTTGGGACCATTTGCTTGGAAAATTGTTTTCCAGTCTTTTATTCTGAGATAGTGTCTGTCTTTGTCACTGAGGTTTGTGTTCCATATGCAGCAAAATGCTGGATCCTGTTTACATATCTAGTCTGTTAGTCTATGTCTTTTTATTGGGGAATTGAGTCCATTCATGTTAAGAGATATTAAGAAAACATTATTGTTGCTTTCTGTTATTTTTGTTATGAGAGGTGGAATTATTTTTGTGTAACTATCTTCTTTTGGGTTTATTCAAAGATTACTTTGTGGCTTTTTCTAGAGTGTAGTTTCTCCCCTTGTGTTGGCATTTTCCATCTATTATCCTTTGTTGGGATGGATTTGTGGAAAGATATTGTGTAAATTTGGTTTTGTCATGGAATATCTTGGTTTCTCCATCTATGTTAATTGATAGTTTTGCTGGCTATAGTACCCTGGGCTGGCATTTGTGTTCTCTTAGGGTCTGTATGACATCTGTCCAGGATCTTCTGACTTTTATAGTTTCTGGTGAGAAGTCTGGTGTAATTCTGATAGGTGTGCATTTATATGTTACTTGACCTTTTTCCCTTACTGCTTTTAATATTCTTTTTTTGTTTGTTTTGTGCATTTGGTCTTTTGATTTATATGTGACAGGAGAAATTTCTTTTCTGATCTAGTCTATTTGGAGTTCTGTAGGCTTCTTGTATGTTCATGGGTATCACTTTCTTTAGGTTAGGGAAGTTTTCTTCTATAATTTTGTTGAAGATATTCACTGGCCTTTTCAATTGGGAATCTTTGCTCTCTTCTAAACCTATAATCCTTAGGTTTGGTCTTCTCATTGTGTCCTGAATTTCCTGGATGTATTTGGTTAGGAGCTTTTTGTATTTTGCATTTTCTTTGACTGTTGTTTCAATGTCTATGGTATCTTCTGTACCTGAGATTCTCTCTTCTATTTCTTATATTCTGTTGGTGATGCTTGCATTTATGACTCCTGATCTCTTTCCTAGGTTTTCTATCTCCAGGGTAGTCTTCCTTTGTGATTTTTGTATTGATTCTACTTTAATTTTTAGATACTGGATGATTTTGTTCAATAATTTCACCTGTTTGATTCCTTTTTCTTGCAATTCTTTAAGGAATTTTTGTGTTTCCTCCTTATGGGCTTCTACCTGCTTATTTCTGTTCTCTTGTATTTCTTTAAGGGAGTTATTTATGTCCTTCTTAAAGTCCTCTATCATCATCATCATGAGAAGTGATTTTAAATCTGAATCTTGCTTTTCTGGGGTGTGATGGGTTATCCAGGAGTTGCTATGATGGAAGAACTGGGTTCTGATGATTCCAAGTAACCTTGATTTCTGTTTCTTATGTTCTCGTGCTTGCCTTTTATGATCTGGTTATCTCTAGTGCTACCTACACTCGCTGTCTCTGGAGCCTGTCCCTCCTGTTATCTTGGTTGTGTCAGATCTCCTCAGAGTCTAGTTGTCTCTGTGATTCTGTGATTCTGAGATCATGGATATAAGAGTTCCTGGGATTCAAGCTGCCTTTGGGATTCTGAAATCCTGGTATGATCAAGTTCCTGAGATCCTGTAATCCTATGATCCTGGATGTGTTAGTGCACCTGGGAGTTCATCTTTCTCTGAGTATTGTGGGATTAGTGTAGAGCTAGAGCCCAAGGTCTGCTCATGGCATTGGCTCAGACAAGAAAGAACCCATGCTACTGGCCAGGTGGTGGTTCCTATGTCCCTGGATCCCTGGCAGTCCCAGTTACTCCTGATTGGAGATTAATGTTGTGGCCTCCTCACCTATGACCCTGGGTCTTTTAGAGCACATGGGAGTCCAGTGTCCTCTGGGTATTGTGGGATTGGGTACAGAGTTAGTGACCAAGGTGTACTCAGGGCACCAGCTCAGATCAGAAGGAACCTGTGCTATTGGCCAGGTGGGGGTGCGGGGGAGGAGGGTTCCTGCTTCCTTGGATCCCCAGTGGTCCCAGTTACTCCTGGTTTGGGGCAGATGTTGTGGTCTCCTCACCTATGATCCTGGGCATGTTAGAGCACCTGGGAATCCAGCTCCCACTGGGTGTTGTTGGATTGGGTGTAGCTGTAGTTAATTTTTAATGTTCTTGATTCCAGTTTTCAAATATTGAAAATCTCATATCTGAATTTATCAAATATTTTGTACCATAATTTCATTTATTTTTGCTAGATATTTGTCAAGTTTGGGTGTCAAAGTAATATTGATTTTATAAAGGGAATTTGGATGTGTTAAAAGTATACTTCTATTCTATTTCATGGAATATCTTGAGGACTATTAGTTCTTTGAATATCTGGTTGAATTCTGTCCTGATACTATCTGTCCTTAGGCTCCTTCATTTTAGAAGGAATGGAAAATTTTAGATTACTGCTTCTATCACATTAGCTGTTTTCTGATATGTTATTATTGCTTAATTATTATGTAAATTATTCAGTTTATCTTGATTTAACTTTCATAGGTTGGAATGCTCAGAAATGTAGCCATGCATTTTTCCCCAATATCTTTTGCAAAGTCTCTATTTCCATCTCTAATTTGGAATCTTCATACCTTCTTTTGATTAATACAGCTAATGGTGTGTTGATATTGTTGTTTATATATCACTTGATCCTTTTCACTTGTTGCCTTCAATATTGTTTTGTTGTTGTTCTTTTGTGCATTTAGTGTTTTGACCATTGAGGACATATGAAGTATTTTTATAGTTTTGTTTATTATTTGTTTTGTAATCATATTGCAAAAACATAAACATGAATAACTAAGATAATAAGTCCATGCCGAGAGTGCTCAGTGAGGATATGTGAAGCTGGCAATAGGAATCTGGGGTCACTACTGAAGGGAGAAAATAAGACAACACAAGATACACAGTCCTAAGGCAGGTCATGATGTTGGATGGAATTGCTAGTGAGAATCGTGGTCTTTCACTGGAAAGGAGCAGCGCTTGGATCCTGGGTATGAATGGCTGCACAATTCTAGGGTCCTTGCCTAAAGACTGAGCCAAGGGCATATGGCAGGGAGTAGGCAGAATGGATGGAGATTGAAGCTGGAGGCTCTATTTGATGATGTTAATTTGCTTGATAATAAGAGCAACCATTTCACATGCATGTACATCAAAATATGTTCTACAACCTGTATCCATGCAATTTTATATTTTATGTCTGTTTAGGGGTTTTTGTTGTTGTTGTTTGATAATTTCTTACATGCATATAATGATTTCGATCAAATTTAACTCCATGTCTTCCTTTCCAATTTCTCCCCAACCCCTCACAACTCAGTATTCCTTCCTTATGTGCTAATTTTAATTGAGTACATTTTGGGCTACCAATATGGGTATGTGTATACCCAGGAATATGTAACCTCGCAAAGGATGCATACCTCAAGAAAGCTTACCCTCCATTTCTCAGGAATCAACTTCAAATGTCTTCTCACCTAGGTTAAGGACTTCATGAGAACCTCCTTCATCAATACTGGAAATTTGGCTGGCTTGATCTTATCAAATCTTGTTACAAAAAAGAGAGCTCTTTAAACATAACTCATACCATCAAACATATTCATTTTCACACTGTTAAAGATTATTAAGGTTGTTATTCTAATATATACATTAATGTTAATTATGTTTTCTATTGGTTAAATACACACAAAGAAGAGGATTAATTTGATGACAATTTAAAATTCATATTAATAATGTATTTTTCTTTCAATACTTTACTTCATACTAGTGTATTTGAAGCCCTGACCTTCCCAACATGCCATCTATTTGACC
The DNA here is from genome assembly GCF_947179515.1 of Apodemus sylvaticus. Taxonomy (NCBI): domain Eukaryota; kingdom Metazoa; phylum Chordata; class Mammalia; order Rodentia; family Muridae; genus Apodemus; species Apodemus sylvaticus. Next base: position 72,581,656 of record NC_067477.1, on the reverse strand, counting down.
ATCTACAGAACTGTCAGTAAGATGCAATTACATTTAAGCTGAAGTTTCAAGCATTGCTACAATGGCCAAACATGCTTTGAGAATTTAAGCTGTGTGTTATACATTGACAGTAGGTGTTCCTAGTTTTAAAAAAATAGCAAAATTATTACTTGCAATTTCTTTAGTGATTGAGAAAGATGTAACCCTATTAGTTGGTGTGAAATTAATGACATGCTATTTTAATGCTCATTTCTTAACTAAAGATTTCAAAAGACTAGAAGGCTGTCAGACATGAAAGGAAATTAAGGGTTTGATTTCAAAAGACATTCAAATTAACAACAAATAGAAACTTTTCCTTTAAAGCCTCTCAAATAGCTGAGTGTGACTAGGAAAGAATATCATGCACAAAGGAAGTTTATTTTCCATACTGATAAAAAAAAACTGTACGATATTCAGTTCTAAAAATGTATGCTAATTTATCTCTACAAAGTGTGAAGTGGACAGGCTTGATTAGTGAATTGATTAGTTCATTTCTTTAAATCTTTAGTGCTTTCTCACAAATATGATAAAATATAAGAGAAGTATGGAGATAGTAAACTAGGACAGTTTGAAGAGATTGACAGCTTAAGCATGAATAGGAATTTCTGTCATTTACTTCAAAGCAGACAGCATTGGGAAGTGAGCTAACAGTGCAGGGATTGAGATGTCTTTAGAAATCACACAGATGCGCTTGAGTGTAGGCATATACCTGTGTTAGTGATAGGTCTGTTTTCTCCAAAAATTGTCAAGAATTAAGATAAAATGTTATAGAATTTCTTAGCCTATTACCAATAAAATCAGAAAAATAATTTATTCTAACATTTTGATCTAGAATGTTTGTGTATTCATGTAAATGGCTTGAATTGTTTTTACTGGGAAAACAATGTGGAAAAGAGACAAGGTTGATATATATGTTCTTATACATAATTCAATATACACAGGTATGTACATAAAATATGGCATGTAAATTACCCAATAGGAACCAGTAGAGTGACAAACTAGTAAAGACATTATGCAATACAATACAATACAATACAATACAATACAATACAATACAAAATTCTTCCTAGTTACCAAATTGTAGGTAAATAGCAACAGCCTATGACCATTTCAAATGCTGTAATTTTCCTAAGTTCATGTACTTTAGGATTCAAATGTGGTATTTACATTAAGCATTTGTTTCAGGACATGTTAATATTTGCAGTATTGATAAATTTATTTACAGTTAGTATTAATTCAGTGCCTACCCTACTAGATGTACTCTGCTCCTCTCAGAGCACCAGCATTTCCATTACTTTAATTTTTGTTTATACTTTGTAATTTTCATACATATATACAATGCATCTTCATTGTATATATCCCCCATTGGGCCTCCCCTATCATATCTTTCTCCTAGACCCATGTCCTTTATTATCAGTTTTAATTAATTAACTTTTAATCCACTGGATTCAATTAGTATTGCCACACATGTGCATAATCATTATGATTTTCCCTGGGGTACACTAGTGGTCACATTACTGAAGAAAATCAATGCTCCCTTTCCCACTATTAATCACCTGCCAATACTCCTCATTTAGAGGTGGAAACTTAGGACCAACTCTTGCCTCCAGGAAAGGATTATTAATTGATTGATCTTGTACAGGCCTGGTGAGTGTGTAAAAAAGCTAGTGTTGGTTCAAGTATACAACAGTTGAGTCATATCTAGATTATCGCATTTCACACCACTCCTCCAAAACTTCTTGGTCTTCCATTTTTTGGTTCTTCTTTCATGATGCTTTCTGAGCCTTGAAAGGAAATTAATATAATGTCTGAGCATTCACAGTCACTTCCTTTAAGCACTTTGAGCATCTGTACGATAACTACTTGTCACTACTATAGGAAGTTCCTTTAGCAAAGATTAGGAGCAGCATAAATATATGGATACAAAAAATATGTAGATAGAGGTTTGGCAACATGACCATTAAAACAAATACCTTGGTTCTCTCCTAGGGCCTCTGACTGCCAAAGTCATGGGTTTTGATCACGTTTACAGTGCCATACCTGAATTACCACATAAGGAATAAGTCTTAATTCCAAACAAGAGACCAGTAGACTATCTCCACAAAGAGTTTTGACACTATTGCATTACTGTACATATTTTGCCTGGTAAGCTGCTATAGTAGCAATCAGGGTCTGGCCTGAATAAAGACAATTGGTATATTTTCTTCCCTTGCAGTTTTTATAACACCTTCCAGTATTATAAATGTTGGCCAGCAAGTAGAGTTTCCTGGTCTGTTTAAGATATATCTCTAGGTATCCTACACTCAAAATGTGTTATGTCTTCATCAATAGACTCTTACTAACTAGTTATAGTGGCCAATCAAGAGAAATAGCATTAATGTGTATTGTCTTGTGTACCACTGAGTTCTTATATACTTTTCTCCTCTGATATCCCAGGATTCCCTGAGCTATGAGAGGAAGAAATCGCTCCTCTGACAGGATATTCATTTAGAGCTGTGTTCTACAGACTCTCCACTCAATGTCTGGCTGAAGGTCTCTCCATGTGTTCCATTCTGTTGCAGGAGGAACCTTCTCTGATGATGAATGATTATGATGAGGTACTGATTTATGAATACAGAAGAATGTCATTAGAATGGGAGTGAAGTCCCTTGATCCTGTTGAGGCTCCATACCCTAGAGTAGGGGGATGCTAAAGCAGAAAAGTAGGAGTGGGTGAGTGGGTGGAGGAGCACCCTCATAGAGGCAAAGGGGAGGGGAGGATGTGATGGGGGTTTTGTGGGGGGAAAATCAGGAAGGGGGATAACATTTGAAATGCAAACAAATAAAATGATCCATTTCATTAAGAAAAAGAAATCATATTATTAGTACATTAAAAAAAAATACCATTGGTGTTGGGTTTTATCCTAGGTCTTTGGACTATCTTGTCTCCGGTTCTTGGTCATCCAAACAGTATTTAGTGTGGGTTCCTCTGTCTTATGGAGTATAGACCTTAAGTCAAATCAGACATTGGTTGGATATTCTCACAAGTTCTGTTCCTTTGTTGTTCTAGCATATTTTGAAGGGAGGACAGAGTCAAAGTCAAAGGTTTTGTATCTAGGTGTTTACATTTCTCCTTTGATAGTCAGGAGATTATCTTCCCACACCTAGAACACTACAACTTAGATGTGAAGCCTCCATGAAGGCACCAGATCAAAATTTTTATCTTCAATGAGTTGTGGAAGTGTTGTCCACAGCAATGAGACCCTGTTGTCAGTTTGCAGACAATTGTCTTAGCAACTGATTGGGTTGCTTGGGCTTTCCATGAAATGACTTTGACCAACCATTCAATAGGATGAAACCAAACTGAGTCTCATGACTGGAAACTTTATTTGGTGATAAGAAATGGCCAGTTGGGACTACATAACTCCCATTTTTAGGAGATCTCATTACTATTGCCTTCATATAATTTAGATTTTCACTGCATTAGGTTCCATATCATCCTTCAATGCCCCTTGTTTCATCTGTCTTTCCTGCATTCCCTTCTTCAACCCACCTCTACTACAACTTCCCTCATAGTCTTCCTATTCCTGTTCCCATCCACCCCAGTCAAACAATAAAATCTCTTCTATTTCCCAAGTAAATTCATATATTCCCCTAGTTCTTTTATCTATACCTAACCCCTCTGGGCCTATTATTTGTAGCTTGGTTATCAATTATTTAATGACTAAAATGAACATATAAGTGAATGCATTCCATGTTTATTTTTGTGGGTCTAGTTTATTTCAGTATAATTTTTTTCTAGTCCTATAAATTTTCCCGAAAATTTTGTAATGCCATTTCATTAAAGAGTTGAGTAACACTACATTGTGTAAATTTAGATTTTTCTTTATCCATTCTTCTGCTGAGTGGCATCTAGGCTGTTTTCAGTCCCTGGCTACTATGAATAGAGTAGCAGTGACCATGACAAAGCATGTATTCTTGTGGTTGGATAGAGCACCCTTGGGGTATTTGTCCAAGAGTGGTTTTGCTGAGTCTTGAGGTAGATTGATTCTCCACTTTTGATGAACCACCATATTGATTTCCACAGTGGCTATACAAGTTTGCTCTGCACCCCAGCAATGTAAGAGTGAGTATTGCCTTTATTTCACCTCTCTCCAGAATGAGTTGTCCTATTATTGAACTTAGCCATTCTGATAAGTATAAGAGGTCTTCTGAGGTCTGTGATCCATTCGTATTTGAGTTTTGGCCAGGTGATCAGTATAGCTCTATTGGCATTCTTCTACGTGCAAACATCCCGTTTGACCAGCTCCATTTGTTGAAGATGCTGTCTTTTTTTCCCCAATGCATATTTCTGGCTTCTTTATAAAAAATCAGGTGTCCATATGTGTGTGGATTTATATTTCTGCCTTTGATTCTTTTTCTTGAGCAACATATTTGCTAATGTGAATACCACCCAATTTTTATTGCTATAGCTCCATAAAACAACTTAAAACCAGGGATCATGTGATCTCTAGCAGTTCTTTTGTTATTCAGAGTTTGTTTGCTTTTTATTTTACCATATGATGTTGAAAATTGTTCTTTCAAGGTCTATAATGAATTGTGATGTAATTTTGATGGGGAATGCATTGAATCTGTAGATTACATTTGGTAGAATTTCCATTTTTACTTTGTCAATCCTATTAATTTCTGAGAATGGAAGATCTTTTCATTTTTTGATATCTTCCTCAATTTCTTTCTGCAAAGGCTAGAAGTTTATTTTACAAGTCTCTGACTTGCTAGGCTAGCATTACTCCAAGGTATTTTATACTATTTGAGGCCATTGTGACAGGTGATATTTCCCTGAATATTTTCTCATTCATTTCTGATTTGTATATAAGAGGGCTATTGGTTTTGAGAGTTAATTTTGTATCCAGCTACTATGTTGAATGTGTTTATGAGCTGTAGGGGTTCCCAGTGGAATTTTGGCAGTAATTTATGTATTCTATCATATCATTTGTGAATAACATATTTTGACTTCTTCTTTCCAAATTTATATTCCCTTGATCTCCTTCAGTTGTCATATTACTATAGCTAAGAATTCAAGTACTGTATTGAGTAGGTATTGCAAGAGTGGACAAACTTGTTCATTATTTTCCTGGAAGTGCTCTATGTTTCTATCCATTTAATTTAATATTGGCTAGATGCTTTCTGTAAACTGCCTTTCTTATCTTTGGATATGTTATTTGTAGCCCTAATCTCTCCAGGACTTTATCATAAAGGTTGGTAGATTTTTGTCAAAGGTCTTTTCTGTATCTAGTGGGATGATCATATGTTTGTTTGTGTTTTCTTTCAGTTTGTTTATATGGTATATTACATTTACTGATTTTCATATATTGAACCATCTCTGTATCCCTGAGATAAAGCTTACTTTATTACAGTATGTGAAAATTTTGATGTGTTCTTGGATTGTTTGCAAGTAATTTATTATTTTTCCATTTGTGTTCATAAGGGGGAATTTGTATCTAATTCTCTTTGTTTCTTAAGTCTATATGTGACTTGGGTATCAGGGTAATTGTGGCTTCATAAAATAAATCAGGTATTGTCCCTTCTGATCCTATTTTGTGGAATAATTTGAGATGTATTGGCATTAACTCTTCTTTTAAAAAATGGTAGAATCCTACACTAAAACCATCTGTCCCTGGCCTCCTTTTTTGGCTGGAAGATTTTAATAAGTGCTTCTATTGCACTAGGGGTTATATTCGGGACCATGAAAGGTAGCCTGGTTCCTGGTTGAACTAATGCTAGAAGCCCCTGAGACCATGAAAGGATAATAGCAGCTTTGTCTGCTCCAGGGCACCAGGGCACAAGGCCCCTGTCACTAGCCACAGCCCCCCATAAATTTGTGGCCATCAGTCATGTAAGGGCAATGCCCCCAAGCCCTTCACATATAGACAGACATGGCCTATGCTTACTAGGCTCAAGACAGATCTCTATCTTAATGGGGTACCTAAGGCCTGGAAAGCTTAGCTAATAAGTTTTCCTTCCCAGACATTCCTCCCTGCAGAAGATATTTAATCTCAGGCCCACCCTGAGAAGTGGGGTATGGTTTTACACATGCACTCTCTGCCACAACAATTAATGTCTTAAAACCATAGACTGCCTATTTTCATGGGGATCCCCTGTGGGGAACCATGGAGGTGTTCACCTATACCTTCATATAATTTATCTAGTCTCCCATAGAGGCCTCTCTATGCTACCAGCCACCACCCACCACCACCACCACCACCAAGCTCAAGCCACCACAATCAAGCCAAAGACTCTCCCCGCAGTACCAGCTAAAGCCCCATCCCCCCAACCCACGTCTGCTGTATTCTCTCTGCCTTCTCATTAGCTTGGATAAAGTTTGTCTATCATGTCAATTATCTCAAAGACCAAACTATGTCATTGATTCTTTGTAGACTCTGTTTCTAATTAATTGATTTCAGTCTTGAGTTTGGTTATTTATTGTTATCTATTTCTCTTGAGTGTGATTAGTTGTTTCTGTTCTAGAGTTTTCAGGTGTGCTGTTAAATTACTAGTATGAGATCTTTCAACCATTTGGGTGATTTTTGTTGGTTTTTTTTTTTTTTTTGCATTTTTGTTTCTTTTTTTTTAATGAAGTCACTTAGTCCTGTGAACATGCCTCTTGAACCCGCTTTCATTGTGTCCCATAGTTTGAGTATGCTGTGGGTTGATTTTCATTGAATTCTAGAAAGTCTTTAATTCATATTTTTAAAAAAATTCTTCCTTGATCCAATTTTCATTCACTAGAGAGATGTTCAGGTTCCATGAGTTTGTAGTCTTTCTGTTGTTTCTGTTGGTATTGATATCCAGCTTTAATCCATGTTCTGATAGAATGAAGCAGTTCTTTTAATTTTCTTGTATCTGTTGGGTCTTAGTTTGTGTATAAGTAATAGTCAATTTTAGAGACAGTTTCATGAAGTGCAGAGGACAGGGTATCTGGTGGATTGAATCAAAGAGGCCTCTGAAAACTCACAGGAAGTGGCATTATTGGTAGTGTGGTATTGTTGGAATAACTGTAGTCTTTTTGGAGAAAATATGGCACTGAGGATACACTTTTGGTTTCAGAAACTCAAGCCAGTCCCAGTGCCACTCTTTCTTCCAGCTCCACGCTGTGGGTCCAGATGTAGATGTCTGCCTGCTTCCTGTAGTGATAATACTGGACTAAGCCTCTGAAACTGTAAGCTAGCCACGATTAAATAATTTTCTTTATAAGAGTTGCAGTGGTCATGTTGACTCTTCACACCAATAGAACCCCCTAAGACATGGTATATTCTTTTCTGTTTTAGTGATATTTTCTATAAATATCTGCTGTGTCCGTTTGGCTTATAATGTCTGTTAAGTGCAGTATTTTCTGTTTAGTTTTTGTCTGGGTAACATATCCATTGGTGAGAGTGACATACTAAAGTTCCCTACAAGCAATATGTAAGGGTCAATATGTGATTTAAAGTTGTAGTAGTAATGCTTTTATAAATGTCAGTACACTTCAGTTTAAAGCATAGATGTTAAAAAATGAAATGCCATCTTGGTACATTATTTTTGAATGTATGTAGTATTACTCACTATGTCTTTTGTTTTGCTTTGGTTTGAAGTTAATTCTTTTAGATTCTACAATGACTACACCTGCTTGCTTCTTAGGTATATTTGCTTGGAATATCTTTTTCCAATTCTTTATCTTGAGGTAATGCCAGTCCTTAATGTTGAGGTAAGTTTCTTGCATGCAGCAGAAGGATGGGTCTTGTTTTGAACTACATTCTATTAGTTTGTGTCTTTTTATTGGGGAATTGAGACCATTAATATTGAAATATACGAATGAAGGATTATTATTATTACTTATTCCTGTTATTTTGTTGTTATTTGTGGTGGTGATGATGGTGTATGTGTGTGCGTGTGCCTGTGTGTGTGTTTTTCCCTACTTTTGATTTTTACTATTTGATGTAATTCAATAACTGTGTTTTTATAGATATAGTTAGCCTACTATGGTTGGAGTTTTTCTTCGAAAAACTTCTAAGGGTGTGGTAGTTTGAAGGTAACTGGCCCCCATAGGCCCATAGGGAATGGTACTATTAAATCTGTTTAAACCTTTTTGGAGGAAGTGTGTCACTGAAGAGGCAGGGTTTTTGCTCAAGCCACACCCAATGGGACAGAAACTCCTTCTGCTACCTGCAGATTAAGATATTGAACTCTTGACTCCTCCTGTACTATGTCTGCCTACTCTAAACTGCCATGCTTCCAATCATGATAATAATGAACTGAACCTCTCAAATGGTTATCCAGCTACAAGTAAATGTTTTCCTTTATAATAGCTGCCTTTTGTCATAGTGTCTGCATGGTGTTTTTTCACAGCAAACCCTAAAACAGTAGAACTGGATTTGTTTATAAATATTGTTTAAATCTGGCTTTATCATGGAACATCTTACCTTCTCAATCTATGGTGATTTTAAATTTTGCTATGAACACAGTGGAGCATGTGTCCTTGTTATATGTCAGAGAACCTTTTTTGTATATGTGCACGAGTGGTATAGCTGGGTTCTCAGGTAGTACTATATCCAATTTTCTGAGACTGATTTACAGAGTAGTTGTACCAGCTTGAAATCCCACCAATCCTCTTTCTCCAAATCCTAGCCAGCATCTGCTTTCACTTGAGTTTTTGATCTTAGTCATTCTGACTGGTGTGAGGTGGAATCTCAGGGTTGTTGTTGTTGTTGTTGCTGTAGTTGTTGTTGTTTAATATTTTTTACTAGAAATATTCTTTATTTACATTTCAAATGATTTCCCCTTTCCTGGTCACCCCACCCCGAAAGTCCCATAAGCCATCTCCCCTCCCCCTCTTACCAATCAACCCCCTCCCACTTCCCTGGTATTCCTCTACACTGCTGCATCCAGCCTTTCCAGGACCAGGGGCCTCTCCTCACTTTGATGTCCAACAAGGCCATCTTCTGCATGGGTAACACCATGTGTATTAGCTGGTTGATGTTTTTGTCCCTGAGAGCTCTGGGAGTACTGGGTGGCTCATATCATTGTTCCTCTTATGGCATTGCAAACCCCTTTGGCTATAGCTGTCAACTGGGAGGCTCTGCTAGTGCATGACAAATACAGAGGGGGACACTCTCAGCCAGCCATTGAACTGAGCACAGGGTCCCCAATGGAAGAGCTAGAGTCAGGGTTGTTTCGATTTGCATTTCTCTGATGACTAAGAATGTTGCACATTTCTTTAGGTGCTTCTCTGCCTTCAAAATTCCTCGGTTGAGAACTAGTTTTTAGCTCTGTACGTAATTTTTTTTTCAATTTTTTTTATTCGATATAATTTATTTACATTTCAAATGATTTCCCCTTTTCTAGCCCCCCCCCCACTCCCCGAAAGTCCCATAAGCCCCCTTCTCTTACCCTGTCCTCCCATCCACCCCTTCCCACTTCCCTGTTCTGGTTTTGCTGAATACTGTTTCACTGAGTCTTTCCAGAACCAGGGGCCACTCCTCCTTTCTTCTTGTACCTCATTTGATGTGTGCATTGTGTTTTGGGTATTCCAGTTTTCTAGGTTAATATCCACTTATTAGTGAGTGCATACCATGATTCACCTTTTGAGTCTGGGTTACCTCACTGAGTATGATATTCTCTAGCTCCATGCATTTGCCTAAGAATTTCAGGAATTCATTGTTTCTAATGGCTGAATAGTACTCCATTGTGTAGATATACCACATTTTTTGCATCCACTCTTCTGTTGAGGGATACCTGGGTTCTTTCCAGCATCTGGCAATTATAAATAGGGCTGCTATGAACATAGTAGAACATGTATCCTTATTACATGGTGGGGAGTCTTCTGGGTATATGCCCAGGAGTGGTATAGCAGGATCTTCTGGAAGTGAGGTGCCCAGTTTTCGGAGGAACCGCCAGACTGATTTCCAGAGTGGTTGTACCAATTTGCAACCCCACCAGCAGTGGAGGAGTGTTCCTCTTTCTCCACACCCTCTCCAACACCTGCTGTCTCCTGAATTTTTAATCTTAGCCATTCTGACTGGTGTAAGATGAAATCTTAGGGTTGTTTTGATTTGCATTTCCCTAATGACTAATGAAGTTGAGCATTTTTTAAGATGCTTCTCCGCCATCCGAAGTTCTTCAGGTGAGAATTCTTTGTTTAACTCTGTACCCCATTTTTTAATAGGGTTGTTTGGTTTTCTGGAGTCTAACTTCTTGAGTTCTTTATATATATTGGATATTAGCCCTCTATCTGATGTAGGATTGGTGAAGATCTTTTCCCAATTTGTTGGTTGCCGATTTGTCCTCTTGATGGTGTCCTTTGCCTTACAGAAACTTTGTAATTTTATGAGGTCCCATTTGTCAATTCTTGCTCTTAGAGCATACGCTATTGGTGTTCTGTTCAGAAACTTTCTCCCTGTACCGATGTCCTCAAGGGTCTTCCCCAGTTTCTTTTCTATTAGCTTCAGAGTGTCTGGCTTTATGTGGAGGTCCTTGATCCATTTGGATTTGAGCTGGGGTGACTCTTACCAAACATGTGAAAGATCTGTATGACAAGAACTTCAAGACTCTGAAGAAGGAAATGGAAGAAGACCTCAAAAAATGGGAAAACCTCCCATGCTCATGGATCGGTAGAATCAATATAGTTAAAATGGCCATTTTGCCTAAAGCACTATACAGATTCAATGCAATACCCATCAAAATCCCAACTCAATTCTTCACAGAGTTAGAAAGAGCAATTATCAAATTCATCTGGAACAACAAAAAACCCAGGATAGCTAAAACTATTCTCAGCAACAAAAGAAAATCTGGGGGAATCAGTATCCCTGACCTCAAGCAATACTACAGAGCAATAGTGTTAAAAACTGCATGGTATTGGTACAGTGACAGACAGGAGGATCAATGGAACAGGATTGAAGATCCAGAAATGAACCCACACACCTCTGGCCACTTGATCCTCGACAAAGAGGCTGAAAACATCCAATGGAAAAAAGATAGCCTTTTCAACAAATGGTGCTGGTTCAACTGGAGGTCAGCATGCAGAAGAATGCGAATTGATCCATCCTTGTCTCCTTGTACTAAGCTCTGTACGCAATTTTTAATAGAGCTATTTGGTTCTCTGTAGTCTAACTTCTTGATATATATATATATATATATATATATATATATATATATATATATATATATATATAGCCCTTTATCAGATGTAGTATTGGTAAAGATCTTTTCCCAATCTGTTAGTTGCTGTTTTGCCTTATTGACAGTGTCCTTTGACTTACAGAAGCTTTGCAATTTTATGAGGTCCTATTTGTTGATTGCTGATCTTTGAGCATAAGCCAGTGGTATTCTGTTCCGGAAATTTTCCCATGTGCCAATGTGTTCGAGGCTCTTCCCACTTTTTTCTTCTATTAGGTTCGGTGTATCTGGTTTTAAGTGGAGGTCCTTGATCAATTTGTTTTTGAGCTTTGTACAAGGAGATAAGAACGGATAGATTTGCATTCCTCTGCATACTAATCACCAGTTGAACCAGCACCATTTGTTGAAAATGTTGCAGCCTTATTTATAGTAGCCAAAATATGAAAAGAACCCAGATGTCCTTCAATGATAAGTGGATATTAGCCCAAAAGCTCAGAATACCCAAGATACAATTCATAGATCAAATTAAGCTCAAGAAGAAGGAAGTCCAAGCTGTGGATGCTTCAGTACTTAGAATGGAAAACAAAATTCTCACAAGAGATAGAGGGTGGGAGGGACTTGGGAGAAAGAGAGGAGGCGAAGGAGGAAAAAGGAGATAGGATCAGGTATGAGAGGAAATAGGGATGATATACAGAGGGTCAGGAATTTGAACAAAGGTGTGTATCAATGGCGCATGGAGAACTGGGGGTAGCCACCAGAAGTCCCAGATACCAGGAAAGCAAGAGCTCTCCAGGAACCAACAGGTATGAGATTAGCTGAAATGCCCAACAAAAGGGAGGTAGAACCTATAGAGATCATATCCAGAGGTTAGGCAAGGCCGCCAGTTGGGAGATGGGGCCACCCACTAATCTCCAAATTCTTAACCCAGAAGGACTGCTGCCTAAAGGAAATACAGGGTCAAAGTATAGAGCAAATACTAAAGGAAAGGCCATCTAGAGACTGCCCTACCTGAGGATCCATCCCATATACAGTCACCAAACCCAGACACTATTGCTGATGCCAAGAAGTGCTTGCTGACAGGAGCCTGACATAGCTGTCTCCTGAGAGGCCCTATCAGAGCCTGACAAATACAGAGGCAGATGCTTGCAGCCAACCATTGGACTTAGCATGTGGCCCTCAATGGAGGAGTCAGAGAACAGACTGAAGTTGCTGAAGGTGCTTGCAACCCCATAGGAAAAACAACAATATAAACCAATCAGAACCTCCCCCCCCCCACAGAGCTCCCAGGGACTAAACAAACAACCAAAGAATACAAATGGAAAGATCCATGGCTCCAGCTGCATAAGTAGCAGACTATGGCATTGTTTGGCATCAATGTGAGGAGAGGCCTTTGGTCCTATGAAAACTTGATGCCCCAGTGTAGGGAATGCCAGTTCAGTGAGGTAGGAGTGGTTGGGTGGGAGGGGGAGCATCCTCATAGAAGTAGGGGGAAGGAGGATGAGAGACAGGAAGGGGGGATGTCTGGAGGGGAAACCAGGAAAGGGATAACATTTGAAATGTAAATACATACAATATCCAACATAAAAAAGGAAAAGAGAGAAAGTTTTGCTAAATGTAGTAGTCTGGGTTGGCATATATGGTTAGAGTCTGCAGCACATCTGTCCAAGCCCTTCTGGATTTTAGAGTCTCTAATGAGAAATCAGGTATAATTCTAATAGGTTTGTATTTAATTATCTGATTTTTTAACCCTTTTAATATTCTTTCTTTTTCTAAATGCTTAAGACTTTGATTATTATTTTCTTTTGTGACCCAATCTACTTGATGTTCTGTATGCTTCTTGTATCTTGATGAACATGTCCTGCTTTAGGCTAGGGACATTTTCTTCTATGATTTTGTTGAAAATACTTTGTGTACCTTTGATATGTGTTTCTTTTCCTCCTCCCTCTATTCCTTCCTTCCTCTCTTCCTATTATTCTTAGGTTTGGTCTTTTCACAATGTTTCATAGTTTCTGGATGTTTTGTGTCCAGAGTTTTAGATTTAACATTTTCTTTACTGTTGAATTCATTTCTTCTGTCTTAGCTCAGTGCTTGAGATTCTCTTTTCTATCCCTTATATTTTTATTTATTTATGTTTTTTTGGGCAAACCTTATAGTTCCTGTTAAAATTCTTATATTTTTCATTTCCAGAATTCCCTCAATTTGTGTTTCATTTATCAACTCAACTTTCTCTTTCAGGTCTTGACCATTTCAATTTATTACTTTCCACTATTTATGTTTTTCTTGATTTCTTTAGGGGATTTTCTCATTTCCTCTCTAAAAACATCTATTGTCTTCAGCAGTCTTAAGATTTTCTTCTTGTGCTTCATTCATGTTTGAACATTCAAAGTCTGTTGTGGGTAAGGTAGTTGGGTTCTATGTAAGACATATTGTCCTGGCTTTTATTGATTGTGTTATTTTGTGTTGGCTAAGAATGGGAATAGGTTAAGTTTCCAAACCTGTTCACAGGAGGGAGAAGAACAGAGTTTTCCATCAGGATCTGCTTATTTAGTATTCTTGAAGTAAGGGGAGGTAGTGTAGAGAGGTTACTCCAGAGGGTCTGCTCTATTACAGTGAATGAGAATAGGGTTGGATCTAAGGGACAAAAGGAGATGGGGTATCTACAGATAGCCTACCTGCTTCCCTGGCTGGAGTGGTCTGTGGGTTAGCAGGAAGTGGCTCCTGGAGTTGGGAGCTCCTGGTGGCAGCCACCAGGAGTGGTTCCTGGGAGAAGAGGAGATGGTCAGGGAGAGGGAGGGTAGGAGGGGAATGTCTATGGGGTCTACAGAAATGTGGGCAGAAAGAGAAGGAAGGCCACAGTGGTCATTCTTTTACAAAGATAAGGATGGAACTGAGGGATTGGTTTTGGAGGGGAGGAGGGAATGGTGAAGCTTTTCAGTTTACTTACCTGGTTCTCTTCCCTGTTTAGCTGGTATGTTCAGAGAATGCCTGCTGGTATTGGAAGCTGGAATACTGAGATGAGTTATAAGAAAGAATTGGAGATGTTCTTTATGAATCATTGGGGATGGGAGTCAAAGAAGAGGGGGAGACTGTAGTAGGTTTTCTGCTACAAAGCTTGGGATGAGACTGGGGGTATGGAAGGTAGAGGAACAGGAGGAGAGATGGTGTCTGCCTTTAGTTTGTTGCTCCTGTAGAAGAGGCCCTTGGGCTAGTTTCTGGTACCTTCTGGAGTTGAGGACTGATATGGAACAATGTGCCAGTAGACAAGGAGGTTAGAAGGAGAAATAGGAACAAGGCAGGGAAGGCTGCCAATGGTGTTCTGCTGCAGAGCTGGGGATGGGAGTAGAAGATTAGATCTGGGCAAACAGGGGAAGAAGAGAAAATCTTCAGACATGTGATTTTCTGACAGGCCTGGCCTATGAGTTAACAAGGTCTTCCCGCTGGACTTGGGGACTGGGATAAAGCAACAGATAGGGGTGGCAAGAAGATTTGTGGGATCCGTGGAAGATATGAACAAAAGGGGGAAGGAAGGCTTCAGTTGATGTTCTCTCGCAGTGCTAGGGTTGAGACTGGGGGACTGGATTTGCAGGGAAGAGGGAGTGGTAAATGTCTTCAGGTGGCTTACCCATTTCCCTGGCCTGCTCAGCTGATTATTCCCAGTGAATCCAGCAAGGATTTCTTGAGCATCTAAGAGGAGCCAAGTCGAGTTCTGCATTTCAGGAATAAAACACTGAAAGAATTCAGATAAAATTCTTGTCTTTGTAGCACAAATTTTGAACTAAGTTCCCCTGCAAAGGAAGAACAGAATTAAAAAATTGGTAAACAATAGCCTGAACACATGCCACTTTCTGGTCCCCAGGGTAAGGGTAAGGGTAAGCCAGCCAGGCTTGTGACTGCTGGTCCCTATCAGGCATGCCCTGCTGGGGACCAGAAGACATCTGTGTCACATGTTTCCACCTAGGGCCTTGAGGATGTCCATGGTCTGTACTGCAGTCTAAAGACATGTCAATATCAATAGGCCATATTTATGCCCAGGGCCATGTTGATACGGGTAGCCTGGATGACCACCTGAATCTGTGTTGATATCTGTGGTCTGAGTAGCCTCCATGGGCCTTGTCTGAGACTGTAGTCCTGCTGCAGCAGAGGGCCATGCTTATGGTATGTGCTGTTGCCAGAAACCTGGTATAGGCCCATGATCTGTGCTCCCACTGACTGTGAAAAGAAGGAGGCTACGATTGCTGTGATAGCAGTGACTGCAGATGCACGGTTGAGAAGGAGAGCCAGGGAAGGCTGCTGTGACAACTCTTGCATCCCCATTCTCTACAAAAATAGCAGCCTAGGCAGGAATCCACGAAAGAGAACTATTAGAGTGTGACAGGGAAGCCAAAGAGTAGCTCTCCACAACTGATGGCTTCTGATGGAGGTGTGGGCAGAGAAAGTCTTAATTCTATTTTAAGGTGCAGACCACTAAGAAAAAAAATTGACCATGCTTCAGTGAATATATAGATAATACAGAGTAGAATCTCTTCATTTCCTGATTTATTTCATTACTTTTTAGGTTTTACATTTAGGGAAGGAGTCATAAATAGGGGCAGACATGGAAAGACTGGGAAAGGACTGTCATCAAAGTGCATGATGTAAAACTCCCAGAGAATCACTAAAAATGTTCTGTGGAAAAAAGAAGTTAATGCAGTGTGGATCTTTGTGGAATCCTCATTTTGACTGGACGCCATGATGAAGAGAAGCCAGGTTATGCAATGAGAAATCACAGGAATGAAAGACCCCAATTAATCAAGTCAATGAAGAGTCAAAAGCAGCAGTCTTTTTAAATGCTTTTCTTTATATTTTTAAAAACCATTATTTATTTTTTTAATTTATTTATTTATCTTGTATAAGTGATATGTGAGCATCTGTTGAGAGATACAAGAAGAGTACATGCATGCAATTATTTATTTTTATTATTACTTATAATTATTATATATTATATTTTTATTTTATTATATATTATTATATAATTATAATGTTATTATAATTATTATTATTTGGTGTGTCAGCATGTTACTGTTTCACACAGTGAAAGAGTAAACTGTATTCAGATGTAATGCAGGACACAAGGTAACACAATAAGTATCGTATTTTGGTAAGTTTTTCTACCAAGATGAGCCAAGAAGTAGCAAGAAACCAGAACTGGTTTGAGCAAACTTAGCAGGAACTGTTTGAAAGTCTTTTCTAGAATGCATAGAATGTGCTGAGTGCCCAGTAGACTATACATTGTTTTCTATGTGTGATTCTGAGTTTTGAATATCCAGTCTTACTTAGACTAGGTAAGTACTCCACCCTGAGTTATATACCCAGTCATGTTGGAAAGCAAATTTTACCATTAATAGCTTGTACTAAGTAATGGAATTTATCAGTAATCCATTTTTATTGAGACCCATACTTATAATAAAGTTTCCTCTAGATATCTTAAAATAATTCCATATATAAGTACTATGATTGTACATGAATAAATATACCACACATACAATGTCATTTAAAGTACACATATAATAAAAACATTTATGTCAGTAATAAGCAACATTTAGATGGTATCTTACTTTACTAAATTTTAATAACACAGTATTTCACATTGAAAATTACAAAAAAAATGAATCTGAAGCTGACTTTATAGGAACACATTTTTTTTCTGAAAGTAAATTCATTTGAGTCAAATGCCTTTAAAAAGTATTTGTTTTCATTTGCCTCGGTTTTTCCTCAATATAATTGTAGTACATTTAATGGGACAGAAATCATTTTCAAAAGAACATGAAAGAATAAAATTTAAAGAAGAAATATATGTATGCCCTTGGCTGAGTGAGTATTAGTGTAAAAGTTGCAAAATACTCACATTTTCTAACTTTCAACATTTTCTGGCTAATTACTGTAAGTTCAACAATTTAGGAAAGTTTCCCAACAATCCAGTTTCCTGCTACGCAGCTACTGACCTGTGCAGTGGAGTGAGCTTCTTGGAACCTAAACGGCCAATTTTCTGTATTGGCTATTCTTGTTATCAGAACTCATTTTAGATCAATGACAATATTATAAAACAGCTGATGGATTTGGACCCCATGGTCACTACCAATGTTCCCTCTTAGAAGACTTGTTCTCAAAATCACACTGATTGGTTAGCTCTGAATCGAGTCTCTGGAATGGGATATTGAGTGAAATACGGACAAAATCTTGCATAAAGACTTGTTTACATACGCTCAGTATCTCCTATATTCCAGCCTGGCCTGGAGTAAAGGATGTCCTTAAAATGTTATCCCTGCTGCCTCTGCTCCCTGCACACTGAGATTACAGGTGTACAGTAGCACATCTGTTGTGTTTGGCCCTTAGGATTGGACACATAGCTCTGGCCTGGATGGTCAGCGCTCACCAATGGAGCGCTGGATGGTCAGCTACTCCTCCAACCCAAAAATGTGGAAGAGTTCTGTCAAAGTGTTAGTGCTCGAAGTGCCACAAACCACTTCACTATCTTTGGATATGATAATCTGATATTATGGTAGCTTCTCAAGATCACCAAAGCTCTAAACATAGAAGCTCAGTGCATAGAGAAGTCTTAACTCATCACAAAGTGGGGCAGCTATTTCATCTCATAACTGAGCTTTTCTCAGTGTTTAAAATGCAGAACGTCAGTCATGTTGATAAGCACTCTACTACTGAGCAATACCAACAGCCCTGGAAGCTAAGTTATATTTTCATCACACAATATCTTTTATTTCACATTTCACAAGCTTGGGGATATCACCACTCTTTGAGCTTTAAAGTAATCTTACCCTCAATTATAGTTTTGAGAACTTCAAATCCATGGACATCTCAGTCTATTTGATAACAAAGCTTGGATTTATCCAATCCCCATAACCTCTGTAAGGATAACTCCCAAATGTGGCACATGCAGCAGCAGACGTTGCAGGGTGTGTGTAGGTAGAAGGTGGCATGTCAGTTTGCCTCTGCCCTTTAAAAGCCACTGGGGGTGCACCAGCAGGGCTGTCTCTGTGCTTACTGCTTCTTACATATGGCCCAGGCAGGCTTTCAGCACCAGGATCTTTGGGAGAGGTGTGAAAAAGACTTTGCTCCCAGTCCAGGAGAGTGGGCTGTTCGAATCCTCCTGGAGACAAAAGAAAGAATTGGTTCCAGTGCCTTTTTCAATCCTAACAGCTTTCAGATGACACATTGAGAGTCATTTATACAGACTTGAATATACCCAAGAGTGTTCCTCGCCAAGCCTTCCTTCCCACAGTCTACATGAGCCAATGCAGATCACTTTATTTTAAAAGGTTACATGTTATACAAAACCCACACAACTAGCTGTCTTAGATATTTTTTCCTACCCCTTTCGGACCTCTGTAAGAACTCCTTGATCTTTTCCATACATAACGAGAGGTTAATGGCAGTGCTTGCTTTAGGAAGTCATTTTGACAGATCTGCATCACTGTCAGAACTGCTCTGTTCAGCAGTAAAAATCCTTGGTAGTCTCTGCTCTGACCAGTAGGCAGGTGAACAAGAATTTCAAACACCACTCTGAATACCCAAGACACAATTCACATATCAAATGACTCCCAAGAAGAAGGAAGGAGAGGTCCCTGGTCCTGAAAATGCTTGTTCCAGCATTGTAGGGGAGTACCAGGACAGAGAAGTAGGAGGGGTTTGACAGGAGAATGGGCGGAGGGAAGAGGGCTTAGGGAACTTATGGGGAGGGGAGAACCAGGAAAGGGAAAATCATTTTGAATGTAAACAAAGAATATTGAAAATAAAAAATTATAAATAAAAAAAAAGAATTTTAAACACCAAAACTTTTAGCTAATTTCCTTTAAGACAGTCATCAGATCAATACAATCTTTAACTTATACCCAGATTACTAACTTCACAGTAATATAAAATCCCTGTAGCTGTCTTGGGATCTCTGTCTTGACCTATAACACACCTGCTTTACTTCAGCAAGCAAAAAGTGTCCTGGCCATTTGGAAAGGTGGTTATGCCTTCCACTCAGTATGCTTACCACCAAAAGGCTGGCAAACTGCTGTGGCAGTATATTCAAGAGGTAAGACATGACACTCAATGCCCTTCCCTGGAAAATCCTTTGCCTCCTTTGAATAAGGTATAACAACAGAATGGAAATAGTATTTTATTCTTATGTATT
Source organism: Apodemus sylvaticus (assembly GCF_947179515.1). NCBI lineage: Eukaryota > Metazoa > Chordata > Mammalia > Rodentia > Muridae > Apodemus > Apodemus sylvaticus. Next base: position 72,562,333 of record NC_067477.1, on the reverse strand, counting down.
TATTATTAAAGTCCCAGTTTTTTTTATTACATAAGGTTTTTCATTCTGCTGTTTTATTTAAGCCTTATTTTGCATATTTTTGTTGAACTCTAAACTAACTAGGCATTTGGTAGAAAGTTTTAAATGGCATTCGCATTGATAACATTTTAGTAATATCAGATTAATTATTTATTACTACAACTATGACCTGTTTTGTGGACAGACTTTTCAAGAAATGGCAGCAAAGGAAATCAGAGTGAGGGCAGTTAAGCAGAGACTTTTGGTCACTTATTTTTAGGTTCTTTTATTATTGTGCTGAATACTTGGTTTAGCCCTCTCTGATTAAGCTAATATAACTTTCATGGATGTAAATTCTCTGGATCAAATCAATTCAATTCAATTGGTATTATGTAATTGCAGCTTCAGTTTGCAGGTCGATCTGAAAACCTATGGTTCATCTATGCAAATAGAATTAAAATGTGATTTTTCTACCTGGAAACACATGGCAAAACTAGGTCTTTATAAATATAAATATTTTTAAATCATTGCAGGGAACTATATATACATATATTGATAATTTTATTTATAAAATAAGAACATACATTTATATTTTGAAGTACATAATTTAAATTTTATAACAGCACAAACCAAAATTTTAATTTATAAATTAAGAATATGACTTCATATACATATATATGTGCTGCGCATATTTTCCTAGATTTTTTAAATGCACACTTAACAAAATATGTATACATATTCAATTTTTAGATTTCATGTTTGAGTCTGCTACTAAGTGCAGTGAGCAATTTTTCAAATCAGTTTTTATATTATTTATTTGCTGGAAATGAAAACAACATGAAATTATACTTTAATAGTGGATTGCCAATGCAATTATAAGTTATTTTCCCCAACCATCTCTATTTTTGGTTGATGATTAGTGCCCCGTGGGATCCAGAGACTTCTCTGAGCGAGAGCTGTTTGTTTTCCGCGTGCTGCAATTATATATTACACATACACCAATGATGAGTAGCCTCGCGTGTTGGGATAAATATGTTATTATAAGTTCAAATGCTTAGATACTTTTTCGATGTTTATTTGAGCTGAGCAAAACATAGTGGTTTGAGTTCACGGGGGGCTTTCAGAAACCTTTTGGGGGAGATTTTCAGCTCACGGGGGTTTGCAAGCAGATGGCATATGCAAGCAATCACACTTCTCCTTGGTGGGAGGAATGGCATTCTCGGTAAGAAAATAAGAGAGGGAGGTGCCGTGGCAAGTCTGTTCTGAGTCTCTGCCTGGGCTTTCCCCACGAAGCAGAAGCACTATGTACAAGCTCGAGGGATAATATAGAATCAGAACACAGCGGGGCTCTTTTCACATCACCTCCATTCTAGCCCACCCCACTCTCCCTCGGGGATCTTTAGAACCAAGCTGAACCATCCCACTGTTCAGAACTGAGACCTTGTAGGAATTTGGTAAGATTGTTTTCGGGAACACCAATCACTTGCCCTCGGGGTGTGCCCCATAGGAAGCTTTCAGAGAGAAATAATGTCAAATGAGTCCCTTTCATATAGTTGGGTCGGCATCCAATTCTTCACTACAGAGAGCTCAGGGAAAGTCTGAATCCAAATTCATGCAACAAGAACATGATAGCCACCTTCCAACCCTCACCATTCATTCTCCAATGGAATCCTGGCTGATCAATCTGCCCAGTTTTTATAAGAAATCAATGACCAGCAAAATAAAAACGAAGAATATGGTGCTCAAGCCCAAAAGCCTTGGTCTGTTTAGTAAATGCACCAACTTAGGGCGAGTAAAGAATGGAACAGAGGGGAAAATAGGAAAGTGAGAGGGATGGCGATAAGGGAGGTGGGAGGAGCGAGGCCTGTGGATAAAAGATAGCAAGGGGAACGTCTAAGGGGATGAAGAAGACACGAGGAAGCCACTGCATCTGGAATGCCCTGCTCGGCTTACCCCAAGCTCTGACACTGAGAAATCGCAGCTCACCACCTGAAAGAGGCAATACGGAAAGGAACTGGCCAAAGACAACAGAAGACATTTTAATTCTCTCCTCTCTACCACACAGCGTTCCTCGAGTAAGACCCTAAATGTTTCCCTCTAGGAATATATGAGGAGCAGTGAGCATTCAGAGATGCCCACACAGTGATTTGACCACAGGATCCTCACAAATGTATAAAGCACACTGGTGTCATTCTAGTCTGAGTAGAAACCACCAGCCAGGGAGGGATCCATGGCTCCAGATACATATGGAGCAGAGGACGACCTTGTCTTTCATCAATGGGAAGGAAGGCTTTTGGTCCTGGGGAGATTTGATGCTCCAGCATAGGGGGATGCTGGATGGGTGGGGCAGGAGAGGGTGGGTGGGTGGGGGAGCACCCTCATAGAGGCAAAGGGGTGAAGGGTGAGGGAAAATATGGGACGGGATGGGGGTTTTGTGGAGGGGTAATGTGGAAGGGGATATCATTTTAGATATAAATAAATGCAGAGAGAGAGAGAGAGAAAGAGAGAGAGAGAGAGAGAGAGAGAGAGAGAGAGAGAGAGAATATAAAAAAAGAAAGAAAGAAACTCTCCTGGATGGCGTGGAGGACAGAAAGACAATTGCAAATGACAATTTGCAATCTTCTCCATATTCTTTCATTCTTTCTCTACATGACTATTCTCTATAAATAAAAATCTCATAGAAATGGCCTGTCTTCTATATAAACATGACTCTGCGGGAACAAATAACAGAGGTCACTGCTGAACGAATACATAGCCCAAATTCACTTACTGTATGCTGAAATACAATCTGTAGTCTACACACATTGACAAAGGGGCCCACAGTGAGAACTTAAGACTGGAAATAATGTTGAATCCTGAAATGTTGTTTTCTCTTTCATCTTCTGACTGGGATCATACTAAACCTAGGAAATCTCAAATACAAAGTATGTTCATCACGGCTAGGCTTACACTAGCTTCTGTCTCTTTCACTTTTACCAATTACCACTCCACACCTTTGGCAGTTTAGGCACAAAACCAAGCCAGCACGTTTTTAGTTTTGGTTTTGTATTTTCCTCTCCACAGTTTCCACTGATCGCAGATTCAGAGATTATCTTTCTTTTCCTACTGCATCACAAACTTTCATGCATGCACTTTGGATACATTCTCCTATAAAATGAAGGTTACTGGAACTGGAGTACGGGTCCTGTAGTACAGCCGACAGCTAATCCGACAACCCAAGCGGCAGGCAGGTAGCCTGCGCAGTATGAATAATTTGGATTAAAAAAAATGACTTCACATCTGGAGAAGAGAAAGCCAGATGGTTCAATATTTCATTGTATTATTTATTTATTTATTTATTTATTTATTCAATTTCGAGTTTCTCTTTGTTCATTTATGAGGTTTTTGAGAACTTTTCATTCTGCAGCCCGGACTGGCTGGGCTGCAGCCTTTCTAATCCTTCAGCATTACATCCCCAGGAACTGAGACTGCAGGCGCATGCCACTGCTCCCTGCTCTTACTGTGAATGCAATGCATGCAACTTAAAGCTTTATGGTATTTTTAACTTCTTAATATCTTGCCAGTTTTTAGACAACTATTTTTCAAAACTGACTATATACTAAAGATAATGTTTTACCTTATTTTCAAAGAAAGCCACGTTCATCCCAAATGACAACTCTGCTCAGAAGAGAGATTTCCCTCTTTTGCTGCTATCCAGTTTACCTCACTATTCATGTTAACTACTTACAATTTATGCCTAATTAGCATCCTGCTCAATTTCAAAGTATAAAGTGTATATCTTTAAACCCAAAGATTTTTATCCTATTAGAACACAAAACAGTATTCAGATAATATAAATAATCACTGTGTGGTTCATGTACCCCGAAGGGAGGGAAAAAAGGAAGGAAGTGGGCGATGAGAGGATGGGAGAGGGAAGAGATAGATTACTGAGGGAAACTGCACATGGAGAACAGTCTACTTCCTGTAGTTATTTCTTCACTTAAAGCACACTACAGAGAATGGACTTTAGAGGAATATGACAGAATTCAATATGCATTAGATATCAATGATCGATTGACAGTAATGTGTGAAATTTGTTCCTTAGCTGTAACAATTCTAGCAGCAATGTAAGATGCTAACAATATAGAAAAATGAATGCAAAATAGAAAGGAACTATTTTTTGTGTATCCATTGTAACTAAAACTACTTTAAAGCAAAATATTTATTTAAAACCAGAGATCAGTAAAAGTTACTCGCTAATATATTCACATTTTAACTATTGACCTATATTCTTAGAATAATTTTAGTTCATGTTAAAATCTCAGTGAATATTAATACAATTATAAATAAATATTTATTATACAGATTTAGGAGATGAGGGGCTTGGTATTTAATATTAAGAAACTCTTAAGAACGCTTATTTGGTGAGTTTTGTGGCTGATGTTGATACTGAAGGTAGATCCTGAAGATCTGTCAGTACACTTTCCTCTGTACCTTTGTTTTCTCATCTGTAATCATGGGAAGGAGTGAGCAGGCTATTATTATAAATTGTTTAGAGCTGTCTTTGGAATGCAGAAGAAATTCAGTAAAAGTCATTATTTTCAATATTGCATTATTATCAAGTTGAGCTTCCAAAAAGGAAAATTATGGATAAGATTAATAAAGTGGAGGAGAAACAGAAAGTTTGCAAGAAGAAATGACCAGATAAACCAAAATGATCTAGCAGACATTTGGCATTAATATTTGGAAAGCATCAGGAAGAAGTTATCATTTACATCATATAAATAAATGAGATTTCTGGGTTGTAGTGAAAGGATCCACCAAGCTTTTAGCCCTGGCAAGGGTCAAAGCAGCACACCAGTAAGTGTGAGGGGTGGAGACACAGAGAATGTTTTCAGTGCCTGCATACGCAACTCCGAATATTGTACTCCTTGAAAATAAGGTGTTTCAGGAAAAAAAACTGTCATTAAATTTGTTCATTTATGTGTGCAAAAGGCTAGAATATTGCAGATGTGCAGTAAGTCATGGAGATTAAGGAATAATTCTTTAAATCATGCAACAAATTTTCAAGTACTATTGCATTGCCAAGAATCAGGCTTTTGTCAAAAAGTATGTTACGATATTGATTTTTATTGAAAATGATAGAAACTGGAGCTGTATTATTTTAAACCAGAACACTGAAGTAGCCCCCCCCCAATGAGAAAAAAGCTTCCACAAATATACACTACCAAGTAAGTCCAACATGAACTATGTTTAACTTTTACACAAGGGGTGACCAACTTCCTAAACACCTCCAAGAACATGATCTTTGGGGCAGTCTTCTGTCCTTTGTGACCTTTGTCACCTTTGTAAACATATTCCTCACAAAATAAAGTCTTCATATTTCTTGTCTTATTGATGCATATTCTCCAGTAATATTGCTTTCTCCTGCATAATATTCTGCTGCACAAACCATAGTCTATAAGAAATTCCTATGTTTTTACTTTGCACAGCTATAGTAGTTGAGTAGACATCACTAATAGGTATTTTGTTTTACCCATTTATGAATTTATGTGCATAAATCTCTGCCTCCCAAAATTAGCAGCACATGTCTTGGAAAAATATACATCATATTCAATATGACTAATTTAAAAAGATTGTATAAAGGAACTACTTATGAAGATTAAGCCGGGTGTAAGGAAACAGATTGTAGTTACCAGAAACACTGGGAACTCTGATGTTAAAGAGAGGGCATTCTTAAATGAAGCCAGAGGCTATAAGAAGAGGGCATTTGATGGGAATTTTGACCTCGAGGCAAAGCCTACAGCTAGTGGTAGTCCACAAGGACAAAGCCTGTGCTGAACATGACTCATTTTCACTCTCCTTGAATGTCCTTCTTGGGCTTAATCCCTTGATATGGACCATATTAACAGTACTCAGAAAGAAAAGGATAAAAAAGAATAAAGGATAGACTGGGGAGCCTATGATTGCAAAAACAGACATTTTTTTAAAAAGACATAAATAAGAACTACACTTACAGTTATTGGGTGTGTCTGCAAGTTGTCCTGCCTACAAGAGGTGCCAGGGTAACAATGGAACAGAAATTGATTGTAAACAAAGAATATAGAATTTATATATATAAAGAAAGAAAGTTTCCATGAATGAAATGAAGGGGTTAATATACTCTTAGATCAGAAATCTTTTTTTTTAGCTCTGAAGATTTTTAACTCTTTTTAATTAACTAATTAATTAATTTTAATTTTACATCCCAATTGTAGCTTCCTCTCCCTTCTCTCCTACTAGTCCCTCCCTCTCATCTCTTCTCCTGGACAACCTCTAGTTCTCCCTTTCTACTCAGAAAAGGAGAGGCCTCACATTTATCAACCTGCCTTGGCATATCAAGTTGCAGTAGGACTCGCTTCCTCTTGAGGCTAGACAAATGTGGGGAAAAGGATCCAAGAGCAGGCAACAGAGTCAGGGACAGCCTCGACTCTGGGCTCAGGAATAGGAGCATCATGCTGTTCAAGATGCACAAATGTTACATATGTGCAGAGGACCTGTGTCCATCCCTTGCACTCTCCCCTGATGGGTCAGTCATCATGGGCCCCCGTGGGCCCAGGTTTGTTGATTTTTGTGGTGTCCTTGACCTCTCTGGCTCCTCAGTCTTTCCTCTCCCAGTCAAGTCTGCAAGTATAGGAGAATATTCTTAACTGTGTCAGAGGTGGGCACTCTCCCATGGCATAGGTTTCTAGATGGGCCAGTCTTTCATTAACCTTTCCCTCAATTTCTGCTCCATTGTTACCCTGGCACCTTTTGTAGCTAGGACAACTTGCCTACACCCAAGAGCTTTTTACATATTGACAAGTGTATCCTTAAAATATACAAAACAAAATGCAATAGCAATGTGAGAATAATTTTTGTGAATTTGACCAGAACAGGAAGAATAAGTAATAACTGTATTCAGAAGACATATATAGAAGTCGGGTGAGATGTTTCCGTGAGCAAAGGGACTGATGCCCAAGCTTGGGAATGGAGTCATGTTCCTTATTACAACATTTCAAAAGCTCGGTTTTGTTTTGCTACTGCAATCCCTTTTGGTTGCCTGAAAGAGCTTGAGGATAAGACCCTAGCACTGAAGACACTGCCACAAATATTGGACTCAGAACCTAAGCAAAGAAAGCTGGAAGTCTCCCCACAACCATTTGTTCTAGCTAGTGCAGATGACGGGGCAGGAAAGTTATCAATGGTCTGGCTATGCTCTAAATCCTTTAAACAAGAATGACTAGCACAGAAAAATATGCCCAACCATGAAGTAGTCACATTAATATTTTGGGGATATCCAACAGCTACCTGATTGCCTCAAGCCTGATACTGTAAATCTGGCTATGAACCCATGGCAGGAATGATTATAGATCCTAAAGGAGAACCAACCACTCCCATTTCACATACATTAATGTAGTTTCCAAGTGGCTTCTAAATATCTATCCTTACAACCACAGATGAGTACAGTCCTTACTCCTTATCAATGAGTAATCTTCTTTTTGCACAGGACAAAATCTATTACAGAAAATTGCAAAGAAACCAAGAACAGAGAATAGGTGGCTGCAGAACACATATCCCCTAATGTGAAATCTGTAACATGAACCCTATATCCAAGTGTCAGAAAGGATTGTGGAAGAAGGGTTTGAAAATTAGAAGAGCCAGAGAACCAGAACGTGTGTTTTAGATGTGATAATGTTATCCCCATGATCTCTCAACAGTTATGAACACCAGTCAACATCCCAGCATGCATGAGAGAAAGGCTCATGAGACCCAAGCTACAATTAAGTAGTTACAGAGAGTCTGCAGTTGTTTTGGGAGGGAGAATTGGTTTTATTCAGGGAAAAACCCCATAAGAGGTTGCCCAGAGTCAAGTGTTCATCCTATATCTCTGTGCATTTGGTCAACACTAGTTGGACTCAGTAATATTTATATGCACACAATATATATTTGCACAAATGTATATAGATACAAGCTGAAATATATGCGAACAATGTTTAAATGCATAGGAACAATAATTATATGAGAAGGTAGGAATTTGGTAGGAGAATAAAGGAAGAATTAGACAGGGGAGAGGGCAACATGATCAATTTTCATTGCACTCATGCAAAAAAATAAAGAAGGGTTGGATAGTTTGGACTGAAATTTGCAACTTTAGAATAGAGGAGGGGCAAAGGGAGGATACCCGAAGTACATCTGCCTCTCCGTCAGAGTTCAGTGAGAGATACAATTACTTTGTCTGTAAAATATGATGGAGAACAACCTAAGAAGACACCAGAGAGCATCCTCTGTACTTTTCATACATAAGTATTACATAAACACATACACTGTTCAAACATATACAAACATAAACCACATACAAATGCATAAAAACAGGCAATGACAGAGAGGGGGTACATAGAGATATACTAACTGAGAAATAAAATCATTTCATAAAGATTCAGAAAAAATTACACACTAAGAAATAAAATCAACCTCAGTGATTTTTAAAAGGAAACATATGTACAGAACACACTTTGTTGCTACAGTTCAATAATAACTAAAACTTACCAAGCACAAATTTTATATTCTAATTTAATTCACATACCACTATAAAAGATATGTTATCCTCATTTTAAAAATAAGCTACAAGACTAAAGCAAATTTTACTGAATTGTAAAATACTATAAAAATAGTAAGAGAATCAGATATCAGATATATACATGGGTAGATAGACACACAGATACATATTTAGAACAAACTAAAGTGCTGAAAATGGGAGGAGGCAGCTACAGAAGACTATATATACAACTATGTATGTTTTAAATATGCATGTATTTTTTTTCTAGAAAGATGAAACAGGAAAGAATGACTCCAATAAAAATGGAATTTCTATGAATTAAATACAAAATTGTTCAAATCAAAATAATACCACCTGATATCAGGCAAAATGAAAAGAAAATTCTGCCTGAGGAGACTTTGTGAAAATTAGCTTTTTCAGAGGTTGTTAACCTTCTGAATCACAAGTTTAAAGCTATAAAAATAGCCGAAGTTCTAACACTGAAATGGAATAAGAAGGATCTCATTTGGATGGCAACCTGAATGTTCCCTCCTGCCCATACGTTGTAAGCCATGCTTTTTTCTTCTGGGCAAATTTAGCCATGCTTTGAGATGACGGTGAATTTCTATCCATGTATGAGACCACACATGCAGTACCTTGGGATCTATTACCACCCCGGTCTCTATTTTTCCCAAGCATCTTTCAAAATGTGTTGATCCTGCAGATGATTATTTGCACCTGATCTTGAAGTTGTATCTTTGGAAACAAATTACGAGATGATTACTTGGCTGTGTTGAGAAAACATTATGCTTTTGTGTGTGTGCGCGAACGCATGCACTTCGCATAAGATGGTTGACATGTGGGAGTGGAAAGCATGAAACAGGAAGGACACACACGCAGATTCCTGCAGGTTCTTAGAACTTTGTGATGGCTCAGAACTATAGCCCTCCCTCATCAAAAACAATAGTCTCAGACACCAGTGCTAAGCAATCAGCCAAGTTAATTGTGCTTCTGTAAAATCTACGAGCACCTGTGCTCAAGCCAGGGTAAACGTCTTACTGTGTGGATTCGTTGAAAGGAAAATATCATTTAAAAGCTCGTCATATTCTCCTGCTGCGCCTCACTGCTCAAGTTCTGCATCGTAGCTCCAGTGATATACAAATGTCTCCTTAAAATTTTGAAGTTTGTACTGTAGCACATTTTGTGGTGTCCATGCATCTGTGGTTCAATCATCAGTAGCAATTGTTCTTGATTCCCTGTGGTTCCTTAAGACAGCCCACTGAGTTGAGAGAGTTGTTATTTTTGAGTTCCTGCAGCTCACATTGCTACCTAGAAAGTGATCTATGTAAACAATCACATCCTATTCACTTGAAATTCATTCATAAAAGCAGCATTCTCCTGCAACGTGGCTTGTCAAATTTTTTGTTTTGAAGTTTTCTTATTACTAAATCTATTATTGAATATCGCTGACTATTCTATAAATTCCTTGAGAATATTGACCATATTTTACCCATTAATAGGAACACTTACCTCTATATTTGGCCGGCCTATTATATGTATTAGGTTGCTACAGAGGACACTACTGTTTGACATTTGCTTAACATCAGGAATTGTTCTAAGTGCACTGTGTTGAAACCATGGAGTGGAATCTTGGTCTTTATCCCCAAAGAGGTTACTGGAAGGGATAAGGTGTAACCCTATTTTTAGCATATTTCTGTCTTCAGGACAACTTTTATATCTGGTTCTTAACTCCTATAATAAAAGTAAATCAAATAACATCTAGATACTTTTCTTTAAGTTTTCTAGAACTTATCTCTAACTACCACTGTAACCATCATTTCTACCAACAGCTGGTGTCAGGCATCACATGACAGTATTTGACCAATCTAGGGTTGACAAACCCCATAAATTAACATTTTAAATCTTCCCCTCAAAATCCTCGTCATAAACCTAAAATAATTTTTACTTTCATTTTGCACCTACAGCATGGATGAAGGCTGTTCATCCAAGGACACTGGCCACTCAACCAGTTACACCAAACATCTTTGGTGAATACAAGGTAGCAACCACACTGTCTGTATCCCAGAACCTAGCAGATTATTTTCATTGTGTTCTCAGTCTTAGAAAATGAGAGATGATAAAAGAGCTACTATACTAAATTTTTTTTACATAAAATTCTACTTCTTTGCTATTTTCTTTTGGTCAAATGGTTTTAAATTGCCATTAAAAATTCAGTAAGAGAATAATGTGAACGCATATCTGAATCCACACCCAGAACTGTGAATTAGGCTCACTGGCAACTGAATGCACCCTACACCTGTTACATTTGCCACTGGAATGGGATAAGCATTGTAACTAAATGGATTATGCTGCATTTTACTAGAAACAAATTACCCAATACTACCATTTATGAGTTAAGATTTCCTGTAAGAAAATAGTGCAGGAAAAAGGAGGGATTATTTCATATCTTTGAAGGGTGTTTTATCACACTGTGCAATTGCATGCAATTTAACACCTAAACTGCTTAAAGTGCAAATGATATCAACTAGTCCACTGTAAGGGCCTGGTAATAGTCCTGCCGTTTGTGCTGCAAGAGCTGGTTTTGTCAGCACTTCCATTATAAGCCTGGTCTTTCAGGATTTTTTTCCACTCAACCATGAAAATTTGCTGTAGTTTACAACTTGGCAAAGAAGGTTTTAGCTTAACAATGCCTACTTTTCTTCCAGCTATTTTGTCCCAAAAGAAGTCAGCTGGCTGACTCTGTGGCACATAAAGAAAAGAAGGAGAAAGAAAACTATAGGTTAGCTTCACATTAATAGTTAACTCATTAAGAGATCCCCTCCCCCACCTCGGCCTCACTGGTGTTCAAGTTGTTGGACACTTCCATATCATCAACTTAGACGATTACTAAAACACTTGGAAAATTTTTCCTGTATCCAAATACACTTAGCTAGACTTGTCACCTGACTTACAGTGACTTGATTTGCAATATTTACAATGATATGAAAAGTGCTCAATAAATGCTGTACTTCATATTTTGAGTTGTGATCATTTCCTAGGCTAGGGAGAGGTAATTTTTCATGATGCTGGCCAGAGAAAGAATCACAGAGCTTAGTCAAAAAAAATGTTATCATTTATAAAGATAAATAACTGATATTCTATGTTGTATTATGCTTCTGGCAATAGTTTTGCTAATGTGTTTCATATCCTACCATATCTAGAAAACTTCCATCTGCATCTGCTTACGAGAAAAAAGATAATTACTCTTGAGGTAAAATTCAGAATTCTTCCCTCACGTGAAGGCAATTAGACTACTGGTTACTACCCATGAGTTAGAACTTTTTTTATTCGATATATTCTTTATTTACATTTCAAGTGATTTCCCATTTCCAGGATCCCCCTCCCCGAAAGTCCTATAAGCCCTCTTCCCTCCCCCTGTTCCCAAATCAACCTCTTCCCTCTTCCCTACTTGGTATTCCCCTACACTGTTGCATTGAACCTTTCTAGGACCAGAGGCCACTCCTTCCTTCTTCTTGGGCATCATTTGATACTGAATTGTTTCCTGGGTATTCCAAGCTTCTGGGCTAATATCTGCTTATCAGTGAGTGCATAACATGTGTGTTCTTTTGTGATTGGGTTACCTCACTCAGGATGACATTCTCCAGTTCCACCCACTTGCCTAAGAGTTTCATGAATTTATTGTTTTTAATAGCTGAGTAGTATTCCATAGTGTAAATATACCACATTTTCTGTATCCATTCCTCTTTTGAGGGATATCTGGGTTCTTTCCATCTTCTGGCTATTATAAGTAGGGCTGCTATGAACATAATGGAACATGTATCCTTTTTACATGCTGGGGAATCCTCTGGGTATATGCCCAGAAGTGGTATAGCTGGGTTCTCCAGTGATATTATGCCCAGTTTTCTGAGGACCTACCTGCCAGACTGATTTCCAGAGTGGTTGTAGCATCTTGCAACCTCACCAGCAGTGGAAGAGTATTCCATGGTATCTGTCTTATTAAGTGATAAAGAATACATAGTATAGTCAATGATAAGCGTCAGTTAAGCTTGATGTCACCATAGACAAAAATGTTGGGGAAAGGACTAAGAGGAACAAGCACTCATCACATCCATGGTGCAAAAATGCATACTACTTTGACTACTAATACTTTGGGCTAAGGCTAGAAATCTTTTTGATATGTCAAAATAGCACATTATCTCATCTATATTAGTACATTTATAAAAATATATATTTGTATATACACACAAAAATAATATTTTTAGCAAGCAATAGCTTCAGTACTTGCTAAGGTATTATAATTTTTATGCTATCAAGGCCAGTACAAAATACTAATATACATCATATGAAATTTTAACAGAAAAGCTGCATAGGAAAATTGCAGTTGTGAAATATTATCAGAATACTTAATGTCAATGTCAATATTTAATGTATAACCAAGTGCTGGTACATGTATATTATATCTTCAGCATTCTAAGACAGTGCCAGAATTCATGACCTTGAAAACCCATAAAAGATGACATTTGGGTAGAAATGCTATCAGATTCTAATTAAAGCTCTTTCTAAGCTACCAAGTGGTGTCTTAGAACATTTAATACTATGAAAATGCATTCTTTTACCTTTTCATTATCAAGAAAAAAAGAAAGCCTGGAAAGCATCTTCATTTTTCAGTCATGTGACTTCACAGATAAGAGAATATTGTCAAAAAAACAAAGATCTAACCACTGCATATTGGTAGTTAGATAACCACCTGCTTAAAGGGGTCTCTATTTGCTTCCTCGTTCACCCAAGACCATTGTTTCTTTGCTCAACACATTGGATTCAAAGGATGATAAAACAATGGGCCCAAACCAGCCATACTGAGAATTTTGGAAACATTTTTAACATATTAATGTCTGGAATATTGATACAACCTGAGAAGTCACACACAGTACATGGAAGAAATGCTTTTAAATGACATCTTTGCAGTTCTATCATCACATCCAAAGGCTTTAATGGCGCTCGTGCTATTGATGAGATAGCAAGGAGGTTGGAGTGCTTGAGAAATGTTAGAATTGGGCATTGGTTAAAAGGGTGTTCAGGAGCTTGCTGCTATTGAGGCTGAAGAGCTTTCCAGGCCAAGGCTGATTAAACTGGAGGAAGAAAGAGGTAAACAAGTCAAGTAAGAAGTTATAACAAAGGCAGCAAGAAAGTTCATAGCAAAGAACTTGCTGATGGTGTTTGCCACTGTCTGTAGCAGAGTAAAAATGGGTGTCATCTATGAAAAACTTGCAAGAGCACGGAGGCAGATAGACATATAACATTGTATTGTGTGCTAGTTTGTCCCCTGGTCATAACAAGATACCATCTTGGACTTTGCCCTGATATCCATGGCAACAAGAACAGAATAGTACAGTGAAAGCCAGGTCTGGGATAATGGTAATGGAGCCAGGGCCCCTCCCTAGGTAGGGTCAAGAGACTCTTACCTGGTATCCCAGCTATTACTTTCTCCTCCAACTGCAAGAGATCTTGTGACATGTGAGGCTGTGTAAAACACTGACTACTGGTTGAAAGCTAGATTCTAAGATGCAGCTTCCATTCAGTCTCCCTTCAGGATGGGATGTGAGTTTGCAGTCACTGCTTTAGGATTACCCACACTTCTGTAATGCATCACCCAGGCTCTGTACGCGAGCCTAAGCAAGTATTTAGATTGGACTTTGGTGAACTGGTACTTTGGTCTGTCATTGTTTCCTCTCTGGGGTGATTAAGCATTTGTTTGTGTTTGTGTGGGAAGTTTTTCTAACATGTTTGCTTGCTATAAATACTTAATAAAAAGGAAGAAAAGCTGTGTAGTCAAAACATGGTATTTTCTTGAGAAAAACTGTGCCTGCTAAAGTAATAAATGGTGATGTTTCAGTGTCTTCCAGCTATTGTCAAACTTAGTCAACGAGAAACTGGTGTCTCTACCCTGTAGCCACTATCTCCTCTCAGTAACTACCTTTTGCTCAATGCTCCAAATATTATTCAGGCTGAGTATGCTTGTCTCTGTGTACTTTAATGGTCAGGCACTAGAATACCATTCCATTGTTCCCTCAAGAATAGTACACAGTCTACTATATGAGACATTCAACATTTTATTATTAAATAGATATTTTGATAGATGACTTTGCCTAACTCTATGTTAATGCATTTTGAACCTGTTTCAGGAAGGTTAGGCTAAGCCATGATGTTTAGTAAATTATTTATGTGAAATAGAATTTTTTATTCATTTAACATTACATTATCAGCCCCTCCTCCCTCCTTGTACCACCTCATGAAAACCTACCCTCATTCCTTCCTCCACTTCTCCTTTTAGAAGGGGGAAACCCCCTATACCTAACACCCCTGCTATTGACCCATGATCTCCCTCTGATATACTTCCTCCCAACCCCAACCCACTATCCCTCTAGACACATCAGGTCCCTACAGTACTAGGCACATCCTCTCTGACTGAAACCAGACAAGGCAGTCCATTTCGGAGAACAGGAACCACAGGTATTCAGACAACAGTTTCAGGGAAAGCCTTGATCCCTCTTGTTGGAGACCAAGCTGCTCATCGGTTACATATTAGCAGGAGACCTAGGTCCAGTCTGTGCTGACTCTTCGATGAAATAGATTTTTTAATATGACATTTTCAACTTTAAATGTAACTGTTAGAACATAAGCATAAACATCTGTGCTATGGAGTTGGAAATCCCTGATAAATAGTCATATGATAAATAATAGTATCATATCCTGAAACAAACTTAGGAATGGGTATTTAAAAGATTGAATGATTTCAGCATATAATATTGTGATAAATACTTTAACTTCAAATTTGAGGTATGTTTATTTATCCAGTTTGTGCATAGGCAAAATTTAGGATTTACTTCTATTACAATTATAGCACAACAAATTTCATCCTGATTTATAAGGAATTGCTGATTTTTTTTTCAGGTGACATGAAGTTCATTTTTATATAATCCTGGGTTTGGGCCATGAGTTTGCAGATAATAATAGCTGATGCTTGTGGTTTCTCACTATGTGCCAGGCATAATTAAACACTTCATATTTATGAACTCACTGAGCTATGCCATATCATTATCCTCAACTTTGAAAGGAGGGAGCTGGTTACAGAGGCTGCAGCTTTGAGTGCTATAATAAAGGCCATTGCCAGCTCCAGTTCCAGAACCTAAGAACCACTGTGGTCACTGTGATGCTCTACTTCAAGGAGGAACAATCTTTCAATTTCTGGAATAAGATATGTTTTATCATTGTGTATTAATCTTATAACCAAACCATTGCTGTATCGATAGTTTTGTACAAGTAATGATATTAACTATTTACGGTTTTGTTTAAACTGTATATCATTGAGATTTTAATGCTCAAAATATTTTAATTCTTCTAAAATAAATTAGGGAGGCTTCCATCTTCTTCTACATTTGTAAATAGTACAGACAAGCAATTGGGGCCTGGTGATACTCACCTGCTATTCTGGGGCTTGTGATAAAGTCGGGAGATCAGGAGTTCAATTCCAGTCCTTGCTACATGCTGGTTTTAAAGCTAGCATGAATTTCATAAAAACCATCTCAAAAAATGGGTGGGTAGAAGCAAAGGTGGGAGGAGAGAAGGAAGGAAAGAAGAGAAAGAAAAAGGAAAAAGGGAAGGAGGGGAGATGGAGGGGAGGAGGAAGGCAGAAAAACAACTTAGAAGATATCTTCCTTACATATTAAATGTAATACACATGGAAAATTTATTTTAATTGTAGTTTTCTAGTGTCATATTTTATAGCATTGTGAATCTCTTCCCTTTATTATTCTGCTCATATGTTATTAATGTGTATTTAAACCTTTTCATATAATTGGCATTATCGTATATCATAATAGTATCTATATTCTCTTTTCTACTGTAAGTTCTCTGTGTATACAGCTTATCAGAGTTGGGACTATAATTAAGATTTTTATTTTGGTATTTTATCTTTATTATTTTGACTCTTTCCTCAAGATGTCTCTGAGAAAGTGATCCCTCCCATAACCGTCTGGCTTGTGCAGAGTACTGACCTGGGCTGGTGTTTATCCAAACAGTGTGCTTACCTCATGGCTCATCATGTAATTAAGAATCATTTCCTTAACAAAATCTCTACATGGTAGCTGACATTGCTTTCATGCAGGGATACTATCAAGGTGTGGATAGTGTTGATTTAGGAATAACTATATTTAGAAGAAATTACTGCTGTAATTTAATCAAGGGCAGGAGAATAACAGATTGTAATATCGAGTTTATACACTGTTAACAGTGCTGTGCTACTACTCCAGGGCAAAGAAACTTCCGGCGATGAAGTACTCAAAATCCTGCCTGCCCTCAGAGGGGTTGGGTTTTCGCAGAGAACACAATAAGTGAAGCCCTGGAATAAGCTGGGAGAACTGTCCTTTAGTCCTTCAATAGCCTTCCTTGGTATTTTTCTATAAAATAAAAAATAAAATAAGCTATAATACCTCCATACAGAGAAGAAGATGTCAGTACTCTAACAAACTGCAGAAAATGATTTATATAGAAAAGAGCGCCACTTGGTCCCATTTTTCTACAACAATGATTGAGTCATGCTTAAGACACAGGAACACGGGATGAGGATATAAGGGGTGACGCCATTGACTTAGGTTTCTTCATCGGGACAATAAGGCCACAACATTCTGACAGCAACTGACAAATGATCTGGTAGATAGAGGAACACCTATTGTGATTCCAGGAAGTGAACTGAGCCTCAGTCCTCTTTACTGTATCCTTAAGATAAACGATTCCAAGCTGGATTCAAAATCCTGACCACTTTACATAAATGCAAATTTGTTCTTCTCAACCTTGAAATAGCCAAATATTATAATGAATCTTGATTAATTGTGAGATGCCCCTCAAGCAAATGGTTACTAATAATAAATTACCAAATTAGAAAAGTGATTTTTAGAGTAGATTAGTTAAAATTTAGAGTTGTAGCTTATATGCCATTTGAATTCAATTAGAACAAGAATTTGTATGAAATAAAGCACGGATTCTGCATCTCAACATCATTTATTATATATGTTGAGGTCTAATGTGTACCCAAAATTCACTTAATTACCAAACAATCATGGATATGGGACATGCATATGCTGAACAGAAAGAAGGAAGTAGTCTGTGTGTGTCAGGATATAAAACGACATTGATTCGGAAGGTGGCCTGGTGGGCACCTGGAGTTTCCCTTTAGCCATACGTTTACCTCTCCACTACTATCCACCAAGTATCCTTCAGGAAGTCTGTGTGATTCACTGCAAGATTTCTCAGCTACACATTATGCACATTAAAACTGCTTGGAGGGCCCATGAAGCACCCAGTGACAGTGTCATATCAGAAATCATGTATTTCTTAGTTCTGTCAGTAATGCTATGGTTATCAACATTCTACAATGTTCAAAGCCAGCTGAGTGATTTGTTTAATATTTTTTTAAGACCCACCACCAGAAGTTCTGATTTAGTGTCTGGGGTACAGCTGTGAATTTACACTAATAGTATTAAATTATTTATATTTTATGTGACATATCTTTTTGTTTGTTTGTTTGCTTGTTTTGTTTTTCGAGACAGTGTTTCTCTGTGTAGCCCTGGCTGTCCTGGAACTCACTCTGTAGACAAGGCTAGCCTCAAACTCAGAAATCCGCTTGCCTCTGCCTCCCGAGTGCTGGGATTAAAGGCGTGTGCCACCACCACCTGGTGTGACATATCTTTTTAATGTAGCCTTCTTTTATAATTTATCACTTATGATAATTTGATCATAAAGTAAATTCAAGTGAAAGTTGGAAAGCTAATATGGCATGTTTAATATTCTAGATACTGTACTTGAGAAATATTTGTGCTTATTGATGAGTGCAGTATAATATAGACTTCTAGGTCAGTTGGTTGAATGGACTTGCCTAGAATTCTGGAAGCCCTGGGAGCCTCCCAGTTACCAATTACTAAATATAAGGGGTGTGGTCGTATACCTGCAATCCCAGCACTCAAGCTGCAAAAGCCAAATCAGAAGCTCAATATAGAGAGGTCAGGGCCAAGATTCTGTCTCAAATAATAGCAGTTAATAACAATGATAATAGCAATAATAATTCTTATATAACTTGGCTATAGAAAATATATGACTAATATTAAGTCCTCGAATTCTTGCTCATCATATCTGATCTCATGTTTAACATAAATACTCCAAGGGAGCAATCTTCAAGTGCCAATTTTAATTATGTATTTGTTCAGAACTGTTTTTTCTCCCTTTGGCTAAGATAATTTAATACTAGTATATTGCAGAATTCTGTTAACTCCCTGTGTGATTCAAGTAGAAGCCATGACAAAAGCAAGCAAACAAACAAACAAACAAACAAACACCAGCAATCTTTCTTCATGAGGTATTTAGTTAAAGAAAGGCTTAATGTTGTGACCAAAACAGAATCCACACAGTATAGCTAACTCACTATAGAACATCTTGATACCTCCTCCTCTCTTTTGAGTTCAGGCTCCTTCCTATGTGTTCCTGAGCACTAGGTCCACACTGACAGAAGAGGGGAAAGGAAAGTGTGAGAGGGAAAGAGAATAAAACAGACTGGGAAGAGGTCCAGGAGAGATGAGGAAAGCAGGGAGGAGAAGTAGAGTGGTTTGGAATAACAGAAGATTTCATTTGTAAGAAGGAGTTACTTGGCCTCTAGCGAATGACTCAAAGTAACTTGAAAAGGTTCAATCCACCATATTCTTCTTGGATAACTGGATGACATTTACAATAACACAGTGCTCCTGATGGTCCTGGTAATGTACCTCATGTTGCAAAGAGAAAAAAGCCTTAGGAATCTGTGTGTTGTATTGGACTCGGCAGATTATATAGGAGATGGGTGGAAGGTGTATAGGGAAATAAGAGGATGGCAATGAATCTGAGAGGAATTAGTGGGAGGAACGGGATGGATGTGATCACAATCTAGTGTATGCATATACGACATTGTCAGAGAGTGAATAATATATTTCAGAAAAGGAATCATTACTCTCAAAGCCTACCAAAGATGTCTTTTCTCTAATCCACTTCATCACTGCTCCTGTGATGTTTTCTTATCACCAATTTCTTGAAACTCTTTCCTGTGACTCCTGAGAACTTATCTTATTGACTGTTTTTTCCTTTACATGAAGGTTCCTCTTCATTTTCCTACTGGCTTCTCTTAATTAACTGACCTTGAATAATGTGTCCCACAGTCATATTCTTTTTCTTTATTATATTCTTAAAGCTCATTTCATGTTCATCAAATAGTTAGAACATTGTTATGAATATTTCAATTATTAAGTAGTAAAACATAAAATGCAAAAGATTACATCAATATGCATATAAAATATGAACCAAAAACCCTCTATAATGAATGGTAGTATTAACATTCTCATGAGGTAAAAAAAAAAAAAAACAACAACAAGCAAAATGTAAGCAAAATTACATTAATATAGTAAAATTTCCATTTAGGGGTAAGTGGTATAAAATAATCTTTTGTAGGATGTAGGAACTAATTATCTCAATTTAGAACTTGGGTAAGTTAAAGACATCTGAAAAATAATAAAACAATGATGATCCAGAGAAAAATATCTGAAAAATTTGTAAAAATACATTTGGAATACATACCTGGCTTATTTATAGAAAGGGTATTAAGAATGTAGCCCAATGACACTTCCGGAGGATCCTGCTATACCACTCCTGGGCATATACCCAGAGGATTCCCCAGCATGCAATAAGGACACATGCTCCACTATGGTCATAGCATCCCTATTTGTAATAGCCAGAAGCTGGAAAGAACCCAGGTGTCCCTCAATGGAGGAATGGATACAAAAAATGTGGTATGTTTACACAATGGAGTACTATTCAGTCATTAGAAACAATGAATTCATGGAATTCTTAGACAAATGGATGGAGCTGGAGAACATCATACTAAGTGAGGCAACCCAGTCTCAAAAGATCAATCATGGTATGCACTCACTGATAAGCGGATATTAGCCTAGAAACTTTGAATACCCAAGACATAATCCACATATTAAATGATGTCCAAGAAGAACGGAGGAGTGGCCCCTGGTTCTATTCAGCAGTTTAGGGGAATACCAGAATAGGGAAGTGGGAAGGGGTGGATGGGGGGATAGGGGGAGGGAAAAGGGCTTATGAGATTTTCGGGGAGTGGAGAGCAGAAAAGGGGAAATCACTGAAATGTAAATAAAAAATATATCAAATAAAAAAAAGTGTTCAATTTGAAAATGCTTCAAGAACATTCTTCCTTTGCACTCCAAAGTAAAAAAGAAGGTGATTAAACTTCATTAAAAGGGAAAAAAAAGAATGTAGCCCATAGTTTACAAGAGATAAAGCTTTGGGAAGAGCCTATACTACCATTTTTTTTCATTGTTTGCATTCTAGTCTTTCTTTTTACATAAACTTACTTCTCTAGATTCTAGTTTTCCTATTCATGAAAGAGGGTTTTTGGGGGATAAAAATTATAAACTTAGTTAGTTAAACTACTTTATGTTGTAGCATAACTTAACACCTACCAGTCAATGACCAAGCACTACCCATGTTTATGTTTCACATGGGTCAAATACTGGTCTGCTCAGATTCTAGTGCATTACGGTGTGGTGAGGCAATTCAGCTGAGAAAGGCCTTGTTATAATGAGGGGCCACTGTCTCAGTACCATGTTTCAAGAGCAGCATTGTAGGAGGTGGCACTGATGATGATAGCTTGTAGCTTTTAATTGTCTGGGCCTGAAAATGACATCTATCACTCCTGCCATCTCTAATTAGTCAGAAGTGTCCTCATGTGCAAACTGATTGCAAGCATGTATGAAAAGGCAAAAGGCATGTGTGATCATCTCTGTAGCTACCACACAATATTAACATTTTCAACCAGAATGCTAAAGCCTATGGTCCCTTGAATATAAACTCTGAAGTTTATGGACTACCTTTTATTCATCAGGCAAATTATACATGGTAAAGTTTGCTACCTTTGCTACCTAGAATAGTTCACCAATGGAAGTAACCTTTTTTTTTCCAGTATGTGTTGGAGCTGAGCTCTGGATCCAGGCCTTTGTAACTTGATGTCTCTGACGACTCATCACCTTATCTCAGTCTCCTGTGGTATTATTGCATGATAGCAACAGTTTGTGAAAGCCCAGGATGCCCTGTAAGGATGAGAACAAATCTGAAGTATGTTTTGATTATATTGAAATGCCTAAAGGAAATTGTGTGCCTTTCCCTAATAAGATAGCAGGTTATCTAAAATGCTTCATTTCTGTAGTTTTGATTGAAATTATATAAAATGATTACATAAGGTTTATTAAATAGTTTGATTTCTGGTCTTTTGATCCATTAAGAAGAGAATTTTGCAAAATATTAGGTAAATTGGGTAAAAGGTATGGGGCTCCTTCCTTATGTGTAGGGTCTCATTCTGTGAGACAGGAGAGATCCCAGGAGTCATTGGGTATGGCTGCCTGTATCTTCACCTGCTTTGTTCTTGCAGATCCTGTAGACAGCACCTCCTTGATTATCCAGATGCTTTGTTTACCTGGTACCAGCTCTGCGATCGTTTGACAATCTCAGGTGACCAGACTAAGTTACCCATGGAATCTGAAAATTTAACAACAATCACTGCAACAATCTCTGAAAATTCTCTCTTGTCCTAACATCTCCAAATTTACCCTTAATATGAGATGCTTTTCTATATTTATTTACAATGCTCACTGACTGCCTACTGTAGGCCCAATGCCATGTAAGGGCTGGCATGATGAAGATGAATGTGTTAGGAAATTCAAGGTTACAGGCCTCAAACAAAAACTGTTAGGAAATGGTTTCCATTTTCCTCCTGTATGCCAAATCACTTTCTCCATCAATTTACTTTACCTCCTTCCTAATATAACAGAGCCTTTCATTATCTGCTATGATGTTTGTGCTTGTGTTGTCTAAATCGCACCTGCTTTCAAAATACTTAGAAATATAAATTAGCTTGTTTTTCAATGCAAAAATAAACTGTGTTTTAATTTGTGATTACCTTTTACTAGTTGTAATATGATTTATTTTATATATCTGTTGTATGATAGAACATAAGCAAATGCAAGAAACAAATTGGGTGGATAATTTAGATAATTCTAATTTTAGGGGCTCAGTATTTGGGGATATTGAGCTGCTGACATCTAAAATCTATAAATATGTACAACTCTTCATTTGACAGAAATTTCTGAAAACTAAGCCAATTTCCTAAAGCAGAATTGGTATAAATTCTGTTATAAAATTTAGAGACTTCCCTCTTATAATTTTTCTTAATTATTCTTAGATTGTACATGTTAGAAATGTTTTCTAGTGTTCTCAAATACAGAAAAAAATTGCAATGAGTTAATCCATAAATGCCCTCTTGTGACAATATTCAAGAATGCAGCTGCCTTTTCTCTTTATTGTGGTCTTTTTTTTAGGGACAATGTTATATATCCATACTACATCAATTTCAGCAAGGGAAAAGGTAGACTTTATCTTGTCTGGTAAATTTAACTTATTTCATTTTTAATAAGGTGTGTGTCATCTTAAAACTTAGGCATGAAAACTGGTGACATTATCCTTTCTTGTGCTGATCAACAGCAGAAAAGCCCAGGAGTTCTTCTTGTTCACTGCTCCTGCTCTGCTTTGTTACAGGGGAAGAGGCTATTGGCCAGAGATGTGGAAGGATATGATTTGTAGCCTTTTCTTGAGAACTTCCTTGGCTAAGAAGCCATATTTCTCAAAATAATAATTGAAGACAATAAATACAAGGAGTCTTTATTCTCCTTGTAAAATATTATATAATTTCTGTCTTAATTTTGGAGTTCATAGAGAAATAACTGTTCTAATGTACACTTTAAAATAATACAGTTGAAAGACTTGCCCAAAATTCAAAGACTGACTTATTTTTATTGCCCAGTAGCCAACATAGAACGTTCTCAAAGGGTTTAAACAAATGTGCATTCAGAAGACAGGTGGTGGCAAAGGCATTCAAAAGAATTAGATATCGACTTCTTAAAATGTAAAACTAAAACTTCTTTGTTGTTTGAAGTTTAAAGTATATTACTATAGTTTCAAAACACAGAAAAAATTTTGAAAATTATTTTTTCCAAGATTAAGTTAGGAGACACAAATGATAAGATTTCTTCATAAAATAATAAACACAGAATGTTGAAATTAGCCAATGAGAATAGTAACCAATGTGACTGTGTTTGGATTACTTTTCCTGTGTTTAAATGTTACTTTTTAAAGAGTAAAACATTAATGTGTGTGTGTGTGTATGTCTCTGTGTTTGTGGGGGGGGTGTATCTGTGTCTCTGTGTATGTGTCTGTGTGTATGTCTCTGTGTTTGTGGGGGGGTGTATCTGTGTGGCTGTGTATGTGTCTGTGTGTGTCTGTGTGTCTGTGTGTGTGTGTACATGTGCATTCGTGCATAGCACATACTCATGTATGACTGCCTAGGTGTATGTAGTTCAATATGTACTTTAAGTGCCAGCACAGTTCAGAAGTAGGCATTGAATCCCTGAAATTGTAGTTATAGGCAGTTGGGTGCTGTCTGATGTAGGTACTGGTAATCCAACCTGTGTCCTCTACAAAAGCAGCAAGTGCTTTTGATGGCCAAGCAAGCTATCTCTCTTTCTCTAAAACCATCAGGGTTTTAGAGAAATTAACAAGCTCTTTTTAAAAAATAAAATATTTTACTTAAGAAAGGGTCTTACATCTCAAGCTAGACTTCAACTCACTCTGTAGCCAAAACTCCTGACCTCTGGCCTTTATTGCCCAACTGTTAAAATTAAAACAAATCTATTTGTAGAAGAATTTTAATCCACAACGTGGCTGCTCTGGCAAGGGATCACATCCATAGACCTTTTAGGGCTGTGTGATCCTGTTGGATACAGACAAGTCCTTAGTACAAACCTTTAACCCCTAACAGCTGGTTTCAGTGCAGTGCAATGCAGTTCAGTCAGTTGATAGTGCTGACGGTGGAATTGAGCTGAATTGAGAGATCTCTTGCTTTCTCTTGTGGAGAGAGAGAGAGAGAGAGAGAGAGAGAGAGAGAGAGAGAGAGAGAGAGAGAGAGAGAGAGAGAGAGAGAGAGAGAGAGTTAGTTTACTGTGCATTTTACAGAGACAAGTCACAGATAAAGACAGAAAAAGTCAGAAAATGAGGAGGATCCAGAAGATTAGACCAGATTGCCAGAGTTAGTTTGAAGCCAAGCAGAGCAATTCAGTCAGAAACCAAGAGAAGTCAGTTTGAATCAATCAGCTTGAAGAGGAGTTTGGCCAAGAACAGTTTATTTGAACCAGACATAATTCAGAAAGAGCTAGAAAGGGTAAGTTTATTCAGCAGTAAATCTCCAAGATGACAATTACATCTGGTGAATAAAAGTTACTTTTACATCTATGTTTTTATGACATTGGTAATCAAACCCAAAATCTTGTGAATGTTAGACATGCATCATCATGTAGGACTCATTACCCACAAGATTCACAAAATGTATAAGGCTGGGAAGATGGTCACCAGTTAAGAGCACTTGTTCCTCTTGCAAAGCAGCTTGCTTTTGTTTATGATATCCACGTGGTGTCTCACAAATGCCTGAAATCCAGTTCCAGGGTGTCTGACACCCTCTTCTGAGGTACCAGTCATGCTTGCAGCACGTGTATGTGTGTGTGTGTGTGTGTGTGTGAAAGGAAAACTCTCATACATCCCTTTTCCTTATTGGGGACTGACAATAATAGTTTGTTTTATCAACAGCAAAAGTTTAAATCTCTGATGTGTACTTAAAAAAAAAACCTCACAATATATATTGTGGCAAGATGTTCATATATCAGTTCACATTGATATAAACTCATAGCTATTTTCTTTCCCTTTAAAACCAAAAAGAAGTAGTATATAGATGTGATTAAATTGCATAAGCAATAATAAACAATTTCAATATTGTAAATTTTATTTGTAATTATATAATTAAGCTAATTTTTAATTAAATATTCTTCATAATTAAACATGACAGTAAATAGCAGATTCACCATTATCTTATGAGGGTAATATAGTCTTAAGTTTTACAAAGTCTGATCATTAGCAAATGGGACATAGAGTGAGCATAATGCAAATTTGTGATCTGTGCTGGAACCAGAATCACAGTCGTCAGAGGACACTCCCTGACACTGAAAATGGGACCCTACCTAGGTATTCATATCCTCCTGTAGAATAACCTTAGGAACGACGGATCCTGAAAACCCTATTCTTTTGGAAATGGACACAAACAACTGAATAAAATATTGTTTCTCACCAGATCTTGCAATTAATTATGTCATTTCATTTTAAAAACCACATAGGAATCTTAAACTGAAATTTGTCATGAGAAACTGATTGAGAATTGTAAAATTTGAAAAGATGCCCCAGAAGCAGCTCATGAGCACCCACCCTGGCTGAGGTACTGTAGGATCTAGGAGAAGGAGAGTCAGTTTCTCTTAAGGCCATGGCCATGTTATGGTGACCACACTATAATGAGTATGGTAGCTCCATACTCATTAGTACATAGGCAGCACATTTACTGGATCAGTGTTTTTTTAAAGAACAATGAGTTGGAAACAACTGGGGAATAGTTTGGGAAGAGTGAATTCAATCAAAATACATAGTGTGAATACATGAAATTTTCAAATAATTTATTAAAATACTGTATTTTTATTTTTATTTTTAGCATTATTCAACTTTTATAAAGGATAGAATAACAGCAAAGGTTTCCCCAAACCCAAGTTGTCCTTACCGTGCTCCTTTCCCTGTTTTGCATACATTTCTCCGGTACTATTCTGATCAATTCACTCTCCAAATCTAGAATAGTCCTACTCTTCACCATTAGCAATCCCATCTTGTTGATAGTGTCTTCATTTGTGGCATCCTGTACCTACTCTAGTCCTTGCTATTACCACCAAGAAGCACACAGTGAATTATTTCTCCAGATCACAGACTTTGTACAACATAAACACAGTGAAATGCCTCCTGTGGAGTTCTAACTACCTGTAACTCCTACTTAACTTTTTATGCCTGTTTCCTCCGTTTTGTCTGTACAGGACAAATCAGTGGTCACATGGGTCATTGTCTACTCTGTCAAACACTGCAAATTCCTTTTACATTTACATTTATATTTAAGGGCTTACCAGTATGGGTTTTTCTTCTATAACAGTGCTTCCCAACCTTCCACAAACTGTGACTCTTTAATACAGTTTCTTCAGCTGTGGAAAACTGTAACTATATAATTATTTTTGTTTCTACTTCATAACTGTAATTTTGCTATGGTTATGTATTATAATGTAAATAAATACCTGTGTTTTCTGATCTAGGCAACCCCTGTGAAAGGGTCATTCAAAGCCCCACCAAGGGGTCAGTTGAGACCCCTATTCTATTTCTTCTATCACGAGTCTATTCTTGCTGTCTCCTGGAGTGCAGCATGTGTGTCAAAACTACATACTTTTGGTTGCCTCTGTACAAAAAGTTAGGAAGAGTTTATTTGATGATAAGTTAATCACAGCTGTGTATTCTATCATCCTGTGAGCTACATGAGGCTGTAACTGTTTCTGCATGCTAGTGAGTAATTAATTAATAAAGAGTTCCACCCTGCCAGGCCTATGCAACACTCCTTCCAAGTATCTGGTAAAGCATGACTCTGAAAAGTTAACCAAATATATTTATGTATATAAAACTCCCTATTACATAATGCCAATTTACAATGATAAAGTCTTATCCCAATCATCTAACCTCTCTAAAACACCAGAAATACACTGGAAGCCATCTGGATATCCGTGTCCCTTCTCTGCTCCACAGAGCCTCTTGCCCCCCCCTTTCTCTCTCTCTTTCCCTCTCTCTCCACCCTTCACTTCCCTTAGCTCCTCCTCCTCTCTCTCCCCTCCAATCACTGACCTCTCACTGTCTCAATGTGAATAGGTAGGAAATACATTGCAACACTGCATCAGTGTGGTTGGCCATTGATTCCATCAGATTGGTAGCTCTATGACTGCTCACTACTGTGGCTGGCTGTTGGTTCCATCAGTCAGAACGCTCCATGAGACTGCCACTATTTGCTTAACACTGTAGACCAAGAGCCTATATTTCAGTACCATACAGGGTATTTTTGAGTGATATAATTGTTATTTCCCTCCCTCTTGTGGGGAAATTATTCTGTTTAGTTTTTCTTTAGGATGATCTGTGTCTGTACCATATTTTCATGTTTTTCCTTCTTCCTAATTCCAAACTTATCCTCTTGCTTGCCAGACAACATAGCTGTCTCAACACAACTGTGCCACCCATTGGCCTCTTTTATGGTGCACATCATACTCCAGCTCAAGTTTCCACTGGGGGCTCTTTGACCCTGTTAGCCTCTTTTTTTGAATTAGATAGAACCATAGATGTCTTTAGCAAGGTTCTTTCTTATGTGTAGGCAGAGCACTCATGCATGTGTGTGTACACTAAGTTCTCCCTTTTATTTTCAGTATTGTCCAATCATTCAGAAAAATCCCTTCTACTTCTATTCCTTTTAGGAATTCCTCTCCTTTCTTTCTTCTCTTCCTCTCACTCAGCTTCTTAATAATTTTTAGTAGAATACTGTACTGGCTGGTTTTGTGTCAACTTGACACAAGCTGGAATTCTCACAGAGAAAGGAGTTTCAGGTGAGGAAATGCCTCCATGGGATCCAGCTGTAAGGTATTTTCTCAATTAGTGATCAAGGGTGGGAGGCCCCCTTATGGGTGGTACCATCCCTGAGCTGGTAGTCTTGTGTTCTATAAGAGAGCAGGCTGAGCAAGCCAGGGGAAGCAAGCCAGTAAGAAACATCCCTCCATGGCCTCTGCATCAGCTCCTGCTTCCTGACCTGTTTGAGTTCCAGTCCTGACTTCCTTTAGTGATAAACAGCAATGTGGAAGTGTAAGGTGAATAAACCTTTTCCTCCCCATTGTCTTTCTTGGTCATGATGTTTATACAGGAATAGAAACCCTGACTAAGACAAATTTCTGATTCTGACCATAAATGCATTCAATGTTTCAGAAATATCCATATTTTACCTAAAAATTTATAGATTATATCTTCCTGAGAGATCTTGCACTTACCAAACCAAGATGCACATATACTTTTAGATTATAATTCCTAATAAAGCCTAAAATTCTACAGTGCTTGCAATGACACTGTGCACTTCACCCATTTTACAGGGTAAAGTTGTATAGCTTCAGTAAATGGACAATCTAATGAGTCAATGGACTTCCTGCTAGATGGCCATAAAAATTTGTAGTACTATATTCAATGTAATAATTTACTATGGACTTAGCAGGAAAAACATCAAAGGTAAAAAGAAAATAAGGCTTTCTATGATTTTAGATTTATTACAACCATTTGTACTTAGTGTGCAAAATTGTGATGATAAAATAAATAATAGGTATGCATAATAACATAAAACAATAAAATATCAATTATAATATGTAAATTGAAGAATTAAACTGAAGAATTAATTTAGAACTGGATGAAAAATTTAAATTATGTGTAAAATTTATTGAGCCAGATGCCACTTTAAATTAAACTTCCTTCATAATTTTGTAGTTTATAAGTGAATTGTGAAAAATTTATTTTAAAAAACCCAGACTTTTGTTCAATCTGTGGATATACACCAAATAATTCTTAAAGTCAAAAACTAATTTATTAAAATGATATAATATGAATAGCTACTTCTTAGAATATTCATGTGATATAATATTTTATGCTTATTGAAGCTAATATAATATTACTTAGATACTATTTAAATTTTAACAGTAAGTTCAATATTCTATGAAGAAATTGTGATTAAAATCATTTTCATATTTACAACATGAAAACTAAGAAGCAGATGATTTACATCTGAACATGATAATTTCTATAATTTCCATAAGATATATTAGCACAACTTGTAGGGAAAGGGAAATTTACCTACCACTGAATTCTAGTAATCAAACATTTAGTGGGATCAATTTGACATCCATTCTACAAACAATACACAGTAAAGAAGACGGAATCTTCACATTTTTGAAGTATGAAAAAAATTAGACAGAAAATTTGGATATGCATTTTTAAACAAAGGGAAACAAAAAATGCTGTTTTTTAATAAACGCTCGCATTCATTAATCAGATAACTCCTTTTTTCAAGACTTTACTAACTCTTCATTGTTTTATTTTGTTAGGGTTGGGTTGGGCATTTTGTTTGTTGTTCATTTTGGTTTTGCTTTGCTTTGGTTTTAAGACTTGGTGTTGTGGTGCCCTGGCTGGCCAGCTGTAACTCTCTCTAAAGGTCACAGGCATGCCTTACCATAGTTCTCCTGAGATCGAGTTACTAATTTAACATTTCATTTTATTTTCATACCTAAAAGGAATTCTAATTAAATGATATTTGATTTTTTTATGCTGCATGTTCTGTACCATAATAGTATTTTGAAGTGCATGTTTTGTTTTCTGAATCTAAGTAGTATAAAGCAAAAAGAAGTCATCTTCAACTGCCTAAGACATGGGTCCTTCCAGCGGGAAGATGTCCATTCTGCAGCTCATAAATATCTCTATGCCGTTCTGCTCTGCTTCTAGGCTGCTGGTGTTCTGGTCCAAAAATGGAATGGAAATAAGACAAAATTCATGGTGGTTATCTGAACAATTGTCAGATAAACTTGGGGGAAATTTCTATCTCCAAATGTTCTTTTTATGTCAGCTTAACAAACCTCCAACTAATGTAAAATTCAGTTACATTAAATATTTTAAAGATTATAGCATTAAGGCATATAGCATACATGTTAAATTAATATCTTCCTTGTTTAATTAGTGAATAATATGCCTTTGGGGTATTTCTTAGCACAGTTCTGTTTGTCTATACTAGGCAATTGCGGTTGGGGATTTAGCTCAGTGGTAGAGCGCTTGCCTAGCAAGAGCAAGGCCCAGGGTTCAGTCCTCAGCTCTGTTAAAAAAAAAAAAAAAGATAAAATATACTAGGCAATGATCTTTTGCTGCATGTGTAGCAGAGGATTGCCTTATCTGGCATCAATGGAAGGAGAGGTCCTTGATCCCGTGTAGGCTTAATACCGCAACAAAGGGGGATGCTAGAGCAGTGAGGTAGATGTGGGTGGGTGGGTGGGTAGGGGAACACCATCATTAAAGAAGGGGGGAGGGTGAGTGGGTTGCAGAGGAAGGACAACAGTGAAATGTAAATAAATAAAATAACCAATAACAATTTCTGTTAAATAATGAAGGACCTGAAGGGATGGCAACTCCATAGGAAGATCAATAGTGTGAAGTTGCCTGGATTATTGGGAGGTTTCAGAGGCTAAGCCACCAACCAAAGAGCATACAAGGGATTGGGAGGTCCCCAGCATATATGTAGCATATGACTTCCTTATGTGGCCTCAGTGGGAAGTTATTCAGGCCTTTGATCAGTAGAAGCATTTTAATCTTTATAAATCTTAAAATCCCCCAAACCATTTCTCCAATATTTAGCAAATCTACTCTGAACTAAACTGAAATAAGGTTACATAAATAACCAAATAACATTTAATTCCAAAGCTAAGCCTTATTTGTGACTTTGAAATTACCAGTGCTTACAATCAGCACTCATATACAAAATTCTCCATTTGTGAAATTACTTATATCGTTAATTTAGAAAGTATGTTATAAGAAAGGAAGAATAAACCAAATTTTGGATTCATATATCATGCTCATTTATCCCACAAATAATCTGTTTAAACATTATTAGGTGACAAGCATTATTTTCTAAAGATTTATAATTAGTTCCATTTTATATAATTCATTTGTTTTCCTTTATAATTCTTAAGATATATAAGCAATGCATTTTTAAACTATTTTTGGATTCAATATATATACAATATATTTGTACAATATATATTGTATATTATATAATATATTTTAATCATATATTTTACTATATATGTATATTTTAATGATTAAAATTATTTATTTTATTTTATGTATTGAATATTTTGCCTACATGTGTGTATTCATACCACATACATGCATAGGAAGCACAAACACCACAAGAGGGCATTGAGTTCCTGGGACTGTAGAAACAGATGGTTGTGAGCTGTTATATGGGAGCTGGAACTAAACCTGAGACATCTGCAAGGGCAGTTATTACTCATAACTATGAGGTGAGCCATCTCTTTCAGCCATATCTATGTTTCAGTTACTGGGTTTATTCTGTAATATTGTGAGTAAATAGTTGTGAAGCAGCATAAAGATTTAATATTGCCAGAGTTCATATCCTTAGATTAAAACATGTTAGTCAACCTGTGGAGAAGTTAGGGCTAAAAATTGGTATATGGGTGTAGATGGATAGAACGGCACATGGATAACCTTGAACAAAACTTGCAGTTGTGCTCTGTCTGCTGTAGTAATCATTCTTTTGTATAAAAGTAATATCAGTTTTGCATCAAGGAGAGGACTAATAATTAGCCTGGTGGAGGACATCATAAATATATATATATATATATATATATATATATATATATATATATATATATATATGATACATATGTATATGTGTATATATATTCCTTATTGTCAAATAATTTATTTTTAATTTTAAATATGGATTTAGAAAGTCATCAGAAAAGAAGAGAATGATTAAATACAGAAAATATTTTGCTTATATATCAAAGGATGATAATGGCAATAATAAGTACAAGAAAGATAAATGTGTGCATTTCCCTTTTTAAATCTTTTTCTATAGTGATTTTTAATAATAATAATATTTATTTATTTATTTATTTATTTATTTATTTATTTTATATGAGTGCTCTATATTCACGCACACACCCAGAAGAGGAAATAAAATCCCTTTACAGATGGTTGTAAGCCACAATGTAGTTGCTGGGACTTGAAGGCAGAATCTCTGGAAAAGCACCCAGTACTTTTTACCTCTGAGCCATCTCTCTGACCCCAACATTATTTTTGAGAGAGAGAGAGAGAGAGAGATTTAGTCTAAGAACTTTGCCCATATTATTTGTTTTTAGTATAGAAGGAAAATAATAGAACTCTTGAGAGCACAACGTTTTATGAACCACAAGATTTTTTTATTTATTGCAGTAATATGTATCATATTGCTTGTAGTAAGTCTAATCAAGGAATTTCATTACAAAGCTACCTATAATTTAGTGTACTTAAATCATAAATGTGGCCTCATTTAACTGCTGACAAACTAGTCTCATTGATAGGCACAGTGTGGTTGAAAGAAGGATCTTCAAAAGTTTATAGCTTTATTTTTTTCAAGTACCACAAACTAATAAGCAAAACATATGAATTAGATAAAATACTTCATTAAGTTACTTTTATTGGGTGAGTCAATGTGATATGATTACATTTCAGAGAAATTTAATTTCGCATCACATAAAATCACATTGATGTTTGGTTATATTTTCTCTTCTGGTGATGTAGCCATTCAAAGTATTTTATTCCTATCAAAGCAGAGATAATATGTCATTTTCATCAAAGCTAATCATAAATTTTATTTTCTTAAGAGTCTTTTGGAGAGATCACATTGCAGGTCTGTATAGGAGACTCTTTAAAGTACTCTTGGGTCTTGGGTTCTAATTAGAAGAATCCCATCCAAACTTAGAGCTTTGATGCAATAATAGGTCATAGAAACCAAAACACCCATATTTGGTTTATGAAGCTTTGCCTGAAGCCATGGAACACTGATATTTTAGGAAGGTGCTTTATAGTGTTGAACACGTAATTGGCTATTCATTACTTAGATGGCCAGCCCTATACTGGCTGGTAGCAATTTGTGTAACTCATGTAAATGCTTAAATGCTCCCTTTCAAATGGCATAAAACTCGAATCACTACGTAAACTAGCAAATGATAGTTGCTCGCTCTCTTCTTCATGGTTCCCTTTTATTGATTAAGAAAAGGTAGGTGAGCACCACAGATGCAGAGTGTTGGCTGTTAAGAATGCGTGTTTACAGGTGTGCAATACCCCGAGGATGGGTAGAATGGATCCTGGCTGCAGGTGCAGGCTGTGCTAAACAGGACTTCTCTTCCCTCTAATCACTTCCCTCCTTTATCATGCCTTCGGATTATCTCAATTCGCATTAAGTATCACTTGTGCATAAAGCATATACAGTGTACTATATTTATTTAGATATACATGTGACTAAGTCTTTTATGAATAAAACCCAAAACGCATTCACATGAGAAAATAGGGTGGTTTAATTTAAATATTTTAGGAGCGCTAGAATACTAATAAACATCTGGGAGAACAGATAAAACTGGATAAATGTTTAGCCTTGTTATGAGTAACACGCTAGCATACGATTAGGTTTATAATGGTTGTAATTTAACAAAACTGTTGTATGAAATATTTTGTTTAACATTCATTAGAAACTGTTAATGCACTTGTGTTTTTCATGGGCTAATTTTTTTTTGCAGCAGACGCACATTATTAGTATAATACAAATATGCTAAAAAGCAAACAGTTTGGTGTTAAAATGTTTTAAGTAGGATTGTGAAAAGAAATTTTACACCAATCTTCATTTTTTTTCCATTTTTACAGGAAAATTTTTACCACAAATTCCATATTTTAATGATATTATACCAACTCTATTTTTTAAACTCATTTTGTCACTGTTTTGTAACAGAAACACTGTAAATATTATAGATGTGGTAAACTATTATACTTGTTTTCTTATAAATGAAATGATCTGTGCCAACACTGACAAAATGAATTAATGTGTTGCTAAGGCAACAGCCACATTACATGCTTTCTCTTTCACAGTAGGCAGCAGAGCATATGGTTTTCTCTTAATGGAATGCTAGCTTCTCATTAACATACCAGTAGCAGTGTCAGAACTTACAAGCCAGCATAACAGGGAGATGGAAAAACTTATAAATTAGACCCTTTCCGTACTATTGAGAGGGAAATGACTGATGTTCTAAGGTACAATATTTAGCTAATACTGTGCCCTTTTCTGCACCTTCTTTCTACAAAAAGAAACTTTTTTTTCTTGTAATAAATATAAATATTGAAGTGCAAATAATTTTTACTCTGCTCCTCAGAGTGATTGGCACCCCGGTTTTGATAACTCTTCCTTAAAATAATATTTCATTGCATTATATTGTTACCAGTATATTGAAAACAGCTGTATTTTCATAGTCCTGTTTCGGTACAGTGAAACAGTTTAGCAATAGAGCAAATTTTCGTGTCTTTATTGAAAAAAGCCATCATCAGGTAAGCACAAATGAGGATAAGAAGAGAACCATTCATCTTCAGGAGGCTAAAAAAGCCTGGTCCAGCAACAAAAGTGGGGGCTTCCAAGAGGCTGCAACTGGTAGTAGAGGAAAGAGAAGATTTTTTTTTTTAATTCCATGCCATTGTATAGCTTGGATTGCATTTATCTGTCTCATAGTAAACACAGTGCCTTGGATTGTTCACCTTTTTGTCAAGTTTCTTCTCACTGAGAATTCTGCTGTTTTGTAGAAGGGATATATATGATCAGTTATCATGTTTGATGAGATACATTCTGAAATCTGAAGGCCTCCCAGCTTAGAAATTACACTTGAATGTGCATGGTCACAGGAAGTGATATTGACATCACATTCTGTTCCAGGAACTCCATAGGTGGAGTGGGCTTATCATTTGTTTGTTTTCATAACATTTAACTATACTTAAATTTATAACAAAACAAAAGTGAAATAAAAAGCCCTGTTTATATAGTGACCTGTTTTCCAGCATTGCTGTAGAACATGTCAGAAAGAAAGGATGCATATTAGTGTTCGCATAAAACTCTTGGAAGAAAACAAAGCAGGCTGACAGTTCAGCCTGAAGACTTCAATGAATATATTAGTTCAATTAATTAGATAAAATATTTTACTCCTAAGAGTCTAGTCATTTACATGCTTCATTCCTTAATATTGCAGATGGCCTCCCTTAAGTTGACAGGTAACAATGGATAGTAGTAATATCTTTAAAGGAATGTAAGGAATATATTAAAATACAGATAATATAATAGTTTTAACCATGAAATGAAAATATAAGCCAAATCATTAGAATCTTAAACTAAATCATTTATATTTGTAACCTTTTACAAATTGTCTTTCACTCTTTGAATTTTGATGATCACCTAATTTTAGATTATGCGTGACTTAGCTTTTTCTATGAATGCCTAAAGACAGACCTGCAAGGCAATGTGTAAACATCTGAGTACAGAGGTATCATTATCCTAATATTCTAGGAAGTGAACCTCGGTGTTTAAATTGTGAAACTCACTTATTTTCCTTCTGCAAAGAGATAAACTAATCCTGTTTACCCTTTTCTTTCCCATACACAAGGAAGTAGGTTTATTTCCTAATCTTTCTCTTTTTATTTCTTGCCTCAAAAAATTGTCATTATTTCCAAAGTAATAGTAAATACTTTGGAAATCAAGTTACCATTGTTAATTCGGGCTTAATGTAGTTATTATAAACTTAATTTAAAGGAGCTCTACAACTCATACTTTTGAGTAGCAAATATCAAAATAACCACAGCCAATGCTGGAGATTTACAAATGCCAATGAATACAGATTTGAAAAATAACAGCACACACACTTGAATCCCAAAAGAGCCACAAGTAATAATAATGGGTCATACCCCTTTCTAAAACCATAATGAAAATGGGTGAAAAGCCCCTGACTCACAGTGTAATTTTGAAACTACTGAATCAGCCCCATGTCCACATTCAAGTGTTGGAAGAAGCGACCATGTCAAGTCAAGTCCAGCATAATAAGCCTGATACTTGACTTCAGACACTATCAATGTAAGGTGCCACTGATCTGGACACCATCTTTGGGAGGCTGCCAGCGCTTCTGCTTTGGCTTCTTGGTGTCCTCTGTGAAGGGAGCCAATTAAGATCACGAGATAGGAGATGGTAATAATAAACTTCTAATGATGTTCCTGACTGAAAAGAGGTAATTAAAATGTGAATACAGAAGACCCCAGCTTCTGTCAGTTCAGTGCAGCTATTACACTGACAATGACCATGTTTTGTTTTTAAAAGAAGCTAGGGTTGTAACTAATTTAATACAGAAAGAACTGCTTTGAAAATTATGTTAGATCTGATTTGGTTGTAGCCTTGACAGAATTCAGACAACCACTGCCTCTTTAATGGTCAATATTCACTATTTAGTGGTTCTCTGAAGCATCCTCCACCTCTCCTCTCAAGCTGCAACCTCTGCAGCAAGGATTCTTCTGTTGTTGTACTTCACTAGAACTATGTCTTAGCATCATCATGGGCTTGGTGAAAGCTAAGACTGTTTTGAAAAGAAGACAATTAATTGGAGAGCAAAGGAAGCCAGTTCTCTTATCACTTGATCTGGTCACGGACATAAGTGCTTCACACGTTTTCTATCCCCTTACTCTGCTGCCCAAAGCTTTCCTGTCCACCTGCCCTGCTTGGCTCATCAATTTTCTGTGGGCCGATTGAGTTCCTTTAAGCCTGTCCACTGAAAGGTGGTGATAGCTCTCTGAGCAAAAGAAAGAGAGACAGAAACAAGAGTGCTGCTCCGGGCCTTTATCTTGATCACACTGTTTGTTTTCCCACTGATGTCTGTAATAAAACAAAGAGGATTTAATCGTGTTAAACAAAAGCCTGTTGGTACCCAGAGGAAAGGCATTTAACTCTGTTCCAAGTCTGGGAGTTTCAGATTTCTTGTCTTCCTCTTTGCCGATCCACCAGGCTGAGTTTCTTACCTGGGGCTTAAAATTGTGAGGTGTGAAACTCTTCTTTTGTTTTGACAGGTGCTCTTTGCTAAACATCAGCCTAGCTTTCCATGGTGATAATACACAGAAGGAGGAAAAAACTTCAGAGAAGCTAATGACTGCAGTTACTCAACTTCAGCTTTAATGGGTTTTATTAGCTTCCCTCCTTGGAGTTTTTTAGTATAAAGTGGGAAAACAAATTGGGCTGATGGAAAGAGTGTGAAAAGAGAGCAGTTAAGAGAAGGCCCAGGAACTCTCTCCATCCCAGAAAGCCAAGAAGAGAGGAGAGGTGAGGAAAATGGCTTTGAAAGAGCATCATGATAGAGGAGTGTACTGGAGGGAAGAAAGCAAAGAAGGAACAACTTGGAATTTGGCCAATGAGTCCTAGACAAGAGTCTTGCTTTACATCACAGTCCAAAACAGGAGACTGGAACTTGACAAACTACTAGGACACATTTCTGTCTCGGTTCCTCAGGAAAGTGATCTGTGGGAATAGGAAGTTTCAGTGAGTGGCCTGAGCACACCTTGATGAGTTCCTTGTCTGATCACTCCCTTACAGTGTCTACAAAAAGTTCTTCCTGTGCGGAAGGAATTATGCCCTTGACAGTCTCTACTTGTTATTTTTCTCACCTTCAACCAAGATACTCTTGCTTTGGGTACCCTCTATGGAAGAGAGGATGTCTTCCAGAGACTCGCACTGAAGGTCTGGAAGGTGTTCCAAGAGAAGAACACTGAACCCATAGGTGAAAAGATAGAGCTGTTTGACACATTGTCCTCAATCCAGAGAGTGCCATTGTGTTTCTCAATGACTAAAAGAAAACATCTCCAGTTAATAGGATGGCTCAGTGAAGAAAGGCACCTACTCTAACTCTTAAATCCCCAAAGCCCATACATATAGTGTAAGAGGAAAATCAACTCCTACAAGTTATCCTCTGACATCTACAAGCCTGTTATGAGCATAAGCACTCTCTCACAGACACCCAAGAGAGCCCATGACCAAGCACACATAAACGTTGTCACAAAGCAAAAAATAAATAAAAATCATTAAATACATTTAAAAGAAAACAAGTGTTATTTATTTTGACTTTATACAATCTATAAAAGCCATCTTTACATAAGACAGGTGAAGGAAATAAGTGTGGATTTCTCAAGGACAAAGTCTAGTAGGCAAGTCCCCCACCCCAAAAAAAATTCAAGAGGTGGAAGAGATGCCCAGTTCACCTGAATATTTTTTGAGATGAAGTTGTTTATACTGCAAATTCTCATCTTTTACATGTATACACAGTAGCAACAAGAAGATAGCAATTATACTAATTACCTTAGAATGCTTACAGCACTCTATAAGTTGTAATGTTAGCTATCATTACTCAAAAATCTAGTCTTCATAGATTTGTGCATTAATTCACTGAGCTTTGTTTCCTTCCTGTGTATAACTCCAAGCACTGATTGCTGGTTCCCCAGGGCTTTCCTGGAGTCCAGTTACTTCCTTCTCTATTTTATCTCCTCAGAAAGCCATTCTAATTTCTGCTGTTCACCATACCTTGTAGTCCTAAAACAACTAATTGGACAGCTTGGTTTTCCTCTACTCTCAGTTCAGGTCTTAAAACAAATGAAAGTATTTATATAGCTGCTTTTCATGAAGTCTAGAAGAATTCCTTCTAGAGAGAGGAAGCTGGGAGTCAAAGAGAGATGAACCTAGGAGTCACAGGAAAAAAAAAAGGACTCTGCTCTTCTTTTGTGTGTCTACTGCTCCTCATGACTTGGGCACATCATCTTTCTCCTACACTGGAAGCAGCTGGACTCAGTATCTCACTCAAGATGCGTGCTATCTGCAGCTAATGTCTGGGTTTGGGTGCCCTGAAAGGCACTCATTCCGCAAGCCTGCAGTTTCCATCTCAGAAGAGAGAAAAGTCATGAGCCTAAAAAGTTCTTATACCAAAGTTTTATTTGTTCAGTGCAGTTCCTTCAAAAGTTTATGAAACTACACCTTTAAAAAACATAAGGACCATTTCTTTGGAGATGGAGGCAAATGAGAAAACATAGGAAAAAAAGCTAGGATTAGTTTACCCTATCGAAGGTAAATAAAACTAAGCAAATTGTAAATAAGTTCTGATTTGTAAATTCAATAGCCAGTATTAAGGAGACAAAAGAAGAAAATAAATTTAAAAAACAAAACAAAACCAGAAACCCTGACTTTTTTCCTGGTTGTAATATATTTAATTGTGTAGCTCTATTTATTCATGATCCTGACGTGATATCCTTCATTTTAGCCTTAAAAATAACAGTTAAGACTAGATAGCAAGAGGATGAGAACATTCAAGTACCAATTTCCTAGTTGAAATCATTCAAACACATGGCAATGACCTTCAACACAATCTTAATGCTGAGAATGTCTACTCATTGTTTTTTGTTAAAAATATCCCAACTACATAATACCTCTGACAATGGAAGAATTTAATTCAAAGAAGTACTGTTTCTCTAAAGTCCTTTCTTTTGACATTAAAATATTTGAGTTGGTTCATTTTATGCTTTTTAATTTACTTATGTTTTATAATTTGATTCTCATGGACACTTAAGAGTCTTGTGCTGATTCCAGCAGGTTGGGCATTTAAAGAAAGAAGAGCAACAAATAAAAAAGCAAATTTCAGTGTTTAGAGAAGAGTGAGTCTAGTCCCTGCTATCTGCAGCTAATGTCTGGGTTTGGGTTCTCTGAAAGGCACTCCTCATGCCTGGAGTTTCCATCTCAGAAAAAATGGTTTTACACTGTGTAGCCTTGCAGAGGGTCCAGAAGTGTTAATGTAGGACACACAAATTATTTTGTTAGGCTGCCATCTGCTGGAGTCAGGAAATCAAGGACTTACATTGGAAGTTATTTGATTCATATAACTTTTTATCTTTTCTAAATTTGAAGTGTAGCATAGACTATTTTCAAATGGTCAGATGATCTGCAACTCTTAAGCAGTCCGGTAAGACAATACGAAATACAACTTTATCTATAATGTAAAAATACAGACCCAAGCAGAGTTTTGTCACACTGGCTTGTGACCTCTTTTAGCTCCTTTCAGTTATTAGTTTCTATGACTTCCTTAACTTAAAAAAAAAAAAAGTGCTGCTAAATTCTCCGTGTTAGAAAAACAAGTTATTTTTATATTCATAATGATAAGAATTCCAACACTAGAAAACTTTTTTTTTTAAATAAGGACTAAACTCGTTTTCCCCAGTGATAGCTAAGACAGGCACAATTTTTTGCTCTCACTGAAGCAAGCTTATCAGAATAGTTCTTGCTGCTCATGGCCAGTTTAGATGCTTTTTCTCTTGGTATTTTCCCAGCCTAACTTTTTTAAGAGATTACAGAAGGCAACTACTCGAAACCTTCTTTTTTATCTTTATCATTCCCTAGCTGTGTGACCTTGAGCAAGTAACGTGGGCCCTTTTGGCTTCCTCCTTATCTGTAAATTGCAGATGATAGTCTTCATCTAAAAGAGACAACAGGTAATCCTGAATTTTAAACCCTTATACAAAGCCAAAGGAAGAGTACCTGGAACACGACAGACACCCAGTACTACTTAGATATTTTATTATAATTATTCCACTATACGTTACTATCAAAAATAACCTCAATCAGAATAAACTTACAAAAGACAAGTGTATTTACCCTATCTCTTTAGCTATTCAAAAGCATGAGAAGGCATTAGCTAAGTTCCTGTGGGGGGCTCTCTTGCCTATATCACATCATCGAAGGAGCACAGGCAGGAGGATATTGCAAAATGGCAAGCCAAAGAGAGGCTGAAATTACACTGTCATTTCCTGGGCACACAGGCAGTTGATCCCAGGATTTCTCACCCCTCCCTACTTCTTAAATTTCCATCACCTTCCACATAGTCAGCCTGGGGACCAAGTTTCCATTGTGTGCCTTTAGAGAGCTGCACTCAGACCATAGGGTCATTATTGAAGAATGTCAAAGAATACAGCTTCATATCAATTAGAGAATATAGCTTTATAGTAACTATGGCAATTCTTTATTTACTCCCCCACTTGGGGAATGTAAAATATGTACTTATTTTTATATTTAGAGAAAGAGAGGCAGAATCATTTTTGTTTTCTTTTTCTCTGTGGTTGATTGAAAGAAAATTCCCCTGTTGGACGTGGTTTCCAGTTGGTGGCACAGGTTGAGCTAGTTTAGGAGGTGTGGCCATGCTGAAGGAAGTGTGGCATTGATAGAAAGAATAATTCCCATTGGATGCTTGGTTTCCAGTTGGTGGCACAGGTTGAGATGTGTACCACCAAAGGTGGGCATTGGAAATTTAAAGACTTGCATCATTTATAGATCTTTCTCTTGTTTCATCCTTGTGTTTCAGGATGTAAGCTTCCTGCTTCTACCTCCATGCCTTTGTCCTGCCATCAACTCTAGCCCTCTGGAATCATAGGCACAAATAAACTCTTGTATACATTGTCTTCGTCATGGTATTTTATCACCCATGGAAAAAGAATCAATAGTTTCCTCCATCCATTGAAAGATTAACTATCCTGGGATATATGCTGCAACATTCTTACCTGGTCTGGTTTGTCCTCTCTGCCCTCATTTATCAATGTTCTAGGCATAATGAAATTTATAGATGCCAGAACAAACCATATTTCCATGCTGCAGAACTCTATGAGCTCTTCCCTCCCCCCTTCTCTCTCATTATCTCCTGCCTACAAGGTTAAATTAGATCTCTAAGTAGTGCATATCTTTCCCCACTTTAAGGTTACCATCATGAACCTTCTCATTTATTAATATCATGCTATGTATATATCAGTAGTAATCTAGTATTTATAATAAAAATGGATGTGATTGGCAGAGTTATATTTTGGTGGGAAATTATTTATACTTTCTATGTTGGCATGAGATAAATATTTTTATCTCCATAATCACCATAATCTTATGATTAAAAGTGATCATAAGAGATGTAAGCAACATAATTCATTCAATAAATAGCTAATGAGTTCTACTCTGTGCCAAGTAGTTTCCTAGACCATTAGCAAACCAGACAAAGTTTTTGACCTCATTGAGTTTAATCAGCTGTGTATTTTACTCAAATGTTCATGATTCTGTTGAAGGCATCAGAGAAGAAACCAAGAAGAGGTGGGTACTCACAGACTGCGGCTCACAACAAGTAAACATATACTCTCTCTGCCTGTATAAACAATAAGAAGGGACTAATAAGAAAGTACACAATTAAGCTCCTTGGCAGAGTCTTACCCTTCCTCAAGAATGCTCAGGCAGTAAACATCATCTCCTTAAGAGGCAGAGTAGCAGACATAATGAAATTGGTCCTACCTCACTTCTTTCTTTTGCTGTTCCTTCCCTATTCGTTAAACCAGAGAATGAAATCCTTATAATTTGGCCTTCTGATACACTTATTGAGGGCCCAAAACAGCAGAGAAGGTTTGTAAGTACAAATGGAAAATGTCCAGCACCAATTCTAATTACAACTTTTAAATTATCATTATGTTTTAGACTCTGATTTTCT
Organism: Apodemus sylvaticus; assembly: GCF_947179515.1. Taxonomy (NCBI): domain Eukaryota; kingdom Metazoa; phylum Chordata; class Mammalia; order Rodentia; family Muridae; genus Apodemus; species Apodemus sylvaticus. The sequence continues at coordinate 72,519,490 of NC_067477.1, read as the reverse complement.
CCTAAGTACTGAATGTTCTTTCAAATAATTGACGGTTTATGTGTTGCACATTGGGTGACACCTGTTGGAAATCAGGGTTTATTTTAATAAACTCATGTCCTTTCAACAAATATTAATGTTCTGTATATTTGGAAGCCTTTTTGAAATCAAAATTAGGCACTTGTCAGATTTATTATGAATGAATAAATTGATTCTACATTGTGCCTCAGGTTCATGTTAGGGCCTTTTACAGGGAGAAGTGTTTATAACTCTGTAGGCAGAACAACGACTGACACCAATCATTTCCATCCTGTCTGTGCATCTCCTGGGACTACCCAGATGCTATTATGGCTTTGTTCTGTAGCACCTGGTCAGAGTGGCCAGCTATAAGAATTTCATATACAAACATAACACAAGATATTGAGGTTCTATGGGACTTTTGAGAACTAAACTCAATTTTGTAGGTGGAATGGCAATTAGGCAAAGTAAGAAAATTATATTAACTGTTTTTTTATAATAATCTTCCTAGGTCTTTATGTTTGTATCACTCTTTCCAAAATTTTACTAGAATTTGCTTCACATATCTTTAAAGTGTACATTCATAGGAATTTCTATTTTAGTTCATTTTTAACTCAGAGAGACATGTTTACTAATAGAGTAAATTAATTTTCATAGCAACCTGGCACTTTTTACCACCCTCTATCACCAATAAATATTAACCTAAACATGTGATAGCTAATATCAGTCATGGAATCATGTAGTAAGTGGGTCAACATGAATGACTTCCTGCAGGGATTAGGATTACAAAAGTATTGAGAATGAGAATATGCTACAATTGGGTGGCTTACATTTTCCATTACATTGTTAGTCTTTATAAATTAGATTCTCACAATATTCTTGTAATAATTATGATTCCATTAAAATAATGTTAAAAGAACTCATAAATGAGTCCTTTCCACAAGACCATGACATATTTCAATGATGGAGCTCCGGCATGGAATTGCTATCTGATGGATAAACAACGCTCACATGAATGACAGAAGGCCAAGTAAGTCCATCCCTAGTGATCTTTTTTTGTTTGCTTGTTTTGAGATTTTTTATTAGATATTTTCTTTACTTACATTTCAAATGTTATCTCTTTTCCTGATTTTCCCTCCAAAAACACCCTATCCCATTCCCCCTCCCACTGCTCACCAATCCATCCACTCCTGCTTGGCTTCCCTGTCCTGGCATTCCCCTATACTGAGGCATCTAGCCTTCACAGGACCAAGGTCCTCTCCTCCCCTTAAGGTCCAACAAGGCCATACTCTGCCACATATGCAGCTGGAGCCATGTGTACTCTTTGGTTGGTGGTTTAATCCTTGGGATCTCTGGGGGTACTGGTTGGTTCATATTGTTCCTCCTATGGGGCTGCAAACCCTTTCAGCTACTTGGGTCCTTTCTCTAGCTCCTCCCTGTGCTCAGTCCAATAGTTGGTTGAGAGCATCCACCTCTGTATTTGTCAGGCACTGGCAGAGCCTCTCAGGAGATAGCTATATCAGGCTCCTGTCAGCAAGGACTTCTTGGCGTCCACAATAGTGTCTGGATTTTGTGACTGTATATCAGATGGAACCCCAGCTGGGGCAGTCTCTGGATGGCCTTTCTTACAGTCTCTGCTCCACACTCTGTCTCTGTATCTCCTCCCACAGGTATTTTGCTCCCCCTTCTAAGAAGGACTGAAGTATCTACACTTTGGTCTTCCTTCTTCTTGAGCTTCATGTGGTCTGTGAATTGTATCTTGGGTATTCCAAGCTTCTGAGCTAATAATATCTACTTATCAGTGAGTGCATGCTATATGTGTTCTTCTGGGATTTGGTTACCTCACTCAGGATGATAGTTTCTAGTTCCATCCATTTGTCTAAGAATTTCATGAATTCACCATTTTTAATAGCTGAATAGTACTCCATTGTATAAATGTACCACATTTTAGTGGTCTTCTGTGAACTTCAGCTATCACCTACTGTGCATGTTGAATGTTCAGTTTCTTTGGAGTGTTTGATACCATCAACTCTGAGAGTTTCAATATGCCACATTTTGCTTATATCTTTATTATTTACATTTCTTTTTTGAGATTGAGTCTCTCTAAGTTGGCTGTCCTGGAGCACAGGCTAGAATTGAATTCACAGAGATCTGCCTGTCTCTGCCTCCTGAGTGCTGGGATTAAAGTAGTGTGCCACTATACCCAGTTGGCTTTGTTTGTTTCTATCTTTCATATCAAAACCAACATGAGCCACCAATAGTTTTATCTTTCAAATCAATATAACCTTTGTTTTTTGTTTCTTTTGTTTCTTTCATGGTGTATCAAATGTTGAAAGCTGAATTAAACTTTATTTTTCTGTCCATCCCTTCTGCATAATCCCACAATCAATATATACACAGGAATCTTTTTTGGAGCACAGAGCTAACAGATACAGCTAGCAAAGTCTTTGCATATGGAGAGTAAGAGGCCTGCAAATATGATAAATACATTTACTTAATTCAAGAATGTTGTGGTCTTGCACCCGGATGATGGATACAGTGCAATGAAGTGGGACAAGCCACCATTGACCTGGAACTCTATGGGAGGCACTTGTGTAATCTGGAGCAGCTTCCTCCACCTTAGTGGAGATCTTCCTCCACCTTGCCTTAGTCCTTTGTACTGCCCTTCCAGCTCCCCTTCTTTTCTATGGGACCTTACTTGTCCGTTGTTCTCCCTTTCTCTCTCATATGTCCCTAATAAATCCAATTACTTAAGTTAAACACTAGGCTTTACAGATAGTATTTTCTGGGGCTTGCAAATATTTCACTGTTGATCTATTCCAAACTCAGACTGATAGTTCAGGTATCAGGTACCTTGTCTAAAACCCCACTGAGTTCTATCACTACTATAGCAGAGCATAATTTTTTCCAGGCTCCAGGACTTTCAGCATTTACCAAATCAGGTTAGTCTTAATCCATGCTTGAAGACTTGCCTACCCTTTGTGATGAAAGGACTGGACCACAGTGCACACTTCAGTCCTTCTACCCTGGCCCCAGGGATACTCCTAAACTCCCAAATTCATTGTAATGAAGCAATAGAATCTGGAACTCAAAAAAGCTTCATCTGAGTGCCCTGCCCTGCTTTTATAGATTACTGAAAGTTGAAGTGTCTTCATAAAAAGACATTAAGTGCTAAACAAGCAAAAGATATGGGAAGCAAAATACACCAGGGCAGTACTATGCTAGCAGTTGCTAACTGCAGAAGATCACTTTGAGAGGAGCAGAAGAATATATGGAAAGCAGGGGTGGGGAGTTGTTAAGCATTATAGCCATTTATTTTGTTTGTTTGTTTTTTCAAGCTGTCCTTCCAGAACTCATTCTGTAGAGCAGGCTGCCTTCAAACTCAAAGATCTTTCTGACTCTGCCTCCCAAGTGCTAGGATTGAAAACTTCTGAGTAGACAGAATTTGGATTAAGATGTATAGCATTTTGGGAAACTTGGACCTCTATGATCAACTTTGTCTAGGGGCAATGTGGGAAATATGTCATAGTCAGGTAAAAGTGGACATCAGGAAGACTGGGATGCTGAGCAGGAACTGTTCAACCAGTAAAAAGAAAGCTCCTAATCTAGGGAACTAGAACAACAGAACAATGTATGTGAGGATCCTGTATTTCCACTTGCTGCCTCTAGTTACTGATGAAAGGAGACAGCAGATCATGCATGGTTTTAGGAGGCTTATGTGATGACTCACAGCCTTTTGTTGTCTCCCACATCTGGCAAGCCTGTGTGTTTAGTCTCCTTGATTTAAGATTCACCCTTTCCTCTGCCTTCTCCATCATTTCACTGAGGATTTATACGTACATTTATCTTGTTCCAAGTTTATTTGGCTTTTCCATGTTCTATTGAACATTCTATAGTCCTGTGTCTTTTTCACTGACTGGCTCAGTGGATGTGTTAGCTTTGAATTCTAAGATTTCAAATCTCCAGTCCCTCGGTGCTATAGACTAGGATTACTATGAGGATGCATTGAATGGGAAGTTTATACATCAGAATCTAGGTATCATGTAGTTATGTTATTTTAGGTTAACCTCATATGACCTGATGAATTTTGCAAGGAAATGGATGGAACTAGAAAATGTCATCCTGAGTGAGGTAACTCAGACCCAAAAGGACACGCATGTTATGTGCTCACGGATAAGTGCATACTAGCCAAAAAGTACAGAATACCTAGGATACAACCTACAGACGGGAAGAAGTGTAACAAGCAGAAATATCCAAGTGAGGAGTTTTCAACCGACTTAGAAGGGAGAAGGAAATAATCAAAGGAGGGGGAGAAAAGGAGAGACCTGCATGGGAGAGGGGAGGGAAAGGGGAAAGGGGCAATAGGATCAGATATGGGGGGAGGTGACAGGAGAGAAGCCCTAAGGGCCAAGAGAATAAATGGAAAAAGTAAGCAGCCTCAGGGAGGGGGAGGTGGTGGTGGGAACCCTTTAGAAGTACCAGAGACCTGGAAGCTAAAACTCAGGACTCATTGGGGTTGACTTTAGTCAAAATGCCCAACATTGGGGAAAGGGAACTCAAAGAGTCCCCCTCTAATAGATAGACAGGGTCTCAAGTAGAGTGAAACAGTTACTCATCCAGAGTCAAAATTTCTGACCCAGAATTTTTCCTGTCTAAAAGAACTCTGTAGGGACAAAAATGAAGAAGAGACTGAAGGAAAGGAGGCCCAATGACTGTTCCAACTTGGGATCCATCTCATGGGGAGACACAAAGGCCTGACACTACTATGCTATGCGTATCTGTCCTCAGAGAGACCCTACCAGAAGCTGACTGAGACAGTAGTAGATACTTACACCCAACCATTGGACTGAAGTCTGGGACCCCTATGGTTGAATTAGGGGAAGGATAGAAGAAGCTGAAAGGGAGAGCGACCCCATAGGAAGACCAGTAGTCTCAACTAACCCAGAACCCAGGGAGCTCCCAGAGCCTGAGTCACCAAACAGGAGTAGATATGAGCTTACAAGACACTTGGCACATGTGTAGCAGAGATCTGTCTGGTCTAGCCTCAATGGAAGAAGATGCACTTGTTGAGAGCCTTGAGGAAAGGTGAAGGAGGAATGGGATGAGGAACTGTGGGTGGGACTGAAGGGGGAAATGACTGGAATGTAATAAATAAGAGAATTTAAATTAAAAAAATAAAAGTTATATTTTATCATTTATATCATTTTATTTCAGATATTTATTTTTAAAATAGTCATGACTCTATGTTATGAATTATCAAATACATGGAATAAGGATCTGGAAATATCTCCTGTGAAACAAAAATCTAAACACAAGAAGGCTGAATCCCATGATTGTTTCCACCACACTCTGCCTTTATTTTTTTTGAGCTACAGCTCCTGCATTTGTCAAACGAAGCTAACAGCTGTGTTGCCATCTCCGTGCCTCTGTGAAGTAGAGCCCCAGCAGAGCTGATATGTAGCAGACAACAGCCAATGGAGTCTATTGCTACTATTATTTGGAATTAGATTCAATAAAAATATTTAAGGAAACTCTGATGAGTATTTTCATGACACTACAGTGTGTTCCATCAGCTCTGTCACTTAACACTTGATTATTTTTTATAAACATGAAATTTGATGATTATTCAGCCATTTTCTTTTCTCTCTTGATCACAGAATTTTATAAGCTTGCTTATAGATATATTTCTAGAGCTATCCTTGATATGTGATGAAACCTCTACCTTTCTACTAAAACTTGGAAAAGGGGAAAATTCAGCCCTTGTTGCTGTGTATCTGCTGAATGATAGTCCACATGAATTCTGATTCAATGTTTCCAAATAGTCACATGGGATTACATTACTAAGAGATAGTGAGATATTTTTCATAATTTTCAGAAATTAAGTGTTTGCTTTGTATCACATATATAAATAGCTACCTGATTTGAAGTGAGACGAGAAAGATAATCAACCTTTCTTTACTGCACTGTGTTTTAGATAGGAGCTCTGGGATTTTTGAATGCTGCAGTTTGCCTCACTATAATACAAATGTCTATGGTAAACAATAATGAAAGCTACACATGTTAATTACAGTTTTGTAACATGAAGAGGATGCAATATGTACCTAGGGACATATGATGCACATATGATGCATTTAATGACTTTGCATCTATCACTTAACTCCTCTGACAAGTTCTATAGAGAAGGGATCCTCACTCTGAGTCAGGTCACACTGGTTCAGAGTTTTGAATAAACTTGTCAAAAGTGATCTGTGATCAATTATTACTGACTTAAGCAAATGACAGATATTTTAGAGAAATGGGAGCGTATTTAAGTTTATTTCTATAATGGCACTTCTGTTCCTGAAGAATCCTGTTCATGATTTTATTGAGTAGAATATAGTCTCCAGTGGGGAAGGAAACATTTTTTATTGAAATCCTGTGTGTATGTTAAATCCTCTATGGGGTGGGATTGGACTTGCTTTGTATTTTTAATATATTATTTTTTATTATTTAAGATTTTTAAAATTTAAAGATATTTGATCATTTTCTTCATCTTCCCCAACTCCTTCCAGATCCTCTCCCCATTCTACCCACCCACCTTTAAGTTCTTTCTCATCAAACAAACAAAAACCCAATACAACAAACCCCCCCAAACCAAGAAAAATTCTCCCCCAAATCCTACCAAACTGCAATTCAGTATGCTTACTGTGTGTTTTACATGCATCAGTACTTATTTGCCAAGACTAATAATACAATATTCACAGTAGAGGTCATTGGTATTTACCACATATCCATGTGTGCTCTGAGTTTATCAGACTCACAAGGTCTTGTTAGTATGTTAAACAGTTAAGCATTGGGAAAAATCATATGATTCTTGTTTAGCTCTCTTGGGTAGGAAAGAGCTGGTCTACTTTCCAAGGCCATGCTCTCTCCAGGTCTCCAGGTCCCTGATAGAACCTCATTGGCCTTGCATTATATCATGACATATGGAACATACAAATGATTTATATTAATCCAGTAAAATGCTGAGGTATATTTACAACTGCAGTATAGTTTATCCCAATACATTTTTATAAATTTAGAATATGTTCCATTTAATATTTATTTATTTATTATTTCTTTTAAAGAATTGTTTAATGTATAAGTACATTGTCACTATCTTCAGACAACACCAGAAGATGGCATTGGATCACATTACAGATGGTTGTGAGCCACCATGTGGTTGCTGGGAATTGAACTCAGGACCTCTGGAAGACCAGCTAGTGCTCTTAACCTCTGAACCATGTTTTCAGCCCCCTCCAATTTAATATTTATACATTCACTTTAGACAACTAATTATTTTGGCAGTACATATGAGGAATAAGTAAAGATGTGAAGTGTTTGATAACTTCTCTGAATAGAAAAAACTTAAATTCAGCTTTTATTTGAATATATTCCAATACATTCTTCAACTAACATTGTTAATTTATTAAGCTGTATGTAATGTGGCTTGCAGATGAGTGGATTCTTCTCCTTTCTCTTTATCCTGGCATCTTCCTTTATATTACTGTTATGATCATTCTTGCTGTGTAACCGGAACCTTCTCATATATAAAGATGAAGTATCTCTTTTCAATGCTAGCTCAGTAAGAGTCTTCTAATAAGCTGCTTCTAATATGCAACAGATAGTCTTTCTTAAGATATCTCTCTTCTCATTACAGTTGGGTGATTGGGGATAAACAGATGATAGAAGCCTTCATATCTTGGATAGTTGATGGCTCTGAAGAAAGTCAGCCCTTCAGTGGACAGTAATCAAAATAATTTCCATGATGCCCATCATTTAGAGCATGCACAAAGAACTTAACCATGGGAACGTTAGTAATTTGAGCTGGCTTTCTAGTACTAGAAATGAAGGACAGTTGTCTCTCCACACTTTATCTCCATGATCAAGATTTTATTTTGAAATTTTTAAAAATATGGCTTCTTATTAATAATATAACAGGTAAATTTCTTAACTGGATAAAAATAATAGATAGATGTTCTTTCAATCTATAACCAAACTCTAATTGACTCGAAGTGTATATTTCTAAATTTGTATTACATTCGTTTGTTTTCATGGATGGATGGGTGGGCAGATAGCAGATTAGAGGGAGACTTGTGGGAGTGGTTCTCCCCTCCCAACATGTGTGTACCAGATTCTGAACTGAGGTGGTCAGGCTCAGCAGCAAACACCTGTACCCACTGATCCATCTCAGTAACTCAAAGTGTATTGATTTTGTTAAAATATTAGTGAAATTTTGTTCAAATTCTGTTCTTCAGACTGAATTCTAAAGCCATTGCTAAATTCTATGGTTATTTAATGACTTGGAAGCACAGAATCCTCTGTGTTCAATCCTTAAAAAAATGATTACTAGAAATCAAGATTATGCTCTCTGAGCAACTTTTAGTTCCAACATTTCACAGTTTTACAAGCATGTAAAATAAAATCTAGTTTCATGTGAGAAGGAATAATAAAATGAAAAAATATTTAATAATGATGATCTTACAAGTTACCATGACCTTTTAGAATTTATCCACACCACCTTAATAATCTGACAGTGGCTATTGCACCTCTAGAGACAATTAGATACTTCATGTCTCTAGAAAGCCTTGTACATTGAACTAGAACAAAATAGAAACTAGATGTTACCCTGTGTTCAAACAAAGATGTTTTGATTTGAGTGTCAGAGAAAATTCTCCCATTTATGCAAATGTATGTTTGGTGTACATTAAGCCATGGGTTTTATTTTTGTTTAATGTCATTGTGTAATTCAAATAATATTACTCAATTTTCTAATTTTATTAACTTTTTTCCCCAATAGTACCATGAGAAAAAAATATGAGGGGAAAATAAATTTCAGGATGGTCACCCAGGAGACACATCAGCCCAGAATAAACCATCAGACCGGCATTTAATTAGCATGCTCCCTTTTTCATCAGCGTTTTTCAGTTTAATATAATGTGTTTTAATCAGAATTATTATTATTGAGATGAGTAAGGACATGGGTCTTTGCAGAGGAAAAATCTTCAATCAACAACACTAATGGAGTCATGCAAATAACTATAATGACCACAAGGTGGCAAAGCATACAAATCTACTTCATTCAGCCTGGGATCTTCCTGAAGGACCTGGGTGGGGGAAGGGCTGCTTCTAAGATGGTCTCCTGGGCAGAACAGCAAAATTATATTCATTTCCCAAAATTACACTTGCTCCAAATTCCTGGCTTCTGGCATGAATCTATTGCACCATAGTACCATTCTAGTTTATCATAAACATTTCTGTTCTAGCATTAAATTCGGTTAAAAAATATTTAATGTGTACATTAAAGGCAATTTTTTATGGTGTATAAATTCATTTGATGTCACCTTGAGTCAGTTAGAAAGTAGGCATTATTACTATGTAAATTCAAACACAACATGTGGCTACATGTTGCGGCTATATTTCCACCTTAGTTATCTTTGTGAGCTACAATGGCATTACCGCTGAGGTCTGGGACTACATAAAATCTAGTCTCTGCTTCCTTTGCCATGCACAGCTGGTATCTTGTACACCTCTTTGGCTTCAGCATTTTCCACTCTATTCCTTCTCCCAATGTTTTCCTATCCTTTTCCTTTATCTGTGCTGTGTTATTGTCATCTAGCTAATATCTGGGACATGGAAAATCATCCTAAAAGTTGGGTAGGCTTTTGGGATGGTATATGAAATATTTTGGGAAAGTAATATATCTATATTTTCAGTTTCGCATCTAAAAATGTAATCATGAAGAAAGTCTACATAATGTTTAAATTACTACTTACTTTGAGAAATAAACAGATTTTCTAGCCTATTAATGTTGTAGAGCTGCTAAGTGGCATTTCCAAGTACTTTTATGGTTTAGAGAAATTATTTTATTATTGTCAATTAAAAAATGCTAGAATAGAACTGTACTATGTAATCTGCCTAAGTACCCTAACAAAGCTCAGCTCTGCTTCACATATCACCTTGTCCAGGCACCAAAGCACTTACCGTGTTATTTCATGATTATTGCTTTTTATTTTGTTTTAATTTGTTTTTAATTGTTTTACTTTTTAAAATTTGTTTCTTGTGATACCATTGTCCTAAACATAATCAATAGACTACTTTATGGAAACCACACATTATTGTCATGATACTCAAATACCAGATTTAGAGACTCCACCTGATCTATAAAGTTAGGGTCAGAAATTTTGCAATGAATTCCTATAGCCTTGTCATGTGATGTGAAGCTGTTCACTATGCTTATGTGACACAGTTTGCAGATTGTTAGAGTAAAATCATTAGTTGTAGAAAGTAGCTACTACTCTGAATGTACTGAGTCCTGACTTTCCTCTATCCCCATTTTTTTTTTGTTTTGTTTTTTGTTTTTTTGAGACAGGGTTTCTCTGTGTAGCCCTGGCTGTTCTGGAACTCTCTCTGTAGACCAGGCTGTCTTCGAACTCAGAAATCCTCCTGCCTCTGCCAGGATTAAAGGCGTGCACCACCACCGCCCAGCCCCAATTTCTTGATATCCCACTGACTTACTGTTCCATTTTTTTCCCACTTAAATTTTATTGTATTCTTAGAGCTAAAGGTCTAAACTCTATAGAATTTACAGCCAGTTGAAAGTAGACAAAATCAGGGCAGAAGCTAGAGGACAGGATATATTGTTAAGTGTCAGTGGCTAAAAGCATCTTGTTTGAGAAAGGTCATCTATGAGTATTCACAGCCACTGTGGTGAACAGAAGTCTACTTTATCCTTCTCAAAACAATAAGAGAAATAGCTTGAGAGGATATCTGACAAGGGGAGGTACCCCGATATCCAGACAGAGGGTCCAAAGAAACCTTCTGGGGCTCCTACAGCATATTGGATTTTTGAGGACATGTGGAGCTACTCTTCTGAGATTTGAATGAAATAGGAAGCCCGTGGGGCTATGGTACTTTCTTAATATACATTATTGATTCTGTCTGTGCCTCATTTTCCTCTGGTATAAAGCACTGGTAAAGATGGCAGGGTGTTTGTAAACATATTGCAGGAATAAATGCTGACAGTGTCTGCCACATAGTAAATGTTAAATAAATCTATGTTAATGATAGTATGTAGAAGCCAAAACAGATTGCAGTGAACTTTCTGATGATTACCAAGCATGGTCAGTCCGTCTGCTGACTTTCATCCCAATCCACATCAATGTCCAAATCAATTCTCCATGATGAGATAGATTACTAACTCAAGGTCAAATCATTTACATTTGGTCTAAAAAGAGAATCAGCTTACCATCCATACAGCTCTCAATGCATAATGATCTCCTCAGAGAGGTATCTTCAAAAGACAATGCTCAAACTGAATATTCTAGGTAGAAGCAGGCTTTAATGTTTTAGCTTTTGTTCTTGAAATAGAAACCATGATGCATTCTCTTCAAATGAATATTAATGGATATAATTAAAGACACATTAAGCTAGTCTACTGATTCGCTTGGAGGATGGCTGACAATTCTTTAGGCCAGTACTAACTTAGACATGCAGGGTGTGAAAGATTTCATATTTCATCTGTTAGTTATATTCTCAAATGAAGATATTTTGGCTTTATTGGCCAATAACTTAGAAGTTTCTGTTATTTCAATATGGTTAGGATATTTAGGTCAAATGACTTTAATATCCTCATATCCCTCCTTTAACTTATCAAATTTTGAGTTTTTTCTAGAGTTATAAGACTATATCAGTCTGTAGTTGTAGATATTGTAGTAAGTAATTCTTTAACTTAATCCCAGTAAATTTAAATTTTCTTCAAAAATAGGATTTTTCATTCTATTTTAAAATTTATGTGTTGTATTTGATAATTATAATTTCATTTACCAGGGATGTTAATCATATCAGCCATATATAATAATATAAAAATATTATTAAGAGAGTGGTCATTTTATTCATTTAATAATTCTCTATCTTGGTAAAATTATTTTATATACTAAAATAATCATATTTTATGTATTGTATTTGTATTAAATCTATTAAATATATGTATTATATATATATATTCTCAGTTCAACTCATTATCCATGCTCTAAGATGATGTAGTAAGTTGGTTTGTAGCTCTCTAAAGTGACATGTACAGGAGAGACTCTCCACTATCTTGGCTCTTGTACACTAGAGAGAACCGACAGCCCGAGGTACGTAGACTAAGGCTGAGGCCAACATCGTGGGGGTCTAAGCCAGACAGGCGTTGGCCTGCACCCAGGCCCTGGGCTGTTCGGGGGGGGGGGGGGGCATCAGTGTGCCAACCCGGCCAGGAGGTTCTTTGCCCGGCATTCTGTTCCGGTGTGCGGGCCTCCATTTGGCTACAGAATGCCAGAGAGTTCTAGCAGGCAAAACCAGCTAACAGTCATTGCCCGAGGCTAACATAGCAGGGGTCTAAGCCCGACAGGCATTGGACTGCACCTAGGCCCTGAGCTGTCCAGTGGGCCATCCATGTGCCAACCCGGTCAGGAGGTTGTTATCCCAGCAGACTCTCTTTCAGGGAGCGGCCATCTTGGTTACCTAACAGAACCAGTTAACAGTCATAGCCCGAGACAAACATTGCTTGGGCCTAAGCCTGCCAGGCTTTTGCCTAGACTCAGGGTCTGTGCACCAACCCAGTTGGGGGAGCTGCTGCCCGGCAGAGTAATCAGCACTCTGCTGATCCCCACAGAAAAGGTGCCCACAGCATACACCATCAGCACTTCCTGAAGAAGCAAACGGGCACCACCTGGTTCACAGACACAATCTGGGGCAAGGCACACTAGGGCTCCAAGGGCACCCAAGAGGAGGGTAGCACATCAGCAATTTGTGACAGGGGAAACCCAGCCATCCAGTGTTGCTGAAATAGCCCTACAGCCTCACAGGAGGCTCAAACATCAGCCAGAGACAAGACCAACTAACTCCAGAGATAACAAGATGGCAAAGGGCAAAAGTAGGAATGCTACTAACAGAAATCTAAGCAATATGGCAGCGTCTGAACCAAACTCTCCAACATCAACAAGTCCTGGATATGCCAACACTCCAGAAAAACAAGATTTGGATTTAAAATCCCTGGTCATGATGTTGCTAGAACAACACAAAAAGGACATAAATGAATCTCTTAAAGAAATACAGGAGTCCGGGCGGCGGTGGCGGCGGCGGCGGCGGCGGCAGCAGTGGCTGCTCGAGCTGAAGGGCCATCAGCAGTGGAACCAAGGTGTCACAGGGACCAGTTAGGCCCTGCGCCCACGACCACTGACCTTCGCTGACCAGCCGGGCGGCAAGCAGCTGCAGTTGTGCTGCACCTTTCCTGCACGGAGGCCACTTCAGAACTTGGCCTCCCACCAGTCAGGAGAGGTGCATCCATCTTGGTTCCGTACTCCAGGGATCAGACAGACTGAGGTACACAAACATAATCCAAGGCCAACACCGCGGTGGTCTGACCCCAAGGGGGGGGGGCCTGCACCCAGGCCCTGGGCGGGTCGGGGGGCCATCAGGGTGCCAACCCAGCCAGGAGGTTTTTTGCCCAGGCCTGCAAGCGCGCCGCCGCCATTTTGCCTGCAGGACGACAGAGAGCTCAGGCGGGCAGACCTGTAACAGGCATAGCCTAAGGCTAACAAAGCGGGGGTCCAGGCCCCAAAAGGCACAGGACTAACCCCAAGAACTGGGCGGCCTGGTGGGCCATCTGTGAGTCAACCCGCCCAGGTGATTGTTAGCAAAGAAGACTCTCCCAGCGCTTTCAGGGAGCACGGGCGCGCACGCCCGCCATCCTAGTCACCTGGCAGACCCAATTAACAGTCATAGCCCTAGGGGAACTTTGCTCGGACCTTGGCCTCCCAGGCTTTTGCCTGGACTCAGGGACTGGGCGGCCAGGCTAACCTTGTGTGCAACAGCCCGGTTGGCGGATCGGCTGCCCAGCGGAGTGAGCGGAACACAGGGGAGGTCACAGTAGCATACACCGTCGGCACTCCCTGGGGGTGCACACAGGCTCCATCTGGTCCACAGACACAATCTGGGGCAAGGCCTCAGGCAGAAGCCCTTAGCTCTACTCTCTCCGCTTCCGGATCCAGATCAGTCTGGGCTGCAGCATTACATCTCCAAGTCCTGCAAGTGGCTAGCTGGGCTTCCGGGCGACCAGCTGGGAGAAGTCAGTGTGCTCCAGTGAATCCAGCGGGCCCCAGCGGGAGCCTTAGGTGCCTGCTTTGGGATCGGAACAGCCTGGGCAGCAGCACACTGTCTACAAGCAGTGCAGGAGGTAAGCTGTGCACCAGAGGCCAACTGGGAAGGGGCAGCTTGCACTGGTGAGTCCAGCACTGACAAGATAAACTAACACCAGTGAGAACTAGATGGCAAAAGGCAAACGCAGGAACGTCACTAACAGAAATCAAGGCAATATGGCAACATCTGAACCCAATTCTCCTCTACCAACATGTCCTGGATACACCATCACACCAGTAAAACAAGATTTGGATTTAAAATCACTGGTCATGATGCTGGTACAGGAACACATGAAGGACATACATAAAGAAATTCAGGAGAAAATGGATCAAAAGTTAGAAGCCCTTGCAAGGGAAACACAAAAATCATTGAAAGAAATCCAGGAGAATACAAAAGCCAACAAGGAGGAAATGCAAAAAACACTTAAAGAAATACAGGAGAACTTTGGTCAACAGGCTGAGGTCATGAAAGACGAAACACAAAAATCTCTTAAAGAAATACAGGAGAACTTTGGTCAACAGGCTGAGGTCATGAAAGACGAAACACAAAAATCTCTTAAAGAATTACAGGAAAACACAAACATGCAAGTGAAGGAGCTAAGCAAAACCATCCAGGATCTAAAATCAGAAGTAGAAACAACTAAGAAAGCTCAAAGGGAGACAACTTTGGAGATAGAAAGCCTTGGGAAGAAATCAGGGGACAGAGATGCAAATATCAACAACAGAATACAAGAGATAGAAGAAAGAATCTCAGATGCTGAAGATTCCATAGAAACCATGGACTCAACAGTTAAAGAAAATGCAAAATGCAAAAAGCTTGTAACCCAAAATATCCAGGAAATCCAGGACACAATGAGAAGACCAAACCTAAGGATTATAGGCATAGATGAGAGTGAAGATTTACAACTTAAAGGGCCAGCAAACATCTTCAATAAAATTATGGAAGAAAACTTCCCTAACCTAAAGAGAGAGATGCCCATGAATATACAAGAAGCCTACAGAACTCCAAACAGACTGGACCAGAACAGAAATACTTCCCGTCACATAATAATCAAAACACCAAATGTTCTAAACAAAGAAAGAATACTAAAGGCAGTAAGAGAAAAAGGCCAAGTAACATATAAAGGAAGACCTATCAGAATCACAGCAGACTTTTCACCTGAGACTATGAAGGCTAGAAGGTCCTGGGCAGATCTCATGCAGACTCTAAGAGAACACAAATGCCAACCAAAACTACTATATCCAGCAAAACTCTCAATCACCATAGATGGAGAAACTAAGATATTTCATGACAAAACCAAGTTTACCCAATATCTATCCACAAACCCGGCCCTAAAAAGGATAATAGGAGGACAACACCAATACAAGGAGGGAAACTTCACCCTGGAAAAAGCAAGATAGTAACCTTTCATCAAACCCAAAAGAAGTTAAGCATTCAAATTTAAAAAATAACGTCAAAAATGATAGGAAGTAACAATCACTTTTCCTTAATATCTCTTAACATCAATGGACTTAATGCCCCAATAAAAAGACACAGACTAACTGAATGGATACGTAAACAGGACCCTACATTTTGCTGCTTACAGGAAACACACCTCAAGGTCAAAGACAAACACTACCTTAGAGTAAAAGGCTGGAAGACAATTTTACAAGCAAATGGTCTCAGGAAACAAGCTGGAGTAGCCATTTTAATATCAGATAAAATTGACTTTCAACCCAAAGTCATCAAAAGAGACCCTGAGGGACACTTCTTGCTGGTCAAAGGAAAAATACAAAAAGAAGAACTGTCAATCCTGAACATCTATGCCCCAAATGCAAGGGCACCCTCTTTCGTAAAAGAAACTTTATTAAAACTAAAAGCACACATTGCACCTAACACAATAATTGTGGGTGACTTCAACACTGCACTTTCCTCAATGGACCGATCAGGAAAACAGAAAATAAACAGGGACACAATGATACTAATTGAAGCTTTGGAGCAATTAGATTTAACAGAATTTATATAGAACATTCTATCCTAAAACAAAAGAATATACCTTTTTATCAGCACCTCATGGTACCTTCTCCAAAATCGACCATATAATTGGTCACAAGACAGACCTCAACAAATACAAGAAGATAGAACTAATCCCATGCCTCCTATCTGATCACTATGGAGTAAAAGTGGTCTTCAATAGCAACAGAAACAACAGAAAGCCCACATACACGTGGAAACTGAACAATACTCTACTCAATGATACCTTGGTCAAGGAAGAAATAAAGAAAGAAATTAAAGACTTTTTAGAACACAATGAAAATGAAAACACAAAATACCCAAATCTATGGGACACAATGAAAGCAGTGCTAAGAGGAAAACTCATAGCCCTGAGTGCCTCCAAAAAGAAAATGGAGAGAGCATACATTACCAGCTTAATGACACACCTGAAAGCCCTAGAACAAAAAGAAGCTATTTCGCCCAGGAGGAGTAGAAGGCAGGAAATC
Organism: Apodemus sylvaticus; assembly: GCF_947179515.1. Taxonomy (NCBI): domain Eukaryota; kingdom Metazoa; phylum Chordata; class Mammalia; order Rodentia; family Muridae; genus Apodemus; species Apodemus sylvaticus. Next base: position 72,502,814 of record NC_067477.1, on the reverse strand, counting down.
ATCAAACTCAGGGCCGAAATCAATCAAGTAGAAACAAAGAGAACCATACAAAAAATCAACAATACCAGGAGCTGGTTCTTTGAGAAAATCAACAAGATAGATAAACCCTTAGCCAGAATGACCAAAAGGCACAGAGAAAGTATCCAAATTAACAAACTTAGAAATGAAAAGGGAGATATAACAACGGAAACTGAGGAAATCCAAAAAACCATCAGATCCTACTACAAGAGCCTTTACTCAACACAACTGGAGAATCTGGAGGAAATGGACAATTTCCTTGACAGATACCAAATACCAAAATTAAATCAGGACCAACTAGACCATCTAAACAGTACCATAATGCCTAAAGAAATAGGAGGAGTCATAGAAAGTCTTCCAACCAAAAAAAGCACAGGACCAGATGGCTTCAGTGCAGAATTCTACCAGACCTTCAAAGAAGAGTTAACACCAATACTCTTCAAACTATTCCACAAAATAGAAACAGAAGGAACACTACCCAATTCCTTCTACGAAGCCACAATTACGCTGATACCAAAGCCACACAAAGACCCAACAAAGAAAGAGAACTTCAGACCAATTTCCCTTATGAACATCGATGCAAAAATACTCAATAAAATTCTTGCCAACCGAATCCAAGAACACATCAAAACGATCATCCACCATGATCAAGTAGGCTTTATCCCGGGAATGCAGGGTTGGTTCAATATACGGAAATCCATCAATATAATCCACTACATAAACAAACTCAAAGAACAAAACCACATGGTCATTTCATTGGATGCTGAAAAAGCATTTGACAAAATTCAGCATCCCTTCATGCTTAAAGTCTTGGAGAGAACAGGAATTCAAGGCCCATACCTAAACATAGTAAAAGCAATATACAGCAAACCGGTAGCCAGCATCAAACTAAATGGAGAGAAACTTGAAGCAATCCCACTGAAATCAGGGACCAGACAAGGCTGCCCCCTTTCTCCTTATCTTTTCAATATTGTACTTGAGGTACTAGCTCGGGCAATTTGACAACATAAGGAGGTCAAAGGGATACAAATTGGAAAGGAAGAAGTCAAACTATCATTATTTGCAGACGACATGATCGTCTACCTAAGTGACCCAAAGAACTCCACTAGAGAGCTCCTACAGCTGATAAACAACTTCAGCAAAGTGGCAGGTTATAAAATCAACTCAAGCAAATCAGTGGCCTTCCTATACTCAAAGGATAAGCAGGCTGAGAAAGAAATTAGGGAAATGACCCCCTTCACAATAGCCACAAACAGTATAAAGTATCTTGGGGTGACTCTTACCAAACATGTGAAAGATCTGTATGACAAGAACTTCAAGACTCTGAAGAAGGAAATGTAAGAAGACCTCAAAAAATGGGAAAACCTCCCATGCTCATGGATCGGTAGAATCAATATAGTTAAAATGGCCATTTTGCCTAAAGCACTATACAGATTCAATGCAATACCCATCAAAATCCCAACTCAATTCTTCACAGAGTTAGAAAGAGCAATTATCAAATTCATCTGGAACAACAAAAAACCCAGGATAGCTAAAACTATTCTCAGCAACAAAAGAAAATCTGGGGGAATCAGTATCCCTGACCTCAAGCAATACTACAGAGCAATAGTGTTAAAAACTGCATGGTATTGGTACAGTGACAGGCAGGAGGATCAATGGAACAGGATTGAAGATCCAGAAATGAACCCATACACCTATGGCCACTTGATCCTCGACAAAGAGGCTGAAAACATCCAATGGAAAAAAGATAGCCTTTTCAACAAATGGTGCTGGTTCAACTGGAGGTCAGCATGCAGAAGAATGCGAATTGATCCATCCTTGTCTCCTTGTACTAAGCTCAAATCCAAATGGATCAAGGACCTCCACATAAAGCCAGACACTCTGAAGCTAATAGAAAAGAAACTGGGGAAGACCCTTGAGGACATCGGTACAGGGAGAAAGTTTCTGAACAGAACACCAATAGCGTATGCTCTAAGAGCAAGAATTGACAAATGGGACCTCATAAAATTACAAAGTTTCTGTAAGGCAAAGGACACCATCAAGAGGACAAATCGGCAACCAACAAATTGGGAAAAGATCTTCACCAATCCTACATCAGATAGAGGGCTAATATCCAATATATATAAAGAACTCAAGAAGTTAGACTCCAGAAAACCAAACAACCCTATTAAAAAATGGGGTACAGAGTTAAACAAAGAATTCTCACCTGAAGAACTTCGGATGGCGGAGAAGCATCTTAAAAAATGCTCAACTTCATTAGTCATTAGGGAAATGCAAATCAAAACAACCCTAAGATTTCATCTTACACCAGTCAGAATGGCTAAGATTAAAAATTCAGGAGACAGCAGGTGTTGGAGAGGGTGTGGAGAAAGAGGAACACTCCTCCACTGCTGGTGGGGTTGCAAATTGGTACAACCACTCTGGAAATCAGTCTGGCGGTTCCTCCGAAAACTGGGCACCTTACTTCCAGAAGATCCTGCTATACCACTCCTGGGCATATACCCAGAAGACTCCCCACCATGTAATAAGGATACATGTTCTACTATGTTCATAGCAGCCCTATTTGTAATTGCCAGATGCTGGAAAGAACCCAGGTATCCCTCAACAGAAGAGTGGATGCAAAAAATGTGGTATATCTACACAATGGAGTACTATTCAGCCATTAGAAACAATGAATTCATGAAATTCTTAGGCAAATGGATGGAGCTAGAGAATATCCTACTAAGTGAGGTAACCCAGACTCAAAAGGTGAATCATGGTATGCACTCACTAATAAGTGGATATTAACCTAGAAAACTGGAATACCCAAAACATAATCCACACATCAAATGAGGTACAAGAAGAAAGGAGGAGTGGCCCCTGGTTCTGGAAAGACTCAGTGAAACAGTATTCAGCAAAACCAGAACGGGAAAGTGGGAAGGGGTGGGTGGGAGGACAGGGGAAGAGAAGGGGGCTTGCGGGACTTTCGGGGAGTGGGGGGGCTAGAAAAGGGGAAATCATTTGAAATGTAAATAAATTATATCGAATAATAAAAAAAAAAAAAAGAAATACAGGGGAACATGAATAAGCTAGAAACCCGTATAATGGAAACACAAAAATCACATAAAGAAATTCAGGAGAAAAAGGCTCAAGAGATAGAAGCCAATAAAGAAGAAACACACACACACACACACACAAAAAAAAAAAACTTAAAGAAATGCAGGAGAAAGTGAGTCAAATGGCAGAAGTCATGAACGAAGAAACACAAAAATCTCTTACAGAATTAAAGGAAAACACAAACAAACAAATGAAGGAACTGAGTAAAAACCATCCTGTATCTAAAAACAGAAGTAGAAACAACTAAGAAATCACAAAGGGAGACAACTTTGGAGAGAGAAAACCTTGGGAAGAAATCAGGGGCCATAGATGCAAATATCAACAACAGAATACAAGAGATGGAAGAAAGAATCACAGATGCCGAAGATACCATAGAAACCATTGACTCAGCAGTCAAAAAAAAAATGAAAAATGCAAAAAGCTTGTATCCCAGAACATCCAGGAAATCCAGGACACAATGAGAAGACCAAAGCTAAGGATTATAGGTATAGACAAGAGTGACGATTTACAACTGAAAGGACCAGCAAATATCTTCAAAAAAATTATGGAAGAAAACTTCCCTAACTTAAAGAGAGAGATGCCCATGAATATACAAGAAGCCTACAGAACTCCAAACAGACTGGAACTGAGCAGAAATACCTCCCTTCACATAATAATCAAAACCCCAAATGTACTAAACAAAGAAAGAACATTAAAGGCAGTAAGAGAAAAAAGCCAAGTAACATATAAAGGAAGACCTATCAGAATCACACCAGACTTCTCACCACTGACCATGAAAGCTAGAGGTTCCTGGGCAGATCTCATGCAGACTCTAAGAGAACACAAATGTCAGTCAAGACTACTATACCCAGCAAAATTTTCAATCACCATAGATGGAGAAAGCCAGGTATTGCATGACAAAACCAAATTGACACAATATCTTTCCACAAACCCAGCTCTAAAAGAATAATAGGAGGGAAACTACACCCTGGAAAAAGCAAGATAGTAACCTTCTTTCATCAAACCCAAAAGAAGATAACCACTCAAATATAAAATTAACATAAAAAATGACAGGAAGTAATAATCACTATTCCTTAATATCTCTTAACATCAATGGACTCAATTCCCCAATAAAAAGACATAGACTAACAGACTGGATAAGGAAACAGGACCCTACATTTTACTGCATACAGGAAACACACCTCAGAGTCAAAGACAAAAACTACCTTAGAGTAAGAGGCTGGAAGACAATTTTACAAGCCAATGGTCTCAGGAAACGAGCCGGAGTAGCCATTCTAATATCAGATAAAATTGACTTGCAATCTAAAGTCATCAAAAGAGGCACAGAAGGACACTTCTTGCCGGTCAAGGAAAAATCCACCAAGAAGAACTCTCAATTCTGAGAGTTCAAATGCAAGGGCACCCTCATTTGTAAAAGAAACTTTACTAAAGCTCAAAGCACACATTGCACCTAACACAATAATTGTGAGTGACTTCACCACTCCACTATCCTCAATGGACCGATCAGGAAAACAGAATCGAAGCAGGGACACAGTAAAACTAATTGGAGCTTTGGACCAATTAGATTTGACTGATATTTATAGACCATTTCACCCTAAAGTAAAAGAATATAACTTTTTCTCACCACTTCATGGTACCCTCTCCAAAATCAACCATATAATTGGTCACAAGACAGACAACAAATATTAAAAGATTGAACTAATCCCATGCCTCCTATCGGATCACTATGGAGTAAGAGTTGTCATCAATAGCAAAAATAAATAAATAAATAAATAAAAAAAATAAAAAAAATAAAAAATAAAAAAAATAAATAAAAAAAAAAAAACAGAAAGCCTACATACACAGGGAAGCTGAACAATACTCTACTCAATGACACCTTGGCCAACCATTTGCCTAAGAATTTCATGAATTCATTGTTTTCAATAGCTGAGTAGTATTCCATTGTGTAAATATACCACATTTTCTGTATCCATTCCTCCATTGAGGGACATCTGGGTTCTTTCCAGCTTCTGGCTCTTATAAATAAGGCTGCTATGAACATAGTGGAGCATGTGTCCTTATTGCATGCTGGGGAATCCTCTGGGTATATGCCCAGGAGAGGTATAGCAGGGTCCTCTGGAAGTGTCATGCCCAGTTTTCTTAGGAAATGCCAGACTGATTTCCATAGTGGTTATACCATCTTACAATCCCACTAGCAGTGAAGGAGGGCCAGCGGTGCATCCAGAGGCTGGCTACAGGGAAGCAGCTTGCAGTGGTGAGTCCATATGACCCAGCAGAGTGGAGGATCCAGTCAGGAGGCCTCTGGCAGAAGCCTTCAGGTCTCCACCTCTGGATCTGGAGCAGTCTGGGCCACGGGCCCCATCCCCAAGCAGTGTAGAGGGCCAGTGGTGCATCCCGAGGCCAGTTGCAGGGAGACAGCTTGCACTGGTGAGTCCATCTATCCCAGCAGAGCAGAGGATCTAGTCCGGAAGCCTCTGGCGGGAGTCTTCCAGTTGCCTTTCATGCTTAAAGTCTTGGAAAGAACAAGAATTCAAGGCTCATACCTAACCATAGTAAGAGCAATATACAGCAAACCGGTAGCCAGCATCAAACTAAATGGAGAGAAACTTGAAGCAATCCCACTAAAATCAGGGACAAGACAGCGCTGCCCCCTTTCTCCTTATCTTTTCAATATTGTACTTGAGGTACTAGCTCGGGCAATTAGACAACATAAAGTGGTCAAAGGGACACAAATTGGAAAGGAAGAAGTCAAACTATCATTATTTGCAGATGATATGATAATCTACCTAAGTGACCCAAAAAACTCCACTAGAGAACTCCTACAGCTGATAAACAGCTTCAGCAAAGTGGAAGGTTATAAAATTAACTCAAGCAAATCAATAGCCTTCCTATACTCAAAGGATAAGCAGCTGAGAAAGAAATTAGGGAAATGACCCCCTTCACAATAGCCACAACAGTATAAAGCACCTTGGGGTGACTCTTACCAAACAGGTGAATGATCTGTATGACAAGAACTTCAAGACTATGAAGAAGGAAATGGAAGAAGACCTCAAAAAATGGAAAAACTTCCCATGCTCATGGATTGGCAGGTTTAATATAGTTAAAATGGCCATTTTGCCAATAGCAATATACAGATTCAATGCAATCCCCATCAAAATCCCAACTCAGTTCTTCATTGAGTTAGAAAGAGCAATTCTCAAATTCATGTGGAATAACAAAAACCCAGGATAGCTAAAACTATTCTCAACAACAAAAGAAATTCTGGGGGAATCAGTATCCCTGACCTCAAGCAATACTACAGAGCAATAGTGTTAAAAACTGCATGGTATTGGTACAGTGACAGGCAGGCAGATCAATGGAACAGGATTGAAGATCCAGAAATGAACCCACACACCTATGGCCACTTGATCCTTGACAAAGGTGCTGAAAACATCCAATGGAAAAAAGACAGCCTTTTCAACAAATGGTGCTGGTTCAACAGGAGGTCAGCATGCATAAGAATGCGAATTGATCCATCCTTATCTCCTTGTACTAAGCTCAACTCCAAATTTATCAAGGACCTCCACATAAAGCCAGACACTCTGAAGCTAATAGAAAAGAAACTGGGGAAGACCCTTGAGGACATCTGTACAGGGGGAAAGTTCCTGAACAGAACACCAATAGTGTATGCTCTTAGATCAAGAATTGGCAAATAGGACCTCATAAAATAACAGAGTTTCTGTAAGGGAAAGGACACCATCAAAAGGACAAATTGGCAACCAACAAATTGGGAAAAGATCTTTACCAACCCTACATCAGATAGAGGGCTAATATCCAATATATACAAAGAACTCAAGTTAGACCCCAGAAAACCAAATAACCCTATTTAAAAAAATGGGGTATAGATCTAAACAAAGAATTTTCACCTGAAGAACTTTGGATGGCTGAGAAGCATCTTAAAAAATGCTCAACTTCATTAGTCATTAGGGAAATGCAAATCAAAATAACCCTGAGATTTCACCTTACACCAGTCAGAATAGCTAAGATTAAAAATTCTGGAGACAGCAGGTGTTGGCCAGGATGTGGCAAAAGAGGAACACTCCTCTACTACTGGTTAGGTTACAAATTGGTACAACCACTCTGGAAATCAGTCTGGCAGTTCCTCAGAAAACTGGGCATGTCACTTCTGGAGGATCCTGCTATACCACTCCTGGGCATATACCCAGAGGATTCTCCAGCAGGTAATAAGGATACATGCTCCACTATGTTCATAGCAGCCCTATTTATAATATCCAGAAGCTGGAAAGAACCCAGGTATCCCTCAACAGCAGAATGGATGCAAAAAATGTGGTATATATACACAATGGAGTACTATTCAGCCATTAGAAACAATGAATTCATGAAATTCTTAGACAAATGGATGGAGCTGGAGAACATCAGACTGAGGTAACCGAGTCTCAAAAGATTAATCATGGTATGCACTCACTAATAAGTGGATATTAGCCTAGAAAATTGGAATACCCAAAACATAATCCACACATCAAATGAGGTATAAGAAGAATGGAGGAGTGTCCCCTGGTTCTGGAAAGACTCAGTGAAGCAGTATAGGGCAAAACCAGAACAGGGAATTGGGAAGGGGTGGCTGGGAGAACAGGGGGAGGAAGGGGGCTTATGACTTTCGGGGAGTGGGGGGCCAGAAAAGGGGAAATCATTTGATATGTAAATAAAACAATATATTGAATAAAAAATAAAATAAAAGTGACACGTACAAATCCTAAGCACTTGGGTCTGTGAATGTGATCACTGAAGGCATAATTACAGAACTCAATATGAGTCCATCCTGGATGAAAACAGCTCAGTGTTCAACAACATATGTTTTTATTGGACACAGAGACAAAGTAATGGCCATCTGAAAACTGAAGGGAAGATTGGAGTTATTTGTCAATCAGCCAAAGAACTGGAGCTAGGAGAAGCTGGTGGAAGGAAGGACCTCAGCTACAGCTTTATGGAGCTATTTGTGTCTGCACTAGAACTCAGAGACAATACATTTCTCTTGTCTTAAATTTGAGTGGCAGTTTGTCAAGACAGCCAATGTGTAGTGGTGTGGATTTTCAATTTCCTACCAAAGCCCATGTGAATTAAATGATGGTTCTCAGGCTGCCATTAGAAACCAGCCCTTTAAGAGAATGATCCTGAGTGTTCGCATCATTGGGCGCATGCTCTTGGAAAAGCTTGAAGCACCCCAGTCCTTCCTGCTCTTTTTACTTTGCTTGTTTGAGATAAAGTAAAAGTTGTTCTCCAACCACGTTGCACTGTATCACCAAAGGCTAAAAGCAATGACAGAAGCCTGGAACTTCCAAAGCTGAGAGCATAGATATCTTTTTATTAAAATTTAATTGTCTTAGGTATTTAGTGATAGTGACAGAGAGCTCACTGACACAATGACAAATCTAATCCATGACAGATCTCTAGAAATTCATTATATATATAAATTTGTTTGGTAAGTTGTTTTAAAATCATTTAAAAAAAACTTCAAACTCCATCCATATTAGTTAATACTTCTCTGGAAAATATAATTTAAAAATCTATTTTATCTTTTAAATTAAAAAAGAATTATATAATTTCCCCATTCTCTTTATTCCCTCGAATCTCTTCCACCCCCTCACTTTCTCAAATTCATGGCCTCTTTCACTTTATTTCCCTTTAATTATTCTTGTTACAAAATGTATATAAGCATATATAAATATAGAACATGTTGAGCCTGTTTAATGTTGCTTGTATGAATATTATTTCAAGGGTGCCATTTTTTATTGAATAACCAGCTATGGGACTCATTTCTGGGGCAATTGGTTCTTCTTTGCTCAGCAGTCCTTAGGTACCTATAGTTCTTTGTCTAGAGTTGAGGCTCATGAAACTATCCCCTTCCTCCATAGCATGTCTATTGATATTGTCATTGTTCAAGTACAGTTTAGATAGGCATACTGTTGAGTTAACATGGATGCACCTCTCTTGTAATTTGTAAGAAACATAGTATCACAGCAGACTTCCTAATCTCTTGGCTCTTATAATCTTTCCATCCACAGTTCTAAAATATTTCCCTCTTCTGATATATTCCATGATTAAAGTTAGGAAAATCAATTTTTTCCAGTGTTGTGTCACTAAGTATATTAACCACACTCAAGGGCAGGCCCCATGCCCAAGAGCAGTAGGCCAGCACAAAATAAACTCCATGTTTTGTTTTGACATATTGGTCTTTAGGTTGTTTTGATCTTCATTTTTGGTTATTTATTTATTTGTTTGTTTGTTTGTTTGTTTATGAAAACAGAAACAGAGGGATTCAGGGAGTGGGAGGTAAAAGAAAAGGTATGTGTAAGGGGGGTGGGAAGGGAGAGAAGAGGGGAGGGAGGGAGGGAGGGAGAGAGAGCACATAAAGTTGGTTGGGTCGGGAGAGATCTAGCAGGTGTTAGTTGTTTAAAAATAAAAAAAAAAAAACTCTAAATGGATTAAAGACATAAATGTTAGTCTGTGAAACCACTAAGAAAACACTGTGTGCCATGTAGTTTTCTTCAACTTGACAAGAAGTAGAGTTATCTGTAAAGAGAGAACTTTAACCTAGCGGTTACCTCCATCAGATTGTACATAGACATGCCTGTTGGGGATTTTCTAGATTAAATATTGATGAAGGATGTTGATGGTACCACCCCTGGGCATGCGGAACTGAGTAATAGATGAAAACAGTGTAAGCCTGGGAAGAGAGAGTAAACCTTCCTTCATGGTCTTGACTTCAGTTCCTGACTTTGGGTTGAAGCTCATTTCCTTCAGTGATGGATACTGCTATGGAGCTGTAGTGTGAAACACATCCTTGCTTCCCCAAGTTCCATTTGGTAATAGTGTTTATCACAGTAATAAAAAATGAACTAGGAGAGTGACAGTACTTCATGATTCTGGTATGAGGAAGGATTTTGTTTTAATGGAAATGGGAGTTATTTATTGAGACGGGGTGTCATGTGGCTCAGGCTAGGCTCAACCACCTTGTAGAACCAAATTGAGCCTTGAACTACAAATCTTCTAGCCACTGCCTTCTAAGTGCCAGGATTACAGGCATATGTTATCACATCTAACTCTGCAAGAATATCTTAGCAATGCTTCAAAAAATACAAAAAGTAATAGTTAAAATAGGTCAACACAATTACATCAAGCTCAAAGGTTTCTGAACAGTACAGGGATAATTCAAGAAACTGAAGAAGGATCTTCCACGCTGAAAGAAAAATATTTTCAAATTACATATTTGATAGTAGGTTAATCTTCAAATAGGGGTTAATATCCCGAATATACCTGAATCTTCAACAACTGAACAGAAAATATGATTTGATTAAAAAGAAGCAATATATCTCAATAGATATCTTTTTAAAAGAAATCGAATAAATTTCCATCTATATAAAAATGCTCAAAGTAAATAATTAATAGGAAACTATAATATACAATTGATAAATGGGACCTCATGAAACTGTAAGGCAAAGGACATCCTCAGTAGAACATAAAGGCAGCCTACAGATCTGGAAAAGATCTTCACTAACCCTACCTCTGACATAGGGTTAATATCAAAAATATATAAAGAGTCCATGAAATTAGACACCAACAAACCAAGTAACCCAATTAAAAATGGGTAAAGTGGGTGTACATATAGACACACACTGACATTTAATTAGAGGCTATGAATTTGAAGTAGTGCAAGGACTGGTATAAAGGAGAGTTTGAAGAAAGGAAAGGTGAGAAATTTTGTAATTGTATCATAATTTCAAAAGTTAAAAAAGTTAAAAGAAAAATTCTTATGGAGTTTCCATACAACCAAACAATCCCTCTTATGGGTATTTAATAAAAAGAAATAAAACATACTGTTGCAGAAAAAAATCTACACACATGCAGCTATTCTATGAATAATCCAAAAAGGGGATTAATCCTTTTAACTTAATGAATAAATAGACAACTAGATCCACACAACAGCATGTGACTCCTTGATATAATGGTGAAGCCCTGATTCAGTCAGCAGCATGAATATTCTTCAACGGCAGTATTTTTAAGAAGACAAAGAGGAGTAAGAAGAGCTTTAATGTGACTGAGGTTTTGTACCTGCTGCTGAGTAGTTACATTGAAATACACATTTTACAATTTACAGAATGTACAGCAGACCTTTTTGTACCTTAGCTTAAAGATAGTAATAGATATATATGAATCGCTTACTTCATTTGCTCATAATTCAAGATGAAACACTTAGAAATAAGCTATTTAATGTATCAATTACCTTAGCCAAGATATCTAAGAAACTATTTGCATAGCAGTATCCATAACATTAATGAGAGAATGTTTGTGAAATGTTTTGAGTACCTTAAAGGGAAGCTGCTATGTAACTATAAAGCATTGTTATTACTCAGGCACTTATTTTTTACTTCTGCTATGAAGTTTATGGTCGTCTTCATTTTTCACTTTATTTTTAATGAATTGTAACAATAAAATGTGGTAGCCAAGTTATAAAATGAAGCCATGTGCTAATGAGGCTAAAAATTTGTAATTAGAATTTGAAATATCAGCCTGTGGAAAGATAATTATTCTAATGATTGTTTCTGTATGTACACAAGCTACAATCTTATGAAGTCCATGTAGCTTATTTTGCAGTTTTTCTTCAGAGCACATTTCAAGACTGCATATCTTCTCAGACGTTCTTAGCTTAGTTGTAAGTCTGACGGGAAAGACTCAGATAGGGGGGGAAAATTCTTGCTGATCATAAAAGAATATAGATCTTTCAAAAAGAGTAATTTAAGGTATCACCAGCTAAATTTAGACCTTGACCTTCTTAGAAGACATTTTATCTCTCTGTGAACATTAACTTAAAGATAGTATTTCAATTCTTGAACCCAATCAAAAATTTAATTTTTCCCTTACCAAATACAAAATAAATGATTAGAGTATTCGCATTGTCAAAAACTGCCAGTACTTATTTTATGGCAGAGTGTGACATATATCTGGTCCTTGAAGTCATAGATAATCAATCTCAATATAATCCAGACTATGTGAATTTCTCTATCTAGCCATTGATGTGACTTCCTCAGGACCTTTTACTCTGTTCACATCAAGTTCATTCTTCTTTCTATATTATTATGCAAATGTGTCCTCATATGCCTCTGATTCAATACAAAGTGGGACAAAACTTCTGGAAAGCATCCAGAGAGTTTTCATGAGCCTTTCAGGCATGGGAGGCACTCAGTGCTAACTCCAGAGTCAGCTGCCAATACTAGACAGTTTCTAGTGTGAGAACAAAATTAAGAGGAGAAAATTCATTTGAATTGCTTTGAAAACTCAGATCATTTAGACTTCATTTCTTAAGTGAAACTCAGCTCATTTCTCAGAACAAATCAGTCTCCATAACTCCAAACGAACATTTTCAAAAACAACATGCGATAAGATGGTTCTTTTATTTTTTGAATGGGGTATGTGTGTCTTGCTCCAACATGATATTATTTAATCAGTAGAAATGGCTCTCCATAGTCACTTAAAGAAACCACTGATAACCAACCTGCTGGATATAATGCAGAACTGAAAAGAGAACCACAGAACAGTGCACTGTTTTTTATTGTTATTTCTCAACAGCATATTTCTGAGAATTAGAAAATGTTAAGAATTAGAAAATTAGACAGTTGACCACATGATCCAGTTATCTTGCCTTTTTCAAACGTTGAGATGACTAAAAGCATCATAGTCTATGGCTGAGAGATGGCTCAAGCATTTAAAATCATGTATGCTTCTCTTGAAGAGGATCAGAGTTTGGTTCCTACCAGTCTAGTTTAGTAGCTCAAAAGTCCCCATAATTCCAGCTCCAGTAGACCAGATATCTTCTCAGCAACCCCACAACAGGAAGAACTTAAGGAAGTCAAATTGTCTTGTTCTTTATGTGCACTAACTTATGCGAGACTGACATTGTTTATAGGAATTTACCTAAGTTCATTCAATAAAGCTTGGTGTTGAAAAATCTGTGTCTGTTAGTCTCAAAGTTAATTCCCTTCCTGATACTCCATAAAAAACAGACAGAGGCATGACACTGGAGGAGAAAAGATGTAGAGGAATGTGGTCCTTTTCAATTATGTGTACCAGCACATTGAAGGTCATGAAACATACTTCTTGAATGACTAACAATAAATGCCATTCTTGAAAGTTTTATTAATTCCCTGGGCCAACTATACTGTGAGAGTTTTATATGAATCGTTCCATTTAATCTTTTCAGTAACACATCGACTTCCATGTATACCAGGGCTTTATCTATCTCATTTTGGGTTTCCACTTCCATACTAAGAGTAATCCACCAGTTTTATACTGGGAGTCACTGGAAGATTTAAGAGAAGACAGTCACTGAGAATTCAAAAATGAGAATTTTCCTTTATGAGTTATAAACATAGAAATTAAAGGAAAGAAATGTAAAAAAAAAAAGTTTTAGAAAATTAAGAAACCTGAGGGCCTGGAGAGATGTGTGAGTGGGTAACTTGTCTGCTGTACAAGGATGCAGACTCCTGTCTGAATGTCCAGCTCCCACATAAAGCCTGAGTAAGTCTTGCCTACCATGTGCACCCCCAGAATTGGTGGCAGAGATTGGCACAACTCTGGAGGCTCCTGGCCAGCAAGTATAATCACAAGCATGGATTCCAGATACACTGACAGACCTTGTATCAAAAATATGACAGAGGGTGATAGAAAGATACCTGATGTCAACTGCTGGTCTCCTCATGCACAGGCATAAAGAATCATATCTTCAAAAACATGAGAATGCACACACATATGTATTCACCGTACATGAATACAAACACACATGTGACTGCATATTTACCATATTTACCATACTTGTATACACACACATTTATGTATACACACACACACATACACAAGCAAATGGGGAAGGATATAGGGCAGAAATTAGATACTAGGTAGAAGAATATGAATAGAGGAAAAAGAAATGTCTGAGGTTTTTTTGTTTGGTTTGTTGAGATCAATATAAATCAAAATGAAATTTGCTATTGTATAACAATCAGCATGTATAATTGACTCTGTGGTGGTTAAATATGTATTGATGGATACTAAAAAGAATTAGGACAAAGGTCATATAGAACATTTATGAAAAAAATTTTAAAATGAATAATTTTGCTAAACCTTCAATTTTTCCACCATGGAGAAAGAGAAACATCTTAAACATCTTGAACCAGAGTGAGAGTGTCAAAAGAAATACTAATTCTGAGGAGATTGTGAAGAATGCTTATCCTGGGTACTGAGACTTTATTATATTTTAATATATGAAAATAACTTGGGAGATTCTACAAAGCATCATATTACCATTAGGTGAGATTACCTATAAGATTTAGACTATTTCTGAGACATGTGCACACATTTTGTTACAGAGAACTATACATACGTAGGTATAAAGAGTCTTATCATTCACACATTTAGATCCTGATAAAAGAAACAGAGTAGATGTAGATTTGGAATTAGGTGTCATTTCACAAAGAGTATCAAGGTTTAACAGCCTGATAATTTAATAGTTGATCAAAAGAAAAAAGAATACCCCTTCTGCCATCCTTTGCAGTGAAAGCAGCATATCCTGACCCATCCTAGAGGATCCACTGCATTCAGAGCAGTTGAGGACAAGCTACTCTCAGAGCAGTTGACAGGACAGCTTGAAGGCATGCAGGGCAACTGGCAGGAAAGGCTGAAAGCCTCCCCGGAGTTCTGCTGCACACAGGGAAACAGAAACCATAGTCCATAGGCCACACTGGGGATCATCTTGACACAGGACAACAGCTTGACTGCTTCACTGAAGACCAAACAGTCTGAAGCCCTCCCTGCCCCCCCAGGAGAACTACTAGAGCCAGGGCAACAGATCAGCAGGTTCTCTGCCCCTCTGAAGAGTACCCAGTTGGAAGGTCCCACAAGTGGTCTTCTACATCCAGGGCTACAGGCCTACCAGGAGACCTGAAGGTACCCAGTGACAAAAGAGACAGACTCCAGACAGAGTCACCCAGACCAGCAAACATCAGGAATATCCAGAAGGTGAAAGGCAAGCACAAGACCATAAGCAACAGAAGCAAATATTCATGGGCATCATTAGAACCCAGTTCTCCCACCACAGCAAGCCAAGAATACATCAACACACTTGAAAACCAGGAAGCTGACCTAAAATCCTATCTCATAAAGATAATAGAGTCCTTTAAGGAGAATATCAATAACTCACTGAAAGAAATACAAGAAAGCACAGGTAAACAGGTCAAAGAATTGAATAAAGCAATCCAAGACTTAAAAGTGAAAGTCGAAACAATAAAGAAAACACAAATGGAGACAAACCTGGAAATGGAAAAGCTAGGAAAGAGGTCACTAATTATAGATGTAAGTATCACCAACAGAATACAAAAGATAGAAGAGAGACTCTCGGGTATAAAAATACCATAGAAGATATTGAAACAACTGTCAAAGAAAATTCAAAACATAAAATACTCCTAACCCAAAGTATCCAAGAATTTCAGGATGAAATTGGAAAATATCATCCTGAGTAAGGTAATTCAAACCCAAAAGGACATGCATGGTATGTTCTCACTAGTAAGTGTGGATATTAGCAAAAAAAAAAAAAAAAAAAAAAAAAAAAAAGTACAGATACAGAGTACCCAAGATACAGTCCACAGAACTCAAAAAGTTCAACAAGCTGAATTGCCCAAGTAAGGACACCTCAGTCCCACTTGGGAGGGAGAACACAGCAATCAAAAGGAGGAGGGAAGGAAGGAAGGAGGGACTTGGTTGTGAAAGTGAACAAGTGGTGGTGGTGGGGGGGGGGAGTTGAACCTGATCTGGTATTGGGTGAGTTAAAGGACCGAAGCCCTGAGGGGAAGCAAAAAGAATGGAAACAGCTAATCACAGGAGGTAGGAGGTTTGGGGGACCCTCCAAAAGATGAAATGTCTGATAGTAGGGAGAAGAAACTTATAAAGCCCACCTCCAGCAGGAAGAGAGGATATCAAATGAGGGAGGGAGTTGCCATCCCACAGTCAAAACTGTGGCCTATACGTGTTCCTGTCTGAAAGAACTGCAGAGATGGAAGTGGAGAGAAACCTGAGAAAGTCCAGTGACAACCCAAAGCGGGATCCAGTTCAAGGGGAGGTCCCCAGGCCTGACACTATTACTGAGGCTACAGAGTGCTCACAAAAAGGGACCTAGCATAACAGCACTTCGGAAGACAACAACTAGCTGAAAGAGTCAGATACAGATATTTGCACGCAACCAATGGACAGAAGCAGCTGACCCCCCCTATACCCCCCCACATGGATGAATTAGGGAAAGGCTGAAAGAAGCTGAGGAGGAAGGCGACCCCATAGTAGCACCAGCAGTCTTAGTTAATTTGGACCCTCGAGATCTCTCAAACACTGGACTACCCAAACAGACAGTATACACCAGCTGATATGAGGCCCCCAACACATTTACAGCAGAGGACTGCCAGGTCTGTGTTCATTCAAAGATAATGCACCTAACCCTCAAGAGCCTGGAGGCCCCAGGGAGTTTAGAAGTCAGGTGGGGAGGGAGGTGTGGTGTATGGAAATCCTAGTGGAGACAGGGGAGTGAGGAGGAAGGATGTGATGTGCAACAGTTGGAGGTAGGATCGGGGCAGGGGGGAATAAAGTCTGGAGTGAAATAAATAAATAAATAAATAAACAAACAAACAAACAAATAAATAAATAAACACACACCTTGGCATGAAGTATGTCAGTGAAGATCAACGGAATTGTAAAGCCTGATATTCATAAACAAATCATATTAATTTTTGTTTGTGTTTTGTGTATGACAAAAGACACACAAGAATGTAGGCATTGTTTCTGGACTTGTGACCTGCTCTCCTATCAGAAGGAAAGTGTTTTTCAAGCTGACAAGTTTTAAGATCCCATGACAGAGGTGTTTATGAATGTGAAATGAGAGCTCTGCATGAAATGTGTGATTATGAGTGTGTGTGTGACTTGTGTGTTGTTGTTGCTGTTATTGTAAAAGAATATCTTTAATTTTAAAGAGCAGGAAGGGGTACATGGCTTTCTTTGGATGAAGGAAAGACAAATGAGAAATGATGTAAATGGCACTATGTTTTCTTTAATACATTTTTTGAGATGGTAGAAAATGTGTGAATATATTTATAACTAAGGATACTTAATGAAAATATATGAACATATTTGTCTCAAAATTAATAAACCTATGATCCATAATAATTTTCTGACTTTCCATTATCATATAAAAATGATAAAATTGATTTTCCTTTAGCTAATTATATTAAATCAACAGTGTTTTAATTTGCCAATGTGTTTCATGTACTCATATATTTACTTCATATTGAATATTTTATTCTAGTTAAGTTTGTAATACCATTCTTAAACATGAAAATGCAAAATTTGATATATACTAAGCAATAACTCACTCTTCTCTAAAATAAATGTTATGTGCTTCATTCTGAAATACAGGATCCAATGATAAAATTTTCAAAAATTTGGAAAAAAAAGATAAAAGAATAAACTTTAGAAGCTGGCTAATATCATACAACGAAGATAAGCATTTATCCAAGGAAATCTATGATGTCTCGGTAAAATGAGAGAGACATAGAGCCACATGTTCTTTCCCATGCTCTATAACTCTCTGCTCTTTGACACAGTATTACAAAACTTAGAGGCTGGGGAAATGGCTCTGTACTGATGCAGGGGGATGGTTAGCAAACAACCATGGAGAATTAAGACTATAGTCCTTCTAAGGCTGCAGAACTTACTAGAGCAATGATCAGACTGGAAATATGTTCTCATATGTCCCTAGTGGCTAGAGGCAATATGCACATACGAAGCTGCATTTTGTTCCAGAAGATACTGATGGATTTATGCTATTCTACTCCTTACCTTCATAAATGGTCCCACAGACGGTAAAAAAAAACATCCAGGGATAATGTATAAACTATCTGAATTCAAACCACATAAAACTGTAAAGCAGCACTGGCATACCCACGTCTAAAGTTATGCTATGTAAGATGATATTATAAAGGAAAACAGAGGAAACATCTACAAGGGGGCAAAGTTTGTCCATTGCACCTGCATTAAGTAACTATTAATTTGAGATAGATGATAAGTAACACTGTCTGTTATAATCAGCAAATCAGCCATTAATAAATAATAGAAACAAAAACCCCCAGCAGAAATGCTAAAATGTTATCAAATATATGTATAGAGCATAACTAAAGCACAGAGGAAGCAAAACACTGAACATACACAGAGTGTTGAGTTGGCATCACCGTGTTTGAGCCTAGAACGTGTCTGCAGAAAAGTGAAAAGCTGTTCTCTTGGCAGCTAATGGTAGCAAGGACCTTAGCGCATCTTCAGGAAAACTCAAGTCCTCTTTCTTAAGACAGACACAATTAGAGAGTACGCAAAATGTGATTGTTTCTTAGAAAGCCAAATTAGTACCGACTGAACAATGAAGCGGGAGGGAGTGGTGGCTTTCTTAAGTTTATGTGGTCATTACACATCCCATAAACAATTCACCATGTGGTTCTCAAAATGTGGTTCTCAAAATTCCCTTCAAGGAGTAGACATAACAAAAGCAATGCAGACCAAAATATTTCTCCCAGTACTCTCTTCCTGCTCAGGACAAAGCAAAAACAGTGGTAGGTTCTTTGGTGAATCACAATACACAGAGAGCAGCAATTATGGCCTCTCAAGTGGGCGAGTGATGTTGCTGCTTAAGAACATCTAACTGTGACAAGTATACAGTACACCTTTCCCTGTGTTTGACAAAATGATATAAAAAAAGTGTTGGCTTATTGTATTAAATATATACTGGCTTGCTCTTCTTGGTGCCATAATATTCCAGCATTTTAAACTATGAGTTATTTTACTGAAAGTGATACTTATCATCAGCAATGACTCACAGAAACTGAAGCTTTACAGGATAGGAAGATGGTTGGCAAGGATGATTTGAATTTCTGATCCTCCTACTTCAATGCCCAATGCTTGGGTTAAAGGAATGTCACACCATGTTCTGAATTATGTAATGCTGGGGATCAATTCCAGACTTCATGAACAACAAGGGAACCATTCTACTAACTGAGCTACATCTGCAGTGCTATAGATACTTGGCATCCAAATATTCAAATTTTAACATGCCCTTTGTAAATCTTTAATTAACACTCTCATAGTCATCTGAGCAGAAACCCAAGGTTCATTCTGAACTGTTATTCCACATTTAATCATTAACAAGGACCACAGATCCCACTTCTCAGCATCTCTTACACGTACCTCCTTCCCCTTTTCCATGTTACTGTTGCTTTGGTCGGCTCTCATGACTTCTTGGAAGGGCAGTTGGTCTTAAGTTCATCCATTTTGCCTCAGTGTTAATCCAGCCTCTGTGCTGCAGACAGGGTGAACTTGTTGATGGCGCTTAACTCTTTTATTTGAAATGTGAGTGGTTTTCTGAGACTCAAACAGTACAAATTTCAAACCTTTAAAAAATTGTTTTTGAAGAACCTCTGAATCTAGATTATGCCTCCTGCCTCTGGATGTACTATATTACTTCTCCAGTAATCTATACACTTTCCAGTAATCCAGTGTTATACTTTCATGCCTGTAAAGTATCCTTCTCACCTCCCTGGCCTCTGTTATGCCTTCTATGTGCAGCCTGGCAGAGCTCCAGGTAGAAAAGACTGTTTATTCAAGTCATGCTCAAACATCACCTATTTGCTTTCCTGCCTGTACACTTCATTTATCTGCATCTATGATTTTTCAAAAGGCATCAGCAATATTGTCTTAAGAGGAATATCCTATGTACACCCCAAAATCATACATAGAGCAAAGCACCACACAGTAGAAAGCTTGAGTAAATATTTGCTGCAGAAGTAATGCATTTCTCTACAGTTCTGTAATTTACACTGGGTTCCTCCTCCCAATTGGGCATCATAGACTCAAGGATCTTTTGTGGTGTCCAGGACATATAGTCATAGTTTCTTACACCATTGCCACCTTAACTTCCAGAACAAATAAGTCACTGCATAGGATTTTATATTATAGCTTCTAAAGGCAGATATGCGTTTAACATGAATCATTGTCATTTAAATTATGGTTCTCTACTGCATTTTATGTAAAGTGAGAAGGGATTTATATACTTTCACTCCTTTACTCTCTCTTGAATTTGTTTACTACTCTTTTGACCTAAAAAGGTGCTATTCATATTCCTACAACACTCATTCTCATATTAGATAGCACATTCTATTCTGTCAACCCAAAGAGACATCTATACACTTGTGTGTGCAGTCACTTGGACATGAGTGTGCATTTGGATGTGCACACGCACATGTGCACATAGCCTATTTCCTACCATATTTTACCCCATATTACCCCTAAAGCAGTAGATTTAGAAATTGAATTTTTCAGACTATTTGTTTAAAATTCAGTAAAAACATAGAGATTAAACACTGGACAGATCCAATATTCTTGCTTTATTCTACTAAACTGAAATAATTCAGTCTTAACACTTTGATTTATTCTGTGCCTCTCAACACTTATTCTTTGAAGCACTGTATATCTACACACACGCACACACACACACACACACACACACACAAACCGACATTGCCCCACTCTGTGCACCTGTGAGTCTGGTCAGCATGGCCTACCTTTTTCCTTTCTGACTGTATAATGTTGATGAGTGGGTGTTCTTATAGGGTTTTTTTTTTTTTTCAGTTTTTGTGATTTATTTCAAAACCAATTTTCTTATCTCACATAAAAATAAACCCGAGTCAGCCTTCAAATAAACCTCTGGTTTAACAAGTCAGAAAACTACATTGACTCTGCAACTTGTAAATGCCTACTTCTGTCTCCATGTTCCTGTTTGGCTTTATTAGTTTTTCTCTTTCTAGCTTCCTTTCTAACTAAGTGAGGTGACATGCAAGGTATAAATGTTTCTCTAC
Source organism: Apodemus sylvaticus (assembly GCF_947179515.1). Lineage (NCBI taxonomy): Eukaryota > Metazoa > Chordata > Mammalia > Rodentia > Muridae > Apodemus > Apodemus sylvaticus. Next base: position 72,481,716 of record NC_067477.1, on the reverse strand, counting down.
ATGCTAGGGAGATGGCCCGACAGTTAAGAGAACTGAGTGCTCTTGCAGAGGAGTGGGGTTCAATACCAGCCAGCATGCACACTGGCAGCAATTCCTGTTCCAAGGAACCTGATGCCCTCTTCTGACCTCCACCCCCCAGGATCCAGGCACCCACGTGGTGAACAGACATACATGTGAGGCAAAACATTCATACAATAGATGCAAATAAATAAAAGTAAATAAAGATATAAAATTTTTAAAAAGAAATGTGTCTCTACACTTTCACATGCACAGGCATGACACATTTTTCCTGTCTTTGAGAAAATAGCTTTGAACTTCAAAGGTCCTAAAAAGACCATAGACTATAACTAAAAATAATTTGATTAGATTGACACCAACTTTGAAAACAAGATTTATTTCTTATTATTGAAAAATACACAAAGGCCAACATTTGCTGAGTTGCTGGTTTTCCGTGATACAGTTGGTATTGTAAGAAAGGAAGAAATGCATCTGGTATGGATAGCAGTTTACATTCTAAGGCATTTAGGCTTAGAGCGGCAGCTCCACATATGAGGTGCACTTACTAGAGTTTAAATACACTGAGGCACAACAGACAGGCAGAAGATTTGAAACCACAAGGCAGAACTGTTGTCATGTGAGTCAGCCTTAGGACTTAGATGCCTTCTCCGCATCTTCCACGCTCGCCCCATCCACTGTGCACTTTGAGTTGTTCACAGAACACCGGCAGATTATCTACTCCTGAAGAGTTTGCTTAGAGTACCACCATCAATGGGGGCATGCCAACCACAAAGGTGCCATGGATAGGTGCTGGCTCTCACCAAAACGAGGCTCTGGTAGGAAAAACACTGATTTGCAAAGGCACAGTGGAGACAGGTTTAATGTATTAAGTATAACATAAATCATTCACAATAACAAGTTTAGTGTTTCCGGGAACTTTTGTTAATACAACACAGTTGGTCACACAAAATACAAATGCTTCTGTTGATTTGTCTTGGCAACTCAGAGACATCAACAGTGCTAACAGTTTAACAGCTTTGTTCTCATCTGACAGAAAATAACGGCAGTTCTCAAGGCAAATGTTAGACCTGACCGTATGTATTTATTAATTCCACAGTGTTTTGACAGATGAGAGGGGACGGAATCAGAGGATGCTGACACGCTCACTGAGGGCTTTCATCTCTCTCTCTTCAGCCTCAGGACCGTCGCTGTGACTAGCACTCAGACTGATCAGGTGTGCGGGGTACTGCAAGCCCTGCTCGCCTGCATACTGCTCCCACCTGGAGTCATCGCTTTCGTGGGTAATATAGCGTTCTCCAATTCTGCATTCCAGCTCTCGTAAGTCTACCCAGGTCTGATAGTCCTGAAGAAGAAATGCCAAAATATCGTCCTAGAGATCATTGCGACTTGACGTGCGTTTCCTACACTGGTAGTTCCATTCTGTCCTTTCTATTCTCTCAATGCTGAATCACCGTACAGTCACAGGCAGCATCAGCATCGAGGTCATCTTAGTTGCTTAGCCTTAGACCATGCATGTTGCTTGGAGGATGCCATGGCTCCCAGTGTGGATAATTAATGCTTGTAGTCAAGCAATTAGGAATGTTGACATTGCTTTGCAGTTTAATGGCTATAAGTAACCCTTCATTATTTCAGAGTGTCATTTTCTAAACTTTACACACTCATATACTTTATATTTGCCATGTATTTATATCTATGCATGATATCCCGAGACTTGAAATAGAGCTTCCAAACGAGACCAGTAAATGGGCAGATGGGCATCTATTGAGATAATTATCAGGATTAAGCATACAGATGCTTTCCAAATCTGGTCTTTTGAGTTCTGTTATGACCCTTGTTGGTGTGTGTATATGTATGTATGCATATATATATATATATATATATATATATATATATATGTATATGTGTGTGTATATACATATATATATGTATATGTATATATGGCAGGGGGAGCTGCCATGTGTTCTGTGCATGTGTTTTGTGTATGTGTGTACCTTCATCAAATCTTCCAGACAGAAAGAGGGATATTTAGAAACACTACACTGTTATTACATCCCATGAAATCACATGCATTTTGGAAAAAATAATGTTATGGTAATTATACCTGTATAAACATGACATTTTTATTTATATAAAAATCTTATATAAATAAATTGGAAGCATGCCCACAAAAAGCAAACCACAGATGATTTTTACCTGTAGCCAAGGGTGACTCAAAGTTTTATCCACACTGTAGCGTTTTCTCATTTTCACTTGTAGCAAGTTATTGATAAGATCAATGGCTGAAAATCAATCATTATTAAAATTAGTTATCAATTATGTAATGAATATGTAATTTACATAGAGTCTTAATAATATCTGCTATTATAGAGATATAAGAGTAATATAGTGGTAATAGGAAAACCTGAAAGTAATTACTTGAGAATTCTAAATCAAGTTAGAAATTAGGGGGAAGGGTATTTGAATTTATTGCACAACGTGAATTTTAATTTTTGTACTCTATAATGTTTTTTAAATTTTGATATATGCATTTTAGCATGTCTTAAAGAAATAGAATTAGTACTGAAGAAAGAAAATTGCTATTTTGTTATAAAAAACAATCAGTATTTGAATACATATAAAGGGAATTTTAGATTTCAATTAGTTTGATGTGGTAAGTCAAGAGGCCAAGGCTGAAGGACTGTTACAAGTTCAAGGAATGTTTGAACTGTAATGTAAGTCCCTGTTTTGAAACAAAAATAAAATAAAATAGAAAATGAAAAAGTTGGTTGAAGATATAGATATGTGGACATCATAAATTCTAGAAAAAAATACAGTAAAACATGAATCACTTTTCAAGATCTACCTGTAATCTATAAACAAGCAATTCTGTAGGAAATGACACTATCTTTGAATTTTTTGTTTGCTTTTTAAAAAGGCAATAAATTAGATTTATATTGGCAATCAGTGCTTTCCTGGAACAAGACAAGTACTGTCCCCTGAGGAGTTAGAATCGCTGTCCAGGCAGGAGGATCAATGGAGCAGGATTGAAGAGCCAGAAATGAACCCACACACCTATGGCCACTTGATCCTCGACAAAGAGGCTGAAAACATCCAATGGAAAAAAGAAAGCCTTTTCAACAAATGGTGCTGGTTCAACTGGAGGGCAGCATGCAGAAGAATGCGAATTGATCCATCCTTGTCTCCTTGTACTAAGCTCAAATCCAAATGGATCAAGGACCTCCGCATAAAGCCAGACACTCTGAAGCTAATAGAAAAGAAACTGGGGAAGACCCTTGAGGACATCGGTACAGGGAGAAAGTTTCTGAACAGAACACCAATAGCGTATGCTCTAAGAGCAAGAATTGACAAATGGGACCTCATAAAATTACAAAGTTTCTGTAAGGCAAAGGACACCATCAAGAGGACAAATCGGCAACCAACAAATTGGGAAAAGATCTTCACCAATTCTACATCAGAGAGAGGGCTAATATCCAATATATATAAAGAACTCAAGAAGTTAGACTCCAGAAAACCAAACAACCCTATTAAAAAATGGGGTACAGAGTTAAACAAAGAATTCTCACTCACCTGAAGAACTTCAGATGGCGGAAAAGCATCTTAAAAAATGCTCAACTTCATTAGTCATTAGGGAAATGCAAATCAAAACAACCCTGAGATTTCACCTTACACCAGTCAGAATGGCTAAGATTAAAAATTCAGAAGACAGCAGGTGTTGGAGAGGGTGTGGAGAAAGAGGAACACTCCTCCACTGCTGGTGGGATTGCAAATTGGTACAACCACTCTGGAAATCAGTCTGGCGGTTCCTCCGAAAACTGGGCACCTCACTTCCAGAAGATCCTGCTATACCACTCCTGGGCATATACCCAAAAGATTCCCCAGCATGTAATAAGGATACATGCTCTACTATGTTCATAGCAGCCCTATTTATAATTGCCAGATGCTGGAACAAACCCAGGTATCCCTCAACAGAAGAGTGGATGCAAAAAATGTGGTATATCTACACAATGGAGTACTATTCAGCCATTAGAAACAATGAATTCATGAAATTCTTAGGCAAATAGATGGAGCTAGAGAACATCATACTAAGTGAGGTAACCCAGACTCAAAAGGTGAATCATGGTATGCACTCACTAATAAGTGGATATTAACCTAGAAAACTGGAATACCCAAAACATAATCCACACATCAAATGAGGTACAAGAAGAAAGGAAGAGTGGCCCCTTGTTCTGGAAAGACTCAGTGAAGCAGTATTCGGCAAAACCAGAATGGGGAAGTGGGAAGGGGTGGGTGGGAGGACAGGGGGATAGAAGGGGGCTTACAGGACTTTCGGGGAGTGGGGGACTAGAAAAGGGGAAATCATTTGAAATGTAAGTAAAAAATATATCGAATAAAAAAAAAAGAATCGCTGTCCAGTTAGCCTCCTACTCTGCCTGCTTGGAGCTCATGTGCATATACTTCACAAAGAAAAGATAATTTTTCTCTATACCTTCTATACAAAGCATCCAATTGATACCATGGGACAATGTCCTTAACATTTAATTGCTGCAGAGTTGTATTTTCAGCTTCCACACTACATTTTGTTCTTAAATTAAAACTTCCATTTTGAACTCATTTTCATAACTTCTCTATTTCCTTTTATTGCCTCCCCCCTCCCCTTGGAATGAAGTATCCAAAGAATATAAGCTTTTACAGTGGAGTAAATATCTTCTCTCAACTCTAGCCTATCCTAGGCCTGAAGTCTGACAGATAGATTTTTCTACTGCAAGCCTTAATATTTGAAAAATGGAGAATTAACTCCCCAGGTTTCCCCAAACACTAAATTTTAATAGGGAAATTCAGAAGAACTCCAGTGTCTGATCCCCATCAAGTTGCATGGTCTGGAAAATCCAGACTGAAATAACTGCCCACAGAAACAAACTTGCAATGTTCAGTCCCAACAGATTCAAATCATCTGTTATTAAGCAAAGGAAATTAATTTCCATAATCTCTTGGCATCTAGGAGTTTTCCTTTGGTTCTAATATTTATATATTTTCTTACACTGAAGGGCTACATAATCAACACTAACTTTTTGATTAGGGAAATTAAATGCAACAACACATTTAAAGACCACCTTTGCCCATCAACCCTGCCTTGGTGAAGGTACCTGAGGAAGTAGGGTACTTAGTACAATTTCAGAGTCCAAGCATATGTTTTCTCTGAGCCTTTGAAAGTATAGTTCTCTCTGTGCACAGTGTGTTGGGCATGAGCTTTAAAACATCCATTCATATGATTTACTCGCTGGAGAGTAAAGTGCACCTTCCATTCTGGCTGCTGTGAAGTCACAGTTCAGAAATGGAGGCCAAGGGGTGAAGGGAGAACTCCTGTGCTACGGCAAGCACGCGGCAGCATTACACTTCCCCAAGCACTGCAGGGCATAAATACACGTTATTAATTCACTTGTTCTGCTTTGAATTCTGTAATTAGGAAGGTGGGAGTACAGTAACTCAACAAAAGGTCTGCTTTGTGCCCCAACGGGCCCCAGCGGTGAGCCGCACTGCCTAATGGAAAGAGAATCCTGGCAGAGGAGGGACTACAAGTGTCTACAGAGAAATGGAAAATGGAAAGATGGAAAAATTGTTCTGAATGAAGCTTATGATCTCAGGCCTGCCTGCCAGTCCTCTTGTGACCTGAATAAACACAGCAAAGCAATGAGGTGCTTCTACGAGAAAGCACTTTAGGCAGTGAGGAGAGAAGTGGTGGAGGATGTGTGTGGATCAGTGCGCCTCTGTGGCTCTTAAGAAATAGAATATAAAACAAAAGCCCATAAATATAAAAATCTCCAGTAAACATTATAGCCTTTTTGTTACGCAGAAAGATAAGTTTACATTTCTGATTTTGAGAGTACCACTTGTTTTTCCCTGCCTACCAAACTCTCAAAACCATCCATTAATCAAGTTTCATACAGTGAAGCCTCAACTGCATGATCCAAAATGGCTTCCAGGAAATCCATTGTGTGTGCATGCATGTGCATATGTGTGTGCACATGGATGCATGTGAAATGCCACACCAAGATTTTTTTTTTACATAGTTTCTGGGGACTGGACTCAGGCCATATGCTTGTAAAGCAAATTTATATTACAAAGGATATTTCTAAAGTTCTCTTCTCCCCTCTTTGACATCTCATATCCCCTTTCTCTTTACAGGCCTTATCTAACCTAATACAATCCTGGGTAATAAGAGTTTATAACTTGGGGGACCAGAGAGATGGCTTTTTATGAGCACATTCTGTTCTTTCAGGAGATTTGTGTTTTGCACCAAGTACCCATATTGCTCCTAACTGCTTGCAACTCCACTTCTAAGACATCCTCCCCTCCCCAACCCCAGAAAAATGGTCTTTATGAGGACCTGTGCACAGATGTAAGCCAGATACTCAGGCACACACACACACACACACACAAACAGAAATTTTAGAAACAAATTTAAAACATTTATCACATATAGGTATTAATTAGTCATTCATTAGTACATTTACTAAATATTATCTAAGTAACACCTGACGAGAACTAGTTTGAAAAGCTGGCAGTTGAACTGCAATCCCATAGGCACTGACCCATGCTGCTCCAAGTACAGAGTGGCAACACTTAACATTCTACGCAGTTATAGTAAAGGGTTTGCTCTTCTAGGCCACCCTAGACTGCTGCCATTTATATTTTAGATGTTCTAGACAATGAACTATATTGTTGGATACAGCAGCTTCTCTGTCTCTCAGCCTCACGTTAAACAGTGGCTCAATGGTCTGTTAGTTCTTAATCTTTCAGCACAGCCTTCTGCTCACAGTCACTAGACTTTTCTGATAACCTTCAAAATAACCAGGGTGAATTTTTGCTTATTATTATTGGCTAGTTTGATCTATGCATGGGCATTCTTTATATGACCTAGGAGTAAAAGATTTTATTAAAAAATAAAAGGTTGCATCCATGTCTGATTTAGTATAACAATTGCCCTATGAAATGCAGTTTCAATCTCTAATTCTAACAGAAAAGGGGAAGTGACAGTTACCCAAAGCTGATAAGTTGGTCAAAGGCAACGGTGTTGAGGCTGCAACTCAAGGGATCCAGCTCCCAGGCTGTGCTGTTATACTATACGGCAGACAGAAGCCATAGTATACTGTAACTAATTACTAACTGATAATGTCAGGATTCAACAATTTGATAATTGTTTTATAATCATGGACGTTAGAAGGTGTTAAGCCAGGAATCTGGGAGGGAAGTGTGTGTTAGCCACAGCAAGGTTTAGAAGTGCCAACCCATTGAACTAGTGAAGGCATAGAGATATTGGCTAGTGTGTGTATTTGAGTGTGATTGTGAGTGAATGCAAGTGTGTGTGCATGCATGTTTCCTTTGTGAATGCAAAGAATTCTTGGGCTGGTGCAAAGTGCACTTGACCCTCTGGGAGCCAAAGTCGTTTAACCAATACACTGATACAACAGACATTAATTTTTTCATTATGTTTCTATCACACTTTTGCATATTTAATTCAGGGCTTCTTGTGTTTCATTTTAGCTGCAGCCCACAGTTCAGCCCTCAGAGAATATTCTGAATGTGATATGATTTCCTTCTGCCCATTTGCTATGTGTTAATCCAATTATTAGAACACTTTTGTGGCAAAGCACAGAATTTTAAACATAGAACATTCTGGATATATCCTAACTCACAATTCTAACTACTAGGGCTACTTATTTCTTGAGTAGATTTTTACTACTCCAATGATCCCATCTAATTCATACTTCATTATCCATAACAGGTTATTATAGGACATTTCTCACCCCACATAATAAATTTTTGTGATCAAGACATATCTGTCCTTAATGCTACTCTGTCAATCTAGCAATCCTATGTAAAAAGAAAAGTAGCTATTCTGACATAATAGATCCCTGGAAAAGGAATTCTGACAAATTATGACTTTTAGTCATTTCTTATAAGAACCAGGATTGATTTTCTAAATGTTAAAAAAAATCTATCTAATCATTCATTATGGGAATCTATAAAGTCTAAAATTTTCAGTGATTGAGTTCTGCGTTGAGTCTCCTGTCATGAGCTGCAGACAACTGTAGCCTGTCTCACACACATTAGTATCTTTTTCATTTCCATCATAGGTCACTCAAAAACACACTAGCCACAGGCCCACACTGGTTAACTCCTTAAGGGGTTCAAAATGTATCTGTCTCTTGTCTGCTACTGAGAGTTCATAAGATCACTTCCATGTCCTCCCTGGTTCCTGCTCCCAGCAGGCATTGCTGTATGTCTTTCACAAAAGGAAAAGGGACCAAGAGTAGTAAAGTGAGTGACAGTAACAAAACAAACTCTAGTGCCAACAATCCCCAATGGGAGCACAACAGGCCAAGGTGCTCCAGCTCTAGTTATCAATCTGAAAAAAAATTAAAATGCTAACAAACATTCACATATGGAAGAATATATCTGTCTTTTGGGACATGAGTTACCTCAATGATTGTTTACGCTCTACACATTTACTTGCAAATTTCACCATTCTTAAAAGCTGAATAATATCCTATTTTATACATATATTAAGTTTTCATTATCCATTCATCAATTGATTAGAATCAAGGCTATTTCAAACTTCTAGCTATAAAGAGTAGAGCAGCTATGAACACAGATAAGCAAATGTTAGCTCAGTTTTAAATATGTGCTTCAATATGAACTACTCAGCAATTAAGTAGATAATAAGGGACCAGGAGTGACCTTTCCTCCAAGGAAAGGAGATAGAATATAACAGTGAAGAGATAAAGGAAAAACTAGGAGTATTAAATGGGAGGAAAATAAAAATGCCGGATATACAGAATAGAATATGAGAAAGGACAACTAATACTAGAGGCATGTTGAAAAGTCACATGAAATCCCACTACTCTAGAATCTTCCTAAATATATACATACATGAAATGAATCTAAATGGAGTCACCATATCGTAAGGAAGACAATGTCATAATGACAAGTCATCAAGTAAAACGTCCTTGTTGAGATGTTAGCCCAAGGGGTCCCATAGGCTCCCCCAAAAGATCACAGACTATCACCAAGTCTACTGCTTATTCTCCACAACATAATGTAAATCCTTCTTGCTGAAGACACAATTTAGTTATGTCATCAAACATCAAGAAATTAACCTGGAACACAACTAGAAGCTCTGTTCCTACCGTGCAGTATTCGTGGTATTGGAAGGTACTCTGCATGCTACTGCAGGAGAAAACTAATCATCCATCTGATTCGGTAACAAACTCTGGGAACTACAGCAGTAATCTCTCTGCAAGACATGTTGCTGTAATAATGGCACAAATGTTATAGTACTTACAAATAATTTTTAATTGAATCTAAGGCCTGTACCATGAGATGAAACCCATGCCTGAAACTACTAATGTGTCTGTGAACCTGAGACTCAATAGGACATAAGTTCTAGGTGAATTCTACCTTTTATCTGTAAAAGGATCATAGTAATAAAATGACTACAAATGGTATATTCTGATGCTCACAGATCAGTGTATCAATTATTCATCATAATAGAAGGCTTTTATTTTGAAGTACACCATAATTAACAGAGACCCACAACTGGACAATGTGTAAAGAGTGAACGACTTTAGAGTACTTAGCCCTAACTGGGATGTCTTTTTAACATCCTTCTGCTCAAGGCTCAATGATCTACATAAAAGAGATGGAGAGACTGTGAGAATCATAGATGATGGATTTCTCCAAGGACACAGCATCTTCCCTAAACAATAGGACTGCTGTACACATAAACACACAGTGTCTGTGGCAGCATGGCTAGAACCTGCACATGTTTAAACCAGAAAAGATCCCAGCACCAAGAAGGTGTGTGGATAGAAACTTCTAGCCCAAACCAGGAAGCTATTTCCAATTGAGACCTGCTGGGAAAGAAAAGTTTAGCTTTCTCCAATGGAGTGTTACTAGTCACATCAACCACACTCCAGGGCAGAATCCATGTCCAGGAGTAGTTGGTCAACATGAAAGTGGATTCTGTGTTTTTGCTTTTTGAGAAGGGATGCTTCCTGTTTCATTTTGTTTTATTTTTGTCTTATTTGTTTTGATTTTCAGGGTTTTTTTTGTTATGTTGTTGTTGTTGTTACCTTTGAACCATGTGAGAAGGAACATAAAGTTGGGTGGGTGGGGAAGTGGGAAGGATCCGAAAGAAATCGAGAGAGAGAAATTATTTGTATAACAGAATTGTAACTAACATATGAAAAAAATAATGAAAAGATGCAGAACACTGACCTAGAAGAAACTGCACAAAGTGTGGCTTCAGAATGAGGGTATGCAGAGGGAAAATGGAAGAATCAGATACAAGAGCAGACTAGGTTCTGAATTCCTCTAAAAAGCAAAGTGAAGGAGACAGAGAACATGTCGAGGAGGTGGGCAAAGTGGGACTTGAGATGGAAAAGTGGCGTGGTGGTGCCTGGGCAGGAAAAGAGAGAGCCATGCAGAAACCACAGGTCTCACAGGGCTCCTTAAGGATCTGGAGTGCCAAGGTAACTTAGAAATCTACAAGAAAAGGACATATGGATATCATACACTTCTTTCTACAAAACAAGAAAAACAATGATTTCAAACATCTGGCTCTTGCTGGACAGGGAACGCTGTGACATAGTACTGGCCTCTAAGCTATACAGATAATAAGCTGATGCTACTCTGAATGGCGGGATTTCATCTAGAGGCTAAGCAAAGCAGGATGTGAGACCCCGCCCTCTTCACACTTACCTCCCCTTGTCCTTTCCATCCTGGCAGACAATAGGGGCAAACTGGGCAATACCTACATTCTTTTGCAATAAATATGACAATAATGTTTGCACTGTCATGATTATATTCCAACTGTCCCATACTATCCTATTCTTACAGTTCTAATCTCTTATCATCATACGTCTATTCCCATGAACAGTTGGCTGTCATATAGTCTCTTCAGCAGCCATATTAGTACAATGTGGGGAGGTTTTTTCCCCGTTGCTTTTCTTATGAGAACATGATCAGCAATACCAATTTTAATTTTTACGTTTCTCATTCATGATCAAAGATTTGGGTTCTTTCAAAATTGTCTATAGCCATACATCAATGTTTTCCAAAAAAAAAAAAAATGGGAAAAGGAAGAAATACCATTTTTAAATCTATGTTTTACCTTTTTATCTTTTTCTTTTTGTTTTAAGTTATTGGTTTGTATCATTTTAACCAGTACTTTTTCTCATTATTCTATTAAACAGAAGATTAAAGTATCTGTAAAATTTTACCACACACTCATTTTTAAACAGAATGGGTCCTTTGGAAAGTGTTGGGACAGCTACAGCTCCATGGAGCTCATGACTAGATGTACAGGGACATCCGTGGAAAATGGATGTACGGCAGACGCATGCAGGGATTTAATCTTAATAGACAAATAAGTGCTCCACGAGTAAAGATGTTTTGGCTCGATTTTCCTCTGGCATCAATGCCCTGAATTAACCTTGAAAACCTTGAAGCTACAAACTATACTGCAGTCATCCTGGATTTCAAACTAAACGTCAAGTATTGGGATAGCAATCCCTAAGTGTACAAGATACATGAGCCCTGCTATGGAAACGCTGGAAACTTGTGAGGTTTGGAGGGAATCCTGGAAAGATGACGTCACTGGCGCTTCTGCATCGCTAACTCGTGGAGCCTGCAGTTCGCATCTCCCATCAAATCCTATCTTCTTCTTTGATCAAGTCCGTTGATCAGTTCCGCTGGCAGCAGGGTCTTCCTACTCTCTCCATTAGATTTTCGCTCCATTGAGGTCAGACAAAGTTTTCCACTAAACTTGATGAGTTTCTAAAACAGAAAATGAATTGGAACTCTGAGGTATTAGAAAACCGCTAACTAGCCATTTGGTAGCTCCAACACGCTAACCAGAAATTAGTCTCTTTCTCAGCTCTAAGTTTTAACATCCGTATTCTGTGCATGTGGTCTACCTGTTTTAGTTATAATGTTTTTGGATGATAGAGCACTATAGCTGGGTAGAATGTTACGGATCATGGGCTCAAGACGGACTATTGTCAAAAATCGGGACATTTGCAATACAGAGTATTTAATTTATAGCAGAGAAAGAACTTACGACTCCCCAGTGTTCTTCCTTTTTGTCCAGACATATCACTTTTTCCTTTCATGCTTTTTATCCTCACGTTCCTTCATCCCATACGATTCAGTTGCTATGTTCAGAGGGATGCTAATTTGAAGGAGCCATCACCAGGCACCCCCTAGGCTTTTCTCTTCTTTTCCCGTTCAGTTCTACCTCTGACTGCTGAAGTGCAGTGCTTACTGCTCCTCTCCCTTTGCTTGGCTTCACGCTGATGGGAACTTGTGTGTTTATTTTAAAAATCGTTTTGCAACCCTTCACATTCCAGCTCTCAACCCAGCATGCCGTTGCCCAGCAACACTAACTGGGACGCTCCTCGCAGGGGCTGCAGCCAGAGGCTGCCAGCAGCTAACAAGGCCACTGGAAATCATCATCTCACTCGTTCCTGAGTCAATTACCGGAATCCAATGAAGTGTAAGACCTTTAGAGACTTGAGTTGATGGCTTTGCTGCTCTCAGTTCTTTCCTCTGTAGAAAGTATTCCATCAGTGGTTACTCTCGGTCTCAGATTCAATCGCAATTTCTTCTGAAGATCGGCAACATGATCTCGGAAACCATGAATTGTTTCAACACAAGCATACAGAGGTTATCACATCCATGCCTGCCTGACTCGAAATTTAAGGCAGCAACATAAATACATTTCTCTCATAGAGTATTCTTCGTTTACACTCCATGCTAACATCCTTTTAAGAGTTATGGTTCCAAAAAAAAAAAAAAAAAGTGCTTAACCCGAAGACAGGTAAAAGTCTTTAGGTGAGGAGTCTCCAGGCAGGTTCTAGGAGTTTTAGAAGTGATTTGGGCATTTCTATTATACTCAGGGCTTGAACTTGGCTTCTAGACATCTTTATAGACTTTCCCATGTATTACAATAGAAGTGTGAAGATTTATACAGAGGATTCTGGTTTACAGGTTTCGATGGAGGGTGATGGTGTGTATCTGTTCATAGTTTCCTGACAGTGCTGGGATTACTGGGTTTTAGGACAGATTTTGTATTGGAAAAGGTTAAAGGTACAAGACCACTGAAAGTGGTTAGTACTAGGTTACTATGGTGCCATGGACCATGGAATCAGTGGATATAAATATGAAGAAAAACGTTAAAAATCTATTCTGAACCATATCTTGCTCAGTATTTTAGAACCAAGACTTGGGGATAGGGGAAGGTGCTTTTAGGCTAATTTACTGTGCAGAAAATACTGATACTAATAGTAAACGAGTTGGGTTACACAAGTAATTCCCCAAGTAACTACAGTCTAGAGTGATGGGTGATCCTGGTAAGAAAACATTTCATTGCCAAATTAAACTAGATCCACTATTTGGATACCTCAATCTTCTACCCTCCAACTTCTAGAATAGGGAAATATGGGTTAGAGAAGGGGAGGGAGGGTGGTGGGAGGGACTATGTGAGAAGGGACTGGGAGGAGGGGGGCAGTGATCAGGATATAAAGTGAATAAATAAATAAATTAATGGGAAAATGTATAAGCACAAGTCAAAGCCTTAAAACTCAGCTACTCATTATGATTCTACTTATTGTTTCCAAATCAAATGTTATGCCAAACTAAATGTACATAAAATAAGGTGGAGCTGGCTTCAGACAATCATCGTCATCATCATCATCATCATCATTACTATTGAGTAGTTTTACTATGTAGCCCAAGTTGGCTTAAAACATCTCTGGCTTATAAGTGCTGAGATGGCAGGAATGTGCCACTGACATACTTATTATAATATATTATGTTTAACAAGAGTAATTGAACCCAAAGTTAGATCTTTTCTGAGATTCTGTTTAAAAGTAACATAAGCAAAGAAGATTGTTTTTGGATCAGAATCACCAGGAGAAGACAGACCGTGGCCATTGTGAAGGCTGAGGAGCCTTGATTTGGGAAAGCGGTGATGGTTGAATCACTCGACCAGTGTGCTGAAATAGAGATTTCTGGTCAGAGCATTAGGCTTTAACTAAAAGAACTCAAGCCCTCTAATCCTGCATACTTTCTATGACTGGAAGAACCCAAGAATATTCTGAATAATTGCTCAGTGTATTAGGATAATCTAGGGCAATATAAGTGCTAGTTACGATACATTTTATTTTTCTTAAATTATTGTCAATGTTTTTGGACTATTCTCTCTTGTTATGTGGATAGAGGCAAAAATCAAATAACTACCCACGTTTGACCCTTTACTCAGATGTCTACAGTGCATGTAGAAGGCATACTTTCAGTTCAACTAGGTTGAGCTCAATTTTCAATTTTTATTCAAATATTACACGTGTTTTTATTATTGTGGGGGACAAATAAACAACCAATTATGGAGAATTACAATATCAACTATCCTGATAAAAGTTCTGACCACTTTCTCAAATGGCCCTTTATTAGAGAAAATCTTACCTCTAACCTCATTGAACTTGCATTCCTGATAACTGAGTCCTTTCTTAGTGGGACTGACTTCCCTATCTTACCTCACTTGATTAGGAAGTATTGATGTTTATAAAACATAAAAACTCACTCTACCGGTGGATGTTTTTTCAAATCATCACATAGGACAGGCTCACAATTGTCAATTTCCCTTTTAAGGAAGACAATGAAAGGCGGCTCTTCTAAAAATTAAACATAGTTCCAGAATTTTAAATTGAGGTCATTTTAAATGTTACCCCCCATAGGGGTTCTGACCTACAAAACTCAATTCACTTTGTCAACTGTGGCTGCGCTCCTGGCACCCAGACAGCACTTTGAAGCACTTCTCTGGCTGGTCCCAGCACCTCTCTTGCGTCCTGTTCTGTCTGACAGTGGTGTTAATATGTTGACAAATCAATCTATTCATTAATATTCAGCAGGCTGATGGGATCTGCATGCCTCATAAACTGTTACCACACAGCTTAATTAGTAAGATGGCAATTGCCTTTCTTTTGTTTCTCATACCATTGGATGTCTCGATCTTATCTAGCCAAAACTTATATTCGTGAGCTTACTTTTTTTGTTTTGAACAAAATGTTGTGAAAGAAGGACCTCAGCTGGTTCCATTTCATGGAAAAGCACTATTTATGAACTGCTTAGCATTCTGGAACACTGTTGGGTTCTGAAAGCTTCCCATGTGCTAATGGTACTCAGCTTTTATTTGGCTTTTCTTTGTATTTGTACTGGCTGTATTTTCCAATTTTGGGGGGGAAAACATACTTGCAGCCAATTTTATTTGAACTTACCAAGTTGAAAGGCAAAAACTACTTTAAAATAAAATGTGAATGTTTTTATACATTTAGTGGTATCTTACAGCTATTGGATACTTTGAAGTACCACATAGTCTACAGCATACAGCTGGCAACTGAACTCAACTGGGAGGATGCTTTAGAACCCTGCCAATCAGAGGGAAAAGGAGGCATGAATATACAGTTGACGCTGGTAGGGCTCACCAGTGGGAGAAAACTGTTGTCACCAAACCATCCCGATTTGATAACTTACTGATTTGCACCGAGGACAAGATTTGAAATCAGTGCAAGGGTATTCACATTCTCTCCCTCATATTTATATAATGTGGCATGTCAAGCCTTTCTCCTTGATCAGAATTTTTAATAATGCCACCTAGCCATGTGACTCTAGGTCTCAGCAATAACAACATTGCAGGTGGCCTGGGAATAGGTGCTCTTCCAGACTTCACCTGTGAACACAGAAAATGATCTTCTGACTGCAGGGGTCAGGGTCTCCTTGTGAGACAATTTCCCAGGCTGCCTCTGTGTTGATTACTGCCTTTTCGCCTCCCTAATGGCATATGAGGGAGTATCAAAACTCAGAAGAAAAAAAAAAAAAACCTAATCTCTTCCCTGCCCATTACTAACCTTTCTCAAATGTAATGCACATCTCTAATTGAGCACATCAATTCAATGATGGCAATGTACTGTTACTCGAACAAATGCTTTCAAATTCCTCACTGCAAGGATGTCCCTATTCATTTAATGAGGCAACTCACACTGAAGCAGACTGCATGTCTCTTTATGAGTCTTCCAGCCCTCAGGGTCTGGTTATTTATATCATGTTTTCCAATAATAACTCTGGCAAAGCAAAATCTAGAAAACCAAGCCCTACAGATAAAGGAGCCATATAGCCTGTGCTATGATTTGGAACAAATGAAAGGATAAGGGAGAAAAAATTCCATTGAGATTCCACTGGAACTTCTCCTTTGTGTGGGCATGACAGACATACAGTCATGGTGTGGTCTCATTTACTCAGTCACTATGACATTGTCATAACAGAGAAGAATATGAAAGCCAACACCATGATGCTGAGTGATATTTTATTAAAATACTATATATAGTTTATTTAAAAATTTGACAACTTTTATACCATTTATGGCAGAATTATATTTATACAAATAAAAAAAACCAAAAACAACAACAACAACAACAACAAAACCCACCTAGCCCTTAATTCATTTTTCAAACCTTATTTTGGTCCATGAAGTTCTGTTTGTTTATTTTTGTTTGTGATTACTTTGAAAGTTATCACACATGCCAACAAAAAAAAATTCAGGTTCATAAGGAAAATTAAAACACAAAATAAAACTCCATCTTCTCACTACTTAGAAAAGATCTATTTTTTCTACCTTTCTACCGGTTTCCTGTAAACATCTACATGAAAGCATGGTGACATATTTCTAAAGTTTTATTCATTTATTATTTTATGTATTTTTCTGGCATATATATATATATATATATATATATATGAACTATGTATCTGCCTCATACTCAGAGGCTCAAAGACTACATCAGAACTCTTGGAAAGTAAGTTGCAGACCTTAGTGAGATGCCACATGAGGGTTAGGAACTGAATGCAGGATCAAGGTAAGATTAATCTTAAGCTCTGAGCCATCCATCTTTCCATCCTCCCAAATTTTGATTGTACTCATTTTCCCTGACTCTAGTCCTGTACTTTTCAAAGTTTGGTCCATGATGAGATAAATTCAGAAGAGCAGACTGATTGTCTTCAGAAACTGCTGCAGCAATTTTATACTGTTGTAGAGGAATTTTAATCTAGCAACATGGTTACTTTGGCAATGAATCCCATCCAAAGACCTTCTGAGTGTGTATGATCCAGCAGAATGACACCCCTTTAATCCTTCTGGCCTGAATACAGACATTCCCTTAGAACACACCTTTAGTCAGAAACAGAGCAGGTAAGGTGACTTTGTAGAAGAAAGTAGCATGTTTGAAAGTGACAAACATTAAAAGAGCAACATGACAAAGGAAAGATTTGAGAGAATGAATCAAGAATAGGATATGCACAACTCTCAAGACAACAAACCGGAAAGGGAGGCTGCTAATGAGCAGCACAGCCTGAGGCAGAAGGGGAGAGCAGTAGTTCAGTTGCATTCAGTTGAGTTCATTTGTGGGTTTTGTTCTGTTTGTGCAGTGCCTGCAGTACAAGTCAGCAGAGGCAGCAGAAGCCAAAGAATAAGAAGGAACAAAAAAATTAGAACTAACTGACAAGAGTTAGTTTGAGGCCAAGCAGAACAATTCAATTAGAAGGCAAGAGAAGCCATGTTGAATCAGTCATTTAGGAGAGGAGTTTTGAGTCAGAACACTTGAGTTGAACCAGCCAGCCAGAGTTCAGAATGAACTAGAAAGGGTGAGCTGACTCAGCAATAAGCCCTCAACAAGATGACAATTATATCTGGTGAAAATGCTACATAGCATAACCTTGTCTCAACAAGTGCAACCACAAGAAAAGACTCATATCATTTCATATCATTTCAGCTTTCTTGACATTGTCTTGTCCCAATCAATTTACTTATTAAATTAATTGAACTGGGCACCTTTGTCATTTAGAACAAGCTATGTACAAATTATGGTACAGGTGAATTCTAACATAGACAACTATAATAACTATTGACATTTTGTGAAACATTAATTTTGAATTCCCTTTTTATAGCATTCAATGTGTGTGTAGGTGTATGTATGGGGTGTGTGTGGGGGGGTATGTGTGTGGGGTGTGTGTGGGTGTGTGTAATGTGTGTGTGGTGTGTGTTGTGTGTGTGGTGTGTGTGGGGTGTGTAGGGTGTGTGTGTGTGGTGGGGGAAGAGTGTGGGCATGTGCCAAAAAGTGTATATGAAAGTCTGAGGACAAGTCTTTACCATCTGGGTCCTGGGGATTGAATTCTGTTCGTTAGGTTTGATAAGTGTATTTACCCCTGAGCAGCTTCAGTAGCCCTATTTTAAATTCTTTATCTTTGATTAAACTATATATTAAATCACACACACACACACACACACACACACACACACACACACCACTACACATATGTGCTGAGGCAGCATCTTATAGGTCTCTCAGGTTGGGCCTCATCCACCTCCTATAGTCTATTCTCAGTAGCACAAAAGTTCCACTCTTCACATTGTTTTGCATGATTATAATTAAGACATCCTTAATTTAAAGGTTATCTATAGTCATCAATGAATAGCAATATGTGAATAATTTATATACATTTGCTATTACTTGTTAAAATCTAGGTAGTAACTTTGTGTCCAAGCAGCCTACTGGCCACAACCCTTCCACTCTAGACTCATGCCAAGGATAATTTAAGCATTATGGTGATGATGATTCTTTTTCTCCACATTTCCTGAACTGCTTAAAATCATGTCATGTGCATCAGCTTCATTTCCCTGCACATCTTTTTGTGTTGCCCTAGATTTTTATATTTCTTCCCTTTTGAAAAGCCATCCCAGCATCCCAATGTTTTTTCTTTTCTATTCATACTCTACAAGTGTGTGTATGTGTGTGTGTGTGTGTGTACGTGTGTGTGCGTGTGTGCAAAATATTATTTTGTGTCACAGTAAATGCCTGAGAGAAATTATGTGGCTTTGAAAAGATCCTAGGAACAACAAAGGGGACTTGTAATTTTTGTTCAGTACTTTTCAGAAGATCACCACCTGCCTAGTGTTCGGAGGATGATAACTGTACACCAGCAACTTTTTTTTAAATGGAACTATGAAACATTTACTTATTTTATTCTTTTCTTAGAATTATTTCTGTGATTAATACTATGAAACAATTCCTTGGTTTGCTTTTGCATAATATAATGGGCTTTTTTATCTCATCTGTATGGGTCTGGGTCCTGCACTCTGATCTTATAGACTGCCTCATTAATTGTCTGGGTTCCCTTGATGAAGTGTTGAGCATTTGAATTATGAGCTTCTTTCATTACAGCCAGAGGATGATAAATAGAGATAAGGCGACTCACACTCATTTTAATCTAGCTCCTCTCACTATTCCCATGCCAAACTGGAAAGTGTCAGACCACCTAGAACTAGACCATAAAAAGCTAGACTCTTGTGTCTTACAAACACTCCTGCTTTTACTATTTGCTAGTTTTCTTACTTCTTTCTTTCTTTTTCTCCAAATTCAGCCACCACGGCACTATTTATTGAGTTATAGGCTGAGTCTCACTTGCAGTATTCTGATTATCTTAGCAATATCAGGGATCATTCTAACGATATACCAGGTGTGACAAACACAGAGATTCTGTGTCTGCTCTGCTGTGAACTTCTAAAAATATAATGGAAGGAGGGACATAAAATTGTACCTTTGTATGGACATTTAGAAGTTATTTAAGTGACAGTGAGCTTCTCTTTCCATAGGATGAATTAAACTTAGCAAATGATCATTGAAAAATAGTTCATGGGCCCTGGTCACTCCAAGAGAGAACTTAAAGTAATAGGGTGGACATGCTTAGCTCTTACCATAAGCCGGACTGAGCTCAAACAGGAGCTGATAGTGAGGTGTCTAATTGCCATTGTAGTGATGGATACACTGGTTAATGATAAGGACAACTCAGCCAGGAGAAGTGATGAGATGGAACATAGCACCATGAGTACTATGCTTTAAAATGAGTGAACATGATAAACTCTCTTCCTGTTGGGAAACTTTCTCCTCTGTACAGTGGCTTTTCACCATGATTCATTCTGTACATGAGCTTCTTTTGTACATGATACATGTACTTAGTTACATTCACATAAGTCATATAACTTTTTATGTATCTATGTGTGTGGTATCTGTGTGTGCAAGTATGTTCACATGTGAACATCCATTGGAGGTCTAAGGTTGAAGTCAGGAATCGTCCATGGTTTCTCTCGACCTTATTCACTGATTCAGGGTTTCTCACTTAAGCCAAGAACTCACTTAGATGACTAGTCTAGCTGGCCAGTTTGTTTGGGAGATCTATTTCTGCCTTCAGAGTTGTGGAAATACTGATGGGCCACCAAGCAGAACTGCACTTCTCACATTTACATGATAATAATTCTCCACTGAAACATCATACCAGCCTCAGTAATATTTAACTTCAGGTTTCTATATCACTTTAGCTATGGCCAAATAAATATATTTAATTGTGCTGTCACAAATAAGTATAGTGATAGTATATATATACATACATATACATATATATATATATATATATATATATATATATATATATATACTATCATGTATACCAAGAGATAGGTACATGGACTGGTGATAGATGGGTAGATATGAGATAGATAGTCTGGGAAGAAGCTTTAACAGACAATATAATAAAGGTATTTAAACTACTACACAGTTCTGTCAATCACTGCATTTCTAGTATAACCTCATCTAATATGCACAATATCCAAGGCATCACTTTATATCATCATAATTAGCTAGAAAACTAAGAATTAGAGATAAGTAACTTGACTGAAGTTACGCAATTACACATAGCACTGTCTGTCGACTCAGGTCTTCATTAAACTAGGATACAATTTCCCTGTACATTTAGAGATTTAAATGTTGTGTTGTGTCTCTGGTAGAATAGTTAAAGCACAGTAAAAGTAAATACAGTAGGATAGATAATCTCTTAAATGAATATCAAGAGGCCAGAAGGGTTATAAATAGGAACATCTAGCCAAGGGTAGCAGTTGGCATTTGAAACTGCCAGTACTCACACAAGTTACTTAGCTCTATTCTTGTGTCCCTGTATCTTTAAATTAGAATCAGCAAGAGAATCTACTTCAAGGTTAGGGGATGATGCATGAAGTCATGCATGGGAAGCATGTTCTGTATGTAGCACATGGAAGATTCTATTTAAGTGTTAGTGTTAAGACTTTGTTTCACTTTGTTAACATGTACTGTGCTATTTTCCCATTTTCCAAAGGATCTCTTTTGTTTGTTTTGTTTCCTTTTTATACTTTTTTCTTTTTTTCTGCAGTTGCTTTCTTTCTCTCTTAGTCAACTTTAGCAAATCTGGGGGATGACTGAGTGATTGTTCCAAAGGTATCATGGGACAGGAGCAGAGATAATCAACTAAATGGAGAGAAACTTGAAGCAATCCCACTAAAATCTGGGACTAGGCAAGGCTGCCCCCTCTCTCCATATCTTTTCAATATAGTTCTTGAAGTCCTAGCTAGAGCAATTAGACATCATAAGGAGGTCAAAGGGATACAAATTGGAAAGGAAGAAGTCAAACTATCACTATTTGCAGATGATATGATAGTATACTTAAGTGACCCAAAAAACTCTACCAGAGAACTCCTACAGCTGATAAACAACTTCAGCAAAGTGGCTGGTTACAAAATCAACTCAAGCAAATCTGTATCCTTTCTATACCCAAAGGATAAGCAGACTGAGAAAGAAACTAGGGAAATGACACCCTTCACAATAGCCATGAACAGCATAAAGTATCTTGGGGTGACCCTAACTATACAAAAAGAATGACAAGAACTTCAGATTTCTGAAGAAGGAAGTCGAAGAAGACCTCAGAAAATGGAAAAATCTTCCATGCTCATGGATTGGCAGGATTAATATAGTTAAAATGGCCATCTTGGGTCACTTAGGTAGACTATCATATCATCTGCAAAGAGTGATAGTGTGACTTCTTCCTTTCAAATTTGTATCCTTTTGATATCCTTATGTTGTCTAACTGCCCGAGCTATTACCTCAAGTACAATATTGAAAAGATAAGGAGAGAGGGGGAAGACTAAGTGACCCAAAAAACTCCACTAGAGAACTCCTCCAGCTGATAAAAAACTTCAGCAAAGTGGCAGGTTATAAAATCAACTCAAGCAAATCAGTAGCCTTTCTATACTCAAAAGATAAGCAGGCTGAGAAAGAAATTAGGGAAATGACACCCTTCATAATAGCCACAAACAGTATCAAGTACCTTGGTGTAACTCTGACCAAACAAGTGAAAGATCTGTATGACAAGAACTTCAAGACTCTGAAGAAAGAAATGGAAGAAGACCTCAGAAACTGGAAAAATCTCCCATGCTCATGGATTGGCAGGATTAATATAGTTAAAATGGCCATTTTGCCAAAAGCAATATACAGATTCAACAAAATACCGATCAAAAACCCAATTCAGTTCTTCATAGAGTTAGAAAGAGCAATTCTCAAATTCATCTGGAAAAACAAAAAAGCCAGGATAGCTAAAACTATTCTCAACAACAAAAGAAATTCGGGGGAATCAGTATCCCTGACCTCAAGCAATACTACAGAGCAATAGTGTTAAAAACTGCATGGTATTGGTACAGTGACAGGCAGGCGGATCAATGGAATAGGACTGAAGATCCAGAAATGAACCCATACACCTATGGCCACTTGATTCTCGACAAAGGAGCTAAAAACATCCAATGGATAAAAGATAGCCTTTTCAACAAATGGTGCTGGTTCAACTGGAGGTCAGCATGCAGAAGAATGTGAATTTATCCATCCTTATTTCCTTGTATTAAGCTCAACTCCAAATGGATCAAGGACCCCCACATAAATCCAGACACTCTGAAGCAAATAGAAAAGAAACTGGGGAAGACCCTTGAGGACATGGGCATGGGGGAAAGTTCCTGAACAGAACACCAATAGCATATGCTCTAAGATCAAGAATTGACAAATGGGACCTCATAAAATTACAAAGTTTCTGTAAGGCAAAGGACACTGTCAAAAGGACAAAACATCAACCAACAGATTGGGAAAGGATCTTCACCAATCCTGAATCTGACAGAGGGCTAATATCTAATATATACAAAGAACTCATGAAGGTAGACCACAGAGAACCAAATAACCCTATTAAAAAGTGGGGTACAGAGCTAAACAAAGAATTCTCACGTGAAGAACTTCGGATGGCTGAGAAGCACCTTAAGAAATGTTCAACATCATTAATCATTAGGAAAGTGCAAATCAAAACAACCCTGAGATTACACTTCACACCAGTCAGAATGGCTAAGGTTAAAAACTCAGGAGACAATTATAAATAGGGCTGCTATGAACAAAGTGGAACATGTATCCTTATTACATGCAAAAAATGTGGTATATATACACAATGGAGTACTATTCAGCCATTAGAAACAATGAATTCATGAAATTCTTAGGCAAATGGATGGAGCTGGAGAATATCATACTAAGTGAGGTAACCCAGACTCAAAAGATGAATCATGGTATGCACTCACTTATAAGTGGATATTAACCTAGAAAACTGGAATACCCAAAACATAATCCACACATCAAATGAGGTACAAGAAGAACGAAGGAGTGGCCCCTTGTACTGAAAAGACTCAGTGAAGCAGTATAGAGCAAAATCAGAACAGGGAAGTGGGAAGGGTTGGGTGGGAAAACTGGGGGAGGGAATGGGACTGATGGGACTTTCAGGGAATGGGGGTCCAGAAAAGGGGAAATCATTTGAAATGTAAATAAATAAATTAATTAAAAAAAAAACTCAGGAGACAGCAGGTGTTGGCGAGGATGTGGAGAAAGAGGAACACTCCTCTACTGCTGGTGGGATTGCAAGATGATACAACCACTTTGGAAATCATTCTGGTGGTTCCTCAGAAATCTGGGCATGCCACTTCTGAAGGACCCTGCTAGATGCCTTTAAGATTTTATTTCATTCAGTCTTCATTATTACTTGTCTTAGTTAAGGCTTACCATTGCTATTATGAATCACCATGACCAAAAGCAACTTGGGATGAAGAGTGTTTATTATACTCCCAGTTCCATATATCTTTTCATGATAAAAAACAGTGAAGGCAGGAACCCAAGCAGGGAAGGAACTTGTAGGCAGGAGCTGACACAGCGGGCATGGAAGGGTACTACTTACTGTCTTTCTCCCTGTGGTTCAGCCTCTTTTTTTTTTTAAATAGAACCTAGTACTATCTGCTGAGGGACGGCCTGACCTAATGGTCTAAAGGCTAGCCTACTGTCCAGTCTTGTGGATGCATTTTCTCAATTAGTGTTCCTACTTCTCATATGAATCTAGCCTATATTGAGATGAACTTAGCAGCACGTTATCTTATCATGTAGGTAGCAAACATGACCCCATTTTACAGATAAAGTCATGAATCAAAGATGGCAAATAGTGATTGGTGAGTGTCAATCTGAACTGTGTCTCAGATACTGGATTACTGACCTCTCTCGTTTTGCTGTTGTTATCATGACATTGCCTTGCTTCTCACTTCACAGTATCTTGACTTTCAGTGACTGTGATGTGGTTTGAAGTATCACGAGCCTTCTTAGAGGTCTACTAAAGTTGTGTTCAGCATACCAAGTTCTAGTTTTCTTGTATGTTTGTCAGTTTCAATATGCTTTAAATTACTCACTACTAGTCTCACTGAAAAGCCTAATCAGGAAATTGTTTACTTTCAGTGAGACAGTGGGAAAGAATGTCTTTGTGCCACTTCAACTGATACTGTGACACAATTTAAGTTCTTATTTTCTTTACTCAACCATATAAGTTCATTCACAGGCACAGAAATAACTCATTTTCCATGCAGACCTCAGTAAGCAATTAGTACAGCTCCAGAGATCTCCAGCAAGGAAAGTCCGGAGCAGGCACGGGGACAGGAGCCAGTTTTTCCTGAGTTGATGCTCAGCCTTTTCAGTCTTTTCAGAGAACGAGAGTTTCATTTTCCACCTGGGCTGGTATCACTATCACCTGCTCTGGGTGATAGGAAATCTTCTGAGCTTGACCCAGTCACATAAAATGTGCATTTCTTGATCAAATACAGGTGGCTTTTGAATTATTCTAGATAATCCCCTTTACTAAATGTCTCAGATTACCTTTTCCATTCTTCGGTGATGTGTTAGCTCTATATCTCTTTTGAAAATGCTGCTCTGACTAGCTAAATCATAGTGTAAATCATCTGTTCTCTAAATTGTAGATTGTGATTTGAAATTTAGCTGAAAATGCAAGAAAATAAATGACCATCTTTCCAAATGCCTCACTCATTACCCTTGCTATTTTTGTTTCAGAAACCGATTTTTACATTCTATTCTGAAAGGTATTGTGGGTATTTCCTAATTACTGTTTTTTAAACCCATTAATACCTATGTCTTTATCTTCTGTTCCCATTGATAAGAACAAGGTAGTGTCTGGCTGGTGTTAGGGAGGGCAATAGCATAAGGTATTTTACTGTTTTAGAGATATGAAACGTGGGGCTAACCTTGTCTAGCTGGCAATGTTTTCTAACAAGAGACATCTTTGCTGGAAAAGAATTACTATTACACTTGAGGTTTCCTTTCTCTAATTTCTTAATTCCTTAGCCATATGCCACAGATCCATATTCCTTTAAGATATATCCACCTAACTATAACTTACAAGAAATTAAGAGGATGTTAAAGGTTGTTGCTAATGGTAACTACCACTAAAACTCTAGCAATGGAGTTAGCCCTTGCCAATTTAACACCATTAGTATCAAAGGGGCTCATCTGTTTTCAGCAGTTTACCTACACTCTCCCCACATCTATACTAATGCATTCATTAATTAATAGATATCAGTGTGAGGGCTATCTATGCATGTGTCATTTTATATAAATGGTGAATCTGAATACTTACTGTCAACTTTGAACTACCTATCACCCAGAAACTACCAAGAATACAGGGTTAGTGGTCAACCAAGCATCCTCAGACTGCCTGTGAGTTCTGGCCCTGCCACGACTAGCTTAGTGATTTGGGTGCCTGGTATCACTTATTACCCTTAGTTTTTATGATACCTATTTAAAAACAACACCTATTTTATGAGATTTTTAAGGAGAATTAAATGAACTCCAAAGTATATTCACTGAAGAACTACTTATAAAACACTGAGCTAATAATAACCTATGGCCCACCAGCCTCTGCCATTTAATGTATGATTATTCCATTTAGAGAAGACAAGTATGGATTAACAAGAATATAAATTTAAATACTGTAAGACTGCCAAGTCACCCTATTCTAAAGGAATCATCACATATACGTATGTTCTCATATTGAACAACAGCAAAGCCCTAACATTTCTAGGAAGTGGCAAAATAAAATATTCATTCTCCACTGCCACACAAAGTAAGACAGGAGAGAAAGTGCTTAGAATATTAATGGATTCAGTATGATAATAAAAATGTCAATGTCATAACTTGTGTTGGTGAGACTTCAAAAAAAGCATAATTTAAAACCCCAGTAAAGGCTCACTGCTGTCACATTCATGACAATATGCCCAATGGGAACAATTCTTCTTGGCTGTTTCACTTTCTTTTTAGCATAAACGTCCCATTTCTTTACTAGTAAACACACATTTCACCAAAAGACATTTTAGATTTTGATTTTTGTTACTGCTCAACCCACTTTTAAACAATTTTTTGCTTCTACTCCAGTGAGTACAATGACAATTGTACACATTATCATTAATAATTAAAATTCAATTAAAAGCATGACACTGAAGATGGAAGTAAACGCCACCTTTGGAGTGAGGAAATTACCTTCATGAGAAATCTCCTTCCAAGGGTTGGGCGGATACATGAAGGCTGCATTCTGGATCTGATCATGGATATCTTCATCTTCATTGAAAGGGAAGGTGCCACTCAGGCTCACATAGATGATCACCCCCACAGACCACATGTCTAGGGAGCGGTTATAGCCCTTGTTCCTAAGAACCTCTGGAGCCAGGTAGGCTGGGGTACCCACCACTGACCTCCGGAAAGACTTCTCTCCAATGATCCGGGCAAAACCAAAATCACAGAGTTTCACCTGTTGACAGTAAGAATTTGCTAAAACAGTGAGTTTGGATTTACATTAGAACAATTCTGCCAGAGTACAGACATTAACTATTATATATTGTTACATTAATATATATTATATTAATATATATTATATATTATTAAGTATTATATGGACAATAATTGTTCCTGGTAGAAGAAATACTACTTTCTACCTTCTAATTTTGAAGGAACAAAGGATTAATATGGAAATAAAGTATGATCCATTTTGAGAATTGGTCAGCAGGTAAGAAAACATGTTTACTGGTGATCTTATCCCAGAGACTTATTTAAGTGAAGAATGAAGGATAAGTAGAAAGATGACTCAATAAATCTATGGCTATTAAAATTAGCTCCATAGTGGCCAGCAGGCAGGACCTGAAGTTGTTAGCACAGCAAAGCTAGATTTCTGCCCTGGCAAAGTACTGTAGACTTAGGGCCCCTAGAAAAAGCTTTTCCTATCACCATGTATAGGAAAGGGAAGCTTGCCCTGCTCCCCAGCCTCAGAGAGCAGTCAGCGTGCCTGGGATCCTAAGGTATCCTCAGTGACCAGGCCATGCTTTCAACACAGGACAGGGTCCAAACTTGCCCATGCAGCCCAACAGCAGACTGGGAAAGCACAGGTGAGCATTAGCAGAGCAGCTCCATGAGGAGTGACTGACAGTGTGGTCCAGGACCAGAAGGCAGCGAGGGAAGGGAAATGTTCGGGTGAGACTTCACACAATTATGGATTTAAAGGGGAAAAAAGGAGATGGGGAGGGGAAGTTGCATGGAGCCAGCTGTGAAGCTGGTTTTCTGCTGAAGCTGGCTTTATACTTGCCTGAGGGAAAGGGTCGGCTGAAGCCAGCAACACATTTTCTGGCTTGAGGTCACAGTGAACGATGTTTTTAAAATGAAGATGTCGCAAAGCCACTAGTATCTACAAAGAAGAGAATCATCTAAATAACTTCATTTTATGATATTACTAATTCACTTCAGAATATATAGCTAATTTCAAGATATTACTGAAATGAAATACAACAAAAACTTGAAATACTAAGAAACCCCAGTGATGATCATTTGCGCCTATTTATGTTCAAGACCCTCAACTTGTCTACAGTTAACATAGCAGGTTGCTAGGGAAAAATCCATGGAAGAAGTGGCATACTCTCTCATGGTATTATACAGCATCAAACACAGGTGCAAACAAAGAAACTCACCACAAGGTGCAGACACAGTGCCTTAAATATCTACATTGAATTAGGTCTAAGCCACGGTACTATTAAAAATGCGAGACTAGATTTAATGGTTACATCAACTTAAATGCTACGAATTTTGTATGCTGGACTCTGAAGGACAAAGATGTAAGTAAGAAGATATACTTCAGCCTTGCAATCTTTGCTAGTGTAGCTTAGATCAGAAACTGAGACCAACCAACAAGGCTAGAGAGCTGCAGTTAAACAGTGCTAACAGCTGATATCGAACGCTTTCTTTTCCTGTCTCTAATTGATTTCTTACCTGAGTAATTAAAAACTTCGTTATGTGTTCTGGCAACCTGCCCTTTTCACTTGACAAGATCATCTCCAGCATGTCTCCATGGAGTTTTTCCATAACAACAAACACTCTTTCAGGCGTCTCAAACATACACTCCAAATTTACAACACCAGGGTGATGAAGGTTCTATTAAAGATAAATAAAGCACTTGAAGAAAATGAGGTTTTTGACACTGTTTGGCAAGCTCACTGATTACATGAAACAGTTGAAGCTTAAAGCTTGGAGAAACCAACACTTAAGATTCTTAGCACCTCTAAATTCCACATGTGCCGCCTTATAGTTTAGAAATTCTAATGTTTCCAAAAAATGTATCTTTATTTTCTATGCATATTGAAGTTATTTCTATACTGACAAAAAAACCTAAGTTCTAGTATGGTGAATCGCTAATTAGGTTTTAATTAGAATACCATATTGAGATATGTATAATTTCTTAGGATCATCTCCAATATTAAGAATATAGTCTTAAAAAGCATACTAGGGCTCATCTACATAATTTACATTAAATGCAGAAGAGATAAATTCATACATGGAGTACACATGACAGACTGAAGGGGCATCTCAGGCAGAATCTGCCCAAGGTGTTCGGCCCCACAGGCTGTTGTAGGTGGCAGAAGTTGTTGCATAGTGAAGATCACTGTGAATAGGTGAACTACTATCACTGAGCCCCTGGTTGGTCAGGACAACACACTATGCAGAGATATTTCATTGCTTAACCATATGACAAATGTTGGCACAACAGAGCAGTGGCTAACCATGGAAGGCTACATTGTGCCTGATATGCTTGCTGTCACTTATAATTCCTCTGAGTATTATATTATTCCTTCTTTGATATTTAAATTACAGTGATGTTCTGGCTGAACAATAGCCTTTAGTTAATTGACTTTTATGTGTTTTTGTAAAAAAACAACAAAATCCTAACAGCACAATGCAATGGCATATTTTATCTGTATTTCAATGAGAAACAATCATGAACAAAATTAACAACTCTACCACCACAGGAAAAAAATGTGCACAGAAGAAGCCACAAGATGGTTGTGCTGAATTTTGGATTCTCCACCAAGAAGTCGCCAAGTGGACCATCCTATCTAAGCATATAATTGTTTTCTCTATTTGATCTAACTATGCATTTCTGCAGTGTTTTGGGAAACCTGGGTTCCTTAAGCCTGTGTCTGGGTGAGGAACAGGTACAATGAAAAATAAAAGAAAGACAAACAGAGGTACACTCTGCTACCTAAGTGATCCTACTGTCTGTATCAATCTGTAAGCATCCCTACCTATGCTGCTTAAGGTATACAAGTTCTTAGTGGTGTAAATAACCCTCCACTAATAGGTTCTTTTCTTCCTTTCCCTATTTCAAACCGTGGCTTTAACAGCCCCATGTTAAAGGGGCGAGGCTTAGTATATGTAATATAGATTTGAGAGATTCCCAAAATGTTTTAGGCCAAAAATATGGAACATATTACGAAGGTTTTTCTGTCATCTGCTTTGTGGCATGTTCACTGCAAACTCAGAAGGACCCTAAATATGGCCACTATTAAGTATTTTTATAAAACAGACTAGGGGATTTTTTTTTTTTTTTTTTTTGCTATTTCTCCACACAGGACACTATGTATAGATAAATATACAGATTTCAAAAGAAGCAGCCTAATCAAGGCAGTATCCAAGTAAAGGCCATCCATATCCAACAAGACAAGACATTTTAGAAATGTAACCTTGTTTCCACTGCCCTTAGCTTTCATTTTACAATAGCCTACTGCTGTATTGCATTCCTAAAGAATGCATTAAGTGAGAGCTGAAAACTCTTCCCCCAAGTCAAGACTTTGTTCTAAACAACTGAGGACAGGGTCTTACCCTGCATCCTAGTCAGGCTTAGACTTGTCTATGTAACTCTGGATGGCTCTGCAGTCATAAAAATCCTCTTGCCGCAATCTCCTTAGTACTAGGATTATAGGTGTCCATGCCCAGTTATTTTTCCTAGATCATTTATAATGTATTGTTGAGACAAGGTCATCCTCATGGATTGATTTTACTATGGTCCCACAAAGCTAAATGATCAAATCTTTTATGCATGATAAAAAATTTACATATAAAAGAGCAGGACTATCTTTTTTACCCAAGGTCCTATATTATATTATTTGAAATATTTATTTAGCCTGGAGAATAGATTATTTAAAAACTATAAATAGGAAAAAAATCAATCTTTTATCTATCTCCCTGTATAATCAATGCCACACGTGTAATTTTTAATTATGGAGCACGTGGTAATTAATACTAGATACATTCCAACCAAGTCCAAGTGACTTAATCAGTTATTTTTTAATATAAACATGAATAGATCTAGAAAGTCTTCTTCTTGATGTCCCAGGTAATTGACTTTGAAAACCAACTGAACATTGTGATGGCAAAGTACAGTAGCCTACAGGAAGAGTCCTTGCTAACTTCTGATGTTGGCAGCAGGAAATCAGAGCATGCATTTCACAGCGGAGCAACATTCTGCAGGACTCTGACCATCTGTTTGTTGGATTTCAGTAATTTAATTTTCAGGAAATGAAACATTTGGTCAAGCCCCGGAAAAATGGTGCACTTTCACACATTGCAGACTATGACATCTCTATGGAGAGAATGTAAGGGGTTTCAAAAGCTGGGAGGAAATGCCATGTGAAGATAAGACAAGAATCTCTTTAACCTAAGGCTCTTAGAAAGATATGTGCAATGAAAGGATTCTCATTCCTAGAAGCAAGTATCTTATTAGGAAGTGAATTAACTCAGCTGCACTTTTGGTTTCCACGTGTGTGCTACGATGTTTCATATACATTTGCTTGCATAGTGCTACATCAGCACTTCTTTAATGCTAACAGAGTTGCTTTTTTATAACCAGAGTATTTATTGTTGATATTACATTGTGATAAGCTATCACTGCCATATTGTCACCTTCTTTATTCTACACTATTCTATTCAAATACATAAGGAGCAAGAAATAAGAGAATAAAGGAAATTAGAGTCAACCTAGCATTCAACATTTTAGGAGCAGAGCATTTCTGTGAGGGTTTCTGACTATTTCATCAGAAAGCTATACGATTCAGTCCATACTGAAGGAGGATACTGAAGCTTGACGAGCTCAGATAAAGAATTCAGAGCAGCATGATGACCCACAGGAGGGATAGCCCACTGCATAGGAGACTGGAGCTGGAGGTGCCCTTGATAAAGGTATAAGACAATGCTTCTGCCTCTTCTCAGCATTGAGAAAATCACAGCATTCTATCCATTTTCTAAGTACAGTCACTTACAATTTCTGCTCTGCTTAGTGGTCCTAGAAGTCATAATCACCTAATGCTGTATGAAAAGGAAATAGTTTATAATGCTTTGAAAGATTTGGAGAAGTGATTTTGTAGGTGAAAATATGAAATGCTGGTTAAAAAATGGTATCCTCATTGGTCTGAAGTTCTCTTGATTTTCAGAAATTTATAACAAACCATCTGTCTTTTGGAATATATATTCACTGAAAAAATTCCAGCAATGAACCAGTGTCTCTCCATCCAAATTTGCCATCTTTATCTTCTTTTGGTATCCAATGAGTTCCTGAGGCCCAATAGTTGAGGGTCACTATAAAAACAGACTCGTTTCTCTCTCTGAATCATATACTGTACTTTACAACTGAGGGCCCACTCCTCTCTCATTGAACCCCCTCACCTTTGTCCTTAGCATTGTACCTAGGTTTTACTCTTACATATTTCCTTAATCTATTGCTGTGCTTACCGCTTAATGGATCTTGCTTTGGGATTGTTTTCCTTCAAGGTAATCATTAAAAGAGAGGCACTATGATTTTCCCAACTTGTAGACCGGTGGTGATTCTGGTCTATAAGTTGGTCAACACTAGCTTTATGAATATATGCCTCCTTTCATCAAAGCATAGGAAACCCATCAGTCCCTGTGAATTTTCATCCTCCAGCTCAAACGCTTCTCTTTAAGCATTTGCTTTTCTTTCCCCTACCACCCTTCCCTGTCTATACACTAACATTTTCTTTCTCCTGCTTACAGATCCTCTTTCTCCTCACATACCTATTATTCCTTCAGCCTGAACAAGACAATTGGTTTGGTACAAACTCCGTTGTTGAAAAGCTTTTATCCACTCTTGTTTTTAAGTTGGATCCCTCTCCATTTTCAGAAACTTTGGTACAATCTTTTTTCATAACATTTATATTACATTGTGTTTGACTTCATTTCTCTACCAATAAGACAGCAATCTCCTTAGTGTCCATACTTAATCAACTGAATTCTCTGCCTAGCATCTGGGATATATTAGATATTCAATGAAAATTTATTAAATGTTATGGAAAGATGAACTTCTATACTACCTGACTTTATTATTGTTTGAATAATATTGAATAACAGTGAATGGATTTTCATTGTGATTTCACTGAACTGTTGGTAAGCAGCCTCTGGATTCACATGACCAAATACCAACTAATACTTTTTATAAATTGCAAAACTAATTATATAGAGTAAAATATCAGAAATGCTACTGCCAAGATGTATTCCAAATAATTTTCCTATAGCAAGGATATGAAGAAGCTAGTATCATTTACTTTCTAGGGGTCAGTCCTCAAAATATGGCAGTTTTGACACCTGTTTGAAGAATTTCATCAACTTTCTTAGGAACAAACCCATGTTTCCCTCTCATCTAGACAATGTATACTTGACCCATGTCTTTTTTTTCATGAGTAGTTTTCATTTCACATTAGTTTTAAAAGGCACTAGAAAAGTGGTCAGAAAGAGACCAGCAAGGCAGTCTCAGCTGAAGAGCTGAAGATTACTTCTATGAAATCCCTTCCCATCATAGGCATTCTTTCTAACATGATTCATAATTTCATTATCTTCCTGCTGATGAAGGTGAAAAAAAAGCAGGCTATTTGTACAGGCTAAAGTACTAATTGTTGGTACTCGCTTACATTAGGAAGCAGTTTCAACTCCCTTCCTTTGGTTGGGTTTGCTTTAACTTGAAACAGGCAATGTTCCAAGCGCAGCTTCAGGGCCAGAAGCACCATTTCTGGAGCAGGTTCTATGGAGGCAGTCCCCACAAATTTGGAATTCTGACACTGTACAAAGAAGTGGGCATTAATGTCTTCCTTAATTCCCTGACTGAACATTGATGTTGCAAAGGATATTGTACCCTTTGACCTGGCAAAAGCATGCACTGGGGGAGTAACAAATGCCACAATCTTGCCCTTCATCTTCACCATCTCCCTCCCCATCATTTTCCTTGCTGCTAGCACATATTAAAAGCACCACAAACTATTACCTCATAATTCTGTGGGTCAGACATCTTATGAGCCCATCTATTTTCTCTCATATGTTTTCCCTGTGTAGAAATTGAGTTGTTAGCACACTGTTCTCCTCTGTTGGGTCTCTGAGGGACAACCTGCCTCCTAGTTTATTCTGGTTGTTGACTAAGTGCTTGAAAAGTGACAATACCCATTCCCTTAGTGGCTTTAGGCCAGGAGGCTCTGAGCTCCCTGGACTGCTCAACTTCTTCAGCTCTGGTCTTGCCTTACTCATTATATGTTGAATTTTCACATTTGAAAAACTCCCAGCAGTACTTTGGTCCCTCCTCTGCTTCCAGTTAGAGACAACCCTTTACCTTTAAGGATTTATGTGCTGGCTTAGGCTAACCTGACTAACTAACATAAGCTTACCATTTTATTTCATTCTCTCTATATTAGGTACTTTTCTATCGCTGTGATAAAACACGATCACTTAACTCACAGAAAGAAGGGTTTATTTTAGGCTTACAGTTTTAATGAATGACATAAGAGCACCCCCACAGCAGGGAAGGATGACAGTAGGCAGACAAGGTACTCAAAGCAGCACCTCTCATCTCAAACAACAAACAGGAAGCAGAGAAAGAAAACTGAAATGGCATGTGTCCTTAAACTTTCTTTTTTGATAATTGCTCTTTCTAACTCTGTGAAGAATTGAGTTGGGATTTTGATGGGTATTGCATTGAATCTGTATAGTGCTTTAGGCAAAATGGCCATTTTAACTATATTGATTCTACCGATCCATGAACATGGGAGGTTTTCCCATTTTTTGAGGTCTTCTTCCATTTCCTTCTTCAGAGTCTTGAAGTTCTTGCCATACAGATCTTTCGCATGTTTGGTAAGAGTCACCCCAAGATACTTTATACTGTTTGTGGCTATTGTGAAGGGGGTCATTTCCCTAATTTCTTTCTCAGCCTGCTTATCCTTTGAGTATAGGAAGGCCACTGATTTGCTTGAGTTGATTTTGTAACCTGCCACTTTGCTGAAGTTGTTTATCAGCTGTAGGAGCTCTCTAGTGGAGTTCTTTGGGTCACTTAGGTAGACGATCATGTCGTCTGCAAATAATGATAGTTTGACTTCCTCCTTTCCAATTTGTATCCCTTTGACCTCCTTATGTTGTCGAATTGCCCGAGCTAGTACCTCAAGTACAATATTGAAAAGATAAGGAGAAAGGGGGCAGCCTTGTCTGGTCCCTGATTTCAGTGGGATTGCTTCAAGTTTCTCTCCGTTTAGTTTGATGCTGGCTACCGGTTTGCTGTATATTGCTTTTACTATGTTTAGGTATGGGCCTTGAATTCCTGTTCTCTCCAAGACTTTAAGCATGAAAGGATGCTGAATTTTGTCAAATGCTTTTTCAGCATCCAATGAAATGACCATGTGGTTTTGTTCTTTGAGTTTGTTTATGTAGTGGATTGTATTGATGGATTTCCGTATATTGAACCAACCCTGCATTCCCGGGATAAAGCCTACTTGATCATGGTGGATGATCGTTTTGATGTGTTCTTGGATTCGGTTGGCAAGAATTTTGTTGAGTATTTTTGCATCGATGTTCATAAGGGAAATTGGTCTGAAGTTCTCTTTCTTTGTTGGATCTTTGTGTGGCTTTGGTATCAGCGTAATTGTGGCTTCGTAGAAGGAATTGGGTAGTGTTCCTTCTGTTTCTATTTTGTGGAATAGTTTGAAGAGTATTGGTGTTAACTCTTCTTTGAAGGTCTGGTAGAATTCTGCACTGAAACCATCTGGTCCTGTGCTTTTTTTGGTTGGAAGACTTTCTATGACTCCTTCTATTTCTTTAGGCTTTATGGGACTGTTTAGATGGTCTAGTTGGTCCTGATTTAATTTTGGTATTTGGTATCTGTCAAGGAAATTGTCCAGGAACAACAAAAAACCCAGGATAGCTAAAACTATTCTCAGCAACAAAAGAAAATCTGGGGGAATCAGTATCCCTGACCTCAAGCAATACTACAGAGCAATAGTGTTAAAAACTGCATGGTATTGGTACAGTGACAGGCAGGAGGATCAATGGAACAGGATTGAAGATCCAGAAATGAACCCACACACCTATGGCCACTTGATCCTCGACAAAGAGGCTGAAAACATCCAATGGAAAAAAGATAGCCTTTTCAACAAATGGTGCTGGTTCAACTGGAGGTCAGCATGCAGAAGAATGCGAATTGATCCATCCTTGTCTCCTTGTACTAAGCTCAAATCCAAATGGATCAAGGACCTCCACATAAAGCCAGACACTCTGAAGCTAATAGAAAAGAAACTGGGGAAGACCCTTGAGGACATCGGTACAGGGAGAAAGTTTCTGAACAGAACACCAATAGCGTATGCTCTAAGAGCAAGAATTGACAAATGGGACCTCATAAGGTTACAGAGTTTCTGTAAGGCAAAGGACACCATCAAGAGGACAGATCGGCAATCAACAAATTGGGAAAAGATCTTCACCAATCCTACATCAGATAGAGGGCTAATATCCAATATATATAAAGAACTCAAGAAGTTAGACTCCAGAAAACCGAACAACCCTATTAAAAAATGGGGTACAGAGTTAAACAAAGAATTCTCACCTGAAGAACTTCGGATGGCGGAGAAGCATCTTAAAAAATGCTCCACTTCATTAGTCATTAGGGAAATGCAAATCAAAACAACCCTAAGATTTCATCTTACACCAGTCAGAATGGCTAAGATTAAAAATTCAGGAGACAGCAGGTGTTGGAGAGGGTGCGGAGAAAGAGGAACACTCCTCCACTGCTGGTGGGGTTGCAAATTGGTACAACCACTCTGGAAAGCAGTCTGGCGGTTCCTCCGAAAACTGGGCACCTCACTTCCAGAAGATCCTGCTATACCACTCCTGGGCATATACCCAGAGGATTCCCCACCATGTAATAAGGATACATGCTCTACTATGTTCATAGCAGCCCTATTTATAATTGCCAGATGCTGGAAAGAACCCAGGTATCCCTCAACAGAAGAGTGGATACAAAAAATGTGGTATATCTACACAATGGAGTACTATTCAGCCATTAGAAACAATGAATTCATGAAATTCTTAGGCAAATGGATGGAGCTAGAGAACATCATACTAAGTGAGGTAACCCAGACTCAAAAGGTGAATCATGGTATGCACTCACTAATAAGTGGTTATTAACCTAGAAAACTGGAATACCCAAAACATAATCCACACATCAAATGAGATACAAGAAGAAAGCAGGAGTGGTCCCTGGTTCTGGAAAGACTCAGTGAAACAGTATTTGGCAAAACCAGAACGGGGAACTGGGAAGGGGTGGGAGGGAGGACAGGGGAAGAGAAGGGGGCTTACGGGACTTTCGGGGAGTGGGGGGGGGGCTAGAAAAGGGGAAATCATTTGAAATGTAAATAAATTATATCAAATAAAAAAAAGACAAAAAAAAAAAACTTTCTTTTTTAAATTTTATTTATTTATTTTTTATTTTCTATATTCTTTGTTTACATTCCAAATGATTTCCCCTTTCCCAGTTCCCCCCTCCCCATAAATCCCATAAGCTTTCTTCCCTCTGCCCTTTCCCTGATCAAACCCCTGCCATTTCTCTGTCCTGGTAGTCCCCTACATTGCTGCATCAAGCCTTTCCGGGGCCAGGGCCCTCTCCTTCCTTCTTCTTGGAAATGATTTGATGCCTATTCAGAGCTTCTGGGCTAATATCCACTTATCAGTGACTGCATTCCATGTGTGTTGTTTTGTGATTGGGTTACCTCACTTATGATGATATTTTCCTGTTCCAACCATTTGCCTAAGAATTTCATGAATTCACTGTTTTTAATTGCTAAGTAGTACTCCACTGTATACATATACCACATTTTCTGTATTCATTCCTCCATTGAGGGACATCTGGGTTCTTTCCTGCTTCTGGCTATTATAAATAAGGCTGCTATGAACATAGTGGAGCATGTGTACTTATTACATGCCTGGAAATCTTCTGGGTATATGCCCAGGAGTGGTCAGAATGGCTAAGATTAAAAACTCAAGAGACAGCGGGTGTTGGCGAGGATGTGGAGAAAGAGGAACATTCTTCCACTCCAGGTAGGATTGTAAGCTAGTACAACTACTCTGGAAGTCAGTCTGGCGGTTCCTCAGAAAACTGGGCATGACACTTCCGGAGGACCCTGCTATACCACTCCTGTCCTTAAACTTCAAAGCCCACCCTTAGTGATGTGCTTCCTCCAACAAGGCCACACTTCTTAAACCTCTCTTTTTAATTGTAAGGCAGTATATAATCAACAAGACAATTACATACTTCCAACATACAGTGGCAACAACTATATATTACTGTTTTGAAAGGGAGAAATGGGGACAGGGCAAAAATATATGGGACCAAAATATAGCAGGGGAAACTCCAAAACCTTAAGCTCCATGTAAGGTGGCCCCACCTCTCCAGCTTGGCTGCCTTTAAGACATAGCTCCCTCTTGGGCTGGCTTCACTCCCTGTGTGCAGCAATCTGATGTCTCCTGGCACTGACATCTCAAACATCTTGGAATCTCCAGTGTAACCAAAGCTTTACTTCTACATTTCATACAATGACCTCTCAGGTCCTCCATACTTCCTGCCTGGCCTCAGAGGTTCTCTAGAACTGTGTGTGTGTGGGGGGGGGGGTGTGTGAAGATTCCATAATTCTTAAACTAGTATAGTCTTCTTGACAGTAAATACATCACCACACAGACATGGATACAACTTCCAACTTTGGCCACTAGCTTGGGATGGAGCCTGGCACACTGGGTCACATTTGAATATTTGTTTGTTGTTCCTTTCTAGGCACAGAAAATTCCTTAGACCTTTTCTTCTCGCAACTTAGCTGCTTAGCTGGGTGTAGTGTCCCCCTGAGGGTACCTAAACATTTATTCCAATTCAGGTAAGGCCTCACTCCTTAAGAACAAGCTTTGGCTCTAACACTAAATTTTCTCGTGCTCTGGTTGTCTTCAACCTGCAAATTTTGTATTTCTTTCTACCAATTTTCTCTTTTACATTGTAGACCCACACAAGAATGATTACTAATAATCACCAAGGACAGTTGATATTAGCCTATAATGAAATCTCTACCAAAGCAATTAGTCCATTACGTTTAAATTTAGTAAAAAGGCAAGTTCATAGAATAAAGTCAGAAACACCACCACTTTCTTTTCCAAAATATCACAAGAATGTTCTCTAGCTCAGTTGTTAATATTATTCCATTGTGAAATGTCTTGATCCAGGTGCTTAATGTGTGACTCTCAGCCCTGAAGTTCCCTAATCTCCCACTAGAATGGCTCATTAAGTTCCACTTACATTGTTGGATCCTTTTGTGGCTTTGGTATCAGCGTAATTGTGGCTTCGTAGAAGGAATTGGGTAGTGTTCCTTCTGTTTCTATTTTGTGGAATAGTTTTTTTTTTATTTGATATAATTTATTTACATTTCAAATGACTTCCCCTTTTCTAGCCCCCCCACTCCCCGAAAGTCCCGTAAGCCCCCTTCTCTTCCCCTGTCCTCCCACCCACCCCTTCCCACTTCCCCATTCTGGTTTTGCTGAGTACTGTTTCACTGAGTCTTTCCAGAACCAGGGGCCACTCCTCCTTTCTTCTTGTACCTCATTTGATGTGTGGATTATGTTTTGGGTATTCCAGTTTTCTGGGTTAATATCCACTTAATAGTGAATGCATACCATGATTCACCTTTTGAGTCTGGGTTACCTCACTTAGTATGATATTCTCTAGCTCCATCCATTTGCCTAAGAATTTCATGAATTCATTGTTTCTAATGGCTGAATAGTACTCCATTGTGTAGATATACCACATTTTTTGCATCCACTCTTCTGTTGAGGGATACCTGGGTTCTTTCCAGCATCTGGCAATTATAAATAGGGCTGCTATGAACATAGTAGAACATGTATTCTTATTACATGGTGGGGAGTCTTCTGGGTATATGCCCAGGAGTGGTATAGCAGGATCTTCTGGAAGTGAGGTGCCCAGTTTTCGGAGGAACCGCCAGACTGATTTCCAGAGTGGTTGTACCAATTTGCAACCCCACCAGCAGTGGAGGAGTGTTCCTCTTTCTCCACACCCTCTCCAACACCTGCTGTCTCCTGAATTTTTAATCTTAGCCATTCTGACTGGTGTAAGATGAAATCTTAGGGTTGTTTTGATTTGCATTTCCCTAATGACTAATGAAGTTGAGCATTTTTTAAGATGCTTCTCCGCCATCCGAAGTTCTTCAGGTGAGAATTCTTTGTTTAACTCTGTACCCCATTTTTTAATAGGGTTGTTTGGTTTTCTGGAGTCTAACTTCTTGAGTTCTTTATATATATTGGATATTAGCCCTCTATCTGATGTAGGATTGGTGAAGATCTTTTCCCAATTTGTTGGTTGCCGATTTGTCCTCTTGATGGTGTCCTTTGCCTTACAGAAACTTTGTAATTTTATGAGGTCCCATTTGTCAATTCTTGCTCTTAGAGCATACGCTATTGGTGTTCTGTTCAGAAACTTTCTCCCTGTACCGATGTCCTCAAGGGTCTTCCCCAGTTTCTTTTCTATTAGCTTCAGAGTGTCTGGCTTTATGTGGAGGTCCTTGATCCATTTGGATTTGAGCTTAGTACAAGGAGACAAGGATGGATCAATTCACATTCTTCTGCATGCTGACCTCCAGTTGAACCAGCACCATTTGTTGAAAAGGCTATCTTTTTTCCATTGGATGTTTTCAGCCTCTTTGTCGAGGATCAAGTGGCCATAGGTGTGTGGGTTCATTTCTGGATCTTCAATCCTGTTCCATTGATCCTCCTGCCTGTCACTGTACCAATACCATGCAGTTTTTAACACTATTGCTCTGTAGTATTGCTTGAGGTCAGGGATACTGATTCCCCCAGATTTTCTTTTGTTGCTGAGAATAGTTTTAGCTATCCTGGGTTTTTTGTTGTTTCAGATGAATTTGATAATTGCCCTTTCTAACTCTGTGAAGAATTGAGTTGGGATTTTGATGGGTATTGCATTGAATCTGTATATTGCTTTTGGCAAAATGGCCATTTTAACTATATTGATTCTACCGATCCATGAGCATGGGAGGTTTTCCCATTTTTTGAGGTCTTCTTCCATTTCCTTCTTCAGAGTCTTGAAGTTCTTGTCATACAGATCTTTCACATGTTTGGTAAGAGTCACCCCAAGATACTTTATACTGTTTGTGGCTATTGTGAAGGGGGTCATTTCCCTAATTTCTTTCTCAGCCTGCTTATCCTTTGAGTATAGGAAGGCCACTTATTTGCTGGAGTTGATTTTATAACCTGCCACTTCGCTGAAGTTGTTTATCAGCTGTAGGAGCTCTCTAGTGGAGTTCTTTGGGTCACTTAGGTAGATGATCATGTCGTCTGCAAATAATGATAGTTTGACTTCTTCCTTTCCGATTTGTATCCCTTTGACCTCCTTATGTTGTCGAATTGCCCGAGCTAGTACCTCAAGTACAATATTGAAAAGATAAGGAGAAAGGGGGCAGCCTTGTCTGGTCCCTGATTTCAGTGGGATTGCTTCAAGTTTCAAGAGGAGTAGCCTTGTCTAGCCCATGATTTTAGTGGGATTGCTTCCAGTTTCTCTCCATTTAGTTTGATGTTGGCTGTCAGTTTGCTGTATATTGCTTTTACTATGTTTAGATATGGGCCTTGAATTCCTGTTCTTTCCAAGATTTTAGCATAAAAGGATGCTGAATTTTGTCAAAGGCTTTTTCAGCATCTAATAAAATGTCCATATGGTTTTTTTCTTTGAGTTTGTTTATGTAGTGGATTGCATTGATGGATTTCCGTATATTGAACCAACCCTGCATCACTGGGATGAAGCCTACTTGATCATGGTGAATGATCATTTTGATATGTTCTTGGATTCTGTTGGCAAGAATTTTATTGAGTATTTTTGCATCAATCTTCATAAGGGAAATTATTCTGAAGTTCTCTTTCTTTGTTGGATCTTTGTGTGCTTTTGATATCAATGTAATTGTGGCTTCCTAAAACAAGTTGGGAAGTGATCTTTCTGTTTCTATTTTGTGGAATAGTTTGAAGAGTATTGATGTTAGGTCTTCTTTGAAGGTCTGATAGAATTCTGCACTAAAACCATCTGGTTCCATGCTTTTTTTAGTTGGAAGACTTCCTATGACCCCTTTTATTTCTTTAGTGGTTATAGGACTGTTTAGATGATCTATTTGATCCTGATTTAATTTTGGTATTTGGTGTCTGTCTAGAAAATTGTCCATTTCCTCCAGATTTTCCGGTTGTGTTGCATATAGGCTTTTGTAGTAGGATCTGATGATTTTTTGAATTTCCTCAGTTTCTGATTTTATATCTCCCTTTTCGAGATGGGGTATCTCAGTGTAGCACTGGCTGTCCTGGGTCTCACTTTGTAGACCAGGCTGGCTTCAAACTCAGAAATCCACCTGCCTCTGCCTTCCCTTTTCATTTCTAATTTTGTTAATGTGTATACTGTCTCTGTGCCCTTTGGTTAATCTGGCTAAAGGTTTATCTATCTTGTTGATTTTCTCAAAGAATCAGCTTCTGGTTTTGTTGATTCTTTGTATGGTTCTCACTGCTTCTACTTAATTGATTTCAGTGCAGTTTTCTGAGGAACAGTCAGACTGATTTCCAGAGTGGTTGTACTAACTTGCATTCCCACCAGCAGTGGAGGACTGTTCCTCTTTCTCCACATACTCACCAACACCTACTGTCTCCTGAGTTTATAATCGCAGGGTAATTTTGATTCGCATTTCTCTAATGACTGATGATGTTGAACATTTTTAAGGTACTTCTCAGCCATTCAAAGTTCTTCAGGTGAAAATTCTTTGTTTAGTTCTGTACCCCATTTTTAATAGGGTTATTTGGCTCTCTGGAGTCTAACTTCTTGAGTTCTTTGTATATATTGGATATTAGTCCTCTGTCAGATGTAGGGTTGAAGATCCTTTCCCAATTTGTTGGTTGCTGTTTTGTCGGCTTGACAGTGTCTTTTGCCTTACAAAAACGTTTTAATTTTATGAGGTTCCATTCATCGATTCTTGATCTTAGAGCATAAGTATTGGTGTTCTATTCAGAAATTTCCCCCTGTGCCCATGTCCTCAAGGGTCTTCCCCAGTTTCTTTTCTATTAGTTTCAGTGTGTCTGGTTTTATGTGGAGGTCCCTGATCCACTTGGAGTTGAGCTTAGTATGAGGATATAATAATGGGTCAATTAGCATTCTTCTGCATGCTGATCTCCAGTTGAGCTAGCACCATTTGTTGAAAAGGTTATCTTTTTTCCACTGGATGGTTTCAGCTCCTTTGTCAAAGATCAAGTGACCATAGGTGTTTGGGTTCATTTCTGGGTCTTCAATCCTATTCCATTGATCTGCCTGCCTGTCACTGTACCAGTACCATGCAGTTTTTAACACTATCGCTCTGTAGTACTGCTTGAGGTCCAAGATACTGATTTCCTCAGAAGTTCTTTTACTGTTGAGAATAGTTTTAGCTATCCTGGGATTTTTGTTCTTCCAGATGAATTTGAGCATTGCTTTTTCTAACTCTATGAAGAACTGGTTAGGGATTTTGATGGAGTTTGCATTGAATCTGATTGCTTTTGGTAAGATGACCATTTTTACTATATTAATCCTGCTAATACACAAGCATGGAAGATTTTTCCATTTTCTGAGGTCTTCTTTGATTTCCTTTTTCAGAGACCTGAAGTTCTTCTCATATAGATCTTTTACTTGTTTGGTTAGAGTCACACCAAGATACTTTATATTGTTTGTGGCTATTGTGAAGGGTGTCATTTCCCTAATTTTTTTCTCATCCTGCTTATCTTTTGCATATAGGAAGGCTACTGATTTGCTTGAGTTGATTTTATAACCAGCCACTTTGCTGAAGTTGTTTATCAAGTTGTAGAAGTGCTCTGGTGGAGGTTTTCGGGCTGCCTAAGTATACTATCATATCATCTACAAATAGTGATAGTTTGACTTCTTCCTTTCCAATTTGTATCCCTTTGATCTCCTTATGTCGTCTAATTGCTCTAGCTAGAACTTCTAGCTAGATATGGAGAGAGAGGGCAGCCTTGTCTAGTCCCTGATTTTAGTGGGATTGCTTCCAGTTTTTCTCCATT
Source organism: Apodemus sylvaticus (assembly GCF_947179515.1). Lineage (NCBI taxonomy): Eukaryota > Metazoa > Chordata > Mammalia > Rodentia > Muridae > Apodemus > Apodemus sylvaticus. The sequence continues at coordinate 72,437,608 of NC_067477.1, read as the reverse complement.
TAGTTTGATGCTGGCTACTGGTTTGCTGTATAGTGCTTTTACTATGTTTAGGTATGGGACTTGAATTCCTGTTCTTTCCAAGACTTTTAGCATGAAAGGATGCTGAATTTTTTCAAATGCTTTTTCAGCATCCAATGAAATGACCATGTGTTTTTTTTTCTTTGAGTTTGTTTATGTAGTGTATTGCATTGCTGGATTTCCGTATATTGAACCATCCCTGCATTCCTGGGATGAAGCCTACTTGATCATAGTGAATAATCGTTTTGATGTGTTCTAGGATTCCATTGGCAAGAATTTTATTGAGTATTTTTGTGTCGATATTCATAAGGGATATTGGCCTGTAGTTCTCCTTCTTTGTTGGATCTTTGTGTGGTTTTGGTATCAGCATAATTGTGGCTTCGTAGAACGAGTTGGGTAGGCTTCTATCTTTTGACCCATATTCTCCTGAATTTCTTTAAGAGATTTTTGTATTTCCATTGTAAGGGCTTCTAACTTATTCATGTTCCCCTGTATTTTTTTAAGAGATTTATTTATGTCCTTTTTGTGTTCTTCTAGCAGCATCATGACCAGTGATTTTAAATCCAAATCTTGTTTTTCTGGTGTGTTGGGGTAATTGGAACTTTCTGTTGTTGGAGAAGTGAGTTCAGAAGCTGTCATATTGCCTTGATTTCTGTTAGTAACATTCCTACATTTGCCTTTTCCCATCTGGTTATCTCTGGTGCTAGTTGGTCTTGTTGTCACTGGCTGGTGTTTGAACCTCCTGTGAGCCTGTAAGGGTATTTCCACTCTGCTGGATGACCGGCTTTCCCCTGGCACAGATTGTTGATGTGCTGCCCCCGTCTTGGGTACCCTTGGAGACCTGGTGTTTGTTGCCCCAAGCAATGCTATACTCAGGTTGTCTCTGTGAACCTGATACTGCCCGTCTGCTTCGTAAGGGAGTGAAGACGGTGAATGCTGCGGGGACCTTTTCCAAGTGCTGATCATTCTGAAGGGCAAATGACCCCTGACAGGGTTGGTACACAGTCGGCCCACAGAACTGCCCAGGCCCTGGGTGCAGGCAAAGCCAAACAGGTTGAGACTTGAGTGATGTTAGCCTAGTGCTATGTCTGTGTAGATGGCGCTCTCTGTTAGATCTCTCTGGGGTACGGGAGCCAAGATGGTGGAGCACCCCTCCAAGTGTCGGGCAGTTTGCAGGGCAAACGGCCCCCCGACAGGGTTGATGCACAGATGGCCCACAGAGCTGCCCAGACCTTGGATGCAGGCAAAAGGGACCCAATAGACGTTAGCCTCGTGTTATGTCTGCCTACCTAGAGCTATCGGTTATTCTGGCTTCCAGGCCTCTTTAAACTTATCGATTCATTAGGCTAGACTTGGGTAGAATTCTTTGTGTTATCTGTGGTGAACAGATATTTGTTCATCTGCCTAGGAAAACATGTACTTAGCAACACAAAGCAATGCCTATTTATGCTGTGGTATCTAATACATAATCGAGGTCTTAGAAAAATATCATGTCTTGCATTGTATATGGGCAAACAGCCCTTTCATTTAGCTAATGGTATTTTCAGCACTGCTCTGCAATCAGTATCAGACCAGTGTATGGTGGATGTGTATGCATGTCTGAGTTTGTATGATGTGTGAGTAAATGACATATGTGTATATGTGTGTGTAGTTGCATGTGTGTGTGTATTTATATGATGTATATGTGTGAGGTGTAATGTGTATGTGTACATGTGTGGGCATACACCTCCTATAAATGGAGGTTAGAGTAGAACTCAGATGTTAGTGCTGGCCTCCTGTCTTGTTTGATGAACAATATCTTCTTATGGAGGGATTTTGAGGGTTAGATGTAAATGGCAGGCTAACTGGCCCATGAGTTCCCATAGGTACTCCCCACTGCGTGGCAGAACTTTATCCATAGTCTGCAGAACCTCTATTAACTGTTAATGAAAACAGATATGCTTTATCTTTGCATCAAGAAAGGGCATGGACTTTGGGAGTCATGTCATGATTAACAATCCAGTTTTTTATGTTTTAAGTAATCTCATGATTAAAATCCAGTATTTTAACTTATGTGAAATTCGCTGTAACTCCTTGCATTCTAAGTGGAATTTGCTTAGTAGCAGGTATGGGGTGGGTGAGGGGAACAAGATCTCTTTAGTAAAAAGGTTACTTGATGCAGTCATTCATATATATCCTTAGACATGCCCGAACATTACTCAGTTATTCTCAAGTTCATAAGCCTGGAATGCTTCCATCAAGCTTTAGATTTCAGAGTTGCTACAGAGATGTGGTAAATATAATGAGTCCTCTCCTTTTCTTACAAAAGGAGAGGCAGCTAAGTGCAAATGGAAGCAGCATGCTGAGAAGAAACGTAGGCAAGCCCTCTCATCTCTGGGGCTGTTCTGCTCTTCCTTGATTTTTCAGTGTACAGGATAGTGTAAAAGGCCATGTTCCCTACCCAGCCTCAGGGATCTTTCAAGCAAATCAAGAGAATAAGAAAAAAAAACCCTCATGGTCTGTGATAAAAGATTTGTAAAAGATGCTTTTTATCAAACTTTATAAAGGATTGTTCCTAAATACATCCAAAGATTTTCCAAAATTTAATTATATAAAAATTTAATAAACTAAAAATGAGTGAAGGTTTGGCATTTCTCAAAGTATACAGATTGGAAAAAACCCTATATTTAAAATATCTTTACATCACATATCATCAAGAAAATTAAAATTAAGCAACATATTGGTACAGACCTGTTAGAGCTATAGACACCTGGATATCTGTAACAGCAGATTCTAATGAGGAGGTGGGGCTGCAGTGCTCTTGCTCAGAGATGTGAAATTGCAAACTGGCCCCACCACTACGGAAGACAGTGTAACAGTCTCTTGTAAAGCTAAGCACACTTTGATTGCATGCTCTAACAATCATGCACTTTGTTACTTACACATAAGCGTTCAAACAAGCTTGTACATTAATTTTTAAAAGCAGCTTTACACGTAATAGCCTAAACTTGGAGGCAAGATATCTTCTAGCAGATAAATGGATAACTCATGGCATATCCAGATAATGAAATGCTATTCCACTCTAAAACATAAGTTATCAAGCCAAAAAGAGTCTATTAATCTATCTCTAGGTATGTATGTTTCTATGCATATGTGTGTATATGTATATCATGTGCTCATCTATCTATATCTATCTATCTATATCTATCATCTATCATCTCTCTCTCTCACACACACACATATCTCTGAGACAATTTTAAAAACAGCAATCTGCCTACACAACCAGCACAATATAGATTTTAAGTCAACATCTAGGTTAATTCACAGGATTATGATTATTAGTATTTTTATATGAATGATTCACTTTGTAATTTTGGAAGATAGGAAGACCAGTTTCTATCAACTTAACGATAAACTTCACATATTCTGTATCTTGAAGATAAGTGAAGAGCTCTTGAAATTCCAACTAAGGCCAGAATTTCTAGTACAATTTAGATGAGGGATATATTAGAGAAGTCAGGTAATACTAAAAAGCCAATAACAATGGCTTCAAAGACTGAAGGTCTTTGATGATACGACCTAATATGGGTGGGGGGAAACATGAGTTCTTAACCATAGACAAAGAGCTACAGGTAAATAAGAAAAGCTGAGAGTGGAAGAAATCATCTTCTCCAGGGAAGAACACACCAAAATCAAATAGCCCAGGAAATAAACATACAAGTAGCATAATGCAAACTACACAGGCTTTATGTATGTATTATATGCAAATAAAGAAAACCTTTTTTAGGAAACTCTAGGCCCAACAACTATGCCTCTCTCACCTCCATGCCTTCATTTGTGCTTAGATTTGTATGATGAGAATTTCTCGAATATTACTCTTAAATTTCTAATGTTATTCCTACTTTGATAGTTATTTTTATTGATATATTTTTATATACATTTCAAATGATTTCCGCTTTTCTGGGTCCTCCACTCCCCGCAAGTCCCATAAGCCCTCTTCCGTCCCCCTGTTCTTCCATCCTCCCCTTCCCACTTCCCTGTTCTGGAATTCCCCTATACTGTTGCACTGAGTCTTTCCAGAACCAGGGGCCACTCCTCCATTCTTTTTGGACATCATTTAATTTGATAGTTATTTTAGAAGGATATTTTCTTTGCTGAGATGGCTTTTCAGAGTATTGTCCCTTTCTCTCACGTACTTGCTTGTGTATCTGAAAGCTGTCCCGCTTTTTAGGATTTCACTAATGTTACATCTTCTTTTGCAGTATCCTGATTTCCAGATCACAGTCAGCATCCATGATTTTTTTCACTATACTTTCCAGCATCTCTGATTTGGAGACCACTAGACCTGATGACCTAAACAGACTCTAAATAACTTCAAGGGTTTCATTCATTTCTACATGGTCCAGAAGACCTCCCTTTCTTTCCTTAAAGAAAGGAGTGTATCATAGTAATATGTGAATAACAATAGTTTCATTAGCTGAAGGGAAGGGTCATATGATAATGAGACAGCTCACCTCAGCATTTGCTGTTTGCTTTCAGGCTGATTTGGGGTAAGATGGCACAATGAAGTGAGGATGCTCTGAGGATGGAAATGAGGCTGAAGTACTTAAGAAGCATCAGTCCTCAAGTGCAGTGTCATAGAGATATTGTGAGTGGATGATAGATGGTTCTTTGATAATAGGCGACCCTGCTCTGGGAAAGAGTGTCAGGTCAGTCTAAGTCACTTAATCTGGTGGAGGGATGAGGTTAAGAGGGCAGCTGAGAAACAGGAAGGAAGGAGACATGGAATCTGCAAAGTATAGTGTGCAATAAGCAGAGAGATTTGTAAAGGAACAACTGATCAGTTCTGTGAAATGACTAACCTAATAGAGTCTGATAAAGACTGAAAAGCAGAGACTGATAGGTAGAGAAGAAATCACAGCACTAGACAAAAGGCCCATAAAATTTATGGACCAAAGAGTTTATGAATTTCTCCATTTCATATACTCTGATATATATATATATATATATATATATATATATATATATATATATATATATATATATATATATATATATATATATAGAGAGAGAGAGAGAGAGAGAGAGAGAGAGAGAGAGAGATAAGGTATAGGTATATGTATAGATATAGATATATAATTCCAAATTACTTTTTCACAAAGTGTATTATTAATGGAAACTCTACTATTATTCACTATATTTGTAAATTAAAATATACTTCAAGAAAAATAGAAACATCATAGGGAATAGAATTACATGCATAGATATGAGCTAAATGTTTGTATGTGCTCTAATATTGGTATGCTGGTAGATAAATCTGATCTTCATTCAACAACCTTTCCAAGATGATTTATATTTCATTAAGCATATCATAACACCCATATTTACAATTAGAGTTTGAATGTAATATGTTGGATGATATAGACGTGTTAGTTAGCTAACACATCTGGATAATAAGGTACAACCTGCCTTTAATTCGTATTGGGTTGACATGAAAAGAAATCAAAATAACATGACTGTATCCCTTGGGAATTTGATGCAGTAACTTTAAACTCTATAATTCATTAACATTTGCCCTTATATATCATAATAATAATATAGTTATAGCCAATGAAAACAGATATAAATACTCTATTTTCCTTACTTTCTGCTATTAACTTAACTCCTGTTACTCAGAAATAGCTCAAGAGCTTACAGTTCTAGGGATTATATATGATAATCTACGCAGATATCTACACAGAAAAATATATACAGAAAATTAAGGTGAACTCTGCTTTTTCTCACACTACACATGCATTAGTTAAAGGTTTTCTATATGCTAAAATATGCTACTTTACAGAGTCACAAACCAAGCTAAACAAGGAAGAGTTGATAGAACTTCCCAAGTGCTATTTATTTCCACTCAGCACTACAATCCAAACTCTTGTAAGCCCCTAACACTTCTTAGACTTCAGGAACAGTATAAGCCAGTGCACCTGATTCCAGAAGCAGGAGGGCACCCATTCCATATCTGGGAGTTTTTCCTCTACAAAAGAATATGCCCTGGGAGATCCCAAGGGAGTGGATACTGAAGGAGGATCCAGTCTTACATAGATGCCCCTTGCTACATTTATAGAACTAATTCTTAATGTCACAAAGTTCTCTCTCTGTCTCTATCTCTGTGTCTCTGTCTCTGTCTCTGTCTCTCTCTTCTCTCTCTCTCTCTCTCTCTCTCTCTCTCTCTCTCTCTCTCTCTCTCTCGCTCTCTCTCTCTCTCTCTCTCTCCCCCTTCCTCCCTCCCTCCTTCCCTCCTTCTCTCCCCCACCTCTCTGTATGGCTGGCTGGCTTTCTCTATGTGAAGGTGTGCAAGCCTGTTTATGTATCCATAGAAGCTAGTTTTTGACATAGTCTCTTAAAGGATGGAGCTCACTAACTGGTTAAACTGACTGGCCATGATTATAGAAGCTTGTTTCCTTTTATGTCCAGATTTTAATTAGGTGACAGTAAACTGAACTCTGATACTCATGATTTTGTGACAAGCATTTTGCCCACTTAGCTATTTCTCTAGCCTTAGCAATTAATTTTTTTCTAGTCACAGAACAGCAAGTACTAAATCATGAACACAAGAACTGGCATAGTAACTGTAGCTGTGGGTACAGAGACAAAGATCTTTGTGAATGGGTACAGAGACAAAGATCTTTGTGAATAGATCTTTGTGCTACATTATTGCCCAAAGGCACAAAGCAACAATTTTAGGAATTCTGACAATCAGAAAAATGATATTTTTCTGTACAAAAATTCATGAGTTTTTTTTTTGTTTTCATTATCTCCTTTAGTTTTTTTTTCTCCTTCCATCTTTATACAACTAACTCTCTTCACCTCTCTTTATTTACTAGGTCTCCTTATGTAACCCAAGTTGGTGTGCACCTAGTAATCCTACTGCCTTAGCCTAACCCATATATTGAACTATATGCTTACACTACCGAGCCTGGGCAAATCCAATTCTGTTACATTTACATGCAAAACTCAATAAAGGGGAATTAAATGAAACAGTAGATGCAAAACAATAAACTGCTTTGTTCCTGTTTAATGCCTGAAAATTTGAACAAAATCTTGAGTTAAAAATTAATATTAACTTACAAAAGTAGGACTTTTGGCATGTATATTAAAACTTGTATTTATCAAACATAAATTGAGTAGATAGCTATGTTTACCAGTTGGCAGACAACTGCTCAATTTCCTTTTGATTTCTAAAAATGATTCAAACAATTATATACATTAGACACACAATAAGTCTTATAAAATATTCTGGTGTTATAGGGCATTGTTGTGAATGGGAGTTGTGACATTTTTCACATCAGAGAAAAACTCACCTTGAGAGACATGAAGGGCATCAGGATGACCCAGACAATCTATTTCTCAGCCATGTGTTACTTACATACCCTATTGGCTAACAGTTACAAACTTCATTCATGTAAAGAGGAAAGTGTTTATGAAGGTAAGGTCATTTTGAATCTAAGACAAATTGCTCTGAGCATGTCCAACCTGAAAATATGCCTATATAATGAATATTAATAATATGTTAAACTGTGGTACTAAGTACATTAAAAAGGACAACTTCTCTACACCCTGGAGGGTACCATTCAGTTAAGTCTGACTCAATTTGTCTTTCCAGTTAATCTGCTCTTAATTATCTAGGCTGTAGGTATCTGCATGACTTTTGATTGTTTTACAGAAGTCAAGGAGGGGAATTTACAACTCTCAAATGAGAATCGGTTTACCTGTAAAATTGCAACCTCATTACGAAGCTGACTTTCTTGTTTTGTTGGAAATCTTAATTTGTCAATAATCTTAATAGCTACATCTCTTCCTGTTTTACGATGTTTACCTTCAAGATAAAAATGAGAAACATTAAAAAAATTAATTAATTAGCAAATGAACAGCTGTAGTTAGTGAAAAGTGTTGACCATATAAACTACCCTGAAATTATGTTCCGTCAGCACCTTTGATTCCCATTGTCCTCTGTTCTTGCATCCTGTTCTCCTGGTGCTCACTTGACCCTCCCAGATGGTATTCCTTCATCAGGGTATTCCCGTAGATTTATGGTCTCACTTTCTTGATCAACAGTGCTTGTGTCTTGATTCATACAGACTCTACCTCAACTCAGCAATTAGAGCAGCAGCTCCTGATAGATACAGTGAGAGCTTGGTGTAGCTCACTTCTCAGTCGCTGTGAAGACCATGCACCTCTGAGACCCTACCCTCATTGCCTTCCTCTACAGATCTACTCTTCTGGTTTTCATTCTTCCTTATGAAGCTCCACCCCTATTACCCACAGTCTTACTGAAAATTTTGTATTTAGAGTTTTTGGTAATTTAATGATAAAAGTAAATACTAAGTAAAAGTGTTAGACATGATTATTTTATAAAATAAAACTCATAAAAATAATTTGTTAATTATCAAACTAAGAAAAGCTATCATTTTCTATAGCAGGTAAGAATTCAAAATTAAATGTTACATATAGCTTGAAACATTTGACTGAATTGTCTAGGATCTAAGTAAAAAACATCAACCTTGACCTTGAAAAGCTAAAACATTTAGATGCTATGAATTGGGGAAATGTTAGAATTCAAGGGCTCCAGATCCGCTGACAAATAGTACCTGTAAGATTCTAATCCAAGATGAGGAGAGAAAATAGTACTGTTTTCTTTATAAGCTACAGCATCCATGTTTCAACAATATTTTCTCTAAATAAAAAAATCAAACTTCTCCAACACTGTGAGTAGGGTTTTTCTAACACATACCAAAACAAGTTTTTCAGGAATAAGAAACTCTTAAAATTTATGTGCTTTTAAAAAATGGCTATCTCAGAAGAAGCTTCTCTGAAGGTGACTCCCAGATACACAAATATGCGTCTTTGTGTATTTATTTTTCATTGGCAATATAATACTTTTATATACAGGTCCCTAAATGTTCAAGTTCATAAGAAAAACTTATTGAACCTACTCACCTCCATAAACAATTCCGAACTGTCCGGAACCCAGAACTTCATCAGGAAAAATTTGATAGACTGTGCTGATATCCTACAGGTATATACCCAGAGCCGAACAAAGATGGGGGGAGAACAAGCTTTAATCCTATTGCATTTTATAATTATAATTACTATTAGCTGATTTAATAGGAATATAAAATAATATCCCAAAGCTTATTTAACACTTCTAAATGTTGGATAAAATTTCAATGGCTATAATATTAAAATTATATTCATATAACATTTTGAAAACTATTCTGCTCCTAAGTACATTTTAATAGAATGTGGATCTAAAACCAATCAATGGAATTTACTATAAATATCTGAAAATGTATTCTTATTTCTGTACTAGTAATTTAGAAATTTCATTAACTATTCCACGGGCCCATCACATGTCTTTAACAATGCAGCTTCACCTTCAGGCCAGAACAGTGAGGCGACACCTGCTTATGTCTCATTTCTACAAGAACCTAAGCTACAGACAACCACTGCAGGAATCCCAGCTACTACATAAATAACCACACAGTATCACCACCTGAGAAACTATAATCACTGGATAGAGAGTGAGCTAATCTGGGTTTCACATGGCACCTCTTCGTAAGCATATTCATGGAAATGGTACAAAGCTTTTACATGTTATTTTCCTGGTACTGTGCATCCCAACACATTCTCCGCCTATTTCACTTCTACAAACTCTTGACTTTTGAAGGTCACTTTTCAGCCAGTGCACCCCACCAATTTCCTTCTCTTCTGTTAGCAAGCAACAATGAAGCTTGTGGACTGCGATCCCATGGAGCATTCAGAAGGTGAATTTAAAACTCTGGCAATGAAAATCATTATTCTGGTCGCTTTTTTCTGCAGCCAAGCTAACTAATGGACTCGTTAGAATTTCTTTGAAGATTCATTTCAAAATTTTCAGTGGGCAACTAGGATAAAGGACTCTGAGATCCCCCGGGAACTACCCAGAGAGGTCTAGAGGTCTAGAGCTTTCACCAGGGTCTTCTGTGTCTAAGCAAGGCCAGCAGAACACCCCAGTCTTGAGGCTTGCATCTCAGAAGGACCAGTTCAAGCATCCATCTAAGTGTCACTGATGTTACCTCCAGTAATTCCCCCGTGCCTTTGTTCAATTTAAACCTGGTCATCAATAACTCCAGGGACAAGAGCAGTACTGGACATAGAGTCATGGAGTCTGTTTTCTGATAAACAATCTCAGGTCACTGTAAGCAGAATGGTACACTGGTACAGAGAGCAAGCCGTTAATGCTGTTGGCCACAGCACTGAGGTAGGAAAAGGCATTATTCCATTTTGAGTACTGAGATGAAATCAAGCAAACACAAACTCCCGTAAAACATCTCACATGGTCTGTAACTTCTGAATTCTGAAAAGTCTGTCTTAGGTGGCACTGGTGACCACAGTTCCTAATTTAGAGGACATCTTTGAGATATAAATCGTGGCATGTATATGTGACGGAGAATGTTTTCAACCCCTTTCATCTATCAGTACACCTTGCTAGCAAGGAGGTAAGCAATGGTATGGTAAAAATATCTATAAATAAAAATTTTATATTATTAGTGTATCTATTTTACTGTGCAATTCTAACCATTAAATTTCAAGTGTCAAGAACAGACCGGAGGCTCTCCTAACTGTCACTACCAACCCGGCCTCCTTCCACAATGTTCTTGGTAAATCGCTTGTCGTATTTTGATCTAAAAACAAACAAACAAACAAAAAACAAAACAAAAAAGCCCCAAAACAAATACACACAAAACAAAAACAAAAAAACAAAAAAAATCCCCAGATAAATATGAAAATTTGTATCTCACACTACAATTGTCTGTTATGACAAACAGCCCTTGGTAATATATTATAGAATATAGAAAATCTATAAACAATGTACTGTTCATAAAATATCATGGAAGAAAATAAGCAGAAAATTAGATAAGTAAAAATCTATCAAGTGATCCTTTCTATTTTCCAGTAATCACATTCTAAGATTTATATTAATAGATATAGACTTACCACATTTTCCTGAATCTGGCAATTTGAAACGGAAATGCTCACAGAAATATCTTCTGGAAATGCATGTTTAAAAAGCAGACATAAAATAGTTAGAGTATATTTTAAAAAATATCCCAATGGGCTACAATTATTGTATTTACATTAATCACAGCATTTAGATTTTTCTACAAATTTTCTATTAAGATACATTAGTTCCCTTAACATTACAAACTCTATAATTTGTTATTAAATATGTATTTGTTGGGCTGGAGAGATGGCTCGGTGGTTAGGAGCAGTGACTACTCTTCTGAAGGTCCTGAGTTCAAATCCCAGGAACTGCATGATGGTTCACAACCACCTGTAATGAGATCCAATGCTCTCTTCTGGTGTTTCTGTAGACAACTACAGTGAACTTAACATATAATAAATAAATAAATATTTAAAAATATGTATTTGTCAGCATAGAGCTCATATTAAAAAAGAGTTTCAATTCTGGCTTTGCCATGCAGCAAGTCTGTTAGCTAACAGAAAACTAACTTTCTAGAATTTAACTGTTTCTGTTAGAATGTAGATAAATCATTAATGATTGGGGTTTTAGGAGTTAAGGTAGAGGTCTCTGATTAAGTGCTTAGTTTACATAAAATATATTTTTATAGTCAGAATAGGTTTATTTATCATATTAATATACTGGCTGAAGAGAAAAAGATAATTATGACAGATCAAATATATAATATTAAAACAGGTTTATCTGTGGGTTGCATGATTTATGATGCATTCAGATTATAATTTCATATAGATACTCCTCTATATTTTTTTAGATCTTCCTCAATATTTCATCTTGCTTATACTCTGGCTGAATCTATTTTATTAATACTCAGAAATTTCTTCCTGGGATAAAGTGATCAAGTAGCAATAATGGTCATATACTGTGGGTAGAAAAGGAGAAGGAGATTTGTGGCAAATATATATTTTTCATATTTGTGACATTCCAAGTGAACTCAAACCAACTGAATGGTTTCTCTTAGGAAGAATAGTCATGGGCACCTGTGGTCGTGTAGCATATAGGTTATACTTGACTTTATAAAAGCTCTAATATAAAATAAGTACAGACATTTAATAAATATTTTAGTAAGCACAGCAGCTTCTCTTCAGAGATTCCTTGTTCTGCCACGAACTGAAGCCAGCACAGGGAGACTCCCTTCAACCTCTCTTTGGGAAAAGCAGTGGGTCAGGAGCCTGAGCGAACGCCACGCCAGACAGAAGCCATTGGACTCACTGTGCGAGTTGGTTCCGGATCCGACCGAGGAGCCCTTGGGGATGACGGGCATGAGAGCGTGCTGGATGGCAACCTCCCACATCCGGGCCACATCTGTCCCGGTGCCGCTGGTGAGAACACTGTTGCTTGGTGGGGGGCTTGAAGGATTGACCACGTTTTCTCCCACATAATACACTACGTTTGCTGTAGTGATTTCAAAACAATGAGGATTCGCTCCAACAGGAGTCAGTGCTGAAGGTTTTGCTGGTTCCAGACATAAAATTTCTGATAAGGGAATTTCCTGTGGAAGACAAAGTATGGTGAATGTAGCTAACCAAAAGCATGTCAATAATTAAATAAAATCCATGCCGTGTAAGAAAGGAAGTTACGAACAGAATATACAGAAAATATTTTGTAATATATTACAACATGTACAAAATGTAATTTTTTTAATAAAAGGGGCCTTTTCATACTTTCTGAAAAATTTCCTCTCTTCATCCTTCCTTCCTCTCTTCCTTCTTCCTTCCTTCATACATTCCCTCCTTCCTTCCCTCCCTCCCCCTCTCTCTTTCTCCCTCTTTCTCTCTTTCTTTTTTGCTAACACTGGTCCTGTGGCAGATGGAAGACTCTAACAAAGCTCTGAAGCAAATTATAAGATCTTTAAAAATGTATTTGGGTATTCATGACTGTTTTGTATTTCAAGCGTTTCTTTACCTCAGATTCTATATATGCCAATATAATATAGTTATAGAGGAGTGCTCACTGAGAAAATCCACAGAAATTAGTTTACAAAGTAGTTTTGTTTTAAATAATGTGTACTTGCACCATTATTACCCATCTCTGAGACAGGATCTCTCACTGGACCCAGGCTTACTGATTGGCTCCAGAAATCTGCCTTTATCTGATGTGTCTACATTAGGGTTATAAGACATAGTTGACAATGACTGGGTCACCATCATCATCATCATCATCATCATCATCATCATCATCATCGTGTTCTAAGAATTTAAACTCAGATTCCAGATCCTCAGGCTTATGTGATAAAGTACTTTATTGAATGAACCATCCCTCCCAACCCCAAAATTACTTGTTGTTGTTTTTTTTTAATAGTCATTAAAGTATTGAAAACATGAGCTGACATACTGTACTGCAGGATGCATCAAGTAACCAGAGTAATAATTTCATTTTTTCAATTTAAAATTTAATAACCTTTTCTTTTGTGTCACAGCTGTATAATGGGGACCATGGAGTATCACAGGAACTATGCTAGATACCTCTTGTATATTACTTAATGTAAAAAGACAGACCATTGCTGACAAATAAAGGGATGTGATCCTCATAAATGCAGAGGAGTGTATCTACCTGCTAACCTCCAGTGGCGGCTAACTGAGGATGTCAGAATTTACTCTTAGTCACTGGTTGTAACCACTGACTCTCTAGTGAAACCAAACAACTCTGCCCAGTGGCTTCATTTAGCTTCCCCTCCATTTCCTTCTCCACCATTTTGCTCCTCACCATACCCCAGGCCAGAAGCACTTTGTTGGCAATCATGAGATGACATAAGAATCAAGATGTCACATCTGAATTCCTGAAAAACTGCATACCGCCAATTAGAAGGTCTCTCTCTGGAGCCCAGGAATGGTCACACTGTTGGATGTGGACCAGCTTCCTGCATACCTTAGGAACACTGTGAGGCAAAACCGGAAGACGCCAGCTCACCTTATAGTACCGGCTCCCGGTGTCATTTTGGAAGAGTGTAATGCACTTGCTGTCCAGTCTCCAGTAATGCCTTTTCCGCTGAAATGGAAGTTACAAAACTTTAAAAACCCGTGCACTTTATAAAAACAAGTGAAATTTCTCTGATAGACCATGGATTCAATGGTGAAAAGTTAAAGGACATTAGACCAAAATGACTCACATTTTAACCCAAGAAGCTATTTAATGAGCACAATGTGACATGTCTCCATACCTACTTTTAAGACTGTGAATTATAACAGAGACACTGGATTAGCATCCTGGGAAGTACCAGGTTTGCCATTCATATGCATAAAATGAATACCAAAATACTCCCATTTTTAACATTTATTTGCTTAAGAAGCTAAAGGAGATTTTGTAGTGTACAGAAAAAAGCAGGGCTTAGCAACAGGTAGTTTGTAGAGTAGCAGGAGTGGGTGTGTTTATCTTTTAGAACATGACAGACCCTGAGGACTCAGTTAGGCATTTTCACTTCTACTCGCCATAGAACACCAAAAGCAGCCTTGCTAAATACATTTCCTTAGATGGAAGGTTTAACCTCATGGTTGCAAGTTTAGACAAATGCACTTGAGGCTTCCATCCTCTTCAGCTGCTGTGACTTAGGCTCCTAGGCTCTTAGGCTCAGCACTGTGACTTAGGGACTGGGTTTTTGTTCTCCCAGTGCAGCCCCTTGCCAGGGATGCATGCATTAGCACCCTTTCAGGAACAAAGACTCAGCATTATTTTTGGTGTCTCTCACAACCACTCTTTGACCAAACAAACATTAAATATACCTTAAATATTTTCCAACTGGTCCAAAAAGAATGTTATAGTGTTCACTTGAGTCCTGAACTAAATTTTCTCTCCCATAAGAAGGTGTAAGTTATAAATGATCAATTAAGGGCACAAATGTCTCTTTATCTAAAGACATGGTAGAAATCCTAGTTTGGAGGGTAGAGATAGAAAAAGAAGAGTGAAAAGTTCTCACGGAATGTCCATTAGTTAAACTCGGAACCACGCCTCAAGGATGCACTCTTTTAGCCAAATACACAATTTTATTATTCAGCTATTCGGGTTCTACTGGTAAGGAGGGGAAGACACTACAAGACTGTCACACACCAACATGGCTAAACTTTTAAACAATAGCAGTCATCAATCAGTGTTCTCTCTCACTTCCCAAAAGGCACAGTGTCTTTTAAACCTCTGGGCCACAGAGGGACAAACTAAAACCATGCAGTACGTCTTTCTTGGCTGTCCTTGAAATGATGTAGACATTCCAGTTGTCTGCAGATTTTTTTTTTGTACTGGAATCGCTTTGAACAATTTATTCTAACTGCGATAGTTATTCACCTATATAAAACGTCCAGATAGTATGTGCTCTACTGACTTTATGCCTCTGCTGGGAGGTCTGCTCCCAACTCTCACATCCCAGTCGCCTGAGGCATCAGATTCCTCGGGAGCACTCTGTCTCCTTACCAGTGTGTCCTTGCTGGTGTAGTGGACCATCCACCCTTCCTTCATCACCGTGCTGCTCCTCCGTTTGGTGTGTTTGACAGACTGCACGACCCTCATGAGCGGAATATTGTTGCTCGTGGAAGGGCTTGAAAAGTCAAAATATGTTAGCAGGGAAATATTTTCACATTCAGATCTTCTTCCCACGAATAAAAGCTCATTTAAACTATTTCAAAGCACAAGTCAAAAAAAAATGCTTGTCTCATTTTCAGTGAAATGTACTGTCAGAGGCTGATGGCTTAGAAAGCAAGTTTCTTGGGGGAGTGACAGGTACTTCAGATGTTCACTTTAAAACTCCCGAGGCAGAGTCGGATACAGAGAGATTCTCCCATTGATCTTGATGGCATTCAAAGTTTTAGGAAAACAGCAGGGTTTACTGCCAGTGTTTGGAAGCCACAGTATTCAAAATCACAGGGGAAAGTTTGTTATATGCAACAGACATGGCAATAATAATTTATAGATAATGTATTTCTATACAAACTTGTCTGATAAAACAAAACAAACTAGAACTTCCCAGATGAGTTTATTCCTAGCGTTTTCCATATCTATATTCATGGGCTTACTCTCATTTTTCAGCATTTTTCTCTTGTAAGTGACACTCTTGGTACCCTTTTCCTCTCTTGCCTCCTCATCCTTCCCTCTGCTTCCCACAAATCCTCAGGCACAAAAGAACTGTATGCTCTTCAAACTCATAAAACTGATAATTTTCCCTACTAAAAGAATGTGTATTACACCAGTAAATGGAAGACATGCAACATATCTTTGCATGATCATGGCTAATCTCAAAGTGTTAATGAATTTGACATTTGTAATATGGACAGAAGATTGTCAATATGGTTTGCAATGTCAATTAGTGACAGTGAGAAACTTTTTCTGTAAGGGTTCAGGTCGACAGGATCCTGGGTTTTGTAGTATTCACCATTTAACCATTGTAGTGTGGAAGCAGTCACAGAAGGCATGAACAGGCATGGCTGCAATAAGATCCAATCACAAAGCAGGAAGCAGCTCCATTTGACCTGGTGGCCATGCTGGACTGACTACTAATATGAAAAGCGAAGATCACTGAGGGCTAAAATAATAAATGTGGATAATAGGTAGAAAATGACCTAAAATGAAGTGAAGAACAATGAGGTGCATTGACTGTGATGTGTATAATAGGGGTCAGTTTTAAAGTAAATGATTTCTGCTGAGGCTGACCCTTGAATATTACATTTCCACACAATGAAGTCTCAGTTAATATTAACTATTAACTTAATAGTGATGACAGCAAATATGTGTATCCTTCTAGCACAAAGAAAATGGGTCAACAGAGAAATACTACCAGGTCTGAAACAAGCTCTTCTCCCAGGGCAAGCAAGCCTCCTCATTCCACAGGTTTTCCTATGCAGTGCATAGCTTTTCATGTTTCTTTTATGGACTGACACACCTAAGAGCTTGAGTCCTATAGGGCTTCTGACCTGATGGTTCTGTTGGAGTCCTCCTGGTCTGCATCTAGATCTTGCATCTCTGCACCATCATTCTGGGCCTCCGCCAAAGCCATCTCAGTATCCTGGACCATGGCCTCGTCCATGTCGTCCATGAGCCCACTGTTCCTCTCGCTGTCATTGTCGTCACTGCCTTCTTCCATGACAACATCAGATTCTGCCCCAGGGCTAAGCAATTCTGGAAAATTGTTGGACCCAACAAGGTAAGTCTGGATGCTTGGAGCTAGGGCTTTAGGGAAAGGCAATCCTAACAAATCAAGTAGAAGTCACTTCTTGCCCCCACATACCAACTGAATCAAAGTACGTGAAGATATGAAACAGTAAACACACAATTTCACAGCCCAATGCTTATTTCGTATTCTCCAAGGCAAATACACACTAAAAATGAAGAAACTATAAAATGAATCCCAGGAAAACGGTTCAGGGAGGCCCTGTCAAGACATGTGAATTGAAAACTAAACTATTTCATGGCACAGGCCTCTTACAGAAAGAAAGACATGTGGGTAGGTGTGGGCTTCACATGAAAAAGGGGTCACCTATAACTACTATTGCAGCTAACTTTTAAATCATATATCTCCTCATGTCCTCATGAGATCTAGTTTTAAAATACCTCAAGTATTTTGCTCATTTTAAAATAAGAAAAACAGATCAATCAGAGACTGTGAGCCTCTATGTCTAGGAAGTTCCCATTTTACCACATTGCACTGACTACATGGGAAAATGCAATCTTCAAGTTATCAACATCACAAACTTCTCCATGTCCCCTGGGTTCTAGTTATCAAGTCCAATTGACATTCCCTGGAATTGAAAAAGAGTCAATATCACAAGCTTCAGAAAGTGGGAAAATCTCCAAGCTTTCAATTTTCTCACTTAACTTTGGACCTCTATGCTGGAAATCTGTATGCATAAGAATGTTTTCCTAGAAAGTGCCTCATCCTGTTTTTTGCCCCCTTCTATGTCTATTTCTTTGCACACATATACAATAATGTATTCTTCAGCTTCAAATATCTGTTTATCTCCTTGAATTTCTATAACCAGAGGATCCAGAAGTCCCTTGGCGTGAAGATTGAACCTAAACAGTTCTCAGTCTATGGAGAAAGAGAGCCTGGGTCCTAAGTCACAGATGAAGGTGAATGCCCAAAGGATATTATATCGGAGGAAGGGGTGTACCAATGCTAATTCATGTTGTTGAATTGTTCTAAAGAAAATATTCCAAATACAGGAAGAAACACTTCCTGCTGGTTGGCCAAACTAAGATCTTCATGTTTTGGAGTCAAGGTCACACCTGTGTATACCCTGGAAGCAGTAACCTGCCGAGACTAGTCCTCTCTGGCTGTGTGCCTCTAGATCTGTCTGTGATCTAGCCCTTTATCAACGGGTAGAGACAGAAGTTAACTTATGCCTCAGTGTTTCCTGTGTGCAGGGCAGAGAAATTTTAGGGGAACACTAGTTTGTAAGTATTCCAAGAGGGAATTTCTGAACAAACTAGGCTTAGGAAATGTAATAAAGAGAGCAGGCAATACAAGTCTTCAATAAGAATTGTATACTATGTGAAGCTGTATTATTATTATTATTATTATTATTATTGTTGTTGTTGTTGTTATCATTATTATTATTATCAAAAACCCAATTATCTGGAGTGAGCTGCTATTTATTTGGAGCTGAGTTTCAAATTTCTCAACTGAAATATAAAAGAAAAAAAACAAAAATGTGGTATATTTATACAATGGAGTACTATTCAGCCATTAGAAACAATGAATTCATGAAATTCTTAGACAAATGGATGGAGCTGGAGAACATCATACTAAGTGAGGTAACCCAGTCTCAAAAGATCAATCATGGTATGCACTCACTGATAAGTGGATATTAGCCTAGAAACTTTGAATACCCAGGACATAATCCACAAATTAAAGGATGTCCAAAAAGAATGGAGGAGTGGGCCCTGGTTCTGGAAAGACTCAGTGCAAGAGTATAGGGGAATTCCAGAACAGGGAAAAGGGAAGGGGTGGATGGAAGAACAGGGGGACGGAAGAGGGTTTATGGGACTTGCGGGGAGTGGGGACCCAGAAAAGGGGAAATCATTTGCAATGTAAGTAAAAATAAAAAAAAGAAAAAAACCCTGATAAGTCATAACTACCACCTTCTGTGATTGGCATGCAACACAAAATATGGCTATGAATTATCCCCTACCTCCATTGATGGTCACTTCACCCAAGCAGTTGTTTGGTACTTTTGGTGCACAGCGTTTGTGACAGTTGAATCTGCAGTCTAATCATGATGATTTTAACATGAAACAAAAAGCATAAATTCATTAGAGAAAATGTAGCAACATGAAAATACAGCAACTTCGTTTCATTTAAGGATTAGCATGGCAGGTGGCAAGTATCTGGTCGCAAGTGGCCCTCACCTTTGCATTGCAAGCCTTGTCGGAAGAGACCCTTGAGTAGCTTCTTGCAGAACTGGCAGACTGTGGGCCGTGTGTAGGAGTGGATGACAAAGGTGTGTGGCACCTTCACCTTAGACATTAGGAGCTTGTCAAGCTGAATCGGCCGTCCAACGTACGACTGGGAATTTGACCTCTTCTCACGACTGATAAATGACTCCGATGGAGACTTTTGCTGTTTTGAGAAACCATAAAGGGTGATAAGCTGTCATACACTTGAACTTGATTTAATTCTATTTTTAAGTTTCATGTTTTTTTTTTCTGCTGAATTCAGTGATTTGATCACCAATACAAGGCAATCTGAGAGTAGATTTCCATTGATTAATGTAGTTAACTCCCACTTCTCTCATGTTTGAGTTACTCTGTCTAATCAGAACCATGAGACTGGAGACCTAAATATATGAACCTGATTTCTAGGACTTTGAAACCATTTCTCTTCTTTTCTTTTTCTCTTTACTTTAAAGTGTTAATTACAATTACTTTTAACATAGAAATACAAAACTGAAAGAAAACAAAAAATGTTCCTTAAGCCCACTTCTTTCTTCCTATGGGAATTTTCTACATCACCATATTCACATGGATAGAGGTGCCATTGCTTCACAGAGGAAGAGAGAAATTCAATCTTTAGGCAGTACTCGCTCTGAAAGACACTTTCAGTTTCTTTGGGTTTCCTTGAGGGAAAAAATTAATGTGATTTTAAATAATTTCTCTTTAAATAATTATATCAAAAGGGAAAGGGCTAAAGTGAGGTAACCCTTTTTAGAATTAAGAATTATAGCAACTAATGGGCTTCATGAGGAACATAAAGACGGGTATTTGGGGTAATAATAACACGGCCATGCTGTACTGTCTATCATCTGGGAACTATTTAATAAACCTAGTACATAGATTTTAAAACTGCATTAACTGAAATGAAATATTACTTCAATGCCTTTGAACAATTTCATAACTATGTACTTGGGAATATTTGAATACATTTATTTGGAATAAAAGATGAACAGAATTACATGTTAGTAGCCATTGTAATTGTATAGCTAATTAGTTAAACTTCTACCTTACATGAATAAGTGTTAACTGCCTTAAAAGACAATCCTGGTTATGAGAAGTTCAAACCCCAACACTCACACACTTTAAATAATTCTTTCATGTTAAATGCTAACAAAGACTGGAGACAAAATATTGTACTTATTTGCTGTAAGAATCCTGTCTTTTTATCTTGCCATGCTAATTTGAAAATTGGAACAACTATCAACAAGTTAAAAATTAAATCCCACTTGCATAAAATATCCATCCATTTTAGTCTCTAGCTAACTAAAATCCAATGCCCCTTATTCCTCAGTGGGGAAATGAATGTGTAGACACACCACCAGCTGCAGCAAAATGAAATGTGCCATTCTGCTTGGAATGTTATGTCTCTGCCCATATTCATAATTAAAATTCAATGATAGGAATATAAACACATCCTGATGGTGTAGAAAGGGCCTTGCATTCTAGGCTATCTCTGCCCCACTGACCGATAGAATCTCTATCAAGGACCCAGTGTGGCCACACTCAGCTGGGACTCAGCTGGGACTTTTGTCCTCCTTCCTTTCTTAGTTCTCATCTGATCAGACTTCCACTGAGTCTTGCTGGAGTTTGTATGCTTAAGGACCCCCTCCTAGAGTACCCTAACCCCCTAGGGTCTCCTGATGCAGACCCTGAGTCCCACTTACTCCTCCTGGTAGCCCCATTCAGTCTTTCTGTCTGGCCCATCGCCTCTCTTCTGTGAGTACCCACATGCAGAGTGGCCCTCTGCTAGAAACCACACAGCTGCCACACATGACTATGACTTGGAAAGCCAACAGCCACCACCCTTGATTAGGACACATTGTGGGCAAAAGCAACAAAGAATGGAGGATCCATCCAACAAAGACAAGATATTTACACAAAAATTTCCAACATTGTATATCCAGACTCTTAAACACTAGTAAAAAACACAAACACATAAATAACCATGACAAATGCTTCTTCTAGAAGCCAGCAAGCAACCCGGGTGGCTGAGGCCCGAGGAAAGCAATTTAGCTGAAGCACAAGACAAGGACTTCAAAATAGTCATTAGGAATGTGTTCAAGGACCTTAAAGAGGATATGAGTGAATGATAAAGACTGCACGAACACAAACAGTTGAAATAAAATAATGAAAATAATTCAAGACATGAAAGTAGAAAACGCAAACTGAAATAAATTGGGAAATGAAACACAGGATATCAAAGTAAACCTCAGAGATAAGCCTCACCCACAAAGTATAAGACATGGAAGAACGAATTTTAGATCTTGAGGAACAGGTAGAAGAAATTCTCAGTCAAAAAAAAAATTAAACATTAAAAAAAAGACCATAGGACTATTACATCCAGAAAATGTAGGATACTACAAAAAGACCAAATCTATGACATATAGGGATACAGAAGAAACTTTTAAGAAAATAATAGAAGAAATTTCTCTAATTTAAGGAAAGAGATTCCATCAAGGTACAATAGGCACTCAGATGAACAAATGTACAGGCCAAGGAAAGAAAACTCCACAATATAGAGCAATCAAAACACTAAATGTACAGAAGAAACCAAGCACATTAAAAGCTGCAAGGGAAAAACATCAGGTCACATATAAATGCAAGCTCATTAGAAGAAATGCCTGGCTTCTGAGTAGACATGAAATCCCCCCCAAAATCCTGGACAAACATATTACAACTTCTAAGAGACCATAGACACCAGCCCAGGCTACTAGAAACACTAAAACTATCAATCACAATTGACAAAGCGAGGAAAATATCTCATGACAAAAGAATCTGAAGCAATTTCTGTCCATCAATCTATCTCTACAGAAAGCACCAGAAGTAAAACCTCAGTCTGAATTTAAGGCTAACTACACCAGGAGAACAGGACACAAGAGGGTAAATAATGCCAGAACAGTTACTGAAAAGGGGACAGGGGTCTCCCATACAATAATAACAAAATAACAGGAATCAGGAAACACTTCCCATGACTATTCTCAATAAAAAGGGCCTTAATTCCTCCAATAAAAAGACATGGACTAACAGATTGACTTATAAAACAAGATTAATCTTTCTGGGGGAGCAACAAAACATCCCTTACCAAAAGGATAGTAATCACTTCAGAGTGAAAAGAGAGAAGCCATGAATGGACCCAAGAAGGAGGTAGGCGTAGTTATTTTAATACCTAATAAAAAATATCAATACAAAACTAATCAGAAGATATAGGAAATGCTACTAGACTGTCACTAAAAATGAAGCAGACTAAGAGGGCATTACATTTCTAAGCATTTAGGTATCAAACAAAAGATCACCCAAGTTCATAAAAGAAAAATTACTACAGCTAAAAATTAAATATTGATAACCACATAGTGATAGTGGGTAACGTTAATATCCAACTTTTACCAATAGAGTTTCATCCAAACAAAAACTAAACACAGAAACAATGGAGTTTTATCATAAGTCACATGTGCCTAACAGTCATCTGCACAGACACTAAAGAATATACTTTCTTCTCAGCAGCTCAAGAGACATTCTCCCAAATTGACCACATACTAAGACACAAACAACTCTTCACACACACACACACACACACACACACACACACACACACACACACACAGAGAGAGAGGGAGAGGGAGAGAAGGAAAGAGAGAGAACACAAAATGTACTTAATCTGACAACAATAGTTTGAAGCAGGATATCAAGAAATAGAACAGGAAGCTGAATAACTCACTACTGAATCAAAATTGGGTCAAGAAAAATCAAGGGAATGAAAAACTTTTTAAAATTAAATCAAAATGAAAATACAGCATACCAAAATCTATGACAAAATGAAAGTAGTTCTAAAAGGCACTGTTGGAGCATTCAATGCTTACACTTAAAAAGAAAGATAAAAGAAATCTCTTATTAGTCACTTAACAACACACCTGAAACTCCTAAAAACAAGAAGAAATTATATTTTAAAAGAGTAGAGAGGAAAAAATAATTTTAAAGAGCAGAGAGAAAATTCTATATTATTAAAATTAGAGGCCAAAAGGGAAACATTGCAATAAAAATCTGAGGAAACTCAGAGTCATGAGGACATACTTTAAAAATCTATATTCTACTAAACTGAAAAACCTAACAGAAATGCATTAATTTCTTCATATACACAGCTTACCAAAGTTAAATAAAGATGAAGTATAGAATGTAAACAGACCTATAACCACTAGTAAAATAGAGACAGCTATTAAAAATCAAAAAGATGTGGCCCACAGTTTGGTGGACTTAGCTCAAAAAGAATATTAAAAATGCACTATATGAAAAAAAATTAAAGCAAAATCAAAACATAAAACAATAAAGGTTAACTACTCTGCAAATTCTTTGTACAGGCTTTTATGACGCTAATAAAGATAGGCCAACAACTTATGAAATAAGAATCACAAATATATTAAGGCAATGTCTTGAATACTATTGAAGAATAATTAATTCTGCAGTATTAGATCCCTGTTCAGCATGTTTAGTGACTGTAGTCACTGGGCAAGTTTCATGACTCCAATATAATAACAGTAATATTTTTTGCATAGTTGGAGAGTTAAAGAACAGATTAAGAGATTAGCTAATGTCCTTACATTCTTAGCAGACCTTAAATGTTCTCAAATTTGGAAAATTCTATAAAATTCTGACCAATCACACTCTGTTTACTATCCTTAATTTAGGATTTCTAATTCTGAGTTGTGTTTTGACACAAAGTTATCCCAATAGCAAAGGTTCTCCTCACAGGAAAGAACAAGAAGGAATCTGAAAAACAGGTGTGCCCAACTCACCCACATCGATTTTATCCTCATAACTGCAGGAACATGGATTGTTCTTAAGAAATCCTACAATTTATTACTTTGAAAACAGACTCACTTAAAATTTTTGAATGAAAAACTATACATTTTGAGAACAGAGACAGGCTGCCGCTCTGGCCCAAAGACTGTTCTGCAGTGGTGGGATCACAGGGCCACGTGGCACAACAGGGCAGGAGCAGCCAAGCCACAGACGTTACTGTCAGAGCCCCACCTTATAGTTGTAAGAAAGTGGATAGTCATGTCACCTGAAATTTTAAAATCAAGATGCATCTATTCTTATCTTTTTTCAGTCACAAATATAATTAACAATATGCAATAGGGTCTATATTTCTAAATGAAAAAGCAAGTTTCAGAGTCTTGAAATAGAATGCATATACATGATGCCTGATGTAGAAATTGATATAATGATGGTAGGGGTTTTGCCTTTTCAATTTTATCAGATGACTGGTACCTTAGGAAAAAAAAGAATAGAGCATTTTTCTGAAAGTTGGTTTACAGTGCTTTATTCTGTTTTTGGAACCATATATACATAGACTGTGAGCTGTCAGAAGGAAATTATGAGTCCATTAAAAAAAGAAGACAGGGTTACTACCAGTTGATGTCCTAAGAGCTCATACAGCCTTGGTCTACTTTTCAATTGCAGAAGGAGGGCTTTACTAATGTAAACTACACAACAGAAACAGATCAAAACTTGGGAGCTCGTGGAGCAAGGCACACACACTTTGTGGATCTCAGATTTCCCAGCAGTAATTCCTGTTCAAAACATTGATGATCACAGGAACAGATCCCTGAAATCAAAACTTTAAACAAGGTATGGTTGCTTAAGGCATATAAAATATTCCTCCATTACAAATCTGAGGTGGTGGGATTGCCAAGTTCCAGGTTTGGGCTAACTGGTAAGATTCTATTTTAACAAAAACAAACAAACAAAGGAAAACCTGAAAAATTTCAAAAGTTGTGACATTTGCTAATTTTAAGGTCCTTGAGGTAGCTTCTATATGAAGCCAATAAGCGAGAGCCCGATGCTGAGGTAACTATTTTGCAACTAATGTAGATACAGAACACCATCTCCTTTATTCCTTAAATTGCTTCAATTGCTTTTATCACTAGCACATTTAATTGTAATGAATTTGATATATTGCACTACTCTAGATTCTCACATTACATTTTTCCCCAACATAACTCTTACACAGAGCAAATCCTTGCATATCCAACAACAGAAAGGAGGGTGTTTTCTGAGTTTATTCAGCTGGTGGATTTGCACTGTTGCTTCCCGCCTAGTTTGGCTTCAGGTGTTTGGTAAACCTGGACATTCTGCACTGGATTTTTTTTTTCATAGAAAGGAGAAATGTTGAAAGGCTTTGAGAACAAAACAGCTAAATGATTTTTTTATTCTATTTCATTAATATGTTCAGAGCAAAACCTGGCCCAAATTTCAAGAACTGATTTAAATTACGTTCTCTATAATTACCAGAAGCACATGCAGAAGAATGCACTACAAAAAATTACATTTTATATTAGTCCTAGATTCTATGAATGAAATTCCAGGTGTCAAATTTATATCAGAATCACTATGCTCATGCAATAAGGTTTGGGGTAGATGCATGCAATTATTTGATTTGGCAAACTAGACAAAGAAGTGCTTACACAAAGTACTATTTTCATTCTCAGTGTATGGGGAGAACATATCAGAACAGAACAATGATGGAAACTTAATTTTAAATCCAGAAATAAGGACTAAATACATGTAATATTATAGAGGTTTTATTTTTTAAAAAAGTTCAGCTTTTTGAAATAAAACTCTCACTAACTTTATTTTGCATGAAATGACTACCTTGTATAGAAGACTCTGCATTGGCAGCCTTCTTAGAAAGACAGCATACCCTGCTTTTATGAGGAAGGATTAGGATTTGCTTTTAACTCAATACTCTACATTAATGCCTTAGTAAGTTTGGCACCACCCCAGTAAGTAATGTTCTGATTACATCATGGAACTTCAGGTGCCAGTGCGTCTTTAAATATTGAACATAATTCAAGCATTTCCTCCAAACGGCATATTCACTTTGAAATGCAATCTCCATTAGTTCCCTGGAAAGCAGGGTGGAAATGTTCCCTCTCCTTGTGGTTTGTTCATTGCTAACCATGTAAACATGAAACACAAGCCTTTCTGAGAGATAAATCTTACAGAAAAACATGATTCAAACAAAACCCAGTAATACTCAAGCCAACTTTTGCTTATTAAATAATATTTAATCCATATAGCCAGTTGTGCCTAGACTTGGAGAAAACCTTCAAGTTAAAGAGAAATAGAAAAATGGAGAATGGATGGAGCTAGAGAACATCATACTAAGTGAGGTAACCCAGACTCAAAAGGTGAATCATGGTATGCACTCACTAATAAGTGGTTATTAACCTAGAAAACTGGAATACCCAAAACATAATCCACACATCAAATGAGATACAAGAAGAAAGCAGGAGTGGTCCCTGGTTCTGGAAAGACTCAGTGAAACAGTATTTGGCAAAACCAGAACGGGGAACTGGGAAGGGGTGGGAGGGAGGACAGGGGAAGAGAAGGGGGCTTACGGGACTTTCGGGGAGTGGGGGGGGGCTAGAAAAGGGGAAATCATTTGAAATGTAAATAAATTATATCAAATAAAAAAAAAAGACAAAAAAAAAAAAAAAAAAAAAAAAAGAAAAATGGAGAATGGCACACAATGTAGAAATTTCTTTATGAATCTGTCCCAATAAACACGAAGTCCCCAAGGAAAGGTAAGACTCTTCATTATATTTGTCTTCTACAGTAGTAAAGAAGCAATGATGTTCATATCTAATATGTAGAAAGAACTAAAAACTAACAAAACAAAACAATATCCAGAAGATAAATAACCCAATCAAAAATTAGTGAACACAGCTAATGAAAGTTTTCAGAAGGTGAACCACAGATGGCTGGGAAACACTTAAAGAACTCTGAGATGCTCTACCAGCTGATGACTGAGAGAGATGCAGATACTCGGAGCCAAGCACTGGAGAGAGGTCAGGGACCCCAATGGAAGAGTTAGGGGAAGGATGGGGGACACTGAAGAGCATGGCAACCCCATAGGAAGTCAACAGTGTCAACTAACCTTGACCCATGGGAGCTCCCAGAGATTAGAGCATATGTGGGCTGGTCTGAGGCCCCAGGCACAAATGTAGCAGAGTACTGTCTTTCCTGTTCTCAGTGAGAGAGGAGGTGCTAATTCTATAGAGATTTGATATCCCAGGGTGGATGGATGCCTGAGGGGAGGTACCCTCTCAGAGGCAAAGGAGAAGAGGGCTGGGGGAAGAACTCTGGAAGGGGGCTAGGAGGGCAACACTTAGCATGTAAATTAAAAAAGAAATGTTCAATATCCTTAGCTATCAGGGAGATGTGAATCATAACTTCCTTGAGAGTTCATCTTACACCATCACAATGGCCAGTATCCATGAAACAAGATGACAGCTCATGCTGGCAAGAGTATGAGCTATTGCTGGTCTGAATATAAACTGCCCCAAGCCACCATGGAAATCAGTGCGATGGTTCCACAAGAATCTGAGAATAGATTTACTTCAAGATACAGTGATACCTGTGCTGGGCACATACCCTAAGGTCTTTACATTTTATTACACAGATACTTGTTCATTTATATTCATTTCTGCTCTATTAATAATGGCCAGAACTTGGAAACAGCCAGAATGACCATCACCAGATGAATGGACAATGAAAATGTGGTAGATTTACTCATTTACTCAATGAGATGTTATTCTGCTCTTAAAAACAAAAACAAAAACAGCACTCCAAATATGTGTCCGCATGTGTGCACGTGCTCATTGTGTGTTTTTTTTCTAATTCTACTCTGTTTGCTTATTAGATTTTTTTCTTGCCTGTTTGTTTTCAAAAATGACCAAGAAAGAATAAATGGAGTTGGAAGGGCGGGGAGGTGAAGTTGGAAGGGTGGGGAGATAGACTGGATTTTTGAGAAGTTGGACAAGGGGAAACTGGGATCAGCATATAATTTATGAAAAATGTTTTTAATAAAAAACAAGTATCAGGAAAACAATACACATTTCTTGTACAAATAAAAATATGGTTTCAAGAAGGGCGTGCATAAGAACAATGGGTGAGATACCTCAAGAGATCCTCAAATACAGGCTTTAATATCTTATTTAATATTAGACAAAGAGTGTCTTTAACATATTCACTTTCTTATTACAGTGACATAACTTATGTCTATGCCAAGTCTCACATTAATGTGACATCAGAAATTAAAAACTAAATTTTGATATTTTAATTTTATGTTTATGGATGTTTTGTCTACATGTGTATTAGTGCATCAATTATATACAGTGTCCAGGAGACCAGAAGAGGGTAGCAAAACTTTTGGCTCTGGAATTATGGATAGTTGTGAGCTGTGGGCTCTGGAAACTGAACCCAGGTCTTCTTAACTGCTGAGCCTTCTCTCCAGCACAACACGGGCAATGTAACACAAACCATTTCCATGAGGAAAAGAACAATCCGCCAACAAAACAGATACCACAAACATGTAAAGGTTTAGAAAAATAGCTTCCAGCATATGCTTTCTGCAGGTAGAATCTAAACAAGGTTGGATTTCCAGTTTTAATAATGACTATAAAACTACACCAAACTGGATAAATTCATAGTTGATTCTGTGCAGGCCTCTGCTCTAGAAAAAGAAAGGAACAAGATTAAATACTCACAGGCGATTAGTAATAAGGTCCTGCATGCCAAAGATGCAATAGGGGATGATGGAGATTGCAGTAAACAGGAGACAAGAGTATCTGTACATAAGAAAGGCCACTGCTTAAATACTGCCCCTTCCTTATTTCTTTCCTTCCTTCCTTCCTTCCTTCCTTCCTTCCTTCCTTCCTTCCTTCCTTCCTTCCTTCCTTCCTTCCTTCCTTATTGCATATAATTTTTAAACTTATTTTGTTTTAAAAATGTATATGATTGCAAGCCTGCTTGACTGTAAGTTTATCATGTGCATGTATGTATGTATGCAAGCATGCATGAATACAGGTGCCCACAGAGATCATAGGAGACCACAAGAGAATATTGAACCACTTAGAACTGAAGTTACACATTGTTGTGAATCACCACGTGGCTGTTGAGGATTCAACTGGAGTCCTTGCAAGAACATTTAGTGACTTTAACAGGTGATCTATCTCTGCAGCTCTCTTTTAAGTTATACTAGGTAAACAGGAAGCCCAGGTATACAAATTATAAAGCAAGTCAGTCTAGATGTTGATAACATAGAAAGAAAAGTGCAGTGAAAGATTGGGAAGGGGAAGAACGTGAGCCAATGTGCCAATCACCTCTATGGAGAAGAAATATGGCCTGCTCAGGACTTTGAACAAGGTGATAATTTATAAGAAAAAGAAAAGAGAAGGAAGGAAGGAAGAAAAGAAAAGAAGAAAGAGAAGTTTTTGTAAGATATAGATAAATATGTGAAACTTTGTAACCACTTCTATCATCATCTCCATCATCATCTCCATCATCCCTGTCATATCGGAGAGAAAATTCAATCACAGGAGGTTAGAAGTAGTCCACTCAAGACAGCTTTAAGTGTAACTATGATCTCATGCAGTCTTATTTGAGATAATTGCTCTTTCTCGATACCCACCTTTTCCCAAATTCCTGAGATTTATGCTAATATGTCATGGCAATTGTATTTTATTGCCATCATATAAATGAATACAGAAGGCATAGGACACGATGAAAATGAACAACTGCCCTTCATCTCAGAATTCATTTGCTGTGGGAAAACTGTGAAGCCTTAACTTTGACCTCCATGATGTATTTCCTTTAATTTGCTGTGTTCAGCTGAACACGTCTGAGTAATAGGTATTTTCTTGGACACACTAATAAGTTGAATCAGCAGGTTTTGTATGTAGGAGCCATCAGCTGCCTGCCTACTGTCCAATCCAGGTATTGCTTTACTTGGACAGTTTTAATAATGACCCAACTGTATGAATTCATACTTGATTCCAGAAGTCCAAAGATGTACTGACATTCCAGAAAACTATACAAAATAGTTCAAGTTTCCCCCATTGGCCTTAAGTTGGGCCTGTCCTAGTTACCAACAGCTACCAGGAGTATACTAACCTGAAGATGCTACTGGATATATAAAGACGAGGAAAAAGCCAAATCTGTGCCCAAGCAGTTATCTCTTGGTTAAGCATTCTGTACCCAGCATAACTGTCTCTGTTACCTTTCTCTTTTCTTACCTTTCTCATCAATATAAAGAGTTCTTCCTCATTCGTTTACCGTTTACTCACTATCTTCTAGAAGAGCTAGCTCCCTTACCACTTATCCATGCCTTCTGTGTTAAAACATTCTGTCTCCTGCTGAGTCATTATCCAAGTCTTGGAATAACTGGTCTACCTGTTCATTGTTTTTAAACTGTCCCCAGAATAAAAGCTCTGTGAGGGAAGGGCCCTATCTACCTTGTCTTTCTCCAAATTATACTCTTGTGGAATCCTGCTTCACTCAGGATACGTGCCAGTAAGGGAAGGTTCATTCAGGAGTAAGCAACACTCACAGTGCAAGTGAGAGATGCTTCAGAAAGGAGTTTTCCTGAAAGAAACACTATGTGTAGACCACAAATTGAATCTTGCCGATTTTTTGACACCATCAACAAGTACAAATCTGTCTAGGAAAACAGAACCTTTCCAATCTTGAGACTACACAGAAGTTTCCAT
Organism: Apodemus sylvaticus; assembly: GCF_947179515.1. Lineage (NCBI taxonomy): Eukaryota > Metazoa > Chordata > Mammalia > Rodentia > Muridae > Apodemus > Apodemus sylvaticus. The sequence continues at coordinate 72,406,579 of NC_067477.1, read as the reverse complement.
GCTTGTACACTGACACACAGTTTTACAGTTCTTTGTCAATGACTAACCCCCACCTGCAATTGGTGCTAGAATACATACTGGCAACTCAGAGAGTTGGATATTTGTGAAGAAAGATGAAACAGCCATCTTTCCCCAAACATTAGCCTTCACGTAGGGAGTACAGAGCTGTCTTTATAGGTAAATATGAAGCGTTGAGGGATGAAGTTCACATAGGAACATACACGCTGTGTCGAAGGGAGGATGTTTGCTGAGTCTCACAGCTTTTTAATTGTATTCTGACTCTATGTCCTTTGAACTTCATGCCAAATGTGCCAGATAATCGAGTTTGAATTCTCAGTTGGATGTCCTAAATACACAGTATAAATAAAAGCTGATCAAAACCTTTTCATAACCGTTAAAAGGGTTATTATAGGGCAGGAAAAAAGTGCACCCCCTGCTTAGTGGTGACGGATGCTGTGTTTTACAGTGGAGAATTCATTTCTTAATGTTTGCGGCAATTTATGAAAGCTTTCAAAGTAATGACACACGGAACACCCTCTGAAAAATACAAGGAGATCTGGATCGGCTGAGTGCTAAAGTAGGCCTGGAAGTTACATTTACTTTATACTGCCTCAAGCTTTTGAGTAAACAGAAGGGGAGGGGGAAAGAGCCCTAGGAGAAAGCATTGGGACTGTTGAAGCATTTTGGCAGATTGCAGGCCCTGTTCTTTGAAGTCAGTTACCAACACGTTACAAGGCTTGGTACCAAAGTGAAACATAATATAAGTAGGCTTACCCTTAAAAAAAAAAATACAGCAATGCAAACTTAATGCAATGCACTCTAAATCTATAAAATGTGGGAGGGGACATTTCCAGTGAGAAAGATCATAAATGCACAGTTGTAACTGCTGCTCTGAAACTTAAAATGCCAGGCAGAGTCAACATATATAAAGTTATGAGGAGAAAACTATCTAAGCAAAATTAAGGACAATCATATTAGTGACATGTATTCCCATAATTGAATATTTGACTCTACTTGAATAGCCAGAGGCCTGGACTGGCTTATTGTTGATACCAAGAAGAAGTTGGGGAAGTATAAAGATCGCCTGAGAATTCAAAGACTAGAGGTTTCTTCTGAGAATCAACCATAAAGCTACATTTGCAGCATTTCACAAAGTCCAAGCCTGTGTTACTTAATGCCACGCTGTAGTGCCAGTGCACACCATGTGTGTGTGTTTGTGTGTGCATTGTATGTATCTGTGTGTCTGTGTATGTCTCTGCATGCATGTGCATGCTACCCTTCCAAAACAATGTAAGAGGGCAAGATGAAATTTTTAAGCCAGGCCTATTCTTCCACCTATATCTCCCAATTCACTCAAGAGCTAAGTTCTAAAGTTATCACCTAAATGATGGTGGTGGTATTTCTAGTGAATGGTTAAGAAAACAGAGAAATAGATTATTATCATAAGTTGGGCTATTTAGAGAAACTGACACTCTACTTGATGAGTTCTGCACATTGCCTTATCTTGTATTTTATAAATCTTGAAAAAGAAACATTTTTCCTGTGAAAGGAGGAAAATGGAATTACTTAAGTTAAAGTAACTTCATATTAGAAAACTATGTTTAGTGAAGCATACTTCTGGGTAAACAAGTTAAATATAGGGTAATGGTGTACTTATGTGTGTGTGTGTGTGTGCTGTATACTTGTATGGTGCACACATGTCATATCACCTGAGTGGAGGTCAGAGAACCATTAGTAGGAGCTGATACTTCTACTAGGTGGGTTGTAGAATTTGAACACAGTTTGCAGGCTTGGAGACAAATGCCTTTATCAGCAGAGCCACCGCCCTGCCCCTGAAAACACAAATATTTAAAACTTACAAAGTTTCAAATTCTAACATACCACTATTTTCTTCCCTTAGTGTAATTACTTTCACACCAATGTTTTCATATTTTCCTGAGTATGAGAATACCATGACACATAGCTCTAACAATAGAGCAGAAGGGTCCTTTGTTTTAACTAAGAACTCAGTAGTTACAAGTGGTTAGGAATGAAAGCGGTATTAACCTGGCCAGACTTGGCAAGATGTTCAGTGATGAAGGAGAAAGAGAGCAACTACCTACTGTTGGGTTTTAGGGAACTTTCCAGAGGCCACGGCCTATAACCAGAGGGATGAACATGGCATGCGGAGTCTTTAGTCAAGATCCAGTTCTTCCTAAATCCTAAGAAAGTATGTACAGGGGATGCAAGACACCCTTTCCAAAGAGGCTTCCTAGAATTCTGCTTGCATTTATACTTGCCCTGCTTAAAGTTTTTATACAGAATATATATCATTTATGTAGACACCTTCTACATGAGTTCTATCGAGGAAGATCAGGCTACCCCACAGGGAGCTCCACCATGTTATTTTACTGTAGGTTTTCTTCCCCAGAGATCCAGCATCTAGGTTTTATGGTCAGGAAGCAGGGGAGTGCTGGTAGAGCAGCTCTACACAGGGATACTCACTGAAAATGCATACTGTTCAGGTTTATATGTGGAGAGCTCACTCAGTCAGAAATCAAGAAAAACTTCGTGTAGCAGTATACTACAGGACAGCCACAGCACACATAAAAGTGGAAAATGACTATAACATAGATGAGTCACCAGGATTCCCGGAACTCTAGAACATAAGAGGACCAAGGGTGTACCTCTAGATAGATATTTGACATGCTGAAAAAGGACCTAGAAATGTTCATTTGGATAGAAAATATCACCATAGTTGCACTTAGCATAGGATGCTATTTCTCATTATTTGTTCATTGGAGAAGAATCTACCTGAATTCTAATGTATATCAGGTTCATCACCACTTAAGGATAGATCTTGTCTTCATTGTTAAAAACTAATGAAAACAGCAAGTGGACTTATTATTCTGGGGAGAACATTTCTATGAAACTGCAGGCAAGAATTCTTGCCAAAATTACACACAAGTCAGTGTAGCTTATGAAAATCACAAGCTTATGGCAAATTGTTATTTTGGAAATGCATGTACTCCATAAAAAGTTGAACTGAATGTTGTTTAAATTTCAGAAAAAATACAAGTTGAGGATACAAACTGTTCAGACACAGCCCAAGCTTTTAGAAGGAGCTCTACATTCCCTGACAGTTTCTCTAAGGTAATCTGAAAATTAAAAATAAACAGAAAGGCTTGGAGTAAAAGAAATTAATGTCGTTAAAAGTAAGTTTTATAGAGGCTGTTACCCTGAAAACTGTATTAGTAGATGTCTCTTCAAACATATCAAAAATATTTAAAATAATTCTGGGCTTTTATTTTTTAAAAAATAAAGCTATAATGTCTAACTTTTGGTTTTGGTTGTTGTTTTATAATTTTTGTCTTTTATATTATATTGTATCTACAGAAGTTACCAACTACCTTCAAATCCACTGTTTTTTACCTTGGCTTTCCCTACTTTATTTCAAGAAAAGATCACTCTATTCTCCTAAATCATTTGATAATGATGTTACATGTCTGTATCAGCTTATGTTAGTATATTTTCAAAACACTCTAGAGTGTATAAAAATAAAGGAAAACGAGTGTTGGAGAAACCATCACATTGTACCCTACAACATGCATCCTTCTATCTGTAGATGTTGAAGAGAAAACACTCTTCAAACTATTCCACAAAATAGAAAAAGAAGGAACACTACCCAATTCCTTCTACGAAGCCACAATTACGCTGATACCAAAGCCACACAAAGATCCAACAAAGAAAGAGAACTTCAAACCAATTTCCCTTATGAACATCGATGCAAAAATACTCAATAAAATTCTTGCCAACCGAATCCAAGAACACATCAAAACGATCATCCACCATGATCAAGTAGGCTTTATCCCGGGAATGCAGGGTTGGTTCAATATACGGAAATCCATCAATACAATCCACTACATAAACAAACTCAAAGAACAAAACCACATGGTCATTTCATTGGATGCTGAAAAAGCATTTGACAAAATTCAGCATCCTTTCATGCTTAAAGTCTTGGAGAGAACAGGAATTCAAGGCCCATACCTAAACATAGTAAAAGCAATATACAGCAAACCGGTAGCCAGCATCAAACTAAATGGAGAGAAACTTGAAGCAAGCCCACTGAAATCAGGGACCAGACAAGGCTGCCCCCTTTCTCCTTATCTTTTCAATATTGTACTTGAGGTACTAGCTCGGGCAATTCGACAGCATAAGGAGGTCAAAGGGATACAAATTGGAAAGGAAGAAGTCAAACTATCATTATTTGCAGACGACATGATCGTATACCTAAGTGACCCAAAGAACTCCACTAGAGAGCTCCTACAGCTGATAAACAACTTCAGCAAAGTGGCAGGTTATAAAATCAACTCAAGCAAATCAGTGGCCTTCCTATACTCAAAGGATAAGCAGGCTGAGAAATAAATTAGGGAAATGACCCCCTTCACAATAGCCACAAGCAGTATAAAGTATCTTGGGGTGACTCTTACCAAACATGTGAAAGATCTGTATGACAAGAACTTCAAGACTCTGAAGAAGGAAATGGAAGAAGACCTCAAAAAATGGGAAAACCTCCCATGCTCATGGATCGGTAGAATCAATATAGTTAAAATGGCCATTTTGCCAAAAGCAATATACAGATTCAATGCAATACCCATCAAAATCCCAACTCAATTCTTCACAGAGTTAGAAAGAGCAATTATCAAATTCATCTGGAACAACAAAAAACCCAGGATAGCTAAAACTATTCTCAGCAACAAAAGAAAATCTGGGGGGATCAGTATCCCTGACCTCAAGCAATACTACAGAGCAATAGTGTTAAAAACTGCATGGTATTGGTACAGTGACAGGCAGGAGGATCAATGGAACAGGATTGAAGATCCAGAAATGAACCCACACACCTATGGCCACTTGATCGTCGACAAAGAGGCTGAAAACATCCAATGGAAAAAAGATAGCCTTTTCAACAAATGGTGCTGGTTCAACTGGAGGTCAGCATGCAGAAGAATGCGAATTGATCCATCCTTGTCTCCTTGTACTAAGCTCAAATCCAAATGGATCAAGGACCTCCACATAAAGCCAGACACTCTGAAGCTAATAGAAAAGAAACTGGGGAAGACCCTTGAGGACATCGGTACAGGGAGAAAGTTTCTGAACAGAACACCAATAGCGTATGCTCTAAGAGCAAGAATTGACAAATGGGACCTCATAAGGTTACAGAGTTTCTGTAAAGCAAAGGACACCATCAAGAGGACAGATCGGCAACCTACAAATTGGGAAAAGATCTTCACCAATCCTACATCAGATAGAGGGCTAATATCCAATATATATAAAGAACTCAAGAAGTTAGACTCCAGAAAACCGAACAACCCTATTAAAAATGGGGTACAGAGTTAAACAAAGAATTCTCACCTGAAGAACTTCGGATGGTGGAGAAGCATCTTAAAAAATGCTCAACTTCATTAGTCATTAGGGATATGCAAATCAAAACAACCCTAAGATTTCATCTTACACCAGCCAGAATGGCTAAGATTAAAAATTCAGGAGACAGCAGGTGTTGGAGAGGGTGTGGAGAAAGAGGAACACTCCTCCACTGCTGGTGGGGTTGCAAATTGGTACAACCACTCTGGAAATCAGTCTGGAGGTTCCTCCGAAAACTGGGCCCCTCACTTCCAGAAGATCCTGCTATACCACTCCTGGGCATATATCCAGAGGATTCCCCACCATGTAATAAGGATACATGCTCTACTATGTTCATAGCAGCCCTATTTATAATTGCCAGATGCTGGAAAGAACCCAGGTATCCCTCAACAGAAGAGTGGATGCAAAAAATGTGGTATATATACACAATGGAGTACTATTCAGCCATTAGAAACAATGAATTCATGAAATTCTTAGGCAAATGGATGGAACTAGAGAACATCATACTAAGTGAGGTAACCCAGACTCAAAAGGTGAATCATGGTATGCACTCACTAATAAGTGGTTATTAACCTAGAAAACTGGAATACCCAAAACATAATCCACACATCAAATGAGATACAAGAAGAAAGGAGGAGTGGCCCCTGGTTCTGGAAAGACTCAGTGAAACAGTATTTGGCAAAACCAGAACGGGGAAGGGGGAAGGGGTGGGTGGGAGGACAGGGGAAGAGAAGGGGGCTTACGGGACTTTCGGGGAGTGGGGGGGCTAGAAATGGGGAAATCATTTGAAATGAAAATAAATTATATCGAATAAAAAAATTAAAATAAAAATCTCCTACATTGAACCACAACAGTGTTTTAGTCAAAAGAGTGATGCGCTAAAGTTCCAATCATAAAGCGATGCTAAGGAGTTTATCAGACTCTCAAAGAAATAAGGGTTAGAGAAACAACTGGTTATCACTTTGAAAAACTGCATATAGACAACGTTTCAGGAAAATAGGTTCTGCAGAAAGTTTTTCTTATTTCTGTCATGAGCTGTGCTTTGATGAAAGCCAGGTTTCCTTTACCAGATATGTGTTTCACAAAGTCAAAATCTCTCTTCATTCCCATTCAGTTCTTGTATGCAAGGACTAAGGATTGAGAATGTCTTCCACATCTTTTAGGTCTCGTGACTTAGGGATTCCTCCCAGGGAAAAGTACACTTTGAAAGTTACATCTAAAGACATTCAAGAAAACAAATTACAAAAATATAAAAGCTACACTTTGTCATTACTTTGAGATTCTCTATGCTGGCCACTTTTCAGCAGAGGTAATGTTCCAAATCTGTAGCAGATTTTTTAATCAAATATATTATACACATGAAATTTTGATTTGACAATTTTACTTAACCTGCAACATGTACTTGTGTTTGTGTTAATAGCTTCTGCTAGCATAACCTAAACCAGATGATCTGAGTATGGATACTAACAATGGTGCCTAAAGTCTATATTTTCTGCAGGGAAACAGCACTGGGCTAACTCGCAGTGGGCACAGCTCTGAAGGAAAGGGAACTAGATATTAGCAGGGTAGTCGGCTTGAGAATTATCCTAACAAGAGCATGGCTGCAGGCTCGGAAACATTCTACTAATTATTTAAGACAGGTAAAAAGCCAATTTTACAACATTTTGGGGGAATGAAATTTGTTCCATTTCCAAGGACAATTTCTGCCAGAATCAGAAGCTTAATGTTTCCATTTCCACTCCACTTCTGAGAAAAGAGTGAATACGCAAGGTTAAAAATAGAAGTTTTCAAAAAAAAATAAGGTCAAGAACTAGAAGAGGAAGTGGAGTCATCTTCAGACATGCCTTTGCTCTGTCCCTGTATTCCCAACCCACCCCAGGCCTGGGGAACGGGGAGGCAGTCAGTGTCCTCCCTTTGCATGGCTCTGTGGTATCTGGAATGAGAACAGAGCTCCAGCGGTCTAAGTTTCAGCTTACCATATAACTTGCCTTTTCATTTTTAAAGACAAGATAACTATGTTAGGAAATCAAGAATTTATGGAGCAAACTTTGGGCTAAGAAATCAACCTTAGTCACCTTAATGAAGATGTCAATTTAGGTCAATATGAGGATCATGGGCATTCACACAGTGACAATAAGAAACGACAAAGAACAACAGGACAGTTATACCCCAGGGCTCTGCATTCTGTGGGTCAAACACTCATGCAAACTCTAACCCTTAACCACAGCTAATGTAGCTACGGACCAGTACAAGGTTGGTTTGAAGACCACAATGCAGCACATACTTAATGCCAGGTAGCTTTGTACCTACCTCAAAGCCAGGGCTCACAGGAGACTGAAAGATGAAGTTGAAAGAGCAAAGGGTAGGCAAGGGAGAATAAAGAGGAGAAAAAGAGAGAAAAACAAGGTTACTAGGGAAAAGTAATGCATATTAGACAATGCTGATTAACACACACACACACACACACACACACACACACACGTGTGTCATCAGACCAAAGCAAAACGCTGCACTAGTCAGCTTTGTGGACACACCAAACCCAAACTGGAGAATGCTTTTAAAATTGAAGTGTAACAGGAGGTACTAAAGTCGCAGATGCAAAACATTTTGAGATGTGAGTAGTGGTTAAAAAAAAAGATCCATGGTCTTAGTGATGAGGGAGGGTTTTATACCTCATTGAGAACAAATTAGAGTCAAAATGAAGTATTTTTGACCTTTAAGTAAAAGATTAGGTTTTCTTCAAAATAATTCTTGCTCTCAATATGAAATGAAAGAAAAGGTCATTAGTGTAATCAAATATTGCATGGCTGTTATTTGCCTGCAGTCAGTTGAAAGTGAGCTGGGAAGTGTAATCACAGTGTGTTTGGGGATACCTGGGCTGCCCAAGGTAAGAGCTGCAAGAAGACAGGTGCAGGTAGGGATGAGATAGCCTGGTGGTTAAGGACCATGGCTGCTCTTCCAGAGAAGCTGAGAGCCAACATAGCACCCACCTGGCAGCTCACAACTCGCTGGAAATCGAGTTTAGGGGGAGCTAATGCCTGTCTCTCACTTCTGCTGACACTAGGCATGAAGGTGCTGCACAGAACACCCACACACATAAAATAAAATTTAAAGACTTTAAATTATTTAAAAAGAGTGCAGATATGTTTATGGTGCATTTTTTGGTGTATGTGCATGCTGTGGATTTCTGATTTTACTCGAACTTAAAGTATCATTTGAAAGAGAAAAAATTAAAATTTTAAATTAAATGCTTCCATAAAAAATACAAAGTAAATAATTAAGCAGAGAGCACTTATTGGAAATTTATATTGAATGTATTCTTTTTTAATCTCTCTTTTTAAAACACAGGAAAAGATGAAGGTAGTTGTTCTATTTGATAGTTAGAAACCAAAACAAAAGTGAACTCTGGTGAAAATATTCTATAAAACCTGTAGCAATGTGCTCTGATGTAGTGATTTTCTTCCTGCTTGCTAAACAAGTTACTGTGCCTTCAGAAAAATTGTATTACTTGTTTCTGAAATCTCTATATCTTGATTTGTAGTATGCACGCATTTACTCGGGGACACTGGGGCTGTGCACAGTTAGACTGAGGTTTTACCAAGGTAACTTGGCATCCCAGTACTAGCTAAGCAGTTTGCGACTTGATGAGAAAAACTTGGACCTAAGGGATAACAACTTCTCATTTGAACATAGACCTAAACATGGCTTCTGAGGGAAAACCATGGTCATGTATGTATGTAGGGCAGAAAAACAAAACAAAACAAAACATCAAATAAGTTTCTCAATTTCCAAAACAAGAGAGTATCCTAGTCATCATTGCACATGGCATCCAAAATTCAGTGTTCTCTTCACTATAGGAACTGAAGACCTTTCTGTCTGGCTTCATGCCAGAATTTATCATTCAGATCATGTATGTGAGGATGGACAAGGCAAGGTGCATTAACTCGGTAAAATTTATCATTTTCCAAAAAAGTACTTTCTCATAAAATATCTATTGATTGTATGTGGGGGGAAAGTTTTTCAATATTGATTTAGGTTAAGAACACCGCCTTCATTATTGCAATATTCCTTTGACCATGAATTATGCTCAGTAGCTACTATAGCTTCCACTACATGGATACTCCATGAAGCACTTAACAATTTTATCTTCACAAGGTTGATTTATTTGCATTTTTGCATGTTCCCGTGTGTATGCATGTTCATGTATGTGCTGGAATGTGTATGTGTGTGTATACATTAGTGTGTGCATACATGCAGAGGCCAGATGTTGACTTGGGGTATCTTCCTGATTACTCTCCACTTTATACTTTGAGGAGAGTTCTCACTTGAACTCACAGCTTGAACACCCTTCTCTTCTGCCACGCTATGGGATTACAGGGAGTCTAATATGCCCATGTAGCTTTAATGTGAGTGCTGGGGATATTAATTCTGGTCCTCACACACGTGTTATAAGTGACAGATCCACTGAGCCACCTCTTCAGTCTTGTTTGAAGAAACTGTTAAATAGCTGTTTTCTAGAAAAACACTAGAAAATTGGACAAAACTCTTTTGTCATCCTGTTGATTTAGAATCATCAAAGGTTTCCATAGATCACCAAGAAAGAAAGCCATATTACACTGCACATTCCATATGTATGTGTTAAAATGCAATAGCTTTTCTTTTGCTTTGGCTTGGCTCGAAGAAAGATCATATGAATTACATTGCTGTGTCTTTGGCAAAAATGTCAGCACACCATGCCATTTTAGTTTGACTACATTATCTAAACTGTATTTATTTTTAATGAATAATGGCAGGTTTCTAAACTCATTTCTAAACCTATTTTAACTGAATTAAAGAAATCTGGTGATTTAATGAGTAATAATTGTCAGATAACATGTTACCCTTACATGATCTCTGATAAACATCTCCAATGATGTTCTATTTGGACATCTCTAATACACATTCTGATCAGAGGTTCTCAATCTATGGGTCATGACCCCTTTGGAAATCACATACCAAATATTCTGCATATCAGACATTTACATTATTATTCATAACAGTAGAAGAATTACAGTTATAACAGCATCAAAATTATTTTGGGGGAGTCACAACAACATCAGAAACTGTACATAAGGGTCACAGCTTTAGGAATATTGAGAAACACTGTTTTCGATTACTTTTTTATTCACTTTACATCCTGATGTAAATGCTCCCTTCCTTCACACTTCCCAGTCAGCCCCTGGCTCCTCCCCGGCTCCTCAAGGTTCCACCCAACCCTGGGACATCTAGTCTCAGCAGGACTAGGCACATCCTCTACTTAAATAATTTTTAAGTTGTAATTTATAAGAACTTTATACGGGTTAAAAGTTTTAGGTATAAATCCTGACAAGCTTTCAGATGTGCTATCATGCTGCTAGTGTATATGCTCTCCAGTTTCTTTTTGGAGGCACTCAGAGCTATGAGATTTCCTCTTAGCACTGATTTTATTGTGTCCCACAAGTTTGGGTACGTTGTGGCTTCATTTTCATAGGCTTCTACAAGGTCTTTAATTTCTTATTTCTTCCTTCACCAAGTTATCATTGAGTGTTGTTCAGCTTCCACATGTATGTGGGCTTTCTATTGTTTTGTTTTTAATGAAGAGCAGACTTAGTCCATGGTGATCTGATAGGATGCATGAGATTATTTCAATATTTTTGGATCTGTTGAGGCCTGTTTTGTGACAGACTATCTGGTCAATTTTGGAGAAGGTACCACGAGGTGCTGAGAAGAATGTATATTCTTTTGTTTTAGGATAAAATGTTCTATAGATATCTGTTAAATCCATTTGGTTCATAACGTCTGTTAGTTTCACTGTATCTCTGTTTAGTTTGTATTTTCATGATCAATCCATTGATGAGAGTGGGGTGTTGAAGTCTCCCACTATTTTTGTGTGACGTACAATGTATGCTTTGAGCTTTAGTAAAGTTTCTTTTGTAAATATGGGTGCCCTTGCATTTGGAGTATAGATGTTCAGAATTGAGAGTTCTTCTTGGTATATTTTTCCTTTGATGAGTATGATGTATCATTTCTTTTCTTTTTTGATAAGTTTAGAATGGCTACTCCATGTTTCTTGGGACCATTTGCTTGGAAAATTATTGTCCAGCCTTTTACTTTGAGGTTAGTATCTGTCTATCACTGACGTGGGTTTCCTGTATGCAGCAAAATGTTGGGTTCTGTTTATATATCCAATCTGTTAGTCTGTTTTTTTATTGGAGAATGGAGTCCATTGATATTGAGATATTAAGGAAAAGTGATTGTTGCTTCCTGTTATTTTTGTTGTTAGAGGTTGAATTCTATTTATGTGGGTATCTTATTTTTTGGTTGATTAAAAGAAGATTATTTTCTTGCTTTTTCTAGGGTGTAGCTTCCCTTCTTGTGTTGGAGTTTTCCATTTAATTATCCTTCGAATGGCTGAATTTGTTGAAAGATACTGTATAACTTTGTTTTTGTCATGAAATTTCTTGGTTTCTCCATCTATGGCAATTGAGAGTTTTGCTGTGTATAGTAGCCTGGGCTGGCATTTGTGTTCTCTTAGGTCTGTATGACATCTGCCAAGGCTTTTGTAGTCTCTGGCAAGAAGTCTAGTGTAATTCTGATATGTCTACCTTTATATGTTACTTGACCTTTTTCCCTTAGTGCTTTTAATATTCGTAATTTGTTTTGTGCATTTGGTGTTTTAATTATTATATGATGGGAGGAATTTCTTTTCTGGTCCAATCTATTTGGAGTTCTGTAGACTTCTTGTATGTTTATGTGCATCTCTTTCTTAAGGTTAGAGACATTTTCTTCTGTAATTTTGTTGAAGATATTTACTGAAGATATTTAAGTTGGGAGTCTTCACTCTCTTCTATACCTATTATGCCTACGTTTGGTCTTCTCATTGTATCCTGGGTTTCCTGGATGTTTTGGGTTAGGAGCTTTTTGTATTTTGCATTTTCTTTGATGGTTTTCTCAAAGTTTTCTAAGGTATCTTCTGCACCTGAGATTCTCTCTTCTATCTCTTGTATTCTGTTGGTGATGCTTGTATCTATGACTCCTGATCTCTTTCCTAGGTTTTCTATCTCCAGAGTTGTTTCCCTTTGTGATTTCTTTATTGTTTGCACTTCCATTTTTAGATCCTGGATGGTTTTGTTCAATTCCTTCACCTATTTGTTTGTGTTTTCCTGTATATCTTTAAGGGATTTTTGTGTTTCCTCTTTAAGGACTTCTACCTGTTTAGCTGTGTTCTCCTGTATATCTTTATGAGAGTTATTTATGCCCTTCTTAAAATCATCTATTAGCATCATGAGATGTGATTTTAAATCCAAATTTTGCTTTTCCAGTGTGTTGGGGTATCCAAGACTTACTGTGTTGGGAGAACTGGGTTCTGATGATGGCAAGCAACCTTGGTTTCTGTTGGTAGGGTTCTTGTGCTTGTCTTTAGCCATCTAGGTATCTCTGGTATTAGCTGGTCTTGCTGTCTCTGGCTGGAGCTTGTCCCTTCTGTGGGCCTGTAAGCCTTTGTTAGCACTCCTGGGAGACCACCTCTCTCCTAGCAGGACCTGGGTACAGAGGGCTGTGGAACAGCCTTAGCTCCTGGGTACAGATGGTGACCAGAAGGATCCTGTTCCAACTGCTCCACTGTTCCTGTGCCCTGTGAGCTTCTGGCCCAGTCCCACTTTGGACAGTTATTAGAGATAGTAGAGATCTCACCTCTGAGCCCAGGAGTGAGAGTACTTTTGGGAGACCAGCTCTCTTCTGGTGGGACCTGTGTACAGAGGGCTGTGGAACAGCCTTAGCTCCTGGGTGCAGAAGGTGACTAAAAGGCTCAACTAAAGAACTTCAATGCAGAGTGTATAGTGGCAATTATTTTAAAATAGAAATTTTGAGTAATTAATTTTTATAAAAATATCCTTTATTCTAATTGATTCAAAAATACAGGATTACCTACAATCACATATATATCTTCTGAACATTACAAAGTAATCATATTCATGTAAGTATTACAACAATGTAGCACTTATATTTCAAAAAAAGTTTCAGCTAACTTTTGATTGGAAAACAGAGGCAATGTCAGAAAAAGCACAATATAAGCATAGACTAGAGATACTTCCTATTGTAAAGGTGAATGGCCATCTGACATGTGGCTTACAATTACAGATGTCATACATAACTCCAAAACTTATTTCCGCTCAAGTTTAAGGTGGATTTACTTGACCTTAGTAATTCTTTTGTTTTTCATCAATTTCTGTAATAACTATGATATTATGTGCAGTGAATGGTTGATGATAAGAGAAAGCTGGAGCTTCAAGCCATTAGCTGTTTCAGAACTCCATTCTTGTTGTAAATAACTTACACAACCATCACTCTATTCTTCTGTCAATGTGTGAAAAATTAATTTACATAACAAATGCTTTCATAGGGTCCATCAGTAATTTTACAGGCACAGAAATATTTTAATAATTAAGTGCGGTTATTTTCATGGTACTTGGAACGGTCCATTGATAAGCTTGTATGAATAGCAGTAATGCCAAGCAGTAAAGCTTTGGTGTTTTCATAAAGGCAAATTTCAGAAGAAATATTCAGTATGCCACAGATACTTGAGTACTCTGCAGAGGCCATATCTTGCAGCACTAACACATTTGTTCACGCTGCTCAGGCTTTATGACCATGATGAAGCCTCACATATTTTTCAGTTTCATAAATCTCAGGGAAGAAAGCAAACTCAATTTTGTTGGATTTTTGATCATGTACTGACCAACCAACAATGGAGACCCAGTGGAAACACAGTCATTAACATGGGGACTATGTCTCCCTCCCAGCATGCTTTCTTGGCCTGACACTGATATCATAACATCCTCCCAATTTCTCAAGTGAGTGGGGAATGCATAAACAGCAGGTCATACCAGTAGAGGCTCATCTGGGGCACTGGTAGAGAACTCAGCAGATGCTGTGCGGATAGTACCGAGTCCAGTGAGGGAAACATTTGAGAGCCTTCTCCTTCTCACCCCACTGCAATTGTTGGGGATTTTAAACGCACATCTCTTATGGTAATTCAGACCACATCCTGAAAAACAAACATAAAAATAGCTCTCATTTCACCAGAAATTAAATCTATTCCATCATTACTTATAAATTAAGAATTTGAAAACATAGCACATCATTTTGCTGTGATGATATTTGGAAATACAAATTTTCCTCTGTGTTTTCTCTGAGTCTGTTCCTTATTTAAACATGGTTTTCAGATTCCTACTTTATTGTAAAAAAGTCAACAACTTCCCTGGTTGTTTGGTTGTTTAATTTTTATTTATGTAGTTTTTGACATTCTGAATATAATGAAGTCAGGTTTAGAGAGATCTACAAATATGTTTACAAATAGATTAAACCATTTTTAGCTGCTGTGGTTTTAAAAGTGTATGGGCACATAGAGGAGAAAATTAATTATAGTTTATTACAAGTTTGGCATGACACTGATCTTAAGCTTGTCTCTGCAACTTGTATACATTACCTGTTTGAACAAAGTAGTTTATTTCACTTATAGATGGGAATCTATAAAATGGAGACAAAAATAACTGCTTCATAGAATCAAGATAATATAAAGTACGTACTACTTGTTCGTTTCCAGGTAGCCAGTAGATGGAAAGATATTTTTCATTTTGGGAAGTTTTATTTTCTTAATAAATAAATAAATAATAAATAAATAAATGCAATATATGTGCAATATATATATATATATATATATATATATATATATATATATATATGCATCCCCCCAAAATATATATGCATCTTCCCCACATAGCTGGCACCTGCTACTCAGAATTTCCCTATGTGTCACAAAATAGGTCAGACAACTTTACATAAAACATACTTTACATCTTACACCAGTCAGAATGGCTAAGATTAAAAATTCAGGAGACAGCAGGTGTTGGAGAGGGTGCGGAGAAAGAGGAACATTCCTCCACTGCTGGTGGGGTTGCAAATTGGTACAACCACTCTGGAAAGCAGTCTGGCGGTTCCTCCGAAAACTGGGCACCTCACTTCCAGAAGATCCTGCTATACCACTCCTGGGCATATACCCAGAGGATTCCCCACCATGTAATAAGGATACATGCTCTACTATGTTCATAGCAGCCCTATTTATAATTGCCAGATGCTGGAAAGAACCCAGGTATCCCTCAACAGAAGAGTGGATGCAAAAAATGTGGTATATCTACACAATGGAGTACTATTCAGCCATTAAAAACAATGAATTCATGAAATTCTTAGGCAAATGGATGGAGCTAGAGAACATCATACTAAGTGAGGTAACCCAGACTCAAAAGGTGAATCATGGTATGCACTCACTAATAAGTGGTTATTAACCTAGAAAACTGGAATACCCAAAACATAATCCACACATCAAATGAGATACAAGAAGAAAGCAGGAGTGGTCCCTGGTTCTGGAAAGACTCAGTGAAACAGTATTTGGCAAAACCAGAACGGGGAAGTGGGAAGGGGTGGGAGGGAGGACAGGGGAAGAGAAGGGGGCTTACGGGACTTTCGGGGAGTGGGGGGGCTAGAAAAGGGGAAATCATTTGAAATGTAAATAAATTATATCGAATAAAAAAATAACAATAAAAAAAAGGCAAAAAAAAACATACTTTACAATTCTTCTACTCAACTACGTAGAGCTTGATAAAGCTATGGTTCTGGGTATGGCTACTGATGAGAGCAAAATAAGATATATTCCCTTGCTTATAGAGTTGGGGGTAAGTAGAATGCAAAAGTCAAGGAAGTGTTTAACGACATTTTAAAGAAAGGCCTGGGAGGATAGGTACTACAGCAGTTAAGCGTCCCTGCAGGACTGAGAGGGCAATGCATGGCTGTATGAGAGAGATGATGAAGATGTAATGGAGATCCAGAAAATCTGGGGATGCCATGGAAATGGGATGTGGGCTGAGGAAATTCCATCATCATTTAGAGCATGCCAAAGAGAGACCACCTGACCTACATGCAACCAGCAAAGCCATTAGAGCAGGGCTACCGAAGTCAGAACACACCACACCACCATGTAGCCTCGATTCGGCTGGGCATGAAGCTACAGGATTTGATATTTGCACATCTGGGTATTGGTCTTGTTTGGTATGGTGATTCTTCTTTGTTATTTTACAGCGTCCTTTCGAATTTGAATGCTTACCCTGTTGCATTTTGTGTTGAAAGAATGTAAGAAAGAAACAAACACACAAGAACAAAAACAAACAAAACCCCAGTTTACAGCTAAGAGGTCTAGAGGGGTCTAGAGGAGACTTGGATTTGGAATTTTGGCAGATATGAGCAGAGTAAAGTTACAGCACTTCTTAGTGGTAGGTCCAATACATCTTGCATGATGAAACTAGCATACACGTTTTGGGGCAAGACAGAGTGTAACAGTTCGCATTTGGAATGCCTACTGAATATTCTTGTGTTGACTTTGACTGCCCAGCTGGCAGACTGTTGGAAGGTATAGGAATGTTAGGACGAAGGGATTAGTTAAAAAAATAAATCACTGGGGATATGTCTGAAAGTGTACATTTCTCTCAAATGCCCATCTCTCAGCTATCATGAGGTGAGTGATACTGCTTAGCTGTGAATTCTTTGCCCTGGTGTTCTGCCTCATTGTAGACCCAGAGACAACGGAGCCAAGCGAGCATGGACTTAAACCCCCGACACCAGGAGTCAAGTCATATCTTTCCTTCTTTAAAGTTCTCCCAAATGTTGTGTCAAAGTGGAAGAAATCTAGTTTCTTCTAGATTTGCTGTTTGTGAATTTCCATCACACTGGTAATAATTAAACAATTATGGCAAGATTATTTACCGGTTGTATGCCAAAAGGGTGACCATAGTAGCCACACTTCAAAGCACACCATTTTCCCAAATTGAGACCACAGGGGAGGTATGTATGAGCCCTTGTTCTTGCACACTGAGCTGTCCAGTTCGAGGTCTCCTAGGAGATAGCTCATACCATTGTCTGTGCAAAAAGACACAGGAGAGTTCAATTTTGCCCATTCAATATCAGGGTGATCTTGAGTGGTTTGATTAACCATCTAAATCTCTGAATCCTTTTAAAGCTAATTATTGCAATTTCTGGCTTAAATATGATGGACATCTTAGTTTTAATTTCTGGTTAAAATACCCCATGCACTACAGTATGGAAAACTTCTTCCACTTGAGCAAAGAGGTAAGAATTAGGTTTATAGATGAGGTAAGGAATGTCAAAGATGGGGAACTTCAGAACAAAAAATATTGCCTAAATGGGGATAGAGGTATCAAAATGACAGGAAGATGCTTATGAGAGAGGACAGTGTCATCTGAGGCACCCAGAAGCAGCAGCTTCAGCTCACATTAAGTGTGGAGTGAAGAAAACACTCACCTTCACATTTAAGGCCTTGGCGGACCAGTCCCCACAGCATTTCTCCACAGTGATCACAGAAAGCTGGGGCTCTGTACGAATGAACAAAGAGAGCGTGGGGCCTGATCTGGAAGTCCTCAAAGGTGGCCGAAGCTGTAGAAAGAGCATATTGAAAAAGAGAGTGAGTGGATCTACCCATCGGCAAACAGGCATGCCCACCATCAGTGAGTACACAGGGGGTAACTCTGAAAACTAAGTTACGGAAAACCAGCCATGTGCAGTGCTGCATATTTGTAATCAGCATGTGGGAAGTAGAAGAAAGAAGGCCTGGAGCCAGCCTTCGGTATAGAGTGTATTCAGGGCTAGCTTAGGCTATGTGACACATAGTCATGACATCTTACAAATCATACAGAAAATGATGCACAACTTGGCTTGTACTTTTGGTCATTAGGTTTTTCTCTGAAATACGTTGTTATGCCTGGTGGCACAACAGCTTCTTGCTTCTCTTTTTCTGCATTTCAATTGTTCTTATTATTTCAGTAACAATAAAATGCTAAAAGAAAGGGCTGATGACATGATAAGCAATCTACTTTCTGAAGAGCTGATATTAGTTGAAAGTATTTTGTGTTGCACCCCTAGTGAAGATCTGTTGACTACTGGTAGCTTTTGGGAGAGGAGAGCCCATTTCCCATAACCATATGGTCCCTGGTTGATTGACATGCTCCAGAGACTCACACGCATGGGATTTATGGGCATCATGAAATAGACTCAGAAGTCATGAGGATGGGAAGCAATAGGGGAGTGACGGTGAATCTGGGAAGAACCAAGGAGAGGAGTAGAAGTAGACTGTGATCAAAATACATTGCCTGCTTGTACAAAATTCTCAAAGGATTATTATTATTATTATCATCATCATCATCATCATCATCATCATCATCATTATCACTATTGATTTTTTGAGACAGGATTTCTCTATGTAGCTCTGGGTGCACTGGAACTCACTCTGTAGACCAGGCTAGCCTCGAACTCAGAAATCTGCCTGCCTCTGCCTCCCAAGTGCTGGGATTAAAGTCCTGTGCCACCACAGCCCAGCAAATCTCAAAGGATTAATCAAAGCATTATATTGGTATGCTCCAGAGGTATTCCTCCCCTAAGGTATTTTATTAAGAAAATAAAAAAGTGACAGACTGAATTTAAACACTGCTTTCAAATAAGACAAACAGTATAAGAAGGAACATTAACATGTAACTGGAGCACATCCTTCAGCTGACCAACTTCTTCTTGGAGGGGTGAAATAGATTAACAATTTAAAACAGAAACCAAACATTAAAAGTGTAACTTCTAAATAACACTGAAGCTTCTTCACGAGCACCTCAAGTAGAAGGATTAGTAGGCATGGAACAGCTGTGGTCTCTTCTGAGAAAGACATGAGTAAACTATGTGCATGATGGAGGGCTCTTTGGTTATTTTCTAAGTATTGCCTATTTTATGAAGTACAATAAAGACAACTAATGCACATGAGTTCAGCAATACTGCTCTATGTACATTTTTACGTTATAAGAGTAGTCCATGCTTCCGTTGGTAACTAGGAGAACAGCAAGAACCACTGACATCACCTATCACCTACAAGACAGCATACATAATCACCTCGAACATCAGGATCTCCCTCCTGAGGTTGAAGGAGGCATGATCATGATATTTTCTAGCCCCTTAAAATCTGAATCGCCACTAAGAAGAGAAGCCAACCCTGGAGGCTTGATTCCTCAGGTTTTATACCTAGTGAAGTTTGGAGAAAATATATTGCAAATCAGAGACTATGTTGATTAACAATATTATTGACGGGCTGGAGAGGTGGCTCAGCAGTTAAGAGCACTGACTGCTCTTCTGAAGGTCCTGAGTTCAAATCCCAGCAACCACATGGTGGCTCACAACCATCCGTAATGAGATCTGATGCCCTCTTCTGGAGTGTCCGAAGACAGTTACAGTGTACTTACATATAATAAATAAATAAATCTTTAAAAAAAAAAAACCAATATTATTGACAATGCTTTTCTAAATCAATCTGTAAAAAGCATGGTTATGATTCAAGGTACCAATTATACACACTGGTGATTGGGTTAAAGTGTATCTAATCTAGAGAACACTAAATTCTAAAAATTTATCTCTTGAACTCATGAGCTGTTTTCCCCCAAGACCATTAAAGAAAACACCTGAATACATTGTGTCAATTGTTCACTCCTAGCCTCCTTCACCACTGAATCCACCCTTCCCAGGATCAAACAACTATGACAATACTATGACAGTAATTAGTTGAATAATTATTGTAGTTTTCAAAATAAGAAACGCTAGATTTTGACAATACAAATAGCAAGCTGCGTTGAGACATTTGAGGAATTAATCAGGAAGAATATAAATAATTAAACTAAAGATTTTCAATGACACCTCCCCCTCTAATTTATGGCAGAGAGATTTGTATATTTTTTTTTGTTTTTTTAAAAGGGATTAACATTCATAAGCAGTTAGCACCCTTGACTTATGTTTAAATGCCACATTACTAAAGTTCAATTTTAATATTCTCCTGTTAATTTTAGAATAATTAAAGACATTTTAAAAATAAAACTACTAAGCATGGTGAGGTTTTGCATCCATTTGAAATCAAAGCACCACATCCATTCATTATGAATTTACCTGTGCTGCACCCTGGGGGAAATCAGCATTAGCTGAGCATATGCAAGCCGGCTCCCCTAATCACAAAATCGCACTTCAGAGATAATCACCTAGCACAGGCAAACAAAGTGAAGGCTGCAATTCCATTTCATTTAAGTTTTGGAATCAAAATGGACAGATAAGAATAGGAATATTAGCATGTCTAGAGATTCCAAGAAGGGAACAATGAACCTGTCATAATCAATCAGCCGACCTAAATTAAAACGATATGACAGGGAAACAAACTGAGCACAATGGGCCCTCATACTGGTATTTGTGTCTCTTTGATTTGCTCTATTCACAGTCTATTGTTACACTCCAGCATGCAAGAGAGGAGAAAATGACATGCTTTCCTTAGTCAACGAGCGTTTGAAACAGGTAATTGAGCCAAAAATCTTAATATAATCAGTAGTTCTTTACAGGTTCATTATAAATTGTTGGACAAAATGGACTAAACTGGTTAGCAGTACAGAAGAAATGAGGCTTCTGAAGCAAAATAAATCATCTCTGGAGGTCAAAACTATTTGCATAATAAAGTAAAACAATGTCAGATCTTCCAAGATTTTCAGTAAATTTTTTTAAGGGCAATTTTGGCAATTTGGGAGCAGCATTAACTCTTTGCAGCTGTGACTGCAAAGTTGGGACTGATATTCTAGAAAGATGTGATTAACATACTTTAAACAGCATTTTATTTGATGTTTCTACAAACAATCTAAGAAGCTGATACTGTTACCCCACCATACATAAAAGAAAAACCTGAACAGAAATGAAGATATGATCTGAGTAATGAAGAATCTGGACTCAACCAGTGTAGACAACAGAACTGTACAGACTCAGTTATCACACCTTATTTCTTTAAAGACAAACTATAGAAGTTTATCATCATTGAAAAAATAATTTTAAAACAGTGTCATTATTCATTATGTGTGAGAACACAGTAGTCCCAACAACACAGAGAAAACAGAAGTTTCTCTAAGTTCAAGGTAGGCTAGTCCACTCAAAGCATTCAGGCCCAAATGAGCCTGAATATAGGAGATGCTGTTTCCAAAGATCAAAAGGAAATATGGACATTGCAGCCAATGTGACAAATAACCTTCAATAAGTACGTATTCTTATATCAGAGGCAGTAAAAATGTTGGAGAAATTTAAAAAAATTCATTTTTGTTCTATATCAGTCTTAACGTATCTTGCATAAAATTCCTGATTTCAAATCCAACCTATCTAATTAGTTCAAAATTACAAGCAATAAGTATGTTTAAACACAATGGTAATTTGCAGTTTCAAATGAGTTGTAATTTGTGCTACATGATAACCCATGTCATCACATGCGACCTCAAGTCTAACTCAAGACCAATGCTCTGAAGGTTCTCATAACCTGAAGACATCTTCTTCCTTAGCATGAAGACTATTTAAAGAAGCATCTGAATGCCAGTACCCTGTACACATTCACATATAGACGACACCTTAAAGAAGCATCTGAATGCCAGTACCCCACACACAATTGCCTATAGACTATTTAAAGAAGCGTCTGAACATCAGTACCCCATACACATTCACACTGTTGCTGTATCAGCCTTCCAGTCCTCAAACATAACTGTAGCAGACACAAAAAAGTCATGTCTTGCTACTTGCTCTTTTCCAGGTAAGATGATCCCAATCTACATCATTTTATAGCATTTGTAAAGACTCAGGCCATCAGAAGCCTTTATTTAGATCCTCTAATACTACTTGGTAACCATACTCACTGTAAAATTCTAATGACAAGCCTTAAATTTAAGTTTTCCATGCCTTCTAAAGTCAATCCACACAACTGTTAATGGCCTAAAGCACAGAGGTCAATTATATCATGCTTTGGATTGATTTATCCAAAGCCTACTATGCAATAATTGACAGAAGAATGTTATCTGTTAATGTGAGGTAGAACCAGTCCCATACATAATCAGGAAGTATATCAATGTCAGTAGAGAAAGAAATTGTGAGTTCTTGAGTCTGTCTCTGAAGGTACTCATGCGCACATGCACGCACACACACACACATACACACACAGTTCTGCCTGGAATACCATAATGTAATGCAAATTAGCAACATAAAACAACCTATTCTAATAAAGGGTAAACGGGTGTAAACAAAAAGGAAATGTCCCAGAGACAGAAGTGGCCATGCAAAGGCAGGTAATGTAGGAAAGACAAGGAGAAGGCTGAAGAAAAGCCTTGGGCAGCTTTTAATGTGGAGACATGAGAAAAATAGGAGCCTGGAGCCTGACCCACCACAGAGAAAAGTTCAGTTTTAAAGTACAAAATGAGGCAAACAACTCAAATGAACCCACTTTAATAAAACAGAGGCAGGAAGAGCATGTTCCAGTAGAAATCAAGTTTAGAAGCCATAAGCAGATTATCCAAGATTCAAAGTCTTTAAATAATTTTTTTTGTTATTGTTTTCGTTCTTCAGACACAGTTCTCCGTGTAATATTGGCTGTCCTGGAGCTCACTCTGCAGACCAGGCTGGTCTTGTACTAAAAGATCTGCTTGTTCTGCCTTTCAAGTGCTGGGATTAAAGGTGTGGGCCACAAGGCATAGCTATAAATGACTATTTTTAAACAGACCAAAGAAATAGTATTTGAGATCAGAGAAGCTGCCTTTCATGGAGTCAACTATATACATTATTTTACTTTTATTTTTAATCTTATGTACATGGGTGTTTTGTCTGCATATATATCTGCATCGTGTGCCTGGCTGGTGAGAGCAAAGGCCAAAAGATGCCTCAGGAATGCAGTTACAAATGGTTGTGGGATGCTAAGAATTGAGCCATGGTCCTCCGGAAGGGCAGGCAGCATGCTTAAGTACTGATTCAACTCTCTGGCACCTCTATACATTAACTATTTATTTTTTGAGAATATAATATATTTATACCATCCTTCCTTCCCTTTCCCTAAAACCTCAGATACATATTTCTTGCTCTTGTTTATATTTATATCTTCTTTTTCATTAATTATTGTTACATATATATATATATATATATATATATATATATATATATATATAATGCGCACACACACACACACACACACACATGCACACGCACACACACACACACATATACACACACACACTCATCCCTAAATATGTAAGTACAATATACTTATTTTATTTCCAGTGTTTTCAGTGTTTTCAGAGTTGATCATTTGGTACTGCGTAACCCACTGGTGTGCTCTTTCCTGGGGGTGCCTATGTCTCCCACTCGGGGCAGTCCTTATTTGCCTGTAGTTGTTTTCTCTACAGGGGTGAGACATCCTTAACTGCTAATGAAATCTTACTGTGTCCAGTGAAAATTTTCTAAAATCTTCCTCTACAAGAATAAAAGTATTCTAATGAAAATGAAAAGTTCTACAGAAGAAGATATTTAGCCCTACTTGAAATAGACTATTTTATAAAGTGATATTTTAAATGATACTTTGTAAGAACAAGAACTCAATAGGAGGGCATAAATAATAATTTAGAGATATAGCATACACATAAATTTAAAATATGCTAAACCCACAAGAGATCAAGAATGGTGGGTCATCCTATAAAAATCATTCATAATTAGCAGATATAGGAGATATACACCTTAGAATCTAAGCCTTTGGTTGTAGCCTCTGGGAGAGGGGAGGCTCATGTTAAGTCCTGCACTCACTAAAGAGCTTATCAGGCCCTGGAGCTTAGTTCCAAATTCAGATAACACAGACAGCCCTGATCAAACTCTATGAAACCCTAAACAAAACCAGAACAAATAAACAGGAGGAAAAATTTATAGGGAGGAATGGGGTCAGAGCTGATATGAAAAACAGGACAGGACATGTATGTAGTGTATGTGTATGAAAGTATGAAAGAAAAAAGTGTGAATTGAAACATAAAAATTAAGAAACTTATATTACAATCTTTTATTCAGTATAGTCACAATAGATTTATTCACAATAATTAAAATTCACAAGTCACAAAAAACTAATTATGTTTACTGATTTCAGGTAAATAGGATATAATCATAGCATTGGAGGTAAAATTTCTATATACTGTTAGAAAGCACATTTGATGCTCAGGTGACATTCAGCTGGAGAAATGACTAACCATTTTATCCGACAAAGAAAAGGTTCTTTGCTCCCACCCTTCACTTACTCCTTTTCCTTGAACCATAAGACAGCGGGCATAAGAAATGTTTCATGGCAGTACTAGCTCCTATTCAAGAGGTCATTCACGATGCAATTAACTCCCAAGATAGCTCTCTTTCCTTTTTATATGTAGCCATTATAGAACACTTATTTCAGAGATAGCACTTGGGACTAAATAG
Source organism: Apodemus sylvaticus (assembly GCF_947179515.1). Taxonomy (NCBI): domain Eukaryota; kingdom Metazoa; phylum Chordata; class Mammalia; order Rodentia; family Muridae; genus Apodemus; species Apodemus sylvaticus. The sequence continues at coordinate 72,381,784 of NC_067477.1, read as the reverse complement.
TGACAGAACAGATATTTGTTTTTTGTTAACTATAATGTTAACTATAACTGGTAGGTAGGTAGGTAGGTAGGTATGTAGGTAGGTATGTAGGTAGGTAGGTAGGTAGGTAGGTAGATAGATAGGAAGGTAGATAGATAGCTAGGGAACAGATACAAAATGAAAATATTGTAGGAGATCTCTGCCCACATTAAAACAAATTGGCCAAGAGCAATCCCTTCTCCCACCATAATTGTTGAATCCCTTTTCTTTTAAACATCTTCCAAGTGTTTTGTAAGTAGGTAGCCTCATCTTGCTCACTCCTATCTGTTCTATACCTCAGCTCCTCTGCTTGGAGAAGTTTCTCTGATCTTGCTGCATACTCATGCTCATCACCATCTGTGGTAAACTCCCACTTTCTCTGATCTATACCCTCATGAGCATACTTAGTTTTATTAGCCAATTAGTTCTTTGTCAATTAAATGTATGTTTATTGTGGATATATGTGTATGCATGTGTGTATATATCTGTATACATATATATGAATGTGTATATATACATATATATATATCCATAATGATTACTATTATCCCTACCTTCTCTCATCCACCTTCGTCTTCAGACGCACTCTCTCTCTCTTACATAACTCTATCTCACATTCAAATCTATTTATTTTGTTTTGTGACACAAGATTTACTCAATCTTGTGTCACAATCACATTGTGATATCAATGCGATTGACCATGGGCTTGGAGATATCTATTGACGCCTTCTGGTCTCAGCAGCGAATGAACAACTGAGGAGGTCTCATCCTTTCTCAGAATCAGATGTTTGGCAGTAAGGAGTAAGGCCTTCTAAGGCCTTTCCCCATCCATGAGTGATTATTGACAATGCTAGTCTTGTTCACGCCCATGGGGTCTCCTCCAACTTCTGTGAGTTCCTGAACACGGTAGCTGCTAAAGAATGAATTTCATACTCATTCTTCCTGTCTTCCAACTCTCATATCCTTCTCGTCCATTCTTCCCTAGTGTTTTAAGTGTTGGAAGCACATCCTTTAGGGTTAGGTGCTCATTCATCACTCATTTTCAACATTGTGGGCAGCCACCTGCTCCAAAGAAAGGCTTCTATGATAAAGGATGGGAGTAGCTTTTATCTAAGGGTGGAAACATAGGAATCTAGAAGTCAGTACGAACATTTGTCCATTCAGTTATATAGCAGTAACCTTTGCTCTTGGCTTGACAACTTTTGGGACATAGGTTTTTGGGTAGGCATACAGAAAACACATGGATTCCCTCCTTTGGAGAGGCCTCAAATTCAAACGCAGGGGAGTCAGTTGTCTTTGTAAAAGTAGTACTACTATTACACAGGTCTGTATGTATAGCCTAAATGGTTGGTACTTCAGAAGGCGTAATACAATCAACTGAGGGAGAAAAGACACCAAGGGTCTTACTGAGCTGTACATCCTGTAAGTGTACTTCCTGATTTCTCACCTAGAAATTTCTGACCATCAGGGAATATGATGAGGTCCTCGATCAATCTGTAGCTGACTGTTGTGCCCATTGAGAGGTAAAGCTCAGCTCTATTCTTCTGAATGTTGATATCCAGGTTTCTTAGCACCATTTGTTGAATATTAATCTTATATATTTTTGACATCTTTGTGGAAAACAAAACACAGGTACCTGTAGCTATATGAGCATGAACATACATCTAGGTCCTCTACTTATTCCAGTGATCTATGTGTCTTTTGTTCTTTTGTTCTTTTTGTTCTTGTAGAACTATACTGTTTTCATTACTATGGCTCTATCTATAACTTAAAATCAGGTATAGTGACATCTCTTGCATTACTCTTTTTGTTAAGGACTATTCTGATTATCTTTGACTTTTTGAACCTCCATTTAGATTTTTAGTTATTTCTCTTCTTCTTCAAAAGCAGACTGTCATTTGAATTTTTATTAGATTATATTAAATATGTAGATAACTTTTGGTAAGATTGTCATTTACATAGTAATCCATGAGCATTTCACAGGCATACTTCTATCAGATGTTTCATGGTTTACTAAATTATCATCCTAATCACACATAGCATAACAGACTACTGAACAATGGAGATCCCCAACTCCTCTGAATGTATGCACCCTTGGTAGAATGAAGTCATGTCGACCTAAAACTCAAGGTGTTTACATAACTCACCAATTCCTTATAGTCTACAAATATAGTATCTTAAGTTAAAATTTAAAAAGCCCATCAGAAGCACAATTTGAGTCAACTTACTTCAGAGAAAACATTCCAGAGACATCCTTGCTAGCATTCTTTGACCTTTCAGGCACTATGCTAATTTCAGGCATAATGCTATGCATATGTATATGGTATCAGAGCTGTGATCTAAGCCATGTCACTGAAAATTGGTGGTCTTGGATGACAAGCCTCATTTCTCTGCACCTTATTGCTCTTCTCTGGGAAATATGGTGAGTGAAACTTTCCTTGTTGAGCTCTCTGGAGGATATAGCTTAAGTTGGCAGCCTTTGACATTTTGGCAAAGTGATCACTCAAAGTTCTAAGACAAATGATTAAGACTATGGCCTTGGAAATCAGAAGTATCAAAGTGTGACTCACAGTTATTATCATTATTTACAAAGATTGGTATTATCATAGCCATCAGTACTAATGCAGAGGAATGAAGCTCTTTATTACCAACCAACAGCACTTAAACCTAAGGGTTTTAGGAACTATTGTTATTTGTTCATTCTACATAAAGAATGTTTGCACTGCAGAGGAAATGGATTTTCCTCCACTGTTCTGGTTAACCATAATTAAATACAGCTAAGTCCATAGTACTGTTTTCTAGTTCTTTCTCTAATGTGAATCAATTAACAGTCAGGCATTGCAGTAAGGAGAGAAGGGTCACCACATCCTGATGGGACTGAATGACAAATGCCACAGCTGGAAAGAGATTAGAGAGTATCTCAGGTCAAGAAAGAATGTAAATGGTTACCCCATGTGTCTAGCACCGAGAAAAAAGAAAATTAAGTAAAAATGTCATGGAGTCAAATTCAAGCTAATGAGTGCAGGCTCTGCAGGCACTCTGAACAGTGGAACGAAAGGTCAAGTCTGTTGCTTAGAGAGTGCCTTCATGTACAAGAGATTTTATACCTTTAAAAAGGATAATGGCCTAATTTACATGAGGAACACCAGCATACAAATTACTCTTTAGGCTCCTAACTAAAGAACTGTAGACAAAGACTATGTATAGGGCCCACAGCTCTTCTCCTAGAGATGGGATCTCATTAGTTCCCCACCCCCACCAACCCATCCATGCTGTAACTATGTTTGGCTTGATTTTGCACAGGTATTGTGCGTATTGTCATGGCCACTGTCTCTTCATATATCCAGTAGTGCCGCCATGTCTGTCAAATACATTTTCACAGCAGATGCCCATCACTTCTGATAATTCCTAAGCCTTCTGGGAAGTGAGTATGATACAGATGTCACATTTAGAGCTGAACACTTCACAGTCTGTTATTATGTTGAACAGTTGTGGGCCTCTGTGTTAATCACTATTATATAAAAGTATCTCTGATGGGGGAGGGTGATAGATGCAGTAATCTTTGAGTATAAAGTTAAAAATCTCACTGGCAACTTATTAGTGTCTAATTTAGCAAAGTATTACTATACGGCTCTTCAGTACACCCTATGACCAGCCAGAAACAAGTTATTGGTTCAGTTAATGGCACAAGGCAAAATTCTATCTTGTGGATCAAAACTTGAATCCAATCAGAAAGTGGCTGATTATTCCTGGAATATCTGTGTCACTATTATACAAGTGGGAATATCTTGCCAGGACAGTTGTATTGTTTATCACAAGGTTCAGAGTTGTATACAATGTTTGATGATACCTTTCACAGGTAGTGAATAGAGAATCGTCTAGTAGAGAATCTTCTAACACCACGAAAGCCCGCAGTGAAAGCCTCCTAGCCAGGAGCAGCCTTATTATTCCTTGTCTCAAATCAAGTATGTGGTAGCTTCAGCAGTAGGAACTTCACATCCAGCTCTCACAGGATAGCAAAGCAATGGCTACAGACTGTAATATAGGTTTACACCAATTCCTTACAGTGAAAGACTTTTCATTTCTATTAATTTCTGAATATTAAAAATCTTCATTTATATTTTCGAGTAAGGGTTGTTGAAATATATTTACCTTAATTAAAATTTGTTCACTTTACATATATATTTGACTATATGTAGACCACAACTGAAATACACAATATCAACACCCAAATCTTTATGGGTCCTTTTTCACAGAATATACTCTTCTAACCTCTCCCATGGTAATTAGATTTTTTTTCTCTTCTTTCACAGATTTTAGATTTTTTCTCTTCTTTCACAGAATATCAAGCAGGCTTTGACTCTATCTGCCTACCTATTTCTCAGTACAAGCATCAGATAGCCACTCATATTGTTGTGTGCAGCTGCAGCCCGAAAGTTCTTCTGTTGCTGGGCACTTCTTCATTTGGTTGATAAATCTTAATTCCATTTACAACTTCACTCCTTTCACCAGCAACAACCTAGGGATTTACTAGGGTCTCAGAGTAGAGGGTCAGCTGCAAGCCAAAGGAAAACAAGGCAGGGAACTTCGAACAGCACTCCCAGGAATTGGTGCAAGATGAAAGATTATTCACCAGTGGATTGGATGTGTGGATGCCAACACCAAACCTCTGTGATGAAATTAGCTCCTCTGCCTATTTTTATTAAATTAAGTCATTGTTTTACATGAATACATTTCTTACTTTCAGCAATGCTGGGGATTGTATGAAGGACATCACACCTGCAAGGCAAGCAACTGACCTCAGCTCCTCCAAAACAGGAGTGAATTCTCCGCTAAAAAATTAAGAATATATGAAAATGTACTCACTGAAAACTAGTCTCTATGAGCCCTTCAAAACCAATACACCAAATATAATCTTTTTCCTCAAATTTATTGTGCATAACTTCTTAAATATTTTAATGTGTGCCATTCTTGCAGAAGTTTATAGGAATAGGAAGAGCAAACATGACTAAAATATAATATGCATGTATAAAAATGGTACAGTACAATCTATTATTTGTACAAAATAATACACTCTAATAAAATATACAAAAGAAGGATGTTTTCTCCTTATGTACTTTTTCCAGATATAGATGGATAAATTAAATAAATGCCAATCTATGTTTAGAGAAACAGAAGGAACAACTGAGCAATCTTCTTGAATATGTCTTAGTACATGACTTCATTGATGTTTTTAACTACTTATAAGACGTAGGATTTGTCCGTAACTTATCTTTTTTCTTTCAAATGGCTATAATTAACTCAAAGAATATTTGTCAAAATAACTTAAATAAAAAAATATGTTCCGAATACTATATTATTTTGTACCATATTCATTTGGTGTATATAAGAATCACAGATGTACTTCAACAAATAAACATATTTTGTACCTTTAGCAAAGTTGTTTAACTCTAAATATAATACAAACTCAAATATAATCCCAAACACTAGAACTTCTCACAGGAAATCTAGCAGAAAACTGTTGCCCTGATAATTATCCAACAGTTTTCTTTCTTTTCTTTTCTTTCTTTCCTTTTTTGACTTGCTTATTTATTTATTTATTTGTTTGTTTGTTTGTTTGTTTGTTTATAGGTGAGGTTGGAACAGAACATATCTCGAGTGGTTCTCAAAGTTTCTATGTAACCCAGATGCCCCTGAGTTTCTGATCTGCCTTGAGCTGCAGGAGTGCTGTGATTACAGGCATATGCTGCCACTTCCAGCGCTTGTGGAGCTCAGTCAAATCAAGGGCTTCATAGGTAAAAGGAAACATTCCACTAACACTGAGGTCCATTTTTAACCTCATCAAAGATGTCTTAGCTACTAATAAAAAACACATCTCAGCTTTGAAAAATGATAAAACAGCAAATTAAATACATTTTGTCTTTGAGAGAAAATACAGCCACTTGGAAATCGATTTGGTGGTTTCTCATAAAATTGGAAATAGATATATGTAAAGAACCATGTATACCACTCTTGGGCATTTACTCCCCCCCAAAAAAAAATCCACCATACCACAAGAACAATTGATCAACTCTCTTTGTAGCTGTTTTATTCATAACAGAGAGAAACTGGAAACAACCTGTATGTTCTTCAAGTGAAGAATGGATAAAGAAAATGTGGTACATTAACACAATGGAGTATTACTAAATTATTAAAAACAATGATTTTATGAAATAAAGGATGCGAAGGAATGGAACTAGGAAAGAGGTGATTCAGACCCCAGAAAGTCAAACGGTATGCATACATTTATAAATGGATACTAAATGTTATAATCCACAGACCCAAAGAAGCTAAGTAACAAGAAGAATTCCAAAGCGGTTGGCTTGAATCTCACTTAGAAAGGCAAATAGAATAAACATCTGGGTGGATAGAAAGAGGGAAGTGTGTGGCAGGGGGAGGATAAGGGAAGGAGGGATGAGATGGGGGAGGACAGAGGGAGAGAGTGCTGGGGAATATACAACTGTAATCAGGTTGGGAGAAAGATCTCTGGGACAAAGCTGGAAACCCAGGACAATGGAAACCCCAAGGAATCTATGAAGGTAACCTCAGCTAAGACTCCTAGCAATGGATATGAAGGATATGCCTGAAACAGTCATCTCCTGTAAGCAGGCAAGGCTTCCAATGAAGGGAATGGGACTCCAACCCAGCCACAAAACCTTCCGCCCAAAATCTGTCCAGCCTAGCAGATGTGCAGGGGTAAAGATGAAGCAAAAGTTGAGGAAAGAGCCAACAATGACTGATCCAGCTTGAGACCCATGCCCTGCATGGGAGCCCAACCCTGACATCCTTAATGATACCCTGCTATACCTGTGGACAGTATCCTAGCATAACTGTCATCACAAAGGCTTCATGTAGCAACTGATGGAGACAGATGCATAGACCCACACAGTCACTTGGGTGGAGATTGGGGAATCCAGTGAAAGAGGGGAGGAAGGACTGAAGGAGCCAGAGGGGTAAAGGACATCACAAGAAACACTACAGAATCAACCAACCTGTGCCAGTAGGAATTCACAGAGACAGACTCTTCAAACAGGCACTAAATATATGCGACGGATGCACACGTGTAACAGTTTTGCAGCTTGATCTTCATGTGGAACTCCTAACAGTGGCAGCAGGGACTGTCTCTGCCTTTGGATCCCTTTCCTCTAACTGGGAGTCCTGTCTAGCCTAGATATGAGAAGAGGAGCCTAGTTTTATGGGGAGGATAGAGGGAAGAATGGGAGAGAAAAGCCATAGCCTGGCAGACATATATGTGAAAGAATCAGATCTGGATTCTAAGAGTGTTTCAATAGCTGTAAAGAAAGCAAAATGCCAAGAAAATAAGCAGACTGCCTTTTTAAGTGGATAGCTAATGAAGTAGGCCAAATGGTTAGTAAATGAGCATAGGAGGTCTCATATATTTTAGGCTCACTACAGCTCCGTCGATCTGTATGCTAGATTGGAATAAAAAAAAAATCAATTCTAAACATCTAATCTAAAAGTAATGTTTGGGACTTCATTACTCACATGTTATAATCTTGGTTATTAGTATTGATTTCAAGATCTCTTATATGGCAGTATTAATAAATGAAAGATATTTGTTTTAATTTGAAGGTTAGTCACCTCATTAATAAAATAATTGGGAGTCCATTAAAAATAAGTGAATTTTTATATATTTTTAATCTAAAATATATAAATTTTATATCTAAAATTCATTAATATTAAATAATTAGACTGCTATAACTTTATTATCAAAATATCTGCATAAATGTACTAAATAAATAACTATTTAAAAATCTGTTCACTTATGCAACCCAACCAGTGAAGCAGTTAGGCTAACTGCAGATCCCAGATCCAATGCTCAAATCTCATGCACAACTCTTGAGCAGAATCCCTAGAGCAGCCTGTAACCCGTACCACCTGCCTCACCTCTCCTGGAACACAAAGATCTTCCCTCCCAAAACCACGCCCACCACCTCTTTGATAAACCCCAGCCACCTACTCAGATTGAAATCTGACCAGGTAAGCAAATAGGTTAAGTGCAGATTACTCCTCCCTCCATCCCTCCTAATCCCATTCCCCAGTCTCACTGATAGCTCTATAGCCGGCCTTCTGCTGTGGCTGTTCTTAAATCTCTGCTCCCATTTCAATGGGGTATAACTAAACAGATCCTGGTGGAACACCTTGTTTTCTACCCTTCTATGAATCTACTCAGCCCACCCTGGCCCATCCCCATTCCTAAGTGTCAGATCCCATGGCTAAGAAACACATTTTAGACACAACTCACAGACACACCTATCAGGACTCTATAAAAAATTTTATACCATGCAACATGTCCCCAATACACTCTTAAGAACCAGAGAGGAAAGAAACATCAAGGAACAAAACACCCACCCAACAAGGACAAGATATTCAGCATCTAGAATTACAATTTCCACAATGCAAGAAGCATAGATGTGACTACAAAAACACAATCAATAACAGCCCAGACAGTATATATGCCCTGGGGCAGAGAAACCACAGCAGGACCTGAAGAGTCCAACAGAGCTGAAGCACAAGAAAAAGACTTTAAAAGAGCCTTTATAAATACGATAAAATTTCCTTAAAAGGAAATTGATAAATTCTTAAAGAAATCTATGAAAACATAAACAGACACTGAAGGGACATGAATAAAATCATTCTAGACCTTAAAGTAAAAATAGAATTTAAAAAAAGCACACAAAACAAAACAAAATTTAAAAAAACCCAAAACCTACAAACTTAGGTAAATCTGAAAAGAAAAAAAATTAGGAACTCAGATAATAATCAGAGGCAAGCAACAGAACCTAAGAGATGGAAGAGAAAATCTTAGACATTTAAGACAGGATGGAAGAAATGGATATAATAATTAAAGAAAATGTTAAATCTAAAAAGTCCTGGCATGAAACATCCAGGAAATCTGGCACACCATGAAAAGACCAAAATCTAATAATAGGAATAGGAGGAGAAGAAATGCAAGTAAAAGGCCCAGAATATTTGATTTCTATTATTTCAACAAAATAATAGAACGTTTAGATAATCTTAAGAGATGACCATAAAGTACTACAATACAAAACACAAAATATACTTGACCACAAAAGAATGTCTGCTCAGCACATAATTTAATCGTAAGTAAGTGTACAGAATAAATAAATCACATTAAAAGCTACAAGAAAAAAGACCAAGTAACCCATAAAATTAAATAAGGCTGATCATACACCCACCACCACAACAAGTACAACAACAGTAAAATAACAGGAATCAAAACCACAGCACATAGACAACTCCCATTATCAATGTTAATCCCCCAATAAAAAGAAAGAGACTAACGGGGGAAATAGGGTTCATCCTTCTGTTGCATACAAGAAACATACTCTAGCATCAACGATATATCTTCCAAGGGTAAAAGGGTGGAAAAGATATTCCAAGCAAACGATCCTAAGAAGCAAGCTGGTTTGGCCATTTTCATATCTGACAAAACAGACTTCAAACTAAAACTACTCAGAAGAGAGAGAGAAAAACATTGCATACTTGAAGAAAAAAGTCCACCATGAAGACACTCTAATTCTAAACAGCTATGCTCCAAACACAAGTGTGTACCCAAGTTTGTAGAAGAAGCACTACTACAGACTAAATTGCATTTTAACTATCACACTGGAATAGTGGGAGACTATTCTTACCAATACAGATCATCCAGACAAAAATTCATCAGAGAACTGTTGGAATTAATTTACATACCAAATTCAAGAACATATAGAAAAACAAAATCCATCCACCATGATCAAATAGGCTCATGTACAGGGATGGGATAAAAATACTCAAATCAATAAATTTAACCAATCATATAAACAACTGAATGACAAAATAATCCAATGCTCATTTTATTAAATGTATAAAGAGCATTTGACAAAAATCTAATACCCATTCATAAAAAAAAATTCTAAGAGACTAGTATGATGAAAAACTTCTAGTCACTAAAGAATAAAATTGAAATCACCAAAAGTCAAGCCTGGTATGGCCTTGGTGGGGAGCTAGTGACTTGGTTTTTGCATCTGGGACAGGGCCCCTGATGTGAGCCTCCAGGAGAACTGATGAGCTTAAGGCTTTTGTTTGTGTAATAATGCACATATATCCTGGAACCAGTACTAGCAGTGGAGGACTCTACTGAAGAATGTCCCACTGTTTATGTTAATGACTCCATGATAATTAGAAACAGCATGAGTCCAGGAGGTGTGGCTGTGTCTCAGCAAAATGGTAAACACTGGGACAGCCCTTAAAGCTGTGGAAAAGAACTGTAAATACAAAATTTGAAAATAAATACTTTCTCAACTCTGAAAAACATAAGGATGTAATATGGATTATATGAGGGGCTTCAGGAATCTAAAGGAACAAAAGCAGCTGCACTGTGAGTTAACAAATTAGAAAATTACTAAGGAAGGAGATATAGATTTAGGGAGTGGTGATTTCAAAAGATTTCCTACTCAGCTAAGATTTTTGTTAATTCTTACAAGGCAGATAGATTCATGAAGTCAGGGCCAGCCTAGGATAGAGGACAGTTAGGTTTTATAATTTTTTGTCCTGGGGCAAGGGGCATGATTGGGATAGAAAGCTAATAAAAAAAAATTCCAACAGAATTCTTCACAGATCTTGAAAGGACAATTTTCAGCTTCATATAGAAATACAAAATCCCATGATAACTAAAACATTAACAGTAAGAAACTACTGAACAATAAAAGAACTTCTGAAGGTATCACCATTAAGAATATGGTACTGTGACAAAAACAGATATAGTATTCAATGGAATTGAACTGAAGATGGAGATATAAAACCACATATTTATAGACACTTAATTTTTGATAAAGAATCTAGGAACATACACTGTAAAAAAAAGAGGCAGCATCTTCAACAAATGATTTTAGTCAAACTCAATGATAGTGTAGGAGAATGCAAATAAATCCAGACTCATCATTCTGCACAAAACTCAACTTCACATGGATCCAAAACTTCAACATAAAACCAGATACACTGAAACTAATAGAAGAGAAAGAAGACTTCTATTGGCACAGAAAAACGTTTTTGAACAGAACACCATTATCACAGGCATTGAGATCACCTACTAATAAATGGAACCTAATGAAACTGAGAAGCTACTGCACTGAAATAATATCATCTTCTGGACAAAATGGCAGCCTAAACAATGGGAAAAGCTTCCTCTTCCTCCTCCTCCTCCTCCTCCCCCTGCCCCTCCTCCTTCTCCTCCTCCTCTTCTTCTCCTTCCTCTTCTTTCTTCTTCTCCTTCTTCTCCTCCTTCTTCTTTTTCTTCTTTTTTTTAACAAACAAGATGTCCAGTAGACTTCAAATTAGCTAAATATATAAAGATAACAGCTTGCTCTCCACAAACTGATAGCAAGGCCTCATTGCTGGAGATAGGACCTACACAATGCATTGAACATGGAGAAGTGAACCTGGTGCTTACATAGAGCCTTCATGTCTACATCGCACAGTTTTGGAACAGGAAGGTACTCTGCATGGTAACAAAATAGAAACATAAACACTAACTCAGTCACAAACCATTTGATCTACAATGCTGTCTTGCCTGCAGGATATACTAGGGTAATGGTGTTATAAAGCTTGTAGGAATAAACAACCAATATTTGATTTGATTTAAGTTCCATTACTGTAGATGAAACCAATAGACAGAATTGCTTGGGTGATCAAGAGCCAGAGAATAGATAGGCCTAGGAATAGTTAGAACAAAGAAAGAAATGCTATGGGCTCAGCAGAAGTCATATATATGCATAGCATCTATACAGTTCTTATCTCATTTGAGAAAATAAAGTGACATTTAAAGCCTATATCAGAATGGCTTAATGTATTTGCTTACTGTTTAGAAAAAATAACTTTTGAAGCAATGTTGGAATTTATTAAAAACTAATTTTAATATGGATTTATGCAATGGTGTTGAACATAGAGATGTGTAGGAAGGTAACAAGACAAACCCAACATACACATGTGTGCAGACTTTTCAATAAACAGCTGACCTAAGGAGAAGATTTAAAATATGACTTTAAAGTGAAAGCTCTTTTTTTTCTGCTAAACATCTAGCAACACTGGCTTTTTTTTTTTTCTTTAGTTAAAAGCATAATACCCAGTGGTTGCATTTCACTTTCTTGTTTTAGGTTTTGTTTGCTTGCTGGTCTTTTAAATTTTTCTTTTTTTTTTCTTTAGAAAAAAGTACAAAGTCTAGTAGATCATGTGCTCAGAACATACAAATTGAACGAATGCATGATCTATATCCTTCACAAAGAAATGCATATCCACTCACAATTTAAAAACATTAAAGCTATATATGTTAGGCAAAATGCTAAATAAATATCAAGACCATGAGAATTATCATTACTATTCGATTTTCTATTTATTGAACATTATTAAAAGATTCTTAGTGTTACCATAATTTTCCCGTACTTAGTACAGGTAGTGCTTAGAGACACATGGGTTTTCCCCAAATCCTCAAAATACAGTGGTATAAGAAGACAAGATATGACTTTATTCTTACAGAAATATTAGTCACTGTCTGCTTCTCTGGCTACTTCTCAAAGAGGCTACTAGCTGACTGTATTATATTTTCTACAAAGTATTATATTTTCTCTAGCCAGAAAAAAAAAAGCTATCCATTCTAGTTAGGAGGGTAGCAAAACAGATGGCATATCCTTAAAGAAGATTTATAAAGAAAAAAAAGAATAAAAGTTGAAAGGAAGTCTTCCACATAGGGAGTTTCTCTTGTGCATTTCATCTCTTTGAATGTCAGGGGTTCACCTAGGTGCAGTTCTACACCTGCTACACTCATATTGCAACTGAAGATAAACAAGCTAGGAAATTTGGAGTAGACGAGCAACAGCCAAAGGACCCACAGAAGGTTTAGACTGGAGTGCAGCAGGAGTTTAAAGGTTCACTGGGCAGTCACCAGCTTAACACAGAAAGCAAAGCCTTTAGGTGAACTATACGCACCCATAGCTTCATTTTCAGTTCGACAGGCATCGACCGACCCCAAAGAGATATTCTTTTTTTTTAATTTATTGATATATTTATTGACATTTCAAATGATTTCCCATTTTCTGGACCCCCACTCCCCGAAAGTCCCATCAGTCCCCTTCCCTCCCCCTGTTTTCCCACCCAACCCTTCTCACTTCCCTGTTCTGATTTTGCCCTATACTGCTTCACTGAGTCTTTCCAGAACAAGGGGCCACTCCCCCGTTCTTCGTGTATCTCATTTGATGTGTGGATTATGTTTTGGGTATTCCAGTTTTCTAGGTTAATATCCACTTATTAGTGAGTACATACCATGATTTTGAGTCTGGGTTACCTCACTTAGTATGATGTTCTCCAGCTCCATCCATTTGCCTAAGAATTTCATGAATTCATTGTTTCTAATGGCTGAATAGTACTCCATTGTGTAGATATACCACATTTTTTTGCATCCACTCTTCTGTTGAGGGATACCTGGGTTCTTTCCAACTTCTGGCAATTATAAATAGGGATGCTATGAACATAGTGGAACATGTATCCTTATTACATGCTGGGGAATCTTTTGGGTATATGCCCAGGAGTGGTATAGCAGGATCTTTCGGAAGTGACATGCCCAGTTTTCAGAGGAACCGCCAGACAGATTTCCAGAGTGGTTGTACCAATTTGCAACCCCACCAGCAGTGGAGGAGTGTTCCTCTTTCTTCACATCCTTGCCAACACCTGCTGTCTCCTGAATTTTTAATCTTAGCCATTCTGACTGGTGTGAGGTGAAATCTCATGGTTGTTTTGATTTGCATTTTCCTAATGACTAATGAAGTGGAGCATTTTTTAAGATGTTTCTCTGCCATCCGAAGTTCTTCAGGTGAGAATTCTTTGTTTAACTCTGTACCCCATTTTTTAATAGGGTTGTTTGGTTTTCTGGAGTCTAACTTCTTGAGTTCTTTATATATATATATTGGATATTAGCCCTCTATCTGATGTAGGATTGGTGAAGATCTAGATATTCTTAAATTTAGAAAGTAAAGAATTCCCTTCTTCAGACATAAGTTCAAGTTCTCTATGGACACAAGTGACAGTGGATACAATGTGGGGAAGCACAGAACATTGCTTTCCAGGTCTACAGAAAGTAATGCTGTACTGTACTGGACCAGAGAGGGAAATCCAGCAAAACAAGTAGACCATGAAATGGATGCTTCTGTCCTATATTAGTTACTAAGAGCAAGTTCTCCTTTTTTTGTAACTATTTGTAAATTTAACTTGACCCCCAAACACATAAGATCACTGATTGTGTTTCTGTTGTACAGATGATAAAATTACATCAACTTCAAAGAACACTGCTTTCCAGTATTTCATCACCCTTTATTGTACTGTTACTTCTATACTGGCTAAGGATATCTGAGCCAACAGGTAGCTCTTGATGCATCTGTGCTCCAGCGGCTGCTGTTAAACAGGGTGGAGTTGAGCTCAGTTAGGCAGTCCCCATTATTTAAAAAGAGCAATATGTTTTATAACTTTCTAATAATCATTATAAAGTTGATTTCAGGGGCCAGAGAGAGGCCTTGGTGGGAAAGACATCTATAAACATGAATACCTAGATAAATTCCCAGCATTTACATATGAACCAAACATGAGTGTAAACGCCTGTACTGTCAGCATCCTGCGGTATGACTGTACACCACTGTCCAGCTAGCCTAACACAAATGGTGAGTTTTCAGCATAGTGAGAGACTGTGTCTCACAGTAACAGGGTAGGGTGATAGTGGAAGACAGCAATTTCCTGCTTTGACTTTTAAATGTGTTCACACAGACAGGAGTGCCCACGACATCCCTCACCTCACTCCACATAAAATACCATATGTGGGGCACAATGATTTAATCATCATCTTTTCGCTAGAATAGCTTCGTGGCTAATTTCTATTATTATTTTGTAAACTTGTGATCCAACTTTCTTTCAAACACATTAAGATTTTTTTCTTACATCCAACAAGCTAAAATAATGTTTTTTAATTTCTAGTAGGGTGTGTGTTCAGGCACTATGGATATATGTACAATTTAACTCCCTCTTCAGGACAAGTTGTTCAATGAGTGCATCTCCGTGTAGGCGTGTTCCTCTGCCTGGCAAAGAGCAGGCATTCCAAGCGGTCAAGCACTCCATCTGGGGAAGTGACCTGTAATTCTGTTTCCTTTCTTGCACTTTTATTTTGAGGTTTGGGGATGAAAATCTTGTTAGTGTTCGACTGGGTAAGATTTAATAATTTCATGTACTCCAAACAGGTTCCAAGTGTTTCAAAAAATTTCATTTAAAGCTTTGTCTGACAGAAGGGATTTTTGTTTGTTTTGTTTTTTGTTTTGCATGGAACGAAGTGAGGGAGTTGGTAAGTTGTTAAGTTTCCATTTCTACTAAGAGGTATGCATGTCAGAGATTAAACAGGACAGTCCATTAAACTCTAGAAGCACAAATTATATGAGCAAATATTCCCATCATAACAGAGTATAATGCTGCACAGAATTTAATTGTATGTCTGATGAAAATAATACATTTCACACCTAAGTATGCAGATTTAAGTTAATAAACTGTAAAAATTTGAGTCATAACACAATTAGCATACATTTTAAATGATAATCGTCATCTTAAATCAGAAAATATTGTTTGAAATGATAATAGGGGAGCATGAAAATGAACATTAACAACAAAGGACAATTTATTTATTAGTTTCCCATTTTAGGGAAGCTCAGAGTTGGGGCCACTCGTAAAGACTGTTAATCAGAAGGGCTCATGGCAGGAAGGAAACACAATTATTTCCCTAGACTTTTTACAAGTGTTCCAGCTGAAAGTGCTGAAGAGCAAAAAGGTATATACAAGACAAAAAGCAAGTTTTGTGCTACATATATTTTAAAAGTTTATAAAAATGAACCTGAACTGGAGAACTGAGTAAAATACTGGTTTTTTTTTGTTTTGTTTTGGGTTTTTTTTGATGATTAGGCAATAGTAGATTCAATACGGCAATCATATATCATCTTCCAGGAATGTGTATAAATATAAAATGAGCACAAGGGATGAGAAAAACATCAGCAAAACCTCCCCAAAAGTGATTTTTGTATGCACAATTACAATACCTGGTAGAGATTCCCTTTCATTTCATTTTAAAAAATATTATTCACAGATAATAGTTGGCCTGCATCAACTTTTTGGCTCATTCTACACTTAGAGTAACATTCTCAATATTATTTACATATTCAGAATGATTTAATCAAAGAGAGCAACTTCTAGCATATTTACAACAGTGTATCAGAAGAATCATGGTCATCCTCTAGGGTCCAGCATTCTTGCTGAGGAGAGAGGATACATCCACTAAAACACGCAAAGAAAGAAGGAGCCAGTGGTATGTAGTATGTTAGTGGATGATGCAGTGAGAAGACCAATACAGAGTTCTGTGGAAGTGGTTGATGGTTAATATTTAATTTCAAGTTGAGTCTCTGGAACATAAAAGTATAGTATGGACAAAAAAATCTATAATTAATGTCTTAGTGTTTGATTGCTATAAAGAGACAATGACCAAGACAACTGTTATAAAGCCCAAAGTATAATTGTGGCTGGCTAACAGTTTCAGATCTGTAATCCATTATCATCACAGTGGGAAGAATAGCACCATGCAGGCAGACATGACACTGGAGGAGCCAACAGTTCTACATCTTGATACAAATTCAGCCAGGAGGAAACTATGTCCTAATGGCCACAGTTGAGCATTTATATAAGACTACATGATACCAGAGTCCATTCTCAAAGCTATGACCATATTGGCCATAATCTACAGAGTTAAAGGTCCATCCTAGACTACAATGAATCACATCCTGAAAATCAGCAGGCAGTTTCCCCTCCAGAGGCTGGATGAAGATCACTGAAGCCCAAAGCAGTGTTTTCCCTGAGTCTACTCCCCTTCCTTCATCAGAAATCTTTGAGTGATTTCTAAATTGTTGTAATCTAAAAGAAAGATGGGGCTCCAGTTTGACATGATAGCCTGGGAAACTACAGTTAGTTTTGAGGATAGCCTTAGCACCATGGTCAATTTTCCAAAGCAAAGTATAATAAGTTGCTCAGATTCTAAGAAACCATAAGGGTTTCAGTCCTACAAGTAAATGGGCAGAATATTCAGAGGGTGAAGTATTCTTCAGAACAATGTGGTTTGTTTTCTGAATATAATCCCTTCTAAGTAGAAACCTGGGAAGAACCTTCCATGGAATTCCATCTGAGCAGAAGACAGGTACTACCTTTACCAAGGCAATCCATAGTTGATGCATAGCCAGGGCATGAAATTATTCAGGCATCTAGAGTCACAGCTATCATGATTGCTTCAGAATAAACCTACTTATTTACAGATAGTTTCTTAACATGGTATAAATAGAAGATAATTAAGAGTTATATGTACATCTCTACAGCTGGACACTGACTAGCTCATATTTACTTAAGCTAAACTAGGCACATTTTTAATTTGATGAGGTAATAATGTTTGTTATGGTCAATATGACACAAATCATGGAGATCCCCTTGCTGTTGTTGCTGCCAAGAACCATTTTTCTAGCAGAATATTACTCAATAAAAGCCACTGTTTGAAATCTTGGATTTCTTTGAATATTTTTTTCTTCAGTCTTGTGGCACCTCATGGCTAGTTTCCACAGATTTGAAGCAAAATACTACAAAATAACTGGAGGTAGGCAAACTCCTGCAACATAGCAGAGATGATAATGATGTTAAAATGACGCTTGTAAGAGGAGGCCAGCAGCACAGGTTCCTTGAGTCTTTGCATAAGCTTTGCTACTTCACCACTCACCCTTGTTTTTGATTTTTTTAAATATTTTTATTTTCTATATTCTTTGTTTACATTCCAAATGATTTCCCCTTTCCCGGATACCCCCTCCCCATATGTCCCATAAACCTTCTTCTCTCCATCCCTTCTCCAATCACCTCCCTCCTTTTCTTCTGTCCTTATATTCCCCTCCAATGCTAGATCAATCCTTTCCAGGAACAGGACCTTCTCCATACATCTTCATGGGAGTCATTTGTTAGGCGATTTCTGCCTTGGGTATTCAGGGCTTCTGGGCTAATTATTATCCACTTATCAGAGATTGCATTCCATGTGTATTCTTTTGTGACTGGGTTACCTCACTTAGGATGATATTTTCCAGATCAAACCATTTGCCTAAAAATTTTGTGAATTCATTGTTTCTAATTGCTGAGTAGTATTCCATTGTGTAAATATACCACATTTTCTGTATCCATTCCTCCTTTGAGGGGCATCTGGGTTCTTTCCAGCTTCTGGCTATTATAAATAAGGCTGCTATGAACATAATGGAGCATGTGTCTTTATTGCATGCCGGGGAATCCTTTGGGTATATGCCCAGGAGAGGTATAGCATGGTCCTCCAGAAGTGTCATGTCCAGTTTTCTGAGGAACCGCCAGACTGATTTCCAAAGTGGTTATACCATCTTACAGCCCCACCAGCAGTGGAGGAGTGTTCCTCTTTCTCCACATCCTCCCCAACACCTGCTGTCTCCTGAGTTTTTGACCTTAGCCATTCTGACTAATCTCAGGTGAAAACTCAGGGTTGTTTTGATTTGCATTTCCCTAATGACTAATGATGTTGAGCACTTCTTAAGGTGCCTCTTGGCCATCCGAATTTCTTCAGGTGAAAATTCTTTGTTTAGATCTGTACCTCATTTTTAATAGGGTTATTTGGTTCCCTGGAGTCTAACTTCTTGAGTTCCTTGTATATATTGGATATTAGCACTCTATCAGATACAGGGTTGGTGAATATCCTTTCCCAATTTGATGGTTGCCGTTTTGTCCTTTTAACAGTGTCCTTTGCCTTACAGAAACTTTGTAATTTTATGAGGTCCCATTTGTCAATTCTTGATCTTAAAGCATAAGCTATTGGAGATCTGTTCAGGAACTTTTCCCCCATGCCCATGTCCTCTAGGGTCTTCCTCAGTTTCTTTTCTATTAGTTTCAGTGTGTCTGGTTTTACATGGAGGTCCTTGATCCACTTGGAGTGAAGTTTAGTACATGGAGATAAGAATGGATCAATCGCATTCTTCTACATGCTGACCTCCAATTGAACCAGAACCATTTGTTGAAAAGGCTATCTTTTTTCCACTGGATGCTTTTGGCTCCTTTGTCGAAGATCAAGTGACCATAGGTGTGTGGGTTCATTTCTGGATCTTCAATTCTATTCCATTGGTCCACTTGTCTGTAACTGTGCCAATACCATGCAGTTTTTAATACTATTGCTCTGTAGTATTGCTTGAAGTCAGGGATACTGATTCCCCCAGAATTTCTTTTGTTGTTGAGAATAGTTTTAGCTATCCTGGGTTTTTTGTTATTCCAGATGAATTTGAGAATTGCTTTTTCTAACTCTGTGAAGAACTGAGTAGTTGAAGTTCTAGTTAGAGCAATTAGACAACATAAGGAGATCAAAGGGATACAAATTGGAAAGGAAGAAGTCAAATTATCACTATTTGCAGATGACATGACAGTCTACGTAAGTGACCTGAAAACCTCCACCAGAGAACTCCTACAGATGATAAACAACTTCAGCAAAGTGGCTGGTTATAAAATCAACTCAAGCAAATCAGTTGCCTTCCTATACTCAAAGGCTAAGCAAGCTGAGAAAGAAGTTAGGGAAATGACACCCTTCACAATAGCCACAAACAATATAAAGTATCTTAGTGTGACTCTAACCAAACAAGTGAAAGATCTATATGACAAGAACTTCAGGTCTCTGAAGAAGGAAATCGAAGAAGACTTCAGAAAATGGAAAAATCTGCCATGCTCATGGATCGGCAGGATTAATATAGTTAAAATGGCCATCTTGCCAAAAGCAATCTACAGATTCAATGCAATCCCCATCAAAATCCCAACCACTCACCCTTGTAATGATGCAGGTGAGTATCTAGCCTGTGTTTCATTTCTTCTTCTTACAGGGGGCTTAAGAATAAAAAGCACTGTGTAATTGGCCTCCATGAGGTTTTAGGACCATGTCTAGCAAACAGCTAGTAAGGATATACAGTAAGTATACTGTTCCAACTGATTGACACCTTTCTGATTTCTGTTTCCTTTCTTCTTTCACCTCTGCATTCTCCTTCCCTTTCCCTTCTCCTTCCACACCCTCCCCGTTTCTTTCTTCTACTGCTTTTTTTTATTTCTGTTCATACCAGTGAGAATTAAGGATTGCAAAAGATCAAATGGATGGAACTGAAGAACATAATCCTAAGTGAGGTAACCCAGTCTCAAAAGAACACTCATGGTATGCACTCCCTGATAAACAGATATTAGCCTAGAAGCTTGGAATACCCAAGACACAATTCACATATCAAATGATGTCTAAGAAGAAGGAAGGAGTGGCCCCTGGTCCTGGAAAGGCTCAGTGCAGCAGTGTAGGGGAATACCAGGACAGGGAAGTAGGAAGGGGTGGATTGGGGAACAAGGGGAAGGAGGAGGGCTTATGGGACTTTCGGGGAGCGGAGAGACAGGAAAGGGAAAAATCACTTGAAATGTAAATAAAGAATATATCAAAAAAAAAGCATTGGATATATTGGTCTAAGTTAGTAAGCTTGTAGTCACTTTATTGAAGCAGCATACAACACACACACAAACACAGACACACGAATGTATACACACATACAAGCAAACAAGAAAGATACAGACACACACAGAGAGACAGACACACACACAGAGCAAGTGAGAAAAAGATACAGACACAGACAGATACACAGAGATGGACACAAACACACACACACACGGGGGGGGGGGGGGGGATTATATTTCCACTTAGCTTTACAGAATTCTACCCATAGATGTTTCTGATAACATATAAAATATACTTCTTATTACCTTCCTACTACCTGACAGATTTCCTGATTTTCAAACCTGGGGACACAAATATGCTTAAGAACTCCCCAATGCTTAGCTACCAGCCTCATTTTTCCCCACAGTAATATTTAATTTTTCTGGGTAATTTTATAGGTTGCCTTTTTGACTCTTAGTGCTTTCCAACAAAAACAAGACTGCATAGTGAGTTGAAAAGCTAAAGAAAGAGGACAGGAAGAAGCTGAGTTTCTGAAAAACTTCTGAGAAATATTAAGTTAGCACACTGATACGCAACAGAGAACTGTCGCACCAGGGGAACAGGAAGGACATGTAGAATGGGCACTTGGAGCCAACCTGTGTTCTCCATGCCAGTCAGTGTGCACTTGAAAGGCTTCTGTGTCAGCGCTTAATCCCCAATGCATTCAGACAATTACAACTAAGCAACTACATGCATCATCTTTAAAATTAACAGGTCAGGATATTTTTATCTCAGTTAATTATGAACTTAATACATCTAATGAGAAAAATATTACTCATGAGAAAGGAGAGGGACTTCCACTTTCATAGTTACATTGTGCTGGGAGACAAACCACAATTGCCCTCATGGATCATATCTTAGGATTTACACTTCCAATTCCAATGGGCAATTTATATTCAGGAACCAAAATTCTTAATGGTAAAATGCTTTTAAAATGATGACTTCCAGCCAACAGAATGCTGAGAAAATGAGCAGTTGAGCTTTCAAAATTGCTGAGTATACATGCTAATTCGCAATTACTCCACCAGGAACTTTCTCAAAGGCAGAAAGACTGCACAGAACCTAAGGGTAATGAGCACCAGAAAAAGAACCAGGAAAATGGCCCTAAGTGATGGGTTGGCAAGCACTGAATCACTGAATGTATGTCTGTGTGGGATGGGTATAGACTCTGACTCATACCCTGTACCATATCAGGCCATCTTAAATGTAAATTCCACATAGAAATACAGTTTGAATTGTGATTACGATGCAATTATTTTATGATGAAACAGGACAGTGATAGAAGATAGAATTAGTAGAATTTATTCTTTCTTTTCTCTCATGGATTTTTCTCAGCCATCCTGTGAGTAAAAGGAGGGAATGAATCTCATTACAATGAATTTACTTCTCTTTGTAACTTTCAAATGTTCTGAAAAATTAGCTTGGATCCTGAAGTGATTAGAGCCAGAGAAATCTTCCTAAAATGTTGTATTCATTAATGCCCTTTCTCCTGGTTCATTAAAAATAGCTTTGTTTATTTCATTCAATTCATTACTCATTTCAGAAACACTTTGAGAATCAATTACATAGTAGACATAGTCTTCAGAAGTGAGCAGAGGGGAAATAAAGGAGACTAAGATGTGAGATGCGATTCATGACTTCTGGAACTTATGATGAAATGGAAGATAAAAGATGAAGATCAATTTATTGTCCAGAGTAGTAGGTAACCTTCAAGCAGATCTCAACACAATCCTATGAAGTAAATGCGAAGGTTACAAAGCTGTGAAGAAGTCCTCATTCTAGACAGAAAGAAAGGTCTTGATTAAGAAAGCATAGGGAAGCTCCTCCCCACTTTCTCCTCTATTAGCTTCAGTATGTCTAGTTTGTGCGGAGGTTCTTGATCCACTGGGACTTGAGCTTTGTACAAGGAGGTAAGAATGGGTCGATTTGCATTGTTCTACATGCTGACCTCCAGTTGAAACAGCACCATATGTTTAAAATGTTATAAATGGATTGTTTAGCTCCTTTAGCAAATATCAAGTGACGGCAAGTGTGTGGTTTCATTTCTGGGTCCTCAATTCTATTCCATTGATCTTCGTGCCTGTCTCTGTACCAACACCATACACAGTTTTTTATCACTATTGCTCTGTAATACAGCTTGAGGTCAGGGATGATGATTCTCCTAGAAGTTCTTTTATTGTTGAGAATAGTTTTTACTAACCTGGGTTTTGTTTTAATTCCAAATGATTTTGCAAATTGCTCTTTTTAACTCTATGAAGAATTGAGTTTGAATTTTGATGGGGATTGCATTGAATCTGTAGATTGCTTTTGGCAAGATGGCCATTTTTACTATATTAATCCTGCCAATACATGAGCATGGGAGATCTTTCCATCTTCTGAGATCCTCTTCAATTTCTTTCTTCAGAGACTTGAAGTTCTTGTCATATATATCTTCCACTTGCTTGGTTAGAGTCACATCAAGGTGTAATGTAATATTATTTGTGACTATCATGAAGGGTGTTGCTTCCCTAGTTTCTTTCTCAGCCTGTTTACCCTTTGAGTAGAGGAAGGCTACTGATTTGTTTGAATTAATTTTATATCCAGCCATTTTGCTGACGTTTCTTATCAGTTTTAGCAGGTAGAAGAGAAAGTGGAGAAGACCCTCGAACACATGGGAACAGGGAGAAATTTCCTGAACAGAACACCAATGGCTTATGCTCTAAGATCAAGAATAGAAAAATGGAGCCTAATAAAATTGCAAAGCTTTTATAAGGGAAAGGACACTGTCAATAGGACAGAATGGCAACCAACAGATTGGGAAAAAAAATCTTTACCAATCCTACATCCCATAGAGGGCTAATATCCAATGTATACAAAGAATTCAAGAAGTTAGACTCCAGAGACTTAAATAACCCTATTAAAATGGGGTACAGAGCTAAACAAAGAATTTTCAACTGTGCAATATCAAATGCCCAAGAAGCACCTAAAGAAAAGTTCAACATCCTTGGTTATTATGGAAATGCAAACCAAAACAACACTAAGATTCTACCTCACACCAGTCAGAATGGCTAAGATCAAAAAAAGGTGACAGCAGATGCTGCCAAGAATGTGGAGAAAGAAGAACTGTCCTCCATTGCTAGCGGGATTGCAAGCTGGTACAACCACTCTATAAATCATTTTGGTGGCTCCTCAGAAAATTGGACATAGTACTACCTGAGGACCCAGCCATACCACTTCTGGGCATATATGGTGGTCCGATATGTAATAAGGACATATACTCCACCATGTTCTTAGCAGTCTTATTTATAAAAGCCAGAGCTGGAAAAAACTCAGATGTCCTTCAACAGATGAATAGATACAGAAAATGTGGTATATTTACACAATAGATTACTATTCAGCTATTACGAATGATGAATTCATGAAATTCTTAGGCAAGTGGATGGAACTAGAGAGTATTATCCTGAGTGAGGTAACCCAGTCACAAAGGAACACACATGGTATGCAGTCGCTGATAAGTGGATATTAGTCCAAAAACTCTGAATACCCAAGACACTATTCACAGACCACATGAAGCTCAAAAAGAAGGAAGACCAATGTGTGAGTGATTGAGTTCTTCTGAGAAAAGGAAAAAAATTCTCACAGGAACAAATATTTAGATAAAGTGTAGAACAGAAACTTTAGGAAAGCCTATCTGGAGACTGTCCCACCTTGGTATACAGTCACCAAACCTCAAAACTATCGTGGATGCCAAGAAATACTTGCTGGAAGGAGCCTGATATGGCTGTCTCCTGAAAGACCCTGCCAGAGCCTTATAAATACAGAGGCAGATGCTCACTGCTAACCATTAGACTGAGCACAGGGTCCTCAATGGAGGAGTTAGAGAAAGGACTATAGGAGCTGAGGGGATTTGCAACCTCATAGGAAGAACAGCAATATCATACAACCAGACACCCCAGAGCTCCCAGGGACTATGCCATCAACCAAGAGGTACATAAGTCTCTAGTTGTATATGTAGCAGAGGATTGCCTTTTCAGACATGAATGGGAGAAGAGGTCCTTAATCCTATGAAGGCTCAATAGATGTCCCAGTGTAGGGGAATTGAGGGTAGGGAGGTGGGAGTGGGTTGGGTGGAGGAATACCCTCATACACGTAGGGGTAGCGAGGATGGGATAGGAGATATGCAGGAGGGTGGACAACAGGGAAAAGGGATAACATTTGAGATGTAAATAAAGAATATATCCAATAAAAAGAAAGAAAGAAAGAAAGAAACAAACAAACAAACAAAGAAAGCAAGCAAGCATAGGGAAATTTCAGAGTGGCATCAGGGAATACCCAAAGGTTATGTAAAAAGTGTGCCAGAGCAGGGCAGTGGTGGCACATGCACTTAATCCCAGCACTTGGGAGGTAGAGGCAGGTGGATTTCTGAGTTCGAGTTCAGCCTGGTCAACAGAGTGAGTTCAAGGACAGCCAGGGCTATATAAAAAAAAACCCTAGTTTGAAAAAAAAAAAACAAAAGAAAGAAAGAAAGAAAGAAAGAAAGAAAGAAAGAAAGAAAGAAAGAAAGAAAGAAATTAAGAAAGAAAAACTATGCCAGAAACAGCTGGAATGTCACTTAGAACTGTACAGAAAGGCCTGAATGACTGACTGTTCATGGGAAGCCATATGGGGAAGGTAGGAAGCAGGGAGGTCTGTTGGACAATAGTAGCCTGTTGTTAGGCTTTGGGATAACCACAGAAGCACAGTAAAAGTGTGTGGACACTACACAAAAAGTTATGGGGTTTCCATAGTAGCTGTGACAATGGGAAGGCAGGAAATTAAACACAACCTAAAGGCTTGACAACTACTGCCACAAAAGGAGACAAAGCGACACTGCATCTGGCCACTCACTGCAAGCCAGTGGTCATCAGCAGTGCTGAAGATCTCCAGTAAGGAGTGGGATTTGAGCACAGAAATGAAGGGGTCCAGTCTGGCCACATGAAGTTAGGGTGGCAATGAGGAAATGCTCTACAGAGTCAGTATGCATTTGGGAAGAGCTGGAGTTTGGAGAGGTCTGACTAGGTAGTTCTTAAAAGTGGTGGGTATGAATATGCCATCATTTGGATATAAAGAGGTCAAGAGGAATTCTGCCCAGGAATAAAAGAGCTATAGAAGAAAAAGAGGCAGGAATGTTAACATCATCAACAAATGCAAAAGCATTGGAACGAAAAAAATTGTTTCAGGACAGGATATTAATAACCGCAGCAGAGATGTAAAATGGGTTGATGACCCCAATGTATATCTTCTCAGAGGCAACAAATCATTGTGCTCATGCATCCCAAAGCTGTAGACATGCAAACTGCCTTTCATATTCTCAAAACCAGCCCTCAGAGCCTCCGAGTCCAGTTATAGAATGTCTAGAATGTCCTTTCTAACCATGGCTGCATGACAACATTGAGTCATCAAGACATAGAAGACTACATGGTTTTATGTTGATTTTGCTCCAATATTTTAAGTGGACTGCTCTTGCACATGCTAGGTACACTGATTTCTTTGAACAGATTTACCCCATTTCTTTTTTCCCTATATTTAAGAGTTATTCTATGTGAGTGAAGGGTGTGATGCCCAGTGAGGAAATAATTGTAATGAATCAAGCTTTATTCTCAAGACTAAAAGAAATGAGAACTGGAGAGTTGAGTGGTGGGCTGTTAAGTTTCAAAGAGAGTTGGGCGACGTTCTCAGCCTACCAAACTATACCAGCATGAGTGGACCATGGCTGGACGAGGGGAGAAAGACACTGTTCGAGTGAAGCAGAGCTAGAATATTCCATGAAAAATGTTCCAAAAATACATTTGACTTCCCCTGTCGTGATCACACCCTTAGAAATGTTAGCAAATTACAGCACACATTTTTTTTTCCAATGGGTTAGCAATTTAACCTCATTTTATAAAGCTTTCGTGCCTTTCACACTCTTAATTTAAAAAGTATGAAATAACATTTTCCTCCATTATTAAAGGTGTTTTACAAAAAAAAAAAAATCTTGCAAACATAGCTTTCCCATTCTTGATTCAAAAAAAAAAAATGGAATCCTTCTTTGGAATAGTTCAAACAGTAAAACATGAGCCCTGTATCTGGCTCACATCCACTACGCAGCAGCAATTCTTAGGCCATGAGTCCAGTGGGATTTCTTGGTATTGTCTGCTGGAAATACTAGGAACAGCCCCCTGAGTAGCCCCTGGATGGCCTCTGGTGTACAAACAGCTTATATGTATATAGAAAAACTAAGCGACTGACTGCTAGGGTGCTTGCAATTCCCCAACTAGAGTTCTTGTTCAAAAAACGTTATTCTAAATGGTTTTGAGGAAGTTAGTCCCAAACTAAATGCACTTAAAGGCAGTCCCTATCTTAATATGTTTATTTGAAACTCATCAAACTTTATGTAGTTGAAAAGCAAAATAGAAACATCCCAGAATATTAAAACAACAACAACAACAACAACAACAACAACTGGCTATCAGTGAAAAGGGGATCTAATGGCGACTGGTGGCATTCAAGCTCTATCTCACATTCAGTTCACTATAAAAGAGCTTCCAGGAAAGAAAATAAATCTGTAAAAGAAAATAATATCCTTTATAAAGCTTTAGTTTAATATTTTGGAAAGATGAATAAATATGACAAAAATGAGTAAAAGCCACCCCCTCTCCTATGCATGGACCACTTGACTAGCTAACTATAATTCAACCAGCTAACTATAACACGACCAGCTAACTATAACATGAGCTCAGATGTTTCTGCTTAGGAGAAAGGATTTCTATTTTGGACTGTGTAGCTCTCATCAGCATTTAGTTTTAGAAATAGAAACTTTTTAAACTCAGAATTTCTAACAGTAAGACAGACTCTCATTTTGATGATGACAGCTGATTTGGAGAAAATGTTTATTTCCATTTTAAAGTCTCCAAAGATGCATATATAATAACTTTCCTTGAAAACAGTGTTATAAGAGGGAAGACATATCAGTTTTGGATTTGCTTTGCACGGTCCTTATCAAAGGCTTCCTACTTTTTTTTTTTTTTAATAAGTTCTGTGGAACAGACATGGGCACTCTGTCCCAGTGCTAGGTTGAATGCTCCTCTCTTCATGCTGTTTGAATGGGGAATGTGTTCTACAGTTCATCAGGAGCCACCTTTGTGTGGGATAAGGGCCAAGCCTGGGAAGCTGGACCACAGTCAGGTTCCCCTTCCAAGCCAGGGTTGGAGGAATTGTGAACGGTGGCAGTGGAAAGTGTGCCAGGAGGTGAAGAGCAGAACTTGAACCGAAGCCTCCAGCCTCCGCCATAGTGTCTTGATTTTAGTCTTATGTGACTGGGATGCTGCCTGGGCCTTCTCTATGCTCAGGGTGCTCCACTTACCTAATTCTAATGTCTGAATTCTTCCCATTGTCAGTACTAAAACTAACATCTAAATGATCCTCAAGTTCTACTACCTCAAATCGATTTTGCCAGCTTCCTTCCTAGAGATTCAATTGGGGCCTTTCTGTTGTCTGAAAAAAAAAAGCTCTTAATTCTAGTCAAGAGCTTTGAGTGCACACTCTCAAATCCTACTAGTTATTTATCCTATGGCCCTGCAGGAATTCATAAAGCTCATTCATTACCACTCAGCTCTCTTCCAACTATGAAGTGAGAATGACAATTCACCTTTTAATTGAGTGGGATGTTTCCAGGATTGCTTGAGGCATGGTTAAGACAAGACTTGGCAGCCCAGTGAGCCCTCCAGAAAGAAATTTATCATTACAGATGCCATTACCTCTGTCTGAGGTTAGACATGGTTGAGTCAGAAGGTACCATCTGCAGACTGCCAATGAGATACCATAATGCTATTGTGAGAGCCCCTTCTGCCTCACTCACCTCTACAGCTCAACCTCTGCTGTCTGTCTTTAACTATCTCTCTGTAGCCCAGGCTTTATGCACTCAGCAATCTTGTGGCATAGCTCATTCCCTGAGAAGCCTCTACCCTTTCTATTTCTTCAGAATTAGTCAATGTCTGCAGAGTATTTCTTTTCACGATGTAGAGTTTCAAATATTATCAGACGAGAGCACTGACATAACCTTAAGAAATACACTTTAATGTCTCAGATGATGCATCTAAGGAGAGGCCTTTAGTTATTTTATCAGCTCTACTTGAGCCCAGTTGAATCCAGAGATCTTTAGGCTTTCTGATCGGGGAGATTGGAGCTACACTGAGAATAGGAAAGGTGCCAAGAACAGTTATATCCTTAAAGCATCACTGCTGGGGAGGCTTTACCAAGAACCTATAAGTTTCAAGGTCAATCTGCTTAAGGTCAGTGGGTTGAGTCCAAGCTCTCCTAAGACTCTAGCATAGAATGTATCCTTTGTTGGGTTAGAAATTTGTCTTAGTCATAACCACACAGACATAGCATATTTAAACCACAATTGCCTGGATATCAGCATTCTCATTATCATGTCTGTGTTTATGTGTCTGTGGCTTGTTGTCACCTTCCTTGTTATATGGTACCTGCTGTATAGAAATCTGTGGTTGCAGCCAGTCACACATGAATTCATCCACACCTGGTGATTAACATTTTCACTGAAACAGAAGAAAGAGAAGTCTTCACAGGCATACCCAGTTGTCTATGAATTAGCTACCTTTAAAATAACATTAAGTCCATATTGTGACTACATCTTCTCAATGCATTAATTTCTCACTTGTTCTAAAGTCTAAACAGTACCTTTATCATAATACACACTTACTATTCACAGTCCTGGAGCCAGCCACCCAAAACAGGTCTCAGGAGGTCATGATATTTCTGGTATTGCTAGTTGACAATCTGTCTGTTTTTCCAGGCTGTGAATCACCTGGCTCAGGACTTATCTCTAATTCAAGGCCAATGATAACCAGGTCCAATTCTTTTCTCATTTCCGCTTCACTGGCTTTCTCTCTTAGCACCTTGTGTAGATATAAGAATCACTGGAGCTGGACTAGCAAGAAGAATCTGAGTTTGGTTCTCAACCATCAGATTCAAGAGTTACCTGTGACCTCAGTTCTCTGGGCTCATGCATTTTTCTGGCCCCCATGGGTGATACTACTCAGGTCTACACAGGCACAAACCGCAGCCTCTACAGGCAAACACACACAGTTAAAACTAAATCCTAATAAAAACCATCACTGCTGCTATTTTGGGTTTTACAGGATAAACTGAAAATGAGGGAAGTAGTGATTTTCATCCCATCTGCAATCTGAATAAACTTTTTCTTATAACCTAACATATTCCCAGATGCCAGGATGATGACCGGGACAGAAGAAAGACACTGTTCTACCTACCTTGGTACCTTGTATGAGGTAGGCAGGGCTGAAGTTTCACATGATACGAAACAGGAAAATGAAATGATAGTTATTAAATAACCAACTTATAGGTGGTAGAAAGCCAGAACTACATTTCAGTTATAGTGATGTCATGAATGGAACAGGTACCTAAACTGTGTAAATATATATCCCATCTAAATCTAATTCATATTCTGAAGTAACCTACTCTCATACTTTAAATAACTTAAATAATTTAAATAACTTATAAATATTTACCAGTCCCAAGAGTGCCTTTGACTCCAATATCTGCCACTAGTGTTTTTCTCACATTCGGTTCATTCTCTCTCTCTCTCTCTCTCTCTCTCTCTCTCTCTCTCTCTCTCTCTCTCTCTCTTCTGTCTCCCTCACTTGCTCTTGCTCTCTCTCGCATGCATGCTCACTCGCTCTCTCTCGCTCTCTCTCTCTTTCTCTCTCACTCATAATCTATCTGTATCTATTGTGACGTATGTGTGTGGCCCATTTATGCTTACTTTAGGCAAAAAAAAAAAAATCCCAAAGAAACAAAAACCCCTAAAGGTGCAATAGTGGCACCTATACCTTGACTGTAACTAATAGCTGCCTAGTTGGACATAAACCCTGCTAAATAAGATGAAAATCATGTCTGAGAACTTCAAGCCAAGCCAACTACACATACCAGGTAACGTCATAGATCTTTGCAAAGAATCTACTACTACCACTTTCCTAGTCCAAAACACCCACACACACACAATTCACTATACTTATACTTATGTCCACAGATAAACTGTTTTGATCACTCTTCAAAGAAGCCTGTCTTTTCCAGCAGATGGAGAGCATTACAGAAAGTTAACACTGGTCAAAACATAGAACAACTGATTGTGGGGTGCCCAGCCCAGAGTGATACATCTGTAACAGAAACCCTACACATCAGGCTCAGAATGTGTAACAGAGGAAAGTGTGGAGAGACTATAAAAGCCCCTGGCTTGGAAAATCTGATATGTGATGCTGTGTTCTATATATGAAATGCAAAGGTATAGCCAGAGAATCTCATTGTATCTGCCTACAGAAGACCTGAACAATGAAAATACCAGGAGACATGCCAACATGGACAAGGGGATCGCATAGGAAAAGTCTCTGAAATGAAGAGCTACAGGCACTTAACAACTGCCCTGGGAGGGACCATTACTCATCCCCAGTGATGAGCCCCATGCTTGGTTGGTTATATTATACCAAGTTGTCAGCCACACAGATGCACACATACAAGGGACACTAAACAGACTCAGCAGGATATTCATGTGTGTGTGTGTGTGTGTATGTGTGTGTGTATGTGTATGCATAAGAAAGAAAAAGAGACCATGAATTTGAGAGGCATGGGACGGCATGAGAGGGGAGCCAGGGAGGAAATCAAGGAAAGATATAATTATATCATATAGAAATTATATCAGGCCCCTCCCTTTAGAAACTGAGGAGCCCAGCAGAAGAGCAGGGAGAAAAGAGTGGGGAATTCAGGATGGAGGACACCAGGAAAACATGGCCCATTGAGTCAACTAAGCAGGGCTCACATGGGCTCGCAGAAACTGAAGCTGCAGTATGACATGTGATTGGATCCATTGCCTAGAACAGCCTTAATATAAGGACTTTTTCCTTGTCTTATTGCATCTTAGTTTGTCCTGTTTGGCTGCCATCCCTTGGAGGCCTGTTATTTTCTGGAGAAGAATTGGAAGGTTGGTGGATCTGAGAGGAGAGGAAGTGATAGGGGAGCTGGGAGGAATGGAGCCAGATCAGAATGTAGTGTATGAGAGAAGAATCTATCTTCAGTAAAAATTTAAAAAGTAAAATAAAAACAATTAACTTTATTTATTTGACAATTTCATACATGTATACAACATATCTTAATCATACCCTGCCCAAATTTGTCCCAACTCCCCCCCCCCCAAGATGTCCCACCCTCACTCACTCTGATGTCCTTCTTTTATTGTGTAACTCACTGAGTCAATTACTGCTGCCTGCTGCAAGGCTGACTGGTCTTGTGCAGGCAATCATTGAGTTCAACAACCTTGTGCCTAAAAAATAAGTCTTCCCCATAATCTGGCTTTAATTTTCTTTCTATGTCTTCCTCTGAGATGTCTTGTGAGCCTGGAGAGGGAGGGGTGCAATGATACAGATGTCTTGCACAGATCCCTCAAAAGTCACTATTCTCAGCAAATTCATTGGCTGAGCCTCTGCATTACCAATGGGCCATTTGTTAATGTTCTGACAGACAGATGAACGATATGGTTTTTGAAACATTGACTATTTACTGAGCATGTAGCTTGATCCTAAGGTGTGAGGAACAGAGATTAGCAGAGGGACCCACTTCACAGCGTCTCCACATATTCACCTAATATCTCAGGGCTCTTTCTTTCTTTCTTTCTTTCTTTCTTTCTTTCTTTCTTTCTTTCTTTCTTTCTTTCTTTCTTTCTTTCATTCTTTCTTTCATTCTTTCATTCTTCATTTTTTTCTTCCTGTTATTTTGTAGAGACAAAGATTTTACTTGCTATTTCAGGGTTATGAGAGACATAATTTGCAGTTGCAAAGCTGGGTGTTGAATGATACTGAACAACAATGGAATTAAGACAATAGAGAATTGAGGCGATTGTGGTCAAAGAATTCAATATTCATCAGAGAAATGCCCACCTCCTCCATAGGTGACTGCCATTACCAGAGAGAGCCTTTGTGCTAGCCCACATTTTTGAGCAAAAATCTCAACATTTTAGATTATCCAATCTTATTTTCTAGGAAAAAAAGGCTTTGTTGGTCCAATAATATATATCTATAAGTATATCTGGCCTCTGTACAGATAATTTACAGCTACATTTTAATGCACTGTGAAAGAAAAAAGTTCTATGTTCAAATTAAATCCATTACTGATCTGATATTTTAATTTAAATTTTTGTCTTAGGAACTAATATCAAATATCTATTGATACATCTCCCTGAAACTATTTCTACACTGGTTCCTGGGGGTATATTCTCTTATACTTATAATAAAGAATAATATCAGTGAACTATAGTGTTTGTATCACAGAAATAGAGGTGTATAAAGAAGCTCAAATGCTTAATGTAGGCTTAACGTTTCATCAGAATCACCAGGCCCAGCTCCAGACCATACACCTCACACAGGCCGATGTACTGGGACTTGCTCTCTTGACTTTGGGTCTCAGGGAACTTACCGACTTAACCAGAAGCAGGGCTTCACGATGCAAACAATCATGCTATTAACATCTGTGTGTGTAGCAGCTTCCAGGGAAAGCACAAAGGATGCCATCCAAAATTCTATTTTATGAATTGAACCAAAAGCATTTTAAATAATATTTCAGTTCTCTCTTGACATTATTATACTTGAATTTCTCTAGCAATTGCAGTGAATATATTTTTAACTTTAACAAACAGTACAATTTAATGTATTTCTGTTTGACATAATGAAATTGTACAACTCCCACGGCTTTCTACTTTTTTGATATTATATAAGAAGCCTGTAATTTTATATGACAGAGAAGAGAGAACACCTGAGAATAAATGCCTATTCACATCTTGGGGAGCAGCAGCTGATGGTGCAGGATGCATTGGCAAAGGAGCTCAGGTCCAACGTCACAGGCAAACAAGAGCTGCTTGTATATACATCGCTGAAATGTGCTTTCCTGATTACACCTTCGATTTCAACTTTGTCCACAAACTGTCATTGGTATTCATGCAGAATCTGTCAGTGCTCAGACACTCACAGTGCTACCTTCATGTTTCCCCACTGCAAATCTCGGGGTCTTTGAAACTAGGCCTTTAAAAAATTGGAAATGACATTTGAAACATAAATAAATGTTTCTAATGACTATTATCTGTATAATAAGATATGATATAAAATGTTTAAAATTACTGAAATTAAATGCAGTAAGCATGGCTCTCCAGCAGGCTTTTTTTTTCTTAAATGAACAGTGTACATGGACCAGGGGGCTGTATTACTTAGGCAAAATTGATTTTTATAGTTTTGAATTCCATAAGGTAAACATTATCAGAATCTATTTAAAGATGACAAGATATGGAATATTTTCAAGGATTTTGTTCTAATTCTGTTGTGAATTTCACAAATGTGCATGACTTACATCACTAAGGGAAACAGTGTGTAAAGTATGGCCTGTGAGCAAATATTCACCTTTCAAGCTGTCACTACAATTAGAATGTTCCGGGAAATCCAAGCTACTGAATTCTTTTGTAGTTCTTCAAGAAGGAAGCACTTCATTGTGCTCGAGATCTGGAATCTTGCTCCTCCTCCTTCTTGGAAATAAAGCATCCTGAGCTTCTGTATGCATGCATCAAAGTTGTTTCATGATCCTTGCTTTCTGATGACCGCTAGCATGGCCTGTTGACTTAGAGGGTTTCATGGAGAACTGGAGCTTGGCATAGTAGATCTTTAAGAAGAAAATCGACTATAGCCTGGACTATCCTTAGAAGTAAATGACAATCCTTACCCTATAATGTTTACACGATATCTGAAAAACTATAATTGATATTAACCCACAAAAATGACTAAAGTTAAGCCATTTGCAGAAAAAAACGGATACAACTGCAGGTCAGCCTATTAAGCTGTGTTGGTTAGTTCTGTGTCAACTTGATACAAGCTAGAGTTAGCTGAGAATAAGGACTCTCTTCTGAGAAAATGCCCCCAATCAGATTGGTTGCTAGGCCAAAAAATCTATGCGGTATATTTTTTGACTGATAATTTTTGAGAAAATGTGCAGCCCAGAGTGGGCAGTTCTACTCCTGGGCACAAGACTCTGAGGTATATAAGAAATCAGGCTGAGCAAGCCAGTAAGCAGCCTTTGCTTCAGTTCCTGCCTCCAGATTCTTTCCTTGACATTCCTGGATGAAAGATTACAATGCAAGAATGTTAATGAAACCCTTCCCTGCCCAAGTTACTTTGGGTCATACTATTTTATCACAGCTATAGAAGACTAAGAAAGGCAAATTAAGTCATAGTCAGAAAGATAAATAGCATATTTCCCCTTCTTAGTTGCAAATACTAAATGGCATAGAACATAAAATCATGTGTGCATTAAATGCATGAAGGTAAAAGTAAAATTGTCTAGAAAAACAAATACCTAGAGTGGGCACAGGAGAGAAAGGAAAGAAACAGAATTGGAATACACAATCAACATACATTTTATATGTCTATGAAAACATCCTTAGGAAGCACAGTGCTATGTAAAAGGAAAATACAACAATTGAAAAAAATTAAAAAGTACATCAAGAGGGCAGCCTTTTCTTGTTGAATGTAATAAAGAGCCTTTGGTAAAGCACAAAGCAGAATCAAGTCCCTAATTATTTTTCTATTTAATATAATGTCATAAAATTTTTCATGTCAACAACTATACATTTCTTCTTCTAACTACTGAATAACAATTTGAGGCATTCAAGTACAAAAATTATTTTGTCATTAATGGGAAGTGTGTTCCTAATCTGCTATTTGCATGTGGACAACAGAATTTCTAGTGTTACAAGAAAATAAACTTCCAGTCCTGCAGCAGCATTAATCAGAGGACATATCTAAAGGGTAGTACTGCTGGTTCAATGAGTGATTCTTGTCTTTAATTGTTTTAAAGGTGTCTTACTGAAGCATTTTCTGAGCTGGAGTTTTACCCATGGTCATGTGGCTTACATTATCATTACTATTGTCTTGAACTTTTAATATTTGTCTATCTGGCAGGAAAAATATTATAGACTCATAAGCAATTCTTAGGCTACAGACACAATCAAAGATTACTTTTTATTGTTTATTCTTCTGGCATTTGTGGTAGTTCTTTTGTGAATTCTGTGTCCAGCTCTTCAGACACTGATATCCACCATCACCGTACTAGCTCACAATGGGTAAGGGTTCTTCCTGGCTGCCGAGCTTTCTCTGCTTTCCCTCTAATATTGTTCAGGAATATGACATGCATCGTGTGAGATGATGTTGCCAAATCTCATTCCTAAGCACTTCCTGGGTTTCTCTGATGATTCTCAACCTCCTTCTATACCTGTCATCATCTTAAGCTTTTCAACTGATTTTTTTTTATTTCACTAATGACCTGTAGAGTGAAAACTAGTGGTCACTTTTCTTCTTTCTACATTACTATACAGCCTTTTACTTCTGGACCAGCTAGACCTTCTGCACAAAATTTTACAAAGACGCCACTGCATTTTCTTGTAATTTCAAACCTTTAGAAAACCAATTCTCACTTCATGATTATGAGAGGCCTCATGTAGCTTTTTAAAACTATGGCTTACCAAGGTATGGGATTTTATTCTTAACTTGCTACAGATTTATTTCACAAATGGAGAAGTGTTTTTTCTAGTACCTATTACGATGATCACAATGATTGTTCTATTAATCAATAAACATAGAAAATTACATTAATATACTTTTAGAAAGCAAAGTCCTCTTTATTCTTATAGCAAGGTCCCTTAGGTTTTCAATTGCTTTTTAAAAATTATGCTTAGTATCCTCAGGAATCTCTTTAATATTTTGTAGTTTGCTAAGTTATTCACTTTAGATGCTCTTGAGTAGAATAATTCACTATTGCTGAATTGCCTTGTTTTCTAAAATGTAAAGATCTGTCTTTCTTAATATTCTGAGAATATCTCAAAAGTATACATTATTGTTCTCATTATTATTCATTTTCAAAGAGTCTACATAATTTTTCTATTTTATTTCCAGGCTTAGAGAATTTCTTTGTCTCTTAGAAATTTTTATCTTTTTTCCCTCATGTACGGAGGCTACCTAAATAACATAGCCTGATTTTCTACGTAATAGATGCACAAGATTTCCTTTCCAGGTGGTCAGATTTGTTCCAGCCTCCCACCCCAGGATGGGTAGATGGGTTTGTCTATGCTATGCACTCATGGCCTCATCTACACTTACAGGCCTTCTGCTAAGGGAGGTCTCCACTTAATCTAGAAGTCTCCCACTGTCTTCCATGCAAAGCCTAGGAGACTGTCTATGACTATTTTTTTGTCTATGACTGTCCAGGCTTTGGGCAGGCTCTCATCTGCTTTGTACTTGATGCTTTTCATACTGCGGGGAATCTACTTCAACTCCGCTAGGCTTGCACTGTGACATGTGGAGATGAGTGCCTAAGAATGCTTCAGCCTGCAGCCCATTCAAGCTCTACGGGATACTGTTTCCAATGACCTTAACTCACATGGTGTTATCTGTAATACCAAAACACTTAGACATCACTCATAACTTAGATACTCACAGTTAAAGAGAAAACAAGTGCAAACTGCTCTGAAGATTATTATGATTATTACATAATCAATGAAAGACGAGAAATCAAAAAGGGCAGAGGGGAAAATCAAAATGGAAGATGTGCCTATAAAGAAAAGATTAGATACATATTTAAAGTTTCTCACATGATATTGGACTTTATATTCTTAAATATTTGGGAATTTATACTAAGGGATAAAGAGAGATGAGGCAGACAAACATAAAGGAGATGGAAAATATATCAAAAGGGATATTGTGATCGGAAGGATCCAAACCATCCTCAAACCCTTTTCTATAATCTAGGTTTGAATACTTATTACAATAGTCTTGACGGATAAGACCCATGACCACAACAAATCTAGAGAATTGTTTCAATTTTGAAGTAATAACAAAGTAGGCAAGCTGAGCATCAGAATGTTTAGTGAAAAAGATCATTATTCCTTACAATAAGAAGCAGTACACGCAAAAGTTACCAGGCAAACACAGGACAAACCTTTTAGATAAAGAATAGCAGTGAAGGTTTGGGCTGAGGCAACGTGTCTTAAGGGAAGAATGTGTGTTCCTTCTTATATCTTATAGAGACTGAGGGAAATTCCTATCTATAAAACATGATGCATCACACAAAATTGAAAAGAATAATTGTGGAAGTCTCACAGGA
This sequence comes from Apodemus sylvaticus, assembly GCF_947179515.1. Taxonomy (NCBI): domain Eukaryota; kingdom Metazoa; phylum Chordata; class Mammalia; order Rodentia; family Muridae; genus Apodemus; species Apodemus sylvaticus. The sequence goes on along the minus strand of NC_067477.1, from coordinate 72,343,857 downwards.
ACCCCATGAATACTAAATAAAATCAAAAGTAACTCAACTCCTATGTAATTTACAAATCACCATCCTACTTTAAATAATAATAACAAATTTCTTTTTTTTTTTAAACTCGGGAACTATAACCTAAAGATCTGGGCAGCTGCACATATGAATTCACAACAGTTGTATCAGCATATACAAAACATGTACTAGCTCATTCGAAACAATTCCAAGCACGAAGAAGAAAACTAGGCACTCTACCTTACCATAAGGTGAAGGACGATTTGCAACTGATACTGATTCCCAAAAAAGGGAATCAGTTTTCTTTAAAAGTGTAGCATTTGGCAAGTAGGACATTCTTCAGTGTTCATCCACATACCCAATGTAGTAATAGTGCAAATGAATCAATGGGTTTAAAAACAAACGAGGAGATAAACATGGTTAAATAGGGAAAGTGGGGATTGGATATGGAAGAAGTTGGACATGGGTATTATCAAAATACCCTATATGAAATTCTCAAAGAACTAACAAAATGAAGAAAAATTTACAAGAAGGCAGATAATCAGGCCAAGGGGCATCCATATGATTTCAAGATTTACAACTAAATAATATCATTCCAATTTTTAATATTATTTGAATATAAATATTTAGAGCATTTATATGGAATCCTCTGTATACTTTCAATAATAACCTTTTTTTCTGTCTTAAGAAGACCCTAAATCTTCATTTTGTAAGGTGGTTTTTGTGGTATTTTAAATGATTTCTTCCTTGTCTGTATGTTAAATAAAAATGCCTACTAGAAAATTATAAATCCACAGAAAGGGCAGATACTTGAAGCCAGAGAGATTTAATGTATATTCTATATGCATACCCTCACACACGTTTGCCATAAAACATGTGTCCTATGAGGATAGATATGCAATATTATCACATTAAGAACATAACTGTACATTTCAGCAGAGACATCCCATTCAATCACAGGAGTAGAAAAATCTGCCTTGGCAAGAACCCAATCATACTGTAATTCACAACTGAAGGGAACAATGGCCATATCCTCTCATTTACTCACACTGACGTGCTATTCTAAGAGAGGACAGCTTTAACAGTCATTCCTTAAATGGGTCCTCAGAAATAGAGCTTATTTCAGCTTCTAGACACCCCACTTCCTATTTTAAGCATTGTATCAGACACTTGAAAGTTAAGATTGTATATGGCAGCCTTCTTCTGTATTATATACAATCTTTTCTTATTCTCCATCTACCAATATGACTTAAGTGAACAGAAATGAATTAATTACGGTCACATTATTCTTTTATATTTCTTTATTTTTATTTAAATGTAATTCTGACAGTATATATTTAATCCATTTAAAGTTTATAACTCAAAATTTCTTTTTTTCATTTTAATATTTTTATTTTCTATATTCTTTGTTTACATTCCAAATGATTTTCCCTTTCCCAGTTCCTCCCTCCCCATATATCCCATAAACCTTCTTCTCTCCACCCATTCTCCAATCACCTCCCTTCTTTTTCTCTGGTGTTATACTCCCCTCCAACGCTAGATCAATCCTTTCCAGAATCAGGACCCTCTCCATACTTCTTCATGGGAGTCATTTGTTATGCGATTTGTGCCTTTGGTATTCAGAGCTTCTGGGCTAATTAATATCCACTTATCAGAGATTGCATTCCATGTATATTCTTTTGTGATTGGGTTACCTCACTTAGGATGATATTTTCCAGATGAAACCATTTGCCTAAAAATTTTGTGAATTCATTGTTTCTAATTGCTGAGTAGTATTCCATTGTGTAAATATACCACATTTTCTGTATCCATAAACTATAACTACACAGATAGTGTATGGTTTACAGCATCATATTAACCTCTCTCAGTTTCCTCCCACATGTAACCAAAGCATGCTAATAATTCACATCTTGTAATTGGAAAATAGAAAATAGCCTCCATTTCAGTTGCTCCTTATGATTGTGGGTTTCAGCTTCCAATCTGAATACACAGCTCACTACTAGACTAATTCATGATGTATCTTTCCCTAGGTGTTGGACCCTCTAGTCAGTCTCTGTTGACTTCTAAAAGGTAGATTATCCTTCCTAGACTGGAATTCAAGGTTTATTCAGCAATATGAGCTATACCAAAGGGTCCATTATGGTGATTCCATATTATGAAAAGTTATCTTACATTCTAAGAGACAGGCACTTCTGATGGATCTCACAGCCAAAGTTCATAATACACCTGAAGTCACTTAAGAATTAAGACTCATAGACTACTGTGTACTCCAAATGTTGGTTTAACCTAATTTTAAAAGAAAAATGTAACAATTAACTTCACCTGCCTTGGATTTCCATGTAGCCAACTTTTACAATGAAGATCTGTGTGTTCTTCATAATTAGGTTATATACTCTTCCATGTTCCTCACCCAGAACAATGCATGGCTGTCATTTGCATAAAATACAAAATACAGAATTGAAAGCACCTGAAATTTATGAAAATTGGTAGACAAACAATGTTGCCTGGGTCACTTGGGACCAGCTGGAGTCAGTAACGTAGTCCTTTATAAACCACTCTTAAGAAGTTTTGTAAAGTATCTCATTCCTTCTGCCATTCGATCCTTTTGATTCTGTTCAAAAATGACAGAGTGAAACTCTGTGAATAACAGATACACACTGACACAGACAGACAAAAGACACAAACACAGAGACAAATTCCCAAGACAGACTTCTGGAAGGCAATTTTAGACTCATGCAACATACATCTGGGACAGAAGACACAGGTAACATGAAGTAGTTTACTCTTGGGTGAATTGACTCCAAGGAAAAATGCTTTTATTTCCTCTCTTAATTGGACATCAATTCTGTATTGGTAACTCAAGCTTAATCACTAATGTGTATAATCTATACAGTTCAGTTTTTAGAATAATAGATTATTAATTCAATAAAGAATTGTCAAAATATTTGATACCAGAGTTCTTCCTTATTAAATGCACAATATTGCAATTGTAGCTCTAGGTATCAAAGGTGATACTGAACATCAACAGAATATATATGAGGTGGTACATGCTGATATCATCTGATAATCATTCTGATACTTATCATAGTCTAATGTATTAATCTAATAATGAAACTTTTGTCAAACAGATAAAATAATATTAGTAGGAAAATTTCACACAATGAAACAAAGTAGCACATAATTTTTTTAAGCAAATGGATAGTTGAAGCAACAGACA